>NC_080675.1:146789577-147419658 GCF_030445035.2 Dasypus novemcinctus
TCTCTGTGGCCTCCCGGTGAAAAAGAACAAGAGAAAGTTGCCTGTGTGGCGAGCCGAGTGCCCGCATGGCAAGGTGAGTGTCCATGTGGGTGCCTGTGTGGTAAGCCGAGTGCCTATGTGGTGAGCTGAGTACCGACACATGTGGCAAGCCAAGTGCCTGTGTGGCGAGCTGAGTATCACCCACGCAGTAAGCCAAGTGCCCATGTGATTGCCTGTGCAGTGAGGTAAGTGCCTGTGCAGTGAGCGGAGTGCCTGTGTGGTGAGCCAGTGCCCCCATGTGAGCTGAGTGCCCACACAGTGAGCCCATGCCCATGCAAGTGAGTCACGCAGCAAGATGATGATTCAACAAAAGAGAAACAAAGGGGAGAGTCAAGGTGAAGCACAGCAGAGACCAGGAACTGAGGTGGCGGAATTGATAAGGAACCTCTCTCCTCATCACAGGTCCCCCAGGATCAAATACCAGTGAATCCCAGGGGAGAAAGATGAGGAGAAGACAAAAAGAAATAGATACAGAGGATCACACAGTGAATGGACACAAAAACAGCAGGGCAGGGGAGGGGGAGGGAAGGAAAAAAAGAGCTAGTATGAAGCTTCAAATCTGAATTTAAAAAAGAAAAAGAGATGCAAGAGTGAGCTTCAGAAGCAATAAAAATGCTTCTATAGTCTGAGAAACTATTCATTGTCTGTTTCTTATTGCATCAAGTCACTTGAATATGAACAGTAAAAGTAGACATTATGAGCTACCATAGTGAAATTACAGGTCCCTTCGCTTGAGTCAAGAAGTCCACACTAGGAATATATCTGTCTTTTCCTTTGGAGTGCTCTAGAGCTACCACTTTTCAAAGGATTCTTGGCTTTCCAATGATTAATACTTTACCTGACTTTTGAGGTGGTCAGTTGCAGAGCTTAACCTTAGATCTACTTATTACTATTAATGCAGAAATGCAGGTAAGTCAATTTCTGTAGACACACAGGTAAGTTCTTTCATAAACCTAAAAGATACAAAATTCCCAAGTACTACCAACCACCATGAGCACAACAAGAAAATCCTAAAAAAGATTGAGAAGAATTTTGAAATTCCAAATGAAGTAAATACAAGAGCAACTGATATTATTTTTAAAACTAGAAATTTGTTTCTAAAATGCCTTTCTTAAAACACCTGTTCTAATAGATATTTTATGAGTAAAAATACTCCATGGTCAAGGTTTTGGAAATGCTATACATTATATTCCAAACTTTGTTTGGTTATGGATAATTCATGAGGATTTTACAGGTTAATAAAACATTTCAAATTATATTATTCATATATTAGCTTAAGTAGTGCTAAATCAATACCTTTGCTTAAAATCACAGCGTAAGTAACAGCATAAGTAACAAAGAACCATTTCTTATAGAAAAAGTATTAACCGAATGGTTGTGAGCATACTGTGTTCTGAAATTCAGGTTTGGGAAAAACTTAGAGGTTATGCTCCATAAGTCTAGTCACTACTAATCACCTAGCAACAGAAACAGATAATTTTCAAAGCCATTTCAAATGAAACGATCAGCATTTAAACCTATTCCAGTGATGACAAATATGACTACAATGCATTAAGAGCCTTCTAACTGATATTACAACTGCCAGTCTCTCTTCCACCTCTAATCCATTCTTCTTTAATGTTACAAGTTATCTTCCAAAAGACAAATGGTGACATTCCCCTATTTAAAAATCTTTCTTGCTTCAAAGCAGAAAATTCACAATTCTTAATATTGTACATCTGGCTCCAATCCACCATTCCAGCTTGTTCTTCTGCCACTTCTATACTACTTGCCCCAGGTCTAACTACACAAGGTATTTATTACTAATAGATAGCTGTTTTGTGCTTCCTTGCACCTGGAATTGTGTTTCCCCTTTTCCTTTTCTAGATTTGTTAAATTACTACTCATATTTCAATATCCAACTCAAACGATTTTTCACATTGGCAATAACAAATCTTACACCTTTCATCTTTCATTTCAGAAAAGGAATTATTGCATTTACTTATACTCTGTGTATAACTCAAAAACCAAGACAAACAGCATTTTTTTTCATCTAGTGACACATTAAGGCAATTGTCTTCATTAGTCTATTCATAGTGAACATCCTAAAATCTCACTGTTATCTATCCTAGATTTAATTCCATAGATGCTTACTGAATACTAACTATGTCATAGACACAGTGTTGTTAACAAGGCTGGGTCTAAAGTTTTTTCTATAGCTAAATTCATATGTACCAGGATGTTAAGTGGGATTTCCCCCTCTTTTTCCAAAATTGTGGCTAAGGCTCAAAGCTGAGTATAATTAAGCATCTTTCCTTCTAACTTCAAGCAGCCAACAATGTATGATGCCAGCCTCTTCCCTAAGGGTTTACTGAGAGGCACTAGATTATTGAAAGAGCCCTACCATCAACGCCATACCACTCTTCCTCAATGTGAATCTAAAAAGGTTGAGAGGAAGTGAGGATTACTGGAGATTGGAGAGGAACAAAGGGTTTACGAAAAAAGACTATCCCTTCCTTATCTAGGGGGAAAAAAAGTAGCTGTGTTCTCCAAATCCAAAGGTTGAGAATCAGTTTGAGATCATCTAAAAGAAAGGGAGGCTGGTATTTCATTCCCTGTTTGGTTACACATTTAGGCAAATGACATACTCATTTGTCCCTCAGTTATGTACACGGCGGGGGAGAGGAAAGGGAAGAGGATGTAGTAGGGAAGCATCAGATAGGGAAGTGGGCAAGATTATCTTCTCCCTTGAGTTCTTAGTTCCCAAGAACTGTGAAAAATGGAACAAATGTTGGCCATGGGAGGTAGATTTGATTGGGTAGAGTCCTGACTAAAAAGAGTTAGAGATGTCAGAGTCATGTGGTGTAAATGCCACAAGTCATAGTTTGGCCAGAAGATATAATCAAATCTTGAAAGGGACTGCCAATGTCTACAGAAACTGAACAAGATGCAGCTCATTGTCAGCAGGGCAAATTGGAGCTACCATTCAACTTCATTTAGCCCTTTTTCAATGAGTCAGAACAGCAGCAATGAACAACCAAGAAAGAGCACTGCCACTTCAGCATGGGGATATCATGCAGAACTCCACCTCCCTGAACGCTCTTCCTGGTCTCAACACCAGAGAGGGACAAAGCACAGGGAAGAGGGAGAGCAGAAGTGTGTGACAAACAGAACCTACCTTCATTCCCCCAAATTTTCTAGCTACAGATTATGGTCTAGTCTACCATGGAAGTAAGAAAAGCACTGGATTAGGCCTGTGACTGAGGTTATGAACATGAAGAGGACTGAGTCTTAAATACTGGAATGAAAATTAAGAAATAGTGACAAGATACTATTAAGGTAGCTAAAATCTAGATGGCAAAGGGAGTTTTTACATGGTAGAACCATGGCAGTTACTAGACAAAAAGAAAACTGATTTGTATTTATATCCCAACAGGTTGAGAAACTTGAATGAACTGGTTACATGTAGATAGATAATTTGGGAGATTAGTTTCCACATCAGTTGGTGTTCTCAGCTTTCCATCTCTTCACTCCTTCTTTGTATAAATCAATGGAATTAAGGAGGGGCACCAGAAATGAAATCCTGGTATGAGGTCTTTAGTACTAGGATATTTAAGCCTAGACCAGTCAATCAATTTGCTTACTCCTATCTGCTACTTTGTCTTGATAAATGTTAAGTAGATTAAGAGTAACAGCTATACTCCTATGTCTGGGAAGACACTGTTAAAAGGCATACATACCAATGGTCTAATTAGTGTCCCTAATGATGGGGATGCTGAAAGTGATAATAAAAATTTCAAACAACTTAGTGGAGGAGGTTGATGGGAGCAAAGCTCATAAACTCAAAACTAATTTGGTATTTCAATGCTTTCAGCTTTCAACTTTTAATGATTCAACCAAAGAAGAAATTCACAAAGAGAATGTATTTTTCTAAGGAGAAAGTCATCACTTTAAATTGTTTATCTGACAAAGAGGAGAAACCAGTAAATTGTAAATGGACAGTGTTCAATTAAATGACATAGAGGAAGGAAAATGAAGAATCCAAAGAAAGAGAGTAAAAGAAAAGCATGTGAAGGCTGGTCAGAAAGTGGAACCTGATTGGGGCTGCACGTGGATGGTGGACAAGCATGAATGATAGACAGAGCAGAACAACTCCTGGATGAATGATAGACAACAATGTAAGGTGGCTGTGACACATTGCAATATTAATACATACCGAAACTGAACTGCGGGTAATGCTCATAAATCTAACTGCAATTAGTACGGGTTTCTGGATTAGGAAGGACATAAAAAGGAAAGCAGAAGGTTAGAAAGTACATGTCATTGGTCCATTAAAAGAGAAGGTTTTATTTTTCAATGGACTGAATATATCAGTCTTCTGCAGCACTGGAAAAGAAGTACAACTGACTTGTCTACCTGCTTTGAATTAGCTTTATTTAGTAAAAGGCCTTCCCTTACTTTCTGAATGGGCCCTGCTAAAAGGGGTCTCTTGAAACTAAGCTCTTAAAAATTCATGCTACAAAAGGCTTTCACTTTTAAATGGAGTTTCTGTTTTCAGTTCCTGGGGAAAAGAGTTAGATAGTACCCTATGATGAACTTTAATTAATACCTAACTGCCTGTGAAAAGTCTATGTTTATTTTTATCTTTAGAGAAGACACTTCACTTTACTTAATCAACAAGTAGTTGTTGAGCACTTGTCTGTTCCAGACAGTTTAAATAGTAAAGGAAGAAACAGAATTACTCTGATGCTAATTTAAGTATAAACTATGACAAAAAGGAGAAGTATTGCTGGGACCTTGGAAATGCATGGGCATGATGATGGGGATGTCTGCTTCTTTTCAGACATTAACTGTGGATCTAAGTGGGTGTTCATCACTTGAATTTTATTTTACAGTTTAAAGGAAGGCTAGCCAAAGGGCAATAATTACTTTATTGTAGCAGTAGTTCTCCAGTTGTCCAGAGCCTATTGATTATTGGTCAGTAAAAACTGGAGCTATCTATATAAAGATAGTCACTGGTTAAAAAGAAAACTATTAAACGGAAAGGGGACAAATGGAGGCAATAAATTGTCATTTTTTTCAAGGCTTTCTCCCAAAACCTAACAAATAACTCAAAGAAATTCTTTATTTTGAAAATAGTAAACTCATAGATGATTTCGTTTCCTTAAAAATCACTATCTTGAAAATGATTAAGCTCTACTGGCAGGACCACTAAAAAGTGACATGGTTGAGGTTAGGAACAGAAGGTGGTAAGAAGTAGAAAAAACAGTTACAATAGGTAAGTTTTCATGGAAAGGACAGGAGAAGAAAAGGAAGATTTTTAAGCCACCAACACGTTGTACAAATCCTTGATTTAAAAAATTCTGCACAGTTCACCACATATATTCTGTGCATTAACTAAACAGCAAAAAGATCAAACATCAAGAATCCATAGCAACCTGAGATCTGCTCCCTATGAAAAGTATTCTGAGAATAACCCCTCTCTGCACCACAAATGCACTTAAAACTCCAGTAAAGCACTCATTTGTCCCTGTGTCTGCACATTCTACATCTTACCATTGATCTACGAATCAGTGACAGTCTGGTCTTTGCCTTATTCTCAGCAAATTCTAGGCTACTGATGTCTTTGAGACGAGCCTTGTATTTATTCATCTGTTCCACAACAATCAGCTCCACACAGCTAAAACAGGAAGAAAGAGAGAAAACTGTTAGGAGCCGAAATAAAAGTGTAGCACCCACAGACTGTTTTATAGCTAAGTGTGGTAGTAGGGTTGAGGGATGAAAAAAATCAATATCCCTTATGAGATCAGAGACAAGCTCTAGAATGGTGCTTCTCAACTCTGGCTATAATTAAGAATCCATCTAAGGAGCATTTATAAATTCCAATGTCCAGGTCAAACCTCAGACCAATTAAATGGCTCTCTTGGGTATCCAAAAACAGTTTTTGAGGTCCTTTTGCAATCAAGATAAAAAAAAAACAACAACTCCCCAGAAGGAATGCAGAGACACACAAAAAAGGCCTAGGTGAAATATAGGAATACTGAAGTACTAAGACCAAAGGCATTCAGAGCCATGATATCAGTTAGATGATATAGGAAGATACAGAGTATACATAATTTGGCAAAAAGGAATTTAAAAAAACTATTTCAAAAATATAAGCAGTCCTAAACAAATTCTGAATTTAAAAAGAAGACCCTTCAAAAGTAATGATGCTTAGTTTGTTAGAATCTAAAGGATTTTTCCATCTTTAGTATATCTAAGAAAACCCAGCAGTGTCCAAATATTGCTACATAGCAATCATCTTAAAAACATCTGAACTCATGAAATTCACTGTGTTTGATATACAACTACAATGATTCAGTCAAAAGTCCTTGAGGTCTTTCAGAGTGATGGTAACTGTCCTTACGTGGTAGTCTTACTGATGTCCTGAACACTTTGTAGTGGGTCAGTGGTGTCAGGGCAACGAAGAATGCACGGTGCAAACACAATGGCCAAAGCATTAGCAGACATTCGATTAGTGTCTTCCTGTAGAGCAATCCTAAGGAACAATAACAACAACAAAAAAAGTGAGATGGTGATAAAAAGGGAGAACAACTGGGAGGGAAGCAGAATAGACAAGAGAAAGAACACAGTACGACATCAAACCTCACAGTACTGGAAGGATATCCATATCAGCTTAAGGGAGACACTATAGATTTTCTCAAATTGCTCCTTTGCATCTGGAAAATATCCTTTCACTTTATTTCTTCCTTAAGAAATCTAAGTCAGAGGAGAGTTTATCAAGGGAAATTTGTGACCCATTGCTCAAGACCAACATCAGCAGACCAACATGTCTAAAGGACAGAGAGAAAAGACTTTAAGATATTTAACCAAAAAGGAGGCTTGCTTGCTTCTCAATAACTGCTGATATTTACATTAAGAGAAGAGACAGTACTCCTAAATTATCTTTGGTCAATCAGTTCTTAAGCATCATCTGAACCAACCTCCTATGAATTAGGTTATGTCAACAGATATACAGTTTGGGAATTAGATAACAGGTGAGCCATAACAGTGCCATCATCAGGCTGAAGTTGTCACATGATTCAGATACAGGAGAGAAGCACCTGCCATGTAATCCAATCTAGCTGAGGATTTCTGCTCCAAGGAATCTTAGCTACCTATTTAATGGAAGAGAAAATTACTTCATAAAGAAGAAAAAGGATGTTTGGTCAGTTTTCCAAATAGAGGAACTCTCCATTTATTTTTAAAAATCCAAGAGAAACTATTAAATATTTCTTCAGAAAAACAGGAACAGAAGGGCACTTTCTCAACATAATAAAGGCCATTTATGAAAAACTCTGAGCTAACATGATTGTCAATGGTGAAAGACTTAAAGCTTTTTCCTTAAGATCAGGAATAAGACAAAGATGCCTGCATCACTGGTATTTGATACTGTACTAGAAGTTCTTGCCAGAGCAATTAGGCAAGAAAAAGAAATAAAAGACATCCAAGTTGGAAAGGGAGAAGTAAAGCTATCTTTATTTGCAGACAACATGATCTTATATATATAATATCCAAAGCAATCCACAAGAAAATAATTACAGCAAATAAAAGAGTCAGTAAAGTGGCAGAGTACAAGATCAACACACACACACACACAAATTATGTTCCTATACACAAGCAATGAACAACTGAAAGAGGAAATTAAGAAAACAATTCTATTTACAATAACATCTAAAATATACATATATCTAGGAATAAATTTAACCTAAGATACAAAATATCTGCATACTGAAAACTATAAAACACTGCTGAAAGAAATGAAGGAATACCTTAATAAATAATAAGACATCCCATATTCATGGATTGAAAGAATATTAACATATAAAAATTACTCAAAGCAAGATACAAATTTAATGTAATTACTATCAAAATTCTAGCAATCTTTTTTGCAGAAATGGAAAAACTCATCAACAAATTCATATGGAACTGCAAGGAGCATGAATAGCCAAATAATCTTGAAAAAATAACAGAGTTGGAAGATTCTTACTTGTAGTACAAAGTAACAGTAATTAAAACATTGTGATACTGGCTTAAAGAAAGACAAACAGATGAAGAGAACAGAATTGAAAGTCCAGATAAAAACCCACCAATCTATGCCAACTGATTTTTGACAAGGGTGCAAAGTACATACAATGGAGAAAAAATAGTCTCTTCAACAAATGGTGTTGGGAAAACTGGATCTCCATATGTTGAAGAATGAAGGTAGAACCACACCTCTCACTACATATAAAAATCAACTCGCTAAAATCTGCTTGGCACAAGCTTGGCACAACCTCCAGATTAATTGGCTTGTGGGACAGTGGATGAAGACAACCCTATGTTACATTTAAGGAAGAAAATGAAGAATTTGCAGGAGATACAGAAGATGGATGGGGTAAAAGAAAGAGACTTAAAAAAAAAAAAAAAAAAAGACACAGTGTATGATGTATGGATTTGGGAATGGCCAGAAACCTTATACTGAAACAGTGGATATTCTTAAAGACACTGTCATAGAGTTCATTACTGAAATGACTCACAAGGCAATGTGAACAATGTGAACTAGAAGACAAGGTCAAGTACCAGTTAAAGATAATGTCTTCCTGATTCGAAAGGACTCAAAGAAGTCTTCTAGGATTAAGGACTTACCTACTATGAATGAAGAATTAAAATGAGCTAGAAAAGTATTTGTTGAAGCAAACTATGGCTCTTGATACTTTTTGTATTTTCTGAAAGCTTCCTTATCTTCTGGGGCAACTATATATAGTAACTGCTATATAGACATACTATGATATTCAAATACACATACATATACTATAGTCACTACTATAGTAAGGTCCTGATATTGTTAACCATGAAAATCAAAGTTGGAGGAACTTTTTTTTTCATGTCTTCGATTTTAGAGTATTTGGTTGAGCCTTTAATTGCCTGCCTTTATAGTGCCATATTCGAATTACATATTGGGTATTTTCTTTGTTTTTGTTCTGTACTTACTTATATTTAATAAATACATAGTTTATGTTTTTACAGCATAATGCCAGTTTTTAATTTCAAAAATTTGAAGAATAATTATGCATACTATACTATACAGTATTCCCATACATCACCTCACCACCAACACCTTACATTGTTGTGACACATTTGTTAAAAATAAAGAAAGAACATGGTCATAATATTACTGCTATCTATAGTCTAGAGCTTATATTTAGTGCATTTTCCCCACAAACCATCCTATTATTAAAACCATGTATTAGTACTGTGTATTTGTTATAGTTCATGAGAGATATGTTCTCATATTTGTGCTGTTAACCAAAGTCAGTCATTCACTATGGGGATTCACTGTGTTATATGGTCCCCTCACCCCTCTGGCACTGTACAGTCCATCCAAAGTGTACACTCGATGGCTCACAATTTTATCAGAGTTGTACTTTCATCAGCTCAGCTGCTTGGAGAATGTTTTAATTACTCAAATCACAATTTCATCAAAGAGTTGTACTGTCATCAGCTCAGTCGCTTGCAGAATGTTTTCATCACACAAAAGGAAAGATCCCATATCACCTGGTATACCCCCATCATTGACCATTAGCATTGACTGCCATTGTTATAAAAATATTACAATATTACTGTTAACTATATTCTATATGCTATATTAGTTGTATTCTTACCATGTATCTCCATATTCTTAACACCTTGTATTAGGTTGGTGCAAAAGTAATTGTGGTTTTGCATTGTTGAAATTTGCTGTTTGATATTGGAATACATTCTTAAATAAATGTGGTTATGTTATACATCATTTTAATGTGCATTTCTTGCTTAAGTTTCTTTGCTAATGACTTATCACTTGCTGTTTATATTTATTTTAGACTATGAAAACGATGTTTGAGAAAAGCAAATTCAAGCAATTTTCTTATTTGAGTTCAAAATGGGTTGTAAAGCAGCAGAGACAACTTGCAACATCAACAATGCATTTGGCCAGGAACTGCTAATGAATGTATTGTGTAGTGGTGGAAGTTTTACAAAAGAAATGAGAGCCTTGAAGAGGAGGAGTGTAGTGGCCTGCCATTGGAAGTTGACAATGACCAACTGAGAGCAATCATTGAAGCTGATCCTCTTACCACTATGCAAGAAGTTGCTGAAGAATTCAGCATCGACCATTCTACGGTCATTTGTCATATGAAGCAAATTGGAAAGGTGAAAAGGCTCCATAAGTGGGTACCTCATGAGTTGACTGAAAATAAAAAAAATTGTCGTTTTGAAATGTCGTCTTCCCTTATTCTATGCAACTACCATGAACCATTTCTCAATCAGATTGTGATGTGCGGTGAAAGTGGATTTTATATGACAACCAGCAATGACCAGCTCAGTAGTTGGATTGAGAAGAAGATTTAAAGCACTTTCCAAGCCAAAATTGCACCAAAAAAAGGTCACGGTCACTGTTTGGTGGTTTGCTGCCAGTCTGATCCACTACAGCTTTCTGAATCCTGGCAAAACCATTACATCTGAGAAGTATGCTCAGCAAATCAATGAGATGTACCAAAAGCTGCAATGCCCGCAGTAGGCATTGGTGAACAGAAAGGGCCGAATTCTTCTCCATGACAATGTCTGACCGCCTGTCGCACAACCAATGCTTCAAAAGTTGAATGAATTGGGCTACGACCTTTTGCCTCATCTGAGATATTCACCTCACCTCTCACCAACCGATTTCTTCAAGCATCTCAACAACTTTTTGCAGGGACAATGCTTCCACAACCAGCAGGATGCAGAAAATGCTTTCCAAGAGTTTGTTAAATCCCAAAGCATGGATCTGTAAGCTATAGGAATAAACTTATTTCTCAGTGGCAAAAATGTGTTGACTGTAATGGTTCCTATTTTGATTAATAAAGATATGTTTGAACCTGGTTATAATGATTTAAAATTTATGGTCCGAAACCACAATTCCTTTTGCACTAAACTAATAACAGAGGAACATTCTTGTAATTGTACTATTAACCAATCATCTTCTACCACCAAAATCACTACGTTATACAATCCTGAGATTATCCTCTAGCTTTCTTTCAATTGGCATTTATTTCCTTAGACTACTTTCAGCCATATTTCATGTGTGTTTCAGATGGCGAAGAGAAAGGAAAGGGCAGAAGGAATGTTTGAGGAAATAACGGTAGAAAATTTCCCAACTCTACTGAAGGACATAGATATCTGTGCCCAAGAAGCTCAACATACTCCAATCCAAATAAAACCAAATATACCTACTCTGAGACACATACTAATCAAAATGTCAAATACCAAAGATAAAGAGAGTTCTGAAAGCAGCAATAAAAAAGCGATTCATCACATATAAAGGACCACAATAAGATTAAGTGCTGATTTCTCAAAACTGAGGGTGAAATTAGAATATTCACAAGTAAACAGAAACAGAAAGTTTGTAACCAACACACCAGCCTTGCAGTAAATATTAAAGGGAGTGCTACAACCTGAAAAGACATGACAGACTTGGAAGAGTGTCTAGAAATGAAGATTACATCAGTCAAAGTAACTAAAAGTATAAAAAGAATGGTGAAAATAAGATGACAGATGAAACCCAAGTGTTGTAATGGGCAAAGAACTCAATATTAACATTGACTATTAATGGATTAAACTAGCCAATCAAAAGACACAGACTGATGGAATGGATAAGAAAATATGAGCCATCTATATGCTATTCACAAGACACTCACTTTAGACCCAAGGATACAAAAAGATTGAAAGTGAAAAGCTGGAAAAAGGTATTTCATGCATGTAGTAATAAAAAAACAAAGCTGGAGTAGCTCTATTATTACTAGCATATGAACAGCTGGAAAATTTAAGTTTCTGGGACACACATTTAACAGGTGTAGTGCTAATTTTCAAATAAAAGGGGCATATGGCAGTTTGAGATTATTTATGAATCCTAAAAAGAGAGATTAAGTTTGTAAACTAATTTATTTCTCTAGGTGTGATACCTTTTGAATGCATTAGGTTCAGCTGACATGTCTTGATTAAATTACTTGTTAAGATTAGGGCTTTGATTCAACCATGCCAGTAGGGTCTGACTCAGGGTTGAGTCCCTGCCCAGTGGTGTGATGATATAAACAGACACTCACTCAATAAGACATAGGGAAGAGGAGAGAACTTGGTCACTTCAGTCATGCCATATGACAGAAAGTAGAAGGCTCTAACAGCTAAACCCTGGGAAGAGAGATGAGCCATCTGCCTTACTAGTTTGCAGCTGAAGAGAAAAGAGCAGCTGAGCAGCTGAGAAGGCCTGAGGGACCAGGCAGAGATCACCTGCCATCTTGCTTCAACATGTGTCAACAGAGAAAGCAGCCTTGAGTTGGACTCGTTAGGGCCCTGTAAACCGTAAGCTTTTACCCCAAATAAATACCCTTTATAAAAGCCAACAGATTTCTGGTACTTTGCATCAGCACCTTTTTGGCTGACTAATACAGAGGATAAGAACCATGTGTAGGAAAATTATAAATGAATCCAACTCCAATACACTGGTGGGGGGATAGGTTATCATATATTCCAGGGTAAGGCCCACTGACAGGGTGCCAAATTCCTGGGGTTGTCTGCCCTGCCTATAGTGTCCAGATGTCTCTAGAGCCTAAGGAAAGATGTTGCTAATGGGGAAAAGTGTGGGAGAAGGAGGAGATACAGTATTTGGGGAATCCCTATATTTTCAACATAACATTTACGTTTTCTAAAATTTCTTTAAAAAAGTAAAATTAAAAATAATAAAGAAGAAGAAAGAGTTAAAAATCAATGACTTAACCACACAGCTGAAGGAACTAGAAAAAGAACAGCTAACTATTCCCAAGGCAGGTAGAAGGAACAAAATAACAAAGATCAGAGCAGAAATAAATTAAGAACAAAAAAAGCAATAAAGAGAATTAACAAAATCTGAGGTTGGTTCTTCAAGAAGATCAACAAAACTGACACACACTTAGCTAGACTGACAAACAAAAAAAGAAGAGGCAACTAAACGAAATCAGCAATGAAAGCAGGGACGTTACTACTGACCCTACAGAAATAAAAAAAGATCCTAAGAGGATACTATAAACTGTATGCCAAAAGCCAAACAACATAGATGAAATGGACAAATTCCTAGGAACAAAGGAATAACCTACAAATACCCTAGAAGAAACAGAAGACCTCAATGAACCAATCACAAGTAAAGAGACTGAAACAGTCATCAAAAACCTCCCCAAAATGAAAAGACCTGGACCACATGGCTTCACAAGTGAATTCTACCAAGCATTCAAAGAAGATTTAATATCAAACTTATTCAACTCTTCCAAAAATTGGACAGGAAGGAATGCTACTAAACTCATTCTATGAGCCAACATCACCCTAATACCAAAGCTAGATAAAGATAATATGAAAAAAGAACATTACAGAACCATTTCCCTAATGAATATAAATGCAAAAATGCTCAAAAAAATACTTGTTAATCAAATACAACAACACATTAAAAGAATTATTCGTTGTGATCATGTGGGTTTTATCCCAGGCATACAAAGTTCCCAACTCAAGGAACTCAATCAATGTAATAAATCTCATAAACAAATCATAGATGAAAAATCACATGATCATCTTAATTGATGCAGAAAAGGCATTTCACAAAATACAGCATCCTTTCTTGATAAAAGCATTCTGAATGATAGAAATTGAAGGAAACTTTCTCAATGTAATAAAATGAAAAACCCACAACTAACATTGTACTCAATGGTGAAATACTGAAAGTGTTTCCACTAAGTCAGGAAAAAGACAAGGATGCCCACTGTCACCGTTGTTGTTCAATATAGTGCTAGAGGTTCTAGCTAGAGTAATCAGGCAAGAAAAAGAAATAAAAGGCATCTTCACTGGAAAAGAAGAGGTTAGATTTTCACTCTTCACAGATGATACCTAGATACACCAATAAAGTCCTGTGCTAAAAAGCATAGAGCTAAAAAACAAATTCAGCAGAATGGCAAGATATAACATTAATATGCAAATATCAGTAGTTTTTCTATGTACTAGTAATGAGCAATCTGAGGAGGAAGTCAGGAAAAAAATTCCATTTACAATAGCAACTAAAAGAATCAAATATTTAGGAATAAACTTAACCAAGGACTTAAAGCACTTGTATTTAGAAAACTACAATGCAATCATTAAAGAAATCAAAGAAGACCTAAATAGGGAAGCGGATGTGGCTCAACTGATAGAGCATCCATCTACCATATGGAGGATCCAGGGTTTGATTCCCAGGGCCTCCTGACCTGTTTTGTAAGCTGGCCTATGCACAGGGCTGCCGCACACAAGGAGTGCCGTGCTACCCAGGGGTGCCCCCACATAGGGATGCCCCACGTGCAAGCAGTGTGCCCTGCAAGGAGAGCCGCCCCATGTGAAAAAAGTGCAGCTGCTCAGGAGTGGTGCTGCATACACAGAGAACTGACGCCAGCAAGATGACATAACCAAAAAGAGACGCAGTTTTCCAGTACCGCCGGATAACGCAAGCGGATGCAGAAAAAACTCAAAGCAAATGGACACAGACAATGGGAGGGAAGGGGAGAGAAATAAATACATCTTAAAAAAAAAAAAAAGACCTAAATAAATGGAAAAATATTTCATATTCATGGATTGGAAGACTAAATATGGTTAAGATGTCAATTCTCCCTAAATTGGTATATAGATTCAATGCAATCTGGATAAAAATTCCAACAGCCTTTTAAAAAGACATGGAAAACCAAATTATCAAATTTATTTAGAAGGATAAAAGGTCTCAAAGAGCCAGAAATACCCTAAAATGAAGGACGAAGTTAGAGGACTCTCACTTCCTATTACCTAGCTACAGTGGTAAAAAAAAAAAAAAAAAAAGGATGGTACGGGCATAAAGATAGACACATAGACCAACGGAACCAAAATGATGGTTCAGAAACATCCTCACATCTACGGTCAAACGATTTTTGACAAGGCTGCCAAAACCCACAAAGCTGGGGCAGAACAGTCTATTTAACAAACAGTGCTGGGAGAACTGGATATCCATATCCAAAAGAAAGAAAGAGGACCCATATCTCTCACCTTATATAAAAATTAATTCAAAATGGGTCAAAAAAGCTAGCATCACGAAACACCTAAAAGAAAATATAAGGAACCATCTTCAATACCTGATGGGAGTTGATGGTTTCTTAAAACCTCACACCAGTAACATGAGCAACAAAAGAAAAAAAAAAAAGGAACAAATGGGAACTCCTCAAACTTAAAACACTTTTGTGCTTCAAAGGACTTTGTCAAGAAGGGGAAAATGAAACCCACTCAATAGGAGAAAATATTTGGAAACCACATATCCAATAAGGGTTTGATTTCCATGCAAAATAAAGAGATCATATAACTCAACAATAAAAGAGCAAACAATCCGATTAAAAAATGAGCGAAGACTTAGACATTTTCCAAATAGGAAATATAAACAGCAAAAAATCACATGAAAAAAATGTTCAGTATCATTAGCTATTAGAGGAATACAAATCAAAATTACAATAAGATATCACCTCACACCTCACAGAATGGCCGTTATTAAAAAAAAAAAAAACTACAAGTGCTGGAGAGGATATAAAGAAATAAGAACACTCTTCCCTGCTGGTGGGAATGTAGACTGGTGTAACCTCTGTGGAAAGCAGATTGGTGGTTTCTTACGAAGCTAAATGTAGAACTGCCATATTATCTGGCAATTCCTCTACTTGTAATAGAACCAGCAGAACTGAAATAGGGACACAAACAGGCATTTGCACACCAATGTTCATAGCAGTGCTATTCACAATTGCTAAAGCGATGGAAACAATCCAAGTGTCTATTAACCAACGAATGGATAAACAAAATGTGGTATATACATACAATGGAATACTATGCCACTGTAAGAAGAAATGAAACTGGGACACATATCACAACATGGATGAACCAGAGGACATGATGCTGAGTGAAATAAGTCAGACGCAAAAGGACAAATATTGTACAGTCTCACTAACATAAACTAAATATGAAGAATAAACACAAGAAGTTAGAACCTAAATTATTAGGAGATAGGATGAGAACTGGGAAGGGGTACTGATAATGTATGTAGAATTTTTAATTAGCTTGACTGTAAAAATGTGGAAATTGATAGAGTTGATAGGAACACACTAAAATGGCTGGTTTATAAATGGGTTTATGGATGAAAGGTATAGTCTGAGGATGTAAATGTCAGTGGAAAGAAAGCTACAGAATAATCTAGGGACTGAAGAACATAGTGAACCAGGAGGTGGATGAGAATTGTGGTTAATAGTACAAATACAAGAATGTTCTCCAAGAATCAGAACAAATGTACATTGCTACTACAAGATGTAAAAATATGGCAAAGCATAGGAAAAATAAAATTAATGTAACTTATGGGCAATAGTTAACAATATTGTAATATTCTTGCCCCAATGTCAAAGTATGCACTATATCAACACTAAGGGTCAATAATAGGGGATATGAGATTTTGTCTTTTGGACTAAGGAAAACATTGAAAATTTTATTGAGGCAAAGCTCTTTGATGAAAGTGAGAGTACACAGGGTGTGGAAGAATCTACAAGGCATGGGACTATGTAACACAGTGAGCCATGTGGGAGATGATGTACTGTGGTTAACAGTACAAATATGAAAGTGTTCTCTCATAAACTATAACAAATGTATAATATTAGTACATGGTTTTAATAATAGAGGGGTGTATGGGAAAATATACCAAATATAAGCTACGGACCATAGTTAAAGGCAATATTTTGATGATTTTCTTTCATAATCTGTAACAAATCTTCCAAAAAATAAAAGGTGTTGGAGGGGTGATGTATGGGAGTACTGCACATTACGCATGATTGGTTTGTAAGCTCACAACTTCTCTAATAAAAACTATATATATTACAAAAAATTAAAAATGCTTGTAAATTAAAGGAAATTATCAAGAATGTGAGAAGGGAACAGTAGAAAAAAGTTTCAAGTCTTATTTTGGATGAGGGTTTAATATTCAAAATATATAAAGATTTTTGTAATGCAACAAGAAAAAGACAATTAATGAATGGGGAAAGGACTTGAATAGACATTTTTCCAAAGAAGATATACAAATGGACAATAAGCATATAAAAGGATACTCATCATTAGCCATGAGGGAATTACAAATCAAAACCACAATGAGATACCAATTCAACCTCACAATGATGGCTATTAGTCAAAAAAAAGGAAAATAAGAAGTGCTGGAAAGGATACAGAAAAATTGGAACTTCAGTGCATTGTTAGTGGGCGCATAAAATAGTACAGGCCCTGTGGAAAGCAATGTGACAATTCCTCAGAAAGCTAAATATAGAATTCAAATGGCCCAGTAATTTCACTTCTAGGTCTATACCCTGAGAGAGTGAAAACAGGGTCTCAAACAGATACTTACACACTAATGTTTATAGCAGCAGCATTCATAATAGCCCAAAGCTGGGAACAACCCAAGTGTCCATCAACAAATGAATGAATAAACAAAATGTAGATAAACACAATAGAATATCATTCAGCCACAAGAAAGAACGATGTTATGAGATATTGTTGCAACATGAAAGAACCTTAAAAACACTATGCTCAGTAAAAGAATCAAGGTACATAAGGATATAAATTACATGATGTCACTTACAAGAGATGACTAGAAACAGCAAATTAGCAGAGATAGAAAGCAGATTAGAAGTTACTGTAGAGGAGGAGGATTGAAGGGAAAAGGAGTATTTGCCCATAAAATTTTTTTTACAAAGAAAAAAACAATCCAAATCATTTCCTTGCTTTTTGAAGTTACCTGACTAGATGAAAGATGAGGCGTTCCAGTGTATTGAGATGAGTTCGGGAGAGCTGGTCAATCACAGAATACACACCACGGATGGTCTCCTTCCTTTCCTGAAGGCCTAAAAACAGTAATAGCAGCAAAGAAGATTGATTATCCCTCTTCTATATTAAATCTCCTTCCTGGACAGATACTAAGTAGCAATGGAGGCTGGCTCTAGATTTTTAGAAGGAATTTTGGGGGAAATGGATTTCCTTTTGAAAATACCAACGAGACCATAGACAAATCCTGGAAGCATTACGAATCTTCTTGAGCTCATTTATTACTTAAAGGGGTGGTAGGCAGTCTGTGGTGAAATGGGCCCAGGGATCAGAGGAAGACAGCCACCAACATATGGAACTAAGGTCAGGCAATGGAAACTGACTGACATTTAGGCCAAAAATGGCAATTCTATACATCTGAAGCAGACAATGGATGACTAGCTAGCTGCAGCAATTATTACTGTACTTCAAGGTGACTGACAGGAAATACAGCTAACAAAAATGTAATCAATTTGAGGAGGTGAAGAAGGACAACCACCACACCATGGAGCCTAGAGTGATTACAACTGAAAATGGGAGGATTGCATCCAGCATCCAGGTGGAATCTGAGCCTCCTCTTGACATAAAGGTGCAATGGACACAACCAATCCAGTGTCCACATAGAAGAGGTGGCATTGGATTGGGAAAAGTGGACATAATGGACAAAGGGTATGGGGAAAGGCAGGAAGAGATGAGAGGTGGAGGCGTCTTCGGGACATGGAGCTGCCCTGGATGGTGCTTCAGAGGTAATCACCGGACATTGTAAATCCTCACAGGGCCTACATGATGGAATAGAGGAGAGTATGGGCCATGATGTGAACCAATGTACATGAGGTGCAGAGGTGCCCAAAGATGTACTTACCAAATCCAATGGATGTGTCATGATGATGGGAACGAGTGTTGTTGGGGGGGGGGGTGGGGGGGGTGGGGGGGTGGGGTTGAATGGGACCTCACATATATATTTTTAATGTAATATTATTACAAAGTCAATAAAAAATAAAAAAATTATAAAAAAAAAAAAAAATGTAATCAATTTGAAACCACATATTCGATAAGGGTTTGAATTCCATTCTATAGAAAGTGATCATATAACTCAACAATAAAAGAGCAAGCAATTCAATCCTAAAAATGGACGAATTACTTAAAATATGTTTCTAAAGAGGAAATACAAATGGCCAAAAAGCACATGAAATAATGTTCAGTATAACTAGCTATTAGGGAATTGCAAATCAAAATGGCAATGAACTATCTCACACCACATAGAACAGCCATTATTTAAAGAAACAAAATGTGCAGGACAAGATGTGGAAAAATAGGAACACTCCTTTACTGTTGGTGGGAATGTAGAATGGTGCAGCCTCTGTGGAAGACAGTTTGGTGGTTCCTTAGGAAGCTAAATACAGAACTGCCATATGATCCAGCAATTCTTCTAGAATATATCCAGAGGAACTGAAAACTGTGACATGAACAGACCTTTGCATACTGATGTTCATAGCAGCATATTCACAATTGCTAAAAGATGGAAACAACCCATGTGTCCATCCACTAATGAATGGATAAACAAAATGTGGTATATACATTGATGGAATGCTATGCTGTTTTAAGAAGAAATGAAGGACATATATGATAACATGGATGATCCCTGAAGAAATTATTCTAAAGGAATAAGACAGACACAAAAGGACAAATATTTCATGTTCTCATTAATATAAACTAAATACAAAGAATAAATAAATGCATGGAGTTAAACCCTAGATTATATTTTATTAGAAGAGGAGGGCTGAGAGGGTATACTGATGCTTAATGTAGATAGAAATTTTAATTAACTTGAGTCTAAAAGTTTAGAAATGGATAGAGTTGATGGTAACATTATAGAGAATAAAACTAAAACAGTAGATTTATAAATGGGATTGTGGCTGAAAAGGGTAGTGTAGGGATGTAAATGTCTGTTGAAAGAAACCTAGAGAATAATCTAGGGACTGAAAAACAGTGAACCTGGAGGTGGATGAGAATTATAATAGTACAAATACAAGAATGTCTTTCTAAGAACTAGAACAAATATACATCACTATTGCAAGGTCATAAGAATGTTGAGAAGCATGGAAAATACAATTAAAGTAAGCTATGGACTATAGTTTACAGCAATATTGTAATATTTAGACATCAATGCCAAAGATCTACTGTGTTAGTAATAGGGTGCTATGGAAAAAAATATAACAAAAGTATGCTACAGACCACTGTTACTGGTTATACTTTGATGTTATCTCCTAATCTGTAACAGACGTTCCACAACGACATAGTATATTGGTTTAGGGATGTGTGGGGATTCCACATCTGTACACGACTGTTTTGTAAGTTCATAACTGCTCTAATAAAAATATATTTTTAAAAAATACAATCAGTGAAAGCAAACTTTAAATTTAACAGTTATGTAAAACAATTTTGTTCAATTAAAAGAGTAATGCTATAAGGTATGATGACGTACAGAAAAACTGGTCTAAAGAAAAATGGGTATAGAAAAGGGTCAGAACAAAGTTGTAGGCTCAGAATTTGTCAAATTTATCTCCCTCATGCCCCAAAAGAGAGGTAGTTATAACTGTACGACAAGTGAAAAGCAACTCACAGTTGCCATTCAACTACCTTTGCTTGAGTTTTGTATTTACTAAGCAGTCTCCTGAGTTTTACTCTATATCCCAGGAAGCTTGATTACAGGAAGGGGATAGAGATGCCCCCATTTTTCAGCCATTTTACAGCAGACTGACTCCCCATTAAAATTCAATTGTGAAAAAGAAAAAAAAAAAAAACAACAATTGTCACAGAGTTTATAGACCAGCTTCATGGGAATTTGAGAAGTCATGCCTCAGGATAATTCCCTCTAGGCAGGCCTTCATCAATATTCTACACATCTATTTGGTTTCTCAGTAGTACACTCCAAATCCTGTAAGGCTGGCATAACATAGCCAGTCAGCTTTACACAGAGTGCTAACTGAGATGCAATCTTTAAATATCCTATTTAATTTTTTCATTTGTTTCATAACCCTCCATAGTTTTAAAATCTCTTTTTGGGAGAAGCAATTAGATGGCTTACTTGTAGAAAACTATTAGGACACTGACATTTTAATGAGTCTCTAAAAAGTCAACATTTGAATAGATGACAGTACACTGGCAATTTTGTACACACTATCAAAAGTTTACCTTTGGATTTACATTGAACTAAATCACTCTAGATTAAGCTATCTAAAGAAGAGTTTTATAATCTTTATTGAAAATAGCATTCCTTACCCAAGTGTAGGCCCTCCCTCTGACCTTAAGAAGCCTGGGCTTACCCATAGCTCGAAGAAATTCCTCATAGAGTTCAAAAGTCATGAGTGGATTGGGCAAATCACGAAGCCATTGTTTGAATACACTTGCAATGACATGTATGTTATAGTCATCAAGGTTTACACTCTCGGCATCTATTTAGAGAAAAAGAGTTAGATTTCAAAACCAAGCCGTGCAAAAATTCGTAATAGTTCACTTTGAAAACTATCATCACCAAATGGAGGCTTCATGTGTCTTAATTAACTGATTAGTTTATATCTTTCACAGTCTAATCTCATGCTTTGGAACAATGTTTCTATCTATCTCTGGTGAAGACAGATTTTTTTTTCAAATCACTGTGGACTGATATATAGTAAAATAACAGTTCACATGCTTAAATTATGCAACACTGTTAAATTCCTATAAATGTTTCTTAATGATTGCTCTCAATTTCTGTACTTGTTTTGCCAGGGACTGCTCCATTGACCACACTTTGAGTAGAACGCTTGAAATGACAAAAAAAGAGGGGGTGGGGGGAGGGGAGGTGGAAGAAAAGTCCCAGAGTACATTATCTGAAAGTAAGACTGACTCTAAGTCATTCTTAGAGATGAAAGGATGGTGATAACTTAGCTTAGGAAATGTAAAGAAAACACCTTTACCAAGTTTCACTTTAAAAATCCCTAAAGTCATACAGATTAAACAATTGGTAGGACTCAGGATGAATACGTCCCAAGGTAGAAAGGACAAAGTGGACAACTGACATTAAACTGGAGTAGAATGAATCTCTGATAGGCAGAACCTTCTACTTGAGTTTTACCAGGTATTTTCTGTTATTATAACCATACCAATTTGCTTCTTACTAATTTATTCATAATAAGAACTAGAAAGAAAACACATTGTTGAGTAGGTTCTTGGTCACAGAGACAAGTTTTGTTCTTGAGTTTGATTCAGAAAGATTCTTTCCCAACAGTGGTAAAGGGTACAAGCTGAGAATGAAACCAAAGTCAATTCCCTGGATATGTTCCAAGACTGAGGCTAGAGCTCTACATCAACACATGTTCAACTCACTAATTATCAATTTAATTAAATATGTCATTAATGTAGTAGGCACAAGAAGATGCAATAGAGAGAACACAAGATATGGAGTCATAATAATAGAGACTAATAGACAATTGCTTAGATTATGGATTCAGAAGATATGGTTAAATCCCAGTTTGACCAGTCACCGGCTATGAGTCTTTGAGAAAGATCTCCTTTGTAAGTCTCCATTTCTTTATCTGTAAATGGGGATGATAATATTGCTAATTCATAAGACTGTTGTGAAGATTATTATAAAATCATTAGTACAATGCCTTGCATGCACATTAGCAGTTTGTTACTCCATTTCTCTGAACCTAATTTTTCTTTGTAAATTAGAGAGATCACATATTTCACAAGATTGATGAAAAGATTAAATGAGATATGTCTGAAAGTACCTCATAGTACTTTGTACAAATGATGCACTCAATGTATGTTTGCTGAATTGTCCATGTAAAACCAAAGACTCTTTGAAAAGCCACAAAATGGCCAACAATCATCTCAGAAAAGAATGCACTCTTCTGGCTGTATGTAAAGGATCTTACATGTAATGAAAACTTTAAAGCATGAAAGTTTTAAATAAAAGTATCTGGTCTTAATTTGGAAAGTACTAACCTTACCTCTATCTAGACCTTGTCGAAGCTCCTTGATTTTATTAGTTGAACCAGACTTTCGGTAAATACCTTCTGTATACAATCCATGCATTTCAATGTAGTTTATGAGTTTTTCCACCACTAAAGGAACAGTTCGATCCTCACTTGTCAAACGGGAGAGTTCAACTCCAAACTGTCGAGGTGACAGCTCTGGATCATACTAAATGGAAGATAATTTTTGTTTCCAAAAGCATTCAAACATCTTTAAACATGTTTAACCAATTCTTTAAAAGGAACTATTTTTTATTTTCCTGAAGTTTCATGGTATGAGAATTGTAGGGAAAGAACATTATGGTTAATGCTGAGAGTACAAATGAGTGTAAGTGAGATATTAGTTTCAACCCCCTCTCACTGAGTATTCCCAAAAGAAATAATAGGGTAGAGAATGGGGGCAGGCAAATTGCTACCTTTCCATTCCTGTGGAAAATCTCTGTGCAAAGGTAAGATTTGGGCATGGAAGGAGAGGAATAGACTTTGTATGCAAACAACTTGACGTTTACCAGATACAATTAGAAACTCTAATTATAAATCTGAGTTCCCAGTAATTTCTGAAGCATAAGAATGCTTTGATAAGTATGTAACCTTGGGGAAATTTAAGTGAACACTAATGTCTTAGCTAAATGTAGACGCAAACACAGATTAGTCCATGATTAGTGCTATGGCTCTTTCTTATTGACTTTAATAGTGGATATGACATCATACCTTATTATTAATAACTACAGTTTATCTGATTATATCAGAATATAACTGCTTATCCTTAAGATTTGAAGTAGGAAACGGACTTTGGCCCAGTGGTTAGGGCGTCCGTCTACCACATGGGAGGTCCGCGGTTCAAACCCCGGGCCTCCTTGACCCGTGTGGAGCTGGCCATGCGTAGCGCTGATGCGCGCAAGGAGTGCCGTGCCACGTAAGGGTGTCCCCCACGTGGGGGAGCCCCACGCGCAAGGAGTGTGCCCGTGAGGAAAGCCGCCCAGTGTGAAAAGAAAGAGCAGCCTGCCCAGGAATGGCGCCGCCCACACTTCCCGTGCTGCTGATGACAACAGAAGCGGACAAAGAAACAAGACGCAGCAAATAGACACCGAGAACAGACAACCTGGGGAGGGGGGGAATTAAATAAATAAATAAATCTTTAAAAAAAAAAAAGATTTGAAGTAATTCACAGAAAATAAAAATGCCAGATGTTATCTGAGAATAAAACTTTTTGCTTTTATAAATTTCTTCCTCTTCCTTTCCTTCTGCACCATTTTCCCTCCTTGACCCGAAATTATACACATCCCCATCTCCTTAACCTGCATCCAACCAGTTGCCAACTTCTTTTAGTCAATCAGTACACCCTCTCTGTTTATCTTTCTGTTCCCAGTGTCATAGCACTAATTCAACCCTTTATCATTATTCACTTGGACTATTCCAATAGCTTGGTAACAATCTCTCTATATCCACTTTCTTACTGTTTAAGATCCTAATAGGATATATATGTGACTTTTCTTCAGAAACCTTCATATATATGTCAAAATTAAGTCCAAACATTTCCGAGTCTGATATTCAAGACCTTGCTTGATCTTTTCAATCTTGGTTTATTTTATGTACTAGTTACCAGGGAAACAAAATCAAATAAGAGATATCCTTACCCAAGAGAAATACTAAGACTAATACCTAAGTATGTGGAGATGAGTAAACAATAACAACAGACTTACTGGGTATAATAGAATCAAGGAGAAAGACAACTAGATCAGAAGGGACTGGGCTGGGAAGCAAATAATAACCTCAAGAAGACCTGATACTTAACCCAGTTGTTGAAAAGCATATAGTATATAAGAAAAGAACCTTTTAGGCATGGGAAACAGAATTACGAAGTTGGGAAAAACAAACTCAAGTAATCTGGTATGGCTAAAATAAAGATGAGAAAAAGCTAGGCAGATAAATTATAAAGGACTCTGAATACTAAGTTATTGAATTTAGGTCTTATCCTGAGGGCAAAGAGAAGTCATGAAAAGTTCTAAGTAGTGGTAAACATGATCAGTTTTGTATTCTTTTCTATTATTATTCACCTACATATACCCTACACTCCAGCCCTTAATTCTTAAAGAATTTATTTCATGTCTATTTTGAGGGAAGTTAAATTATCTTAAATTAATATCAGTCAATATCTCTAAAAAGTATTTCTAGATCTGAGGTATTATAAGGGCACTTAACCCTTGAACAGTTAGATGATGCATGTTGAAATTTTAGCATTGTAACTATATGAACTTGGTTAGGTCACTTTATATTTACAAAAAGAATACCATCTCTCTACCTCACAGGGTTGTTGTAAAGATAAACATACCCAGGACAGTACCTGTTTTATGGTAAATGCCCAATATATTAATGTAATATTTTATTTGCTAACCTCTTGGAAACATTCCACACTTCTTAATGGCCAATGGAACTTTCCATGCTAAAATGTTGTTCAACATAACAAATTTCAAACAAAAAAATATTTTAATGTTGTGCCTACATTTTAGTCTTGAGGAATCAATAAGTGAAAATTACATTGGTGGTAAAACTCAGGCTACAAAAACAAGATAAATATCAATATCATATTTCTCTTTACTAGAAACATAATAGTTGTGACAGTCATGCTTAAAACTTTGAGTTAAGTAAAGAGAAAAGGGGCAAGGGTGTCACAGAGGTATGCAAAGATTTAACAGTTCAAATAGTTCTTAGCCCTTCTAAGAAATTACAGATAGGATATGTATGCAGTAAATATTTTTCTAATATGGTGATTTCTGCCATTAGTGACCATCACTCAGTTCATGCATTAAAAAGTAACTGCAGTTATTTTTGATCACTGAAAACTGGATTCAAACAAGTTATAGCTCAGTGAGCTAAGGATACTACAGATCTCTAACATTCAAAAATACAGTTTACATCTGGAAAGTTTTAAGGAATACTTGTTACTCATAATTACCTTTAGATATAATTAAGTGTACTACTGTGTATAGTTAATTCCAGTTACCATATTATATATTTATTGTTCAATAGCACAATTTTTTTGTTTCAAAAGATTATCGATCCAGTAAAATGACAATATTTAATTTTCTTTTAAAGACAGATGAACTAAATTGAAGGAAGATTGGCTTCTCTTGATATATTTTTCAAATTACGGATACAAACATATGAAAGAAATAATCAAATAATCTGTAAAGTTTCCAAGATAGATGCATTTCTTCTTCATTTTCCAAAAAAAAGAGGCTTTCTAACTGAAAACATTTACATTCCTAGCTCTCTAAAATGAATATTAAAAAACAAAGTAAAAAAATGATCTCCTAGCTTCTGAATAGCTTAGGTACATAAAGCGCTTTCTGTCCTAACACTTCCTCAAATTCAGAAGATACTTACTTTCTAAAAACGTTTCAGTCTTCATTTCAAACCACTCAGTATGCTTCCATGACAACACTACAGGATACCTTGGCTACCATAAGTCACATTACTTGACTATGGGATTTCTCAATCTTCTTTATATCTGGAGCTTGGTCTGCTCTACATACCAAATGACTTAAATCATCTGTTACTTTAATACACAGACTCACACCAGAATGCCTGTATTTGAGAACTACACATGCCTTCATGGGGCCCACAAGGTAGGGCTTCTAAGGGTGTGTGGCTGAACTGTTCCCTGGTTTGGTACTATGGCATTTTGGCCCTGCGTGGAAAGACAGGTGGGCGGTGCGACTGCTCTACCCACCTACCTGCCTCCCCCAATACATTTTTAAAGAAATAAAATTTAAGAATGCTTGCTGCAACTATGAAAACAAAATAAACTTTAGTCAAACTTCTTGGGATTACAGTGACACACATATGCACATACATAATCTTTATGTATAATGTTATGGCTTTCCCTAGGGCATCAGGAATATTAACAATTAAGCTTGTGAAAGAAAAAACATAAAATGCTTGGAGATAGTAAACAACAACCTTAAAAATAGTTTGATTTGGGAAGTGGACTTGGCTCAACGGATAGAGCCTACCACATAGGAGGTCCTTGGTTCAAACCCAGGACCTCCTTGACCCGTGTGGAGCTGGCCCACTCGCAGTGCTGACTGCGCGCAAGGAGTGCCGTGCCACGCAGGGGTGTCCCCTACATAGGGGAGCCCCATGCGCAAGGAGTGCGCTGCGTAAGGAGAGCCGCCCAGCGCAAAAGAAAGTTCAGCCTGCCCAGGAGTGGCACCACACACACAGAGAGCTGATGCATCAAGATGACACAACAAAAAGAGATACAGATTCCCAGGTCACTGACAAGAATAGAAGCGGACATGGAAGAACACACAGTGAATGGACACAGAGAGCAGACAACTGAAGTGGGGGGAAGGGGAGAGAAATAAACAAAAGAATAAATCTTTAAAAAAAAAAAGTTTGATTTGACACCAACCAATCTAAAACACACATATTAAAAATTCTATCTTCTCAAATTAAGGGGGGAAATTTACTATTTTCAACTGAAAAAGCAAGTTTCGCTCTGAGTTTTCTTTTTAAAAATGAAATACACATTTTTATAGTTTTGCTCTCTCCAAATTAACTTCCTTATATTTTAAATAAACTATTTATTGAAGTATGGCATACAAATACGTATAAAAATCCCAAGTGTACAGCTTGACAGATTTTCATTAAGTGAATGCATACTTGTTACCAGGACTCTATCAAGAATCAGAATATTATCAGCATCCTAAAATTGCCTTCATGCCCTTACCGACCATGCCCTCTGTCTTCACAAATAACTAATATTTGTATTTCTTCCACTTTAGTGTTTTTATCAGTTTTTATATTATAGTGTTATATAATATGCATAACATTAATTTTTGAACTTTATTTAAATGGAATAGCACAATATATACTTTTGTTTCTGTCCTTTCATTCAACATTGTGCTTGTGAGTACTAATAGTTTATTCTAGTTGCTATACAGTAACCTGTTATATGAAGACACCACAATATATTTACTAAATTTTCTGCTAATGGACAAATAGGTGTCTTTGGGATTGGCGGCTGTTAAAAATTAGTGCTGTTATGAATATTCTCATACATATCTTCTGGCAGAAATATATATGTATACCTGTTGGGTACATACCTTGGAGTAGTATTGCTGAATTATGACAAATGCTTATATTCGGGTTTGGGAAATCATGCCAAATAATTCCAAAAGGAGTTTGATCAATTTACACTCCTACCAGTAATATGTGAAAGTTCCAGTTGCACATATCCTTACCAGGACTTAGTATGCCTAGATCTTTTTCATTTTAGTCATGGTGTTAGGTGTATAAGGTATCTCGCTGTGGTTTTTTTTTTTTCATTTTTATTTCTCTCCCCTTCCCCCCGCCCCCCAGTTGTCTACTTTCTGTGTCCATTCGCTGTGTGTTCTTCTGTGACTGCTTCTATCCTTGTCAGCGACACCGGGAATCTGTTTCTTTTTTGTTGCATCATCTTGTTCTGTCAGCTCTCCGTGTGTGCAGCACCATTTGTGGAGAGGCTGCACTTTCTTTTTGTGCAGGGCAGGTCTCCTTATGGGGCATACTCCCTGCACGTGGGGCTCCCCTACGCGGAGGACATCCCTGCGTGGCACGGCACTCCTTGCGCACATCAGCACTGCGCATGGGCCAGCTCCACGTGGGTCAAAGAGGCTTGGGGGTTTAAACTGCGGACCTCCCATGTGGTAGGCGGATGCCCTATCCATTGGGGCAAGTCCACTTCTCCTCACTGAGGTTTTAATCTGCCTTTGCCTGATGATTGGTGAAGATGTTTGACCATGTTTTTAGAAATCATCTTTTGTGAAATGTCTGTGCAAGTTATTGCCTCATTTTTGTATAGAGTTGACGGTCTTTCTTACTGATGTGTAGATGATCTTCACAGATGGTTAGATGTACTGCAAATATCTTCTCCCATTCTGTGGTTGCATTTTTTGGTTGTCTGTTTGAATAATGAATGGGTTTGAATTT
Source organism: Dasypus novemcinctus (assembly GCF_030445035.2). NCBI lineage: Eukaryota > Metazoa > Chordata > Mammalia > Cingulata > Dasypodidae > Dasypus > Dasypus novemcinctus. Next base: position 146,818,515 of record NC_080675.1, read on the forward strand.
TACCCAACATATTTCTTGTACTTATTGAGGTGGTATTTTTTCTTTGTTCAATGTGGTAAATAACACTGATTGAGTTCTGAATAATAAACGAACTTTGCCTTCCTGGAATAAAAAACAACTTGATCCTGAAGCATTATCACTTTTATGTATATTATTGGGTTAAAAGTGCTAATATTTTAAGACTTTTGCATCTATGCTTATGATCAGCAATATTCCTTTACTATAATGCCCTTTTCATTTTTTGACTTTAAGGTTTCACTGTTCTCATAAGTCAAGTTGGAAAAAAAAGTTATAAAATATTCCCTCTTTTAATATTCTCTGGAAGAGTTTATAAAAGATTGGTTTTATTTCTTCATAAAATATTTGGAAGTATTCAATGGTAAAACCATGCAGTATTAGAGATTTTTTTGTGGAAGGTTTTGAATTGTGGATTCCATTCTTTAAATAAATATGACTTCAGATTTTCTATTTTTTCTTGTGTCAGTTTAGCTAAATTGCATTTTTCTGGAAATTTTCAAATTTTTTAGCATCACCTCACCCATAATTTAACCTTTTATTTTCCTTTTAATGTCTGCCATTTCTGTCTATATCTTCTTTCTTGGTGTTCTTTCTTTTTTTTTTTTTTTCTTATTCTTTGAGTTTTGTCTTCTCAAAAAACCAATTTTGGCTTTGTAGCATCTTTTCAATTGCACGAATGCTTTCAATTTCATTTATTTCTCATTATTAACTTCCTCCTCCTGTCTTTGTGTATAATTTGCTGTTTTTTGCCCCTACATTCTTGAGATGGAAGTTCAGATAATTTTCTACTTTATTCTTTCCTAATGTATGCATTTAAAGCTATAGACTTCCTTCCAAGCACAACTTCAGCTACTCTCCAGCTAAAGTTCATTATCAGTTAGTTCAAAATGTTTTTCCATTTTATTGAAATTTAGAAGTACATTACTTCATGTGCAAACATTTAAAGATTGTCTACTTTATTGATTTATAGCTTAATTCCAGTATGGTCAGTGAATATACTCTAAATATTTTAATTCTTTGAAATTTGTAGGGACTTGCCTTATGGTCGAACATATAAATAATTTTGTCAAATGTTCCATGGGCACCTTGAAAACAATATTTATTAAAATGTAGGGTGCAGGATTCAATATACATCAGTTAGGTCAAGTATACAAATCTTTGTTTTCAAATCATTGGTATTCTGGCTGAGTTTTTGTCTGCCAGGTATTAAATCTATGATAGTAGAGTCTTATAATATTAGAAGTTTCAGATCTTTCTGAGGGGTTGAACTTTTTACCATAATGAAATGACCTTACCTGCACTAATAATTCTTGCTTTAAAGTAAACCTTATTAATACAGGTAACACCAACTTTCTATAGGTTAGTCTTTGCAAACTCTATTTTTATCCTTTATTTTCAACATTTCTGTATCTATATATCTAAGTATGTTGCTTATAAATAGCAAATTACTGAGAGTTTTTCATTGGTTTTAATCTAGTGTTTTAATTGGAGTACTTAGTCTACTCACATTTGATATAATTACGATTATACTGAGACTTACATCTACCAATTTGCTATTTATTTTGTTTAGCCTGCCTATTTCATGTTTCCTATTTTTTGTTTTTTGCCTTCTTTTATATTAATCAAATATTTTTTTCTTTTTCTACTTTCCCCTCTTTATTGGCTTTCAAGCTATTAATATATATATTTTTTACTATAATATTAAGTGGTCACTTAAGATGTTTTTTACAAAAAAAAATCCATAACATATTTAAGTCTAATGTTTCAGTACTTTTACTACTTAGTAGATAGCATAAGGACTTAGAATATTTTAACCTATATTTACCTGAATGTTTTTTGTGCTCTCATGCCCTTTAATTCTATATATACTGCACAAAAGATTATCATTGTGTTTTCATTCAATATTTAGTCACATTTACCCTATTAGTTACCCTTTCCATTGTTTTTCATTCATTTCTATATTTCTGTGTTTTCATCTGAGATCCTATTCTTTCTGTCTGGACCTTCGTTCAGTATTTTTTAATATTATAATTTTTTTATATATCTTTTTTATTGAAGCACATCATTCATACACGAATACACACAAACAATAAGTGTATAGTAAAGATTGTGAACTCACAAAACAAACATACATAACATCACACATAGGTCTCATACATCACCCTTCCACCAACACTTTACATTGTTGTGAAAAATTTGTTAGAAACTATGCAAGAGCATCATCAAAATATTACTGCCAACTATAGTCCCTTTATTAGATTTGGTGTATCTTTCCCCCAACCCACACTATTTTTTTTTAAATATATATTTTTGGTACAAATGTTGTGAACTTACAGAACAATTATACACATGTGCAGATTTCCCATATAACACCACACCCTGGTGGAACATTTGTTACAGATTATGAGATAATATCATCGGACTATTAACACCAATCACAGTCCACAGCATACGTTTGGCACACTTTTTCCATACACCTCCATTATCAACACAGTACAGCTTTGGCATTGATGCAAGTGCATTATAGTATTGCTGTTAACAACAGTCTATAGGTCACACCAATTATAGTTTTCCCATGCTTCTCCATATTTCTATCACCCTGTAATAGTGATGTATATCTGCTCTAGTTCACAGAAGGACTCTCTTGCATTTGTACCCTTAAGCACCCTCCTCATCCACCTCTGGGTTCACTGTGTTATTCAGTTGCTAGATAATTCTTCAGCTTTCTTTCTATGACATTTACTTTCCCAGACTACCTTTTTCAGCCACAATTCAATTTATAATGTGTTACAATCAACTCTATCCATTTCCACACTTTTACAGTCAAGTTAATTAAAATTTCTATATACATTCAACATCAGTGCTTCTTCTAAAGCTTCCTCTAATCTCCTAATAACCTATACTCTAGGTTTTAATTCCATATGTTTATTATTCGTATTTAGTTCATATTAATGAGACCATGCAATATTTGTACTTTTATGTCTGGCTTACTTCATTCAGTACAATGTCTTCAAGACTCATCCATGTTATCACATGTGTCCCAATTTCATTTCTTCTATTGCAGCATAGTATTCCATTGTATGTAATATCACATTTTGTTTACCATTCATTAGTGGATGGACACTTGGGTTGTTTCCATCTTTTGGGAATTGTGAATAATGCTGCTGAGAACATTGTGTGCAGATGTCTGTTCATGTCATAGTTTTTAGTTCTTCTGGATATATTCCTAGGAGAGGAATTGCTGAATCATACAGCAATTCTATATTTAGCTTCCTGAGGAACTGCCAAACTGTCCTCCACAGAGGCTGTACCATTTTACACTCCCACCAACAGTGAAGGAGTGTTCCTATTTCTCCACATCCTTTCCAGCACTTACTGTTGTCTGGTTTTTAATAATGGCCATTCTATATGGTGTTAGATGATATCTCATTGTTGTTTTAATTTACATTTCCCTAATAGCTAGTGATATGAAACATTTTTTCATGTGCTTTTTTGTCCATTTGTATTTCCTCTTTGGAGAAATGTCTATTTAAATCTTTTGCCCATTTTAAAATTGGATTTCTTGCTCTTCTATTGTTGAGGTGTATGATCTCTTTATATAAAATGGAAATCAAACCCTTATTGGTTAAGTGGTTTCCAAATATTTTCTCCCATTGACTGAGTTACCCTTTCACCTTCGTGATGAAGTCCTTTGAATCACAGAAGTGTTTAAGTTTGAGGAGGTCCCATTTATCCATGTTTCCTTTCACTGCTCATGCTTTTGGTGTAAGGTTTAAGAATCCACCACCTACCACCAAGTCTTGAAGATGTTTCCCTACATTTTCTTCCAGGAGTTTTATTGTACTTCCTTTTATATTTAGGTCTTTGATACATTTTGAGTTAATTTTTGTATAAGGTATGAGATAGGGGTCTTCTTTCTTTCTTTTGGCTATGGATATCCAGTTCTCCCATTTGTTGAATAAACTATTCTGCCCCAACTGGGTGGGCTTGACGGGCTTGTCGAAAATCACTTAGCCGTAGATGTGAGGGTCCATTTCTGAACTATTAATTCAGTTCCATTGGTTTATGTGTCTATCTTTATGCCAATACCACTGTAGCTATATATATGATTAAAGGTCTGGAAGTGACAGTTCTCCAACTTCATTTTTCTGTTTGAATATGTTTCTGGCTATTTGGGGCCTCTTATCCTTTCAGACAAATTTGATAATTGTGTTTTTCATTTGCTTTAAAAATGTTGGAGGAATTTTTATTGGGATTGCATTGAATCTGTATATCAATTTGGGTAAAATTGACATCTTAATGATATTGAATCTTCCAATCCATGAGCATGGAATGTTCTTCCGATTATTTAGGTCTTTTAAAATTTCTTTTAAGCAATTAACTATTGTTTTCTGAATGCAAGTGCTTAGCATCCTTGGGTAAGTTTATTCCTAAATATTTGATTCTTTTAGTTGCTATTGTAAATGGAATTTTTTCCTGACTTCCTCCTCAGATTGTGCATTACGAGTGTATAGAAACACCACTGATTTTTGCATATTGATCTTGTATCCTGACACTACTGAAATCATTTATTAGCTCTACCAGCTTTGTTGTAGACTTTTCAGGACTTTCTAGATACACAATCATATCAACGGCAAATAGCGAAGGTATTAATTCTTCCTTTCTAATTTGGATGCCTTTTATTTCTTTTTCCTGCCTGATTATTCTAGTTAGAACCTCTAGCACTATATTGAACAACCATGGTGGCAGTGGGCATCCTTGTCTTGTCCCTGATCTCAACGGAAAAGCTTTCAGTCTTTCACCATTGAGAACAATGTTAGCTGTGGGTTTTTTTGTTTTTTTTTAAAGATTTATTTATTTATTCAATTTCCCCCCCTCCCCTGGTTGTCTGTTCTTGGTGTCTATTTGCTGCGTTTTGTTTCTTTGTCCGCTTCTGTTGTTGTCAGCGGCACGGGAAGTGTGGGCGGCGCCATTCCTGGGCAGGCTGCTGTTTCTTTTCACGCTGGGCGGCTTTCCTCACGGGCGCACTCCTTGTGCGTGGGGCTCCCCCACGTGGGGGACACCCTTGTGTGGCACGGCACTCCTTGCGCGCATCAGCACTGCGCATGACCAGCTCCACACGGGTCAAGGAGGTCCGGGGTTTGAACCGCGGACCTCCCATATGGTAGACGGACGCCCTAACCACTGGGCCAAAGTCCATTTCCCAGCTGTGGGTTTTTAATGTATGGCCTTTATCATGTTGAGAAAGTTTCCTTCAAATGCTATTTTTTGTAGTATTTTTATCAAGAAAGGATGCTGTATTTTGTCAAATGCCTTTTCTGCATCAACTGATAAGATCATGTGATTTTTCTTCTTTGATTTATTAATGTGGTGTATTATGCTGACTGATTTTCTTGTATTGAACCAGCCTTTTATATGTGGTATAAACCCACTTGATTATAATGGATAGTTCTTTTAATGTGTTGTTGGATTTGATTAGCAAGTATTTTATTGAGGAGTTTTGCATCTGTATTCATTAAAGAAATAAGTCTGTAATTTTCTTTTTTTGTAATATCTTTATCTGGCTTTGGTAATAGGGTGTATTGGCTTCATAGAATTAGTTTGGCAGTGTTCCTTCTTGTTCAATTTCTTGGAAGAGCTTGAGTAAGATTGGTATTAAATCTTCTTTGAATGCTTGGTAGAACTCACCTGTGAAACCATCTGGTCCTGGGCTTTTCATTTTGGGGAGCTGTTTGATGTCTGTTTCAATCTCTTTATTTGTGATTGGTTTGTAGGGTCCTTCTATTTCTTCTAGCATCAGTGTAGGTTGTTTCTATATTCCTAGGAATTTTTCCATTTCATCTACATTATCTAGTTTTTTAGCATAAAGTTGTTTATAGTATCCTCTCATGATCTCTTATTTCTGTGGGGTCAGTAGTAATGTTCCCCTTTTCATTTTTTATTTCATTTATTTGCATTTTCTCTCTTTTTTCTTAGTCAGTCTAGCTAAGGGTTTGTCGATTTTGTTAATCTTCTCGAAGAACCAACTTTTGGTTTTGTTAATTCTATTGTTTTTTTGTTCTCAATTTCATTTATTTCTGCTCTGATCTTTGTTATTTCATTCCTTCTACTTGCTTTGGGATTAGTTTGCTGTTCTTCATCTAGTTCCTCCAGCTGTGTAGTTAGGTCATTGATTTTAGCTCTTTCTTCTTTATTTATGTAAGTATTGAGGGCTTTAAACTTTCCTCTCAACACTGCCTTCGCGTCAACCCATCAGTTTTGATAAGTTGTATTCTTGTTGTCATTCATCTTGAGATTTTTAAAAATTTCTTGACATTTCTTCTTTGATCCACCGATTAGTTAAGAATGTTTTGTTTAATCTCCATATATATGTGAATTTTCCCTTTTTTTGCCACTTGTTGATTTCCAACCTTATTCCATTATGATCAGAGAAAGTGTTCTGTATAATTCTGATTTTGTTAAATTTACGAGATCTGCTTTGTGACCCAACATATGGTCTCTACTAGAAAAAGATCCATAAATACTTGAAAAGAATGTACATCCTGCTGTTTTGGGGTGCAATGTTCTGTATATGTCTATTAGGTTTAGTCTATTTATCACGTTATTCAAGCAATCTGTTTCTTTATTGATCTTCTGCCCAGATGTTATATCCAATGCTGAAAATGGTGTATTGAAGTCTCCAACTATTTTTGTAGAGGTGTCTATTTCTCCCTTCAGTTTTGCCAGTGTTTGCCTCAAGTACTTTGGGGCATACTGGATAGGTGCATTTATATTTATGATTATTTCTTCCTGGTAAATCATCTCTTTTATTAATATGTAATGTCCTTCCTTGTCTCTAATAACAATTTTGCTTTTAAAGTCAATATTATCTAAGTATAGCTATCCCAGTTTTTTTTTTTTTTTTTTTTTTTTGGTTACTGCATACATGGAATATCTTTTTCCCCTCTTACTTTCAGTTTATTGGCATCCTTGGTTCTAAGGTGAGTCTCCTGCAGACAACATATAGATAGCTTCTATCTTCCTATCCATTCTGCCAGTTTATGTCTTTGGACTGGGGAGTTTAATACATTAACATTCAATGTTATTAATGTAAAGGCAGTTCTTATTTCATCCATTCTGATCTTTGTGTTTCACCTGTCATTTTATTTTTGACACTTTTAGTTACAGTTGTCATTTCTAGACTCTCTTCCAAGTCTCTCTCTCCTGTCTTTTCTTTTCAGGCTGTAACACTCCCTTTAGTATTTCCTGCAAAGCTGGTCTTTTTTTTTTTTAAAGATTTACTTACTTTTATTTTTTTCTCTCCTCTTCCCCCCCAACCCGGTTGTCTGTTCTCTGTGTCTATTTGCTGTGTCTTCTTTGTCTGCTTCTGTTGTTGTCAGCAGCCCAGGAATCTGTGTTTCTTTTTGCTGAGTCATCTTGTTGTGTCATTTCTCTGTGTTGGCAGCGCCATTCTTAGGCAGGCTGCACTTTCTTTGGTGCTGGGCGGCTCTCCTTATGGGGTGCACTCCTTCCGCGTGCGGCTCCCCTATGTAGGGACACCCCTGCATGGCACAGCACTCCTTGCATGCATCAGCACTGTGCATGGGCCAGCTCCACACGGGTCAAGGATGCCCGGGGTTTGAACTGCGGACCTCCCATGTGGTAGACAGACGCCCAAACCACTGGGCCAAGTCTGCCGCCTGGTCTTTTTGTTACAAACTCTCTCAGTTTCTGTTTATCTGTGAACATTCTAATCTCACCCTCATTTTTAAAAGATAATCTTGCTGCGTATAAAACTCTTGGCTGGCAGTTTTTCTTCTGCAGTATCTTAAATATACCACTGCCTTCTTTGCCTCCATGGTTTCTGAAGATAAATCAGCATTTAATCTTATTGGGTATCCCTTTTATGTTATGCATAGCTTTTCTCTTGCTGTTCTCAGAATTCTCTCTCGGTCTTTGGCATTTGACATTCTGATTAGTATGTCTCAGAGTTGGTCTATTTGGGTTTTTTCAGTTTTTGTAAAGCTCAGTCTACCAATGGCTGACCCATAATCCTAAGGTAGAGTTCTCTAGAAGTCTCACTGAGAGTTTAGGGTATTAACAAGGGCCCATCTTTAATGGTAGAGCATATAACTCTAATTTTTTTTCTCCTTAATATTATCTGCTTTTCTTATTAGCTTCTTAGACTTTAGTCTGTGCATTGTAAGAATTCAGAAAATTCCTTGAGGGGAAAACGTCTTAGTTTCAGGTTCACTTTGCTATATGTCTGGATCATGGCCTCAAACTTGTTTTTGTCCCTACAGCCCGATGAGACTGCTAAAAGTCTAGCTTGCTTTTCTTATTCTTAAATGTGGTTCACTGCCCAGAGATTCTTGTCCTACACTGGAAACTGGCAAATTTCCCCTAGAAGGAAAGCATCTCACAAGATATTGAGTCATCAATCTGCAATTCTTCTCTCTCCAGGATCTTGGCCCATAAAGTCCAATTTGCCTGTTGACAGACTTTTGTTTTTTGGTTATTTTCAGCAAGAGTATTGGTCTGCCATAAGCTACTCCATTTTAGCTGCAAACAAATATTCCACCTTCATTGCATTTTTTTAAAATGTATTTTTTATTTTTAAAAGATAAAAAGATCACATAAAATGTTAGATTAAAAAAATACAGTGGATTCCCATGTGCCCCACTCCACACATCCCCCATTTTTCCCACTTCAACAACTTCTTTCATTAGTTTGGTACTACAGAATTATTGTGATTCTAGCATGGAAGAAATTATATCATTGAGGTGGAGACAGCAGCCACAAGAGTTGCTGAGGGCAGGGAGAGGGAAGAAGAGATGTGATGTGGGGGCATTTTCGGGACTTGGAGTTGTCCTGAATGATATTGCAGGGACATAACCCATTGAATGGACTGGGAGAGAGTATAAACTACAGTGCAAACCATAATCTATGCTGTGTAGCAGTGCTCCAAAATGTATTCATTAATTGCAATGAATGCACTGCATTGTATTTTAAACCCTGAATCAAATTGTTCCTTGTACTTCGCCATGATTTACCTACTAATTTAGGACAGATGCAAATTCTATACACGGCCTGTAAATAACATGCATACACATTTACATTATAGTTTAAATTTGCATAGCATGGTTACAACTGTCAGTATGTGACTAAAAAGTAACAAATAATGTTGTGATTATAAATTACCTAATAAATGCCTTAAGTATTTAAAATGTTCCTTCCTTTAAGCATAAAATACCAAAGAATACATCTTAAGTATGTTTTGGGCCTCTCTGGCTGAATTTCAAGTAGAAATATATAAAAACAACAAAGAATAACGGCAAATTTGCTGTTGTCATGTTTAAATTTCTTCACCTTGAATTGTGGCCTTACATAATTCCTAGGAAGGCTTACCAGTGTTTAAGGAAGAAGGAAACCTCTAACAGCTGGGATTTTCAAATTACAGGTGTTGAAATCAGTTTACTGGCTCAGGTGTAGTAAAGGTAAATATGGTTCCCTAAAACTCATTTCAGTTATATACACACATTCCACTAGGTGTATATATAGGACCATAACATAAAACTTATTTCTTAATGTAATCTGTGGTCAGAATTTTGAAAACTTGCTCTCCAAAATAAAAAAGTATCAAAAAAGTCTTAATTTCTTTCCAAAAGATGAACATATCTGTTATTTTTTTAATGATAGGTGATAACTACTTACCTTTTTAGAACACTTGCCTGTGGTTTTCAGACAGCACTTCTTATGGCAAGCATACTTGCATACTGAAAAATAGGATAAGAAAGCAGCGTTTTTAGAAGTTTGCACTGTAGTGATAAGAACTTCACAAGTTTACAACTCTATTTTTGATATACACTTACCTTTTTTTTTTAATTATTTGTTTATTATTTTTTTTTAAATTACATTAAAAAAAATATGAGGTCCCATTCAACCCCACCGTCCCCGCCCCCCACTCCCCCCACAGCAACACTCTCTCCCATCATCATGACACATCCATTGCAACTGGTAAGTTCATCTCTGAGCATCACTGCACCCCATAGTCAATGGTCATTGCTATTCTATCACATATATATATATATATGTATATGTGTGTGTTTTTGTGTATACTCTGTACTGTGTTATAATGAAAAATAATTTTATCCCATTCTCTGTTGGGGAAAATGAAGTTGAAAAATATGCCTCAAGTTTCTAATCACTATCTATGGCAAAAATTTTTATTCTTTCAAGACTGTTCCCCTCTCCCTTGCCAATATTCAAGTAAGATAGGTGTCTACTTCTATTGTTTGACTTACAAATTAGTGCTTATGTTCTCCCCATATACGTGCTCTAAAACCTGCCAAAATGCCAGAAATAACTATTAAGAACAATTCCTATGGGTAGGTAAGGCATACGAATACAAATTGGGTAGCATATTAAGATTTAAGAAAGGTCTTTATTAGGTTATCTCTGATGGGCCAGAATAATGCTAAGAAATGAGAACATCAAGAATATTGATGGAAGCGGATTTGGCTCAACAGATAGAGCGTCTGCCTACCACATGGGAGGTCCAGGGTTCAAGCTAGGGCCTCCTGACCCATATAATGAGATGGCCCACACGCAGTGCTGATGCACGCAAGGAATGCTGTGCCATGCAGGGGTGTCCCCCACGTAGGGGAGCCCCATGAACAAGGAGTGCACCCCATAAGGAGAGCTGCCCAGCGCAAAAAAAGTGCAGCCAGTCCAGGAGTGGCGCTGCACACACGGAGAGCTGACACAGCAAGATGACGCAACAAAAAGAGGCACAGATTCCCGGTGCCACTGACAAGAATAAAAGTGGACACAGAAGAAGACACAGCGAATGGACACAGAGAGCAGGCAACTGGGGGGGGGAGGGGGAGGAGGGAGGGGAGATAAATAAATAAATAAATAAATCCTTAAAAAAGAAAAGTACTGATTCTGACTAGAAAGTTACATTAAAGAAAAGATTCACAGTAGAAATAATTTGTTGGAAAGGTAGATGAGAGGTAGGCTGGGCAGGTGGTGGGCAGAAAGAGGAAGACACTGTGTACATATTTGGTGTATAACATTATGCTACACCAACTCTTGCTCCTGCATCCCAAAACCTGAATATCCTTCTTAAGCTTCTAAAGTATAACAAGGTTTTGAAGCAAGACAAGATCAACAAGGAAGGCCCTATCATTCTATTGGTAAAATCACCAGGAAGATCACAAAGTTAATTCTATTAAGAAAACAAACCAATTTTATAAAAAAACCGATTCTATAAACTTACAGCTTCAGTCACAGAAGAAATTACACCAAACCTACAGGAATCAGACTACTATTAAATAGTCAAGTACGTCTCAAACTACTTTTCATTTTCATTCTCACTATAAATTTTAAGATGATAGATAATAAAATGTGAGGAAAATCATTGTTGAACCATGGAACAGGTGAACATGTCCAGGATAGTGATGATTTTGCTGTGGTGAACACAAATTTTTATCCTCACAGTCATAATGGACCCTGCCCTTCCCATGTTTTCTTCATTCACTATGGTCCACTACTAAAAGCAAAGCCTCACAGAATTATTGACAGCACCAGAGTAGATGAAATACAGGAAATGAAAGATAAAGGTCCTCTGCAGGCTAGAATGAAGTAGATCTGCAAAGAGTATCTGCTCATATTCTAAGATTTAGATAGACTGATGAAAGGTTCTAGTAGAAAAAGCATCTTTTTGGTAATAAGGAACCTGTCTGATAATTTGTCAATCCATCTCTAAGTCCACCTGCCCAACAAATATTTACTAAGAATTACTAGTTTCAAAATTGTTTTAGGAACTGGTGATACAGAAGAGACAAGTTCCCTGACCTTACAGACCTTACATTCTAGAACAACAGACTGATAAATAAGAAAACAAATGGTAGTAGTAAGAGCTGTAAAGCTGAGTTAGGGAAAGGAAAATTTAGGGATAGGGTGACATTTTAGATAGGGGAGTGAAGCAGTTTGATATTGTTCATGAATTCCAAAAGTAGATACTGGATTATGTTTGTGAACTGATCTGTTCCTCTGGGCATATTAAATTGGATTGAATTCAGAGGTTTTACTTTTACTTGATTAAATAATGATTAAGGCTTTGATTGGGTCACATCAGTAGGATGTTGAGTTCCTGTCCCCTTGATGGGCAGAACTCACAGAGAAAAGACATGGCAGAAGACAGAGTTTGGAGTTTTAATGCTGGAGCCCCGGGAAGTAAATACACAGAGAAGCAGATACACGAGGAAAGAGAGAAGGCTCCATTAGACACAGCAGAGGCTCCAGGAAGAAAGATGAGCCATTCACCTGATAGTTTGTTTACAGCTGGCCTTGTGGAAAGAGCAAAGCAGCCGAGCCTGGAGAGAAATGAGCCCCAGGAGAGCGCCTACACAGCTGAGACTGGAATAAGCTGGGACTGTGGAGCCTTGAGAGGAAGAGGAAACCTGAACCCTTGCAGACATCAGCGGCCATCTTGCTCCAACATGTGGCAACAGACTTTGGTGATTGAAGTAGCTTATGCTTTTTTACGTGGGAGCTTTAACTGTAAGCTTTTACCCCAAATAAATAACCTTTATAAAAGCCAACAGATTTCTGGTATTTTGCATCAGCACCCCTTTGGCTGACTAATACAGGGACTAAGAAAAGCACTCTCAGAGGAGGTGACTGTATTAACTCAAATAGAAAGTCATGTGAAAATCTGTGAGAAAAGCATTTCAGATAGAGTGAGTTGCCAAAGGTTCTGAGTGACCAAGGAACATCAAAAAATCTAGTCTGGTTATAAAAAGTGTGAAAATGAGTTAATAGTGATAGATAAGGTAATAGAAATAGGCAGTGTGAATCTGTCCTTTATGTTGAAAAAACAATATAAGAAAACTCAAAAGAAACAGAAATGTCAAGTAATTAAAAAAAAAAAAATTCCCCATACTTACATTTGCAAACAGAGGCTCGGTCCATTATCCATATCAAAGAAGAACAGTACTCACAGTATGTAGGGATGCTATATTGGGTGGCCTTAAAGATGTGACCATTGTGTTCTTCCACCTGAATGAAAAAATTTAGCTGTGTATGTTAAAGACAACACAGTAAATGCCCCAACATGGTCAGACAATGGGAAATTCTTCAATTCCTTCATTGGACACTTACTCCAAAGGGAAAATTATGAACTCTTGAGAAATAAAATGAAACTAAAACACATGATCCCTGCCCCTCCAAAGCTAACAGTATAGTTGGGGAAACAAGATCAACTTATATGAAAAACAGAAAGCGATGCAACAAATACATACAACCTGTATTATGTGACAATGAATCACCATGTTAAACTAAAGGCAGCTTCTCTCAAATTTTTTTTATATCTCAGGAATGTTTTCAGTCTTGAAAATTATTGAGGACCCCAAAGAACTTGTGTTTATACAAGTTATACCTATCTATATTTACTGTACTAGAAACTGAAACTGAAAAATTTTTTAAAGAATTCTTCAAAAATTCATTTAAAATGAACAATAAATGTTTTATATGTTTTATAAACAATATGTTTTATAACAATAAATGTATTATATGCTAACATAAATAACACTTTTGGGAAAACTATTTTAAAAAACTAATGGTGAGTGACACTGATTTACATTTCTGTAAATATCTTTAATGCCCTTTATGTTTAATGTCTTTTATTAAGATAGATGAATTTTCTTATCTGCTTCTGCATGCAGTCTGTTTCAGTATGCAGTTTTCTTTGAAGTATATGAAGAAAATCCAACTTCATACAGATAAAAAGTCGAAAAGTAAAATTTAAATAGCCCTTTAAAATAATGATACTATACCAAAATACTACAAAAAGGTAACTTAATGGTAAATTGCAATGTGAAATCTTAAACCATAAGTGTTAATAACAATGACCTCTTCATGCTCTGTAACATATAAAATCCATTGTCTGGACTTGACTAAAATGAAAAATTTTTACCTTCAAAGACACCATTAAGAAAATAAAAAGATAAACGAAGACTGGGAGAAAATATTTACAAATTATATATCTAAGAATGAGCTTTTATTCAGAATATATAAAGAACCGTTATAGTCAATAAGACAACTCAATTTAAAAATTGGACAAAATATCTGCATAGACAGTTCATCAAAGAAGAGCTACAAATGGTCATTAAGCCCATGAAAAGATGAATCAACATTATTAGTCATTAGGAACATGCAAATTAAAACTACAGTGATATGCCACATTTTTTATTATAACCATTATAATAAAAATGCTATAAAAAAAGGGAAAAAAAAAACGAAACAGAAAATAACTGTTGGTGAGTATGTGGAGAAACCAGAACCCTCAGACACTGCAGGTAGGATTAGAAAATGCTGCAGCCACTTTGGCAAACAGCTTTGGAGTTTCTCAAAAAGTTAAACAGTTATTTTATAACCCAGAAATTCTACTCCTGGTTTATCCAATAGAATTGAAAACTTATGTCCATATAAAAACTTGTTAGTCAATGTTTAGAGCAACATTATGCACAAGCACAACAAGAGGAACAACCGAAATGTCCATCAACTGACCAATAAAAGGTGGTATAAGAGGTGTTATAATATACAATGTAATACTTTCAGCAGTAAGAAGATCAAACTACCAACATAGGTGACAGCACGGATGAACCTCAAAACATACTAAGAAGCCATATGCAAAAGACCACATATTCTATGATTCATTATATGAAATGTCCACAAAAGGCAAAAGTAAATAAACAAAGTATATTAACAGTTGCCTGGGTCTGGGGTTGGGAAATAAGAGTGACTACAAACTGGCATAGTTTTTTGGGGGTGATATAAATGTAAAATTAGATTGGGGTAAAATTACACAACTATGTAAAATTTATTAAAAATCATTGAATTGTAAACTTAAATACTGTGATATATAAATTTACCTAAATAAAAGTATTTTAAAAATCTATTGGTCTATAGTGCACTTTGAATAGATGTTTTACCTATATATGATTTTATAGGAGTGTCGGTATGGGTACAGGTACAATGATCATTTGGAAAATACTGTTATACTGAGTTCTCCAGCTTTTATAAATGTTGAGACATATCATTATGCATCATGCAAAAAAATCACATTCCTTAATATTACCACCAATCTCATTAGAAAACTCTTCAAATGTTGTAAACTGTCACACTCAATGTGGCAGACAAAAATTTTCCAAAATTCTCATTTTTGCTTGAAAGCTCAAATTTTGCCACTAGTACCAAATATTGTAAGTTGTTTCCCTTGAAGTGACAGTCATTTTGTTCATTCACAAGAAAACGTTTGCCAAATCCTGAGAACTGAATAATATCATTTGTTAAGTAAAGTTAAAGTGGTGTTCAATGAAAATAGCAGCTAGAAACATACATCCACACAAAAACCAGTTCACGAATATTCAGAACAGTATTCATAATAACCAAAGAGTGGAAACAACCCAAATGTCATCAACAGGTTAATGGAAAGATGAAACATGATATTCCCATACAATGGACATAAGAAGGAAGGAATGGAGTACTGATATATGCTACGACAAGGATAAACCTTGAAAACATTTTACAAAGAGAAAGAGGGTCACAAATTGTATGGTTCCACTTACAGAAAATGTCTAGAGGAGGTAAATCCATACTGGCTGCTGGGGGTTGGAGGGAAGAGAGAATGGACATTGACTGCCTAAAGGGTATAAAGTTATCTTTTGGGAGTGATGAGAATTTTCTGTAATTAGATAGTAGGGATGGTGTTTGACAAACAACACTGTGAATATACTGAAAACCACCAAATTTTGGAGCTTAAAATTGTTAAAATGGCGAATTTTATGTAATGTATATTTTATCTCATTTATATAAAAAGAATTTTCTTGGTTTTTTTTGTTTATTATTATTATGGAAATAATGAAAATATACTAATAATGATTGAAGTGATGAATGCATAACTATGTGATTACACCAAATACCATTAATTGTACACTTTGGATAAATTGCATGCTTTATTAAAATGTATCAATAAAATTGATTTGTTAAAAAAATAAGTAAAAGGTTTGATATACTTGCAATTCAATCACACAAATGATTTTCGGAGATAACCATCATATGCAGTTATTGCATACTTCATCACACAGAATATAAAAAGATGTGAATTCAAGAAGCAAAATTTAATAACTCACTGCTTCATCAAGGACACTCTGAAGTGTCTTTAAATTTGAGTATGTGATGTTGAAGATTATATAACTACTACCAGCGCAGTTTTGAGCAACTGTCTTGATTTGTACTAAATTGTCAGAAGTTTTTCCTATTATTGCTTTTGTGTCAACTCATGAAAAAGGGAAATAATGTCTTACCATTATTATGAAAATATATTTAGTCCCAAGCCAAGCCAAAGGAAAGAAACAGTAAAGTTCAGGGCAGAAATAATTGAAATTGAGAACAAAAAAACAATGGAGAGAGAAGCGGAAGTGGCTGAAGTAACTGAGCTCCCACCTAGCACATGGGAGGCACCAGTTCAGTTCCTGGTGCCTCCTGGAGAAAATGAGCAAAATAGTGAGCTGGAGCAATGGGCAAGTGCGGCAAGCTGACACAACAAGAAGACGCAACAAGGAGACACAAAAAGAAAGACAGTGAGAGACACAACAAAGCAGGGAGCTGAGGTGGCACAAGCGATTGAAGGCATCTCTCCCACATGAGAGGTTCCAGGTTTGGTTCCTGGTGCCATCTAAAGAGAAAACAAGCACACACAGAGCACATAGCAAATGGACACAAAGAGAAGACAGTGAGTGCAAATAAAACAATGGGGGGGGGGAATAAATTAAAAAATAAAAGAGAAGATACAAATAAATAAAATCAGAAATCAGAGGGGGGACATTACCGCTAACCCTGTAGAAATAAGAGATCATAAAAGAGGACACTATGAACAACTGTATGCTAAAAAATCAAACAATGTAGAGGAGATGGAAAAATTCCTAGAAAAACACCAACCACTTACACTGACCCTAGAAAAATAGAAGACCCCAACAAACTAATCACAATTGAAGAGATTGAAATAGTCACCAAAAACCTCCTGTAGGGACATGGAATACCTGCTTCCCCCTCCCTCTAGTTATTTGTATAGATTGCTGGAAAGGGTGGGGTGGAACTGGCCAGCAATCTATCCTGGAAGGTTCTCGCTACAGCATACACAGGACCCTAGGCACAGATATCATTTACCTGCATACATCTGCCCCTCACTGTTCTGGGAAACGACACGATTTCTCCCCCATGTGTACGCACTCACTGTGAATCATTTACTAGGCTATGCACATCCTCAAGCTGCTCTATGCATTAGCTAGACCCCCTCCCTGTGCTGCCTAGCCCTATGTAATCTTCGTTTCTCTACTGTATGGTATAGTTGCTGCCCAACTAGCGATCATTGGGATACATGAGTAAATAAATGGCATTACTGAATAAATGGCATGGCTGATGTTGGTCTCCCTATGTGGTTTCTTTGGACTATCAAAGTATTCAGTCAGCCTTCTTGGGCTTGACATTTCTGTAGTACACCTCCAAAAGATGAAAAACCAAGGACCAGATGGCTTCACAGATGAATTCCATCAATCATTTAAAGATGACCTAATACCGATCTTGCTTAAGCTCTTTCAAAAACTGAACAGGAAAGAACGCTAGCAAACTCATTCTTTGAAGCCAACATCACCCTAATACCAAAACCAGATAAAGATACTATGAAAAAGGAAAATTACAGACCAGTACCGCTAATGAATATAGATGCAAAAATCTTCAACTAAATACTTGCAAACAGAATCCAAAAGCACATTAAAAGAATTATACACCATTATCAAGTGGGTTTTATCCCAGGTATGCAAATGTGGTTAAACACAGCATAATTAGTGTAATAAACCATACTGATAAATTGAAGAAGAAAAATCACATGATCCTCTCGAATGATGCAGAAAAGGGATTTGACAAAATATGGCACCCTTTCTTGATAAAAATACTCCAAAAGACAGGTATAGAAAGAAGCTTTCTCAATATGGTAAATGCATATATGAAAAACCTACAGCTAGCATTGTACTCAATGGTGATAGACTGAAAGCTTTCCTGCTGAGATTGGGTTCAAGTCAAGGAAGCCCACTGTCACTACTGTTATTCAATATTTTGCTAGAGGTTCTATCTAGGGCAATTAGGCTACAGAAAGAAATAAAAGGCACCCAAATAGGAAAGGAAGAAGTAAAAGTTTCATTATTCGCTGATGATATGATTTATATCTAGAATCTCCTAACTAATCCACAACAAAGCTACTAGAACTAATAGACAAGTTCAGCAAAGTGGCAGGATACAAGATTAATACACCAAAATCAATAGCATTTCAATACGCTACTGGTGTGCAACCTGAGAAGGAAATTAAAAAAAAAATTCCACTTATGATAGCAACTAAAACAATCAAATATTTAGAAATAAACATAACCAAGGACATAAAAGACCTGTATTCAGAAAATTACAAGAAAATTAAGAAGACTTAAATAAATGGAAGGATATTCCATATTCATGTATTGGAAGACTAAATATCGTTAAGATGTCAGTTCTGGGAAGTGGATGTGGCTTAACTGATAGAGGGTCCACCTACCATATGGAGGGTCCAGGGTTTGATACCCAGGGCCTCCTGACCTGTGTGGTAAGCTGGCCCACGCACAGAGCTGCTGCATGCCAGGAGTGCTGTGGCATGCAGGGGCGCCCCCATGTCGGGGATCCCCACACGCAATGAGAGCTGCCCATGTGAAGAAAGCGCAGTCCGCCCAGGAGTGGCACCGCACACACGGAGAGCTGATACGGCAAGATGACACAACAAAAAAGTGACCCAGTTTCTCAGGGCCGCGTGACAATGGAGGTGGACGCAGAAGAACACACAGCAAATGGACACAGAGAGCAAAAAACGGGGGTGGGGGGTGGGGATGGAGAGAGAAATAAATAAAATAAATCTTAAAAAAAGAAAAAAATTATACTAAGGACCTTTTCAGATCATAATGAAACAAAGCTGGAAATCAATAATAGATGGGAAAAGGAATAAATTTACAAATGTGGGGAGACTAAAGAACACACTCACAATGAGTGGGTAAAATAAGAAATTGTAAGAGAAATTAGTAAATATATTGAGACGAGGACACAACTTATGGGATACAGTGAAGCCAGTGCTGAGAGGGAAAGTTATAGCCCTAAATGCATATATTAAAATAGAAGAAAGAGATAAAGGTAAAGATCTAACTGAACAACTGGAAAAACTAGCAAGAGAAGAGCAAACCCATCCCAAAGCAAGCAGAAAGAAAGATACAAAAAAGATGAAAACAGAAATCAATGAAATTGAGAACGACAACAAACAATAGAACAAATCAACAAAGCCAAAATCTGCTTCTTTGAGAAGAGCAATAAAATTGACAAACTCTTAGCTAGGATAACAAAGAAGAAAAGAGAGAAGCTGCAAATAAAATCAGAAATGAAATGGGGTAAATTATAACTGACCCCAAAGAAATAAAATGGACCATAAGAGGTTATTATGAGAAACTATATGCCAACAAACCAAAAACTTTAGATGAAATGGACAAACTCCTAGAAATGTACAAACAACCTTCACTGATTCTACAAGAAATACAAGAACTTCAACAAACCAATCATGTTTAGTGACTGAAACAGTCATCAAAAATTTTCCAACAAAGCAAAGTCCAGGACCAGATGGCATCACAGGTGAATTCTACCAAGCATTTCAAGAAGAATTAACACCAATCCTGTTTAAACTTCCAAAAACCTGAAGAGGAGGGGAAATTACCCAACATATTTTATTCAATACCAAAGCTAGGAAAAGATACTACAAGAAAATAAAATTACAGACCCATCTCTCTAATGAACATAGATGCAAAAATTCTCAACAAAATACTTGCAAATAGAATCCAGCAGCATATCAAAAGAGTTATACACATCAATATCAAGTGGGATTTATCCTGGTATGCCAAGGTGGTTCAACACAAGAAAATCAATTAACATAAGATACCACATTAAAAAATTGAAGGAAAAAAGTCACATGTTCATCTCAATCGATGCAGAGAAGGCATTTGACAATATACAGCATCCTTTCTTGATAAAACACTTTGAAAGACAGGGATAGAAGGAAAATTCCTCAATATGATAAAGGTCATATATGAAAAATCCACAGTCAACAGAGTACTCAATGGCAAAGGTGGAAAGCTTTCCCGCTAAGATAGGGAACAAGACAAGGATGCCAATTGTCACCACTGTTGTTCAATATTGTGCAAGAAGTTCTAGTTAGAGCAACTGGTCAAGAGAAAAAAGGCATACAAATATGAAAAGAGGAAGTAAAACTCTTGCCAGTCACAGATGACATGATACTTTACATGGAAAATTCAGAAATGTCTACTACAAAGCTACTTGAACTAATAAATGAGTTCAGCAAAGTGGCAGGATACACAAGATCAACAAATAAAAATTAGTAATGTTTCTGTACATGAGCATTGAACAATTTGAGGAGGAAACCAGAAAAAAAAATTTCCTTTACAAACAAAAAGACTCAAATACCTAGGAATCAATATAAACAAACATGTTCAGGACCTATATTCAGAAAACTACAAAACACTGCTAATAGAAATAAAAAAAGACCTAAAAAAAAAAAAGGAAAGATATTGTGTGTTCATGTACTGGAAGACTAAATATCATGAAGATGTCAGTACTACCCAAACTGATTCATAGATTCAATGCAATACCCAATAAAAATTCCAACAATCTACTTCACAAATATAGAAAAGGCAATTACCACATTTACTCAACTGGCAAAGGGCACCTGAATAGACAAATGCATCCTAAAGAAAAAGCAATGTGTGACGACTTTCATTGTCTGACCTTAAAATATAATACAAAACTGAAGTGGTCAAAACAGCATAGTGCTGGCAGAAAGACAGACGCATTAGTCAGTGGAACAGAGCACACAGAAACAAACCCTCACCTCTAAAGCCAACTGGTTTTTGACAAAGCTACCAAGCCACATTACTGGGACAAAACAGGCTCTTCAACAAATGGTGCTGGGAGAACTGGATATCTATAACCAAATGAATGTAAGAGGACCCCTATCTCACTCTGTATACAACTCAAAATGGATCAAAGACCCAAATATAAAAGCCAGGACCACAGAACTACTAGAAGAAAATATAGGGAAACAGCCTCAAGATCTTGTAGCAAGTGGCCATTTCACAGGCACACAAAGCACAGGCAACAAAAGAAAAAATATATAAATGGCACCTCCTCAAAATTAAACACTTACAACTCAAAGGACTTTGTCAAAAGAGTGAAAAGGCAGCCAACTCAATGGGAAAAAGTATTTGGAAATCACATACCCAATAAGTGTTTAATATCCAAGACATATAAAGATGCTACAACTCAACAATAAAAAGACAAATGACCAGATTAAAAAATGGGCAAAAGACTTGAATAGCCATTTGTCCAGAGAAGAAATACAATTAGGGAAATGCAATTAGGGAAATGCAATTAGGGAAATGCAAATCAAGTCTACAATGAGATATCACTCACACATATTAGAATGGCCACTATTAAAAAGCTGGGAAACTACAAGTGTTGGAGAGGATGTGGGAAGATAGGAACACTTATTCAATGTTGGTGCGAATGTAGAATAGCACAGTTACTGTGGAGGACTGTTTGGCAGTTTCTAAGGAAGTTGAATATAGATTTGCCATGTGAACTAGAATAACACTACTAGATATATCCCCAGAACGGAGAGCAATGACAGATATTTGCACACCCATGTTCATACTGGCATTATTCACAATTGTCAAAAGATAGAAACAATCCAGGTGTCCATTATCCAATGAATAGACAAACAAATCATGGTTCTATTTGGAATATTATATAGCTTTAAGAAGAAATGAAGTCATGAAGCATATGACAACACAGATGAACCTGGAGGACATTATGTTGAGTGATGCAAGCAAGACACAAGGACAAATACTGTATGATTGAGCTATTATGAAATAAATATTTTGTGTAAATGCATGGAATTAATAACTACAATATAGGTCACCAGAAAATAGAATGAGATTAAAGAAAGCTGAGGGTTAACACATGAATTGGTAAAGAGGTTGTTTGTTAATCTTTGGAATTGAATAGAAAATGTAGAGAGTGCAGAGTGTTTGTAACCAGCAGTGCTATTATACCGGTATGACAGTAGTTGAAAGGGAAAGTCTAACGTCATGTATATTACTAGAAGGAAAGCTAAAATGCAACATGAGACTGTATAGCATAGTGAAACCTCATGTGAAATATGAAAAAGCACAATATTGCATATATAACTGTTTTCTCTGAAACTGAACAAATGTGTATTAATGTTAAAAATGTTACTATCAGGCAAAAATACAACCAAAGCAAATTTTAAAAAAAAGAAGAAATAGTAAGTGTACAAGAAAAAAGGCATAGGAAATTTTTTTAAAAATAATTTTTAAGTAGAGAAGATACAAAATCCATAAGCATAAAGGAAAATATTGATTTATTTAAATCTCTAACAAATAAACTAAAAGTGGGGAAATATAAACACATAAAAATGCTTACATAGACACCGGATATTTCTAGAATACCACCAGAATGAAAAACTGGTAACAATGCTATCTCTGGGAAAGAAGCTTACTTGATTATGATTACCCTTTTAAATTTAACATGTTTGCATTACTTTTATAGTTAAAAATAAAACCTACCTAAAATTTCTAAAGGATTATGTTGACAAAGCAGAACTGTAGAACAAGAATGCCATTAATTTTGTCTGGCAGAACTGTATGTATTCAATCACCTGATTGGGGAGTATTACCAGTCATTTCCTCTTGACATACAAAACAAATAAACAACTAACTAAATAAATAAACAAAAATTCAACTCGTGGTACTTCCAGCCCAGTTTTACATGTCCTTCCTTTACAATGATGCAAATACCAGATATTGACATCTTATTTTATTGATGATTATAGTCAATGAAATTGTAAATCACGCACATCCACATTGTTTTCCTCTACTGGAACTCCAATATTATAGGTTTTCATTAAAAATTACTTTATTCTCAGTATATAACACACGCACATGATCGAAAGGTACAAAATGGAATAGAAGAAATATAAGTCTCCTACCTCTGGACTCAAACTGTTTGGTTCTGATTTATAGAAATAATCAGTAGTATCATATTTTTTAATATACTTCCAAATATTTTATATGTGTATCGATGAATATAATTATAAATATATTTTTAATTGTATAAAATATACAATAGCTTTCTATAGTGTTTACCACCTTACTCATTTTACTTAACGAAACAGCTTAGAGAGTGGCCTCTTTTTGTTTAATGCTAAGCTACATTCCATTATAATGATGTATCTATTTAACCATTTTCTTTTGATTTAGGTTGTTTTCAGTCTTTACCTATTACAAATTCCTCTTCAATAAAGAGCTCTGCACATGTCATTGGGAATAAGTATGATGTATAACAGGATAAATTCCTAGACATGGAATTGCTATGTCAAAGTTTTGTGTTGGTTGGTTGGCTAATTGTTCTTTCTTCTTCTAGCATTTCTAAGGTTTTTAATATACCATTGC
This sequence comes from Dasypus novemcinctus, assembly GCF_030445035.2. Taxonomy (NCBI): domain Eukaryota; kingdom Metazoa; phylum Chordata; class Mammalia; order Cingulata; family Dasypodidae; genus Dasypus; species Dasypus novemcinctus. The sequence continues at coordinate 146,842,184 of NC_080675.1, forward strand.
TAAAGTATTCTCCAAGAAGATTAGGTAAACTACACCCCGATATGCAGGACTGAGAAATGTCTATTTACATATACTTTCAAAATCCACGTAATTTATTTATTTTTAAGTTTGTCCATTTGATGACAAAATAGAAAATCAGTATTGTATCATTTTAATTATTTTATTAGAGAAGTTGTAGGTTTATAAAGTATCATGCACAAAATGCAGTTCCATATACTATCTTATCATTAACACTGACATTCCTGTAGTGCATTTATTACAATTGATGAAAGATCATTTTTTTAACTGTAGTATTAATCATAGTCCATGGTTTACCTTCAGATAACACTGTATGTTGTTGTATAGTCCTCTGACTTTAACATTTTTATTATAGTAACATACATAACCTAAAATTTCCCCTTTTAACCACTATTCAACTATGTAAGTCAGTTGTGTTAACTACACTCATAATGTTATGCTATCATCACCACCATCTCTTACTAAAACTTTTCCCTCACCCCAAACAGAAACTCTACCAATTACACATTAGCTCCCTCATTCCTCCATCCCCAGCTGCTGGTAACCTGTATCTAGTTTCTGACTCTATGAATTTGCTAATTTTAATTATTTCATATTCAGTGTCTGGTTTATTTCACTCAACATGATGTCTTCAAGGTTCATCCATGTTGTTGCATATATCAGAGCTTCATTCGTTTTTATAAATGAATAATATTCCATTGTACATATATGTCACCTTTTATTTATCTATTCATTGATTGATGGACACTTGGATTGCTTCCATCTTTTGGGAACTGTGGATTGTGAATACCGCTATGAAAATTGGTTTGCAAATCTGTGTTCGAATCTCTGCTTTCAATTCTTGTGTGTACACACCTGTAAGTGGGATTGCCAGGTCATATGGTAATTCTATATTTAACTTTGTGAGGAACCACCAAACTGTCTTCCACAATGGCTACACCATTTTACATTCTCACCAACAAGAATGAGTGTTCCTAGCTCTGCATAATCTCTCCAGCACTACTGAGTTTCTGTTCGATAGCAGTCACTCTAATAGGTGGGATATGGTATTGCATTGTGGTTTTGATTTGCATTTCCCTAATACCTAGTGATGTTTTATTAATGAGTTGTAGGATTTCTTTTTCTATTCTGGACATTAAGTCCTTATTGATTACATGGTTTCCAAATATTTTCTCCCATTGTGTAGATTGTCTTTTTACTTTCATGATAATATCCTTTGATGTACAAAAGTTTTAAATTTTGATGAGATCCCATTTATTTTTTCTTTTGTTTTTGTGCTCTGGGTGTAAAGTCTAAGAAACTACTTCCCAAAATAAGGTACTGAAGATGGTTCCCTATATTTTCCTCTAGGAGTATTTATAGTTTTGGTTCTTATATTCAGGCCTTAGTTCCTTATTGAGGTGATTTTTGTATCCAGTTTACCCAGCACTACTTGTTGAAGAGACTAATCTTTCCCAATTGAGTGGACTTGACATCCTTGTCAAATATCAGTTGGTCATAAATGCGAGGATTGATTTCTGAACTCACAATTCAATTCCATTGGTCTACATGTCTGTTTTTGTGCCAATACCATGCTGTTTTGATCACTGTGGTTTTGTCATAAATTGGAAGATAGGGAAGTACAAGTTGTCCAACTTTTTCTTCTTTTTCAACATGGCTTTGACTATATGGGGTCTGTTATCTTTCCATATAAATTTGGTTCCTGGCTTTTCCATTTCTGCAAAGAAGGTTGCGGAGTTTTGATTGCAATTTCATTAATCCTGTAAATCGCTCAGGGTAGAATTGAAATCTTAACAATATTTAGTCTTCCAATCTATGAACACAGAATGTTCTTCTATTTATTTATGTCCTTCTATTTATTTGTTTCTTTTAGCAATACTTTGTCGTTTTCTGTGTAAAAATCCTTTATATCTTTCACTAGATTTATTTCTAGATATTGATTCTTTTAGGTGCTATTTTAAATAGAATTTTTTTCTTCATTTCTTTCTCAAAATGTTCATTACTAATATATATAGAAACACTACTCGTTTTTGGGCATTGATCTCATACCCATTCACTTTGCCTAAACAGCACTTGATAATAACATGCCCTTTACCTTCCCAAACCATTCGTTTACAATCTCATTTTATCTTCACAAAAATACTCAGTGGTGGTGGCATTATTTCCATTTTATAGATGAGGACATTAAAGACTCAGAGATTAAGTCGTCTAAAATTTCTCAGTTGGAAAAGCCTACTTGGAAGAAAAAAACATGACAAACTAAAGGCTTAAATACACTACTTTTAGGATACTGGACCTGTGAAAAGGAAGAGCCCTTTGAACAAACAGATAATCTATAAAATAGACTCAAATCATGCTTCTAACACAAATAGTGGAAAACCAATAAGCAATAATCTAAAACTGCTTTAAATTTTGTATATGAGTGAGTGGATGACTTACAATTCAGATTGTTGAGAAAGACGAAAAAATTTCTACTATATTGTCCCATTGACAAGGGTGACTCCAGGTTTTGTAGGCCCTCATACTTAATATTTTCAGGGGGAAAGTAAGGGAAATAGGCAGAAGAGGGAAAAAGAAAGAGACAAAAAGAGGAAAAAGTGGTAACAGCAAAAGTAGTTGAAGCAGAGGGAATGAGGAAGAGACTGGGAGTAGATGAAGTTTGGAGAGGGAGTCAGCTCAGGATCATGTTAAGCCTTGTAGGCATGGTAAGAATATTAGGTTTTATTCCAAGTGAGACAGGGAAGCACTAGAAGCTTATCAGTAAAGGATTTTTGTTTTTAAAGGGTCACAATGGCCACTGTGCAGAGATCTGTAAGGGAAGAAGAGTGTAAGAAAGCAGAATAACTATGAGACTATACATGGTATACTGGAGTACTGTGATAGCAGCGGAGGTGGTGGGATATGTTCAGATATTGGTAATGTTTTAAAAAGGTGAAAATGTTGATCAGACCCCTATCTACTTTCTAATCCACGTCTGCCCCCAGCCTCAGCTCCATAAATACACAGTACTTGAGCCAATCAAAGACACTGGCTCAACATACCAGTTTTTCACTCATGTGCCTTTAGACATATTCTTTCCCACCAGCTAGCTACTGCCTGTTTCCAAATTACTACTTGTCAAAAATTAGCAAAAATATCTTTTCCTTTTGAAGTATTCCTTCATTCTCCCTGCCTGTATATCAACAGCACTTTGTATTATTTCTATTATGATATTTATTACATCTGACAATAATAATTTTTAAATGCCTGCTTCCACTAAGCAAGTACGGGCTCCTCCAGGACTGAATCTATCCTTATAATTACAGAAATTATCATAAAGTACACAAAAGAGATGTGAACAATACAACTGATAAAAAAAACTTAAACACCAGGAGAGTTTATTCAAATACCTTTGAAAAACCTTCTTTTGAATCAGAAGTATTTATATTCATAAAATCCTAATTAGCCTTCATTCTTTTTATGAAGGGAGGAAAATTTCTTTAAAAGCCACTATCCCACCCATGGCTCTGAAAAGTAATCAAATTTGCACCTTTCATGAGGAAGCATTTTCAGTTTTCTGCCATTTCAGGAAGTCACAATTTATAACAAGTCAACTCATTGAATTCAAAACATATTAGTATTTCAAATTTTTGTAAAAGCATAAATGATTCTTAGATACCTGATACATCTACATATTCCTTAAACATAACCACAGAATACTCTATATTTCAGACCACCAATCTGAAAGTTACTTTTCTGTAACAAAGAAAAGAGAGTATAACTTACCAAATCAGATTCTTTTTTCCTTCTTTTCTTTCTTTCTGTTTTTGGCACCTGGTAGGAGGTAGGGGAGAAATACAGAAAATATGATATAATAAAGTCTAATATAATTTCTTACTTCTTAGAAAATGCTGAAATTTTGCTCAGAAAGTAATAGAGTAAGCAGTTCCTTACTCTTCACGAGGAACTTTATAGTGCTAAAAAAGCTTATGTGAGAAAATTTTCAAGTTTGTAAAATATTGTGCTAATATAAGCTACAGAATAGAAAGGTATTTTACAGATTATTCTCTTCTTAAACCTTAGCTCTGTTCAGAAACATGCCTTATTTTATTTTAACCATTAATTTAAATGATGATTACTTTTTAAAGTTTGCACTTACCACATTTTGGCCCTAGAAAATTCTCTATACCTGAAGTAAGTGTGAAAAAGGAATCATTTGGGAAATGGAAGCGCTCTTTGACATATGACAAAATAGACTTTAAATGACATAGATTTTATATATGATACAGAACAATCCAAACCTAACTTTTCAAAATTGTAAACACTCAAAGGCAGTATAAGGCAACAAGACTTGAACTTAGATATAGAACAGAAGAACTATAAGGTATTTATTTATATCTTATTACTTAAAAAGTTATTAAAGATGGTTTGCAAATCTAAATACATACACACTAGCATAACTAAAAATAAAATGGATCATAATCTGAAAGGACTGATGGTATTTCTGATATTAACTATTTTCCTATCAGTGAAAGGAAATACACTGATAATTTTGTCTAAGACTGGTCTCTATTCTGAAATATAACTTTATACTATTATTTCATAGGGCTGAAATAAGAATAAAATTAAAACAGTACAATTTCAGAGGCATAGTAGGCACTCAGTAAGATAATAGGCACAGATTATTCTCTTCTTAAACCTTTAGCTCTGTCCAGAAACATGTCTTACTTGTTACACAAATCTGCGAAAACACACATTTCCTAAAATCTAATTCAAGGGGAAATATAATTTATGGGTTCTTATAAATAAAGGCCACTAGATGATACAATGAATCACAATTTTAACCATTGATTTTCAAAACGAAATTCATGTACTGATCTATAAAAAAGCTGACGGCAGAACATTATGTTTTAATTCAGTGAAGAATGTATTCATTGCAGAGGGTTTAGATAATATGCTCTGATGAACTTACATGATAGAATGGAGTTTGGATGATCTATAGTAGTGCTAATTTGACATGTTCGCGGTATTTTTTTCTCAAATACTAGATGTCCCAAAAAGGTTTTTTTTTTTTAAATAAAAAAAATCCATACTTGAATCCTTTCACAAATCAAAATACATCACATTTACCTTTGTGGCTATGCAATCTGAAGTCTTGAATTCATTCATATATTCATCTAAAAACACTTTAAAGGTGTTGACCCAAACTCTGACTGGAGACTCACTCCAATCACGTTGCTCAAGCCTCATAGTCTTTTCCAGAATCTGTTCAAATAGTGCGTAGAGGTCTTTATATCGTATGCTTTTCCCATCATCCATCTAATAACCAGTAAGAGAAGAAATGTTAGGTTTGATAAAGAAATTCCTTAAATATAGAAGACTAACTTGTATGGGGTAGTACTCAGAATAAAGTTTAGGATCCTGACATACTTTCTAATGATTATACCCATGAGGACATGTGGTATTAATAAACTGCCACTCTACCTGTGGAATGTATGCAAAACAAAACCTCGTAAGTTCTATTAAAAAAGACTTAAAGCATAAACAATTTGGCCATTTTAGCAAGTTTTGGGAATTTCTCCCATAAGTTTAGTTTTTAGCTACCCTATGTATCTATAAAATTTACTCATATCCTTCTTAATTACCTATCCTGAGAAATGAAACTTGTTTAGATAGTTCTGCTCCAAAACCAAAAGAATGATTAATTGGATCTTTGCCTAATGATAAATTAACTAACATTCTTTATTCCTAATATAGTTTTCCAAAGAGAGATATACCCAGAGAAAAACAGTATTACAATTTGCAAGGAAACCTAGATAGACTTCCTTCTATTTTACCTAAATGGGTTCTGAAATCTTAAGTCTTTAAGTGAACTAAAGGTACTACATGTATTTAGAATTTATTACATTTCACCTCTTCAGATTCAGAGCTTTAACTTTTTTTTTTTTTAGGAGGTATTGGGGATTAAACCCAGGACCTCATACATGGGAAGCAGGCTCTCAACCACTGAACTATATCTGCTCCCCTGATCAAATATTTAAAAACCACGATAAAGCTCCGCTTCATAATGTTGGTTTTCCCTGTGTGATTCAAAGTGTACCGGGGCATCATACAACCTTGAGTCCCTAATGCAGGAAATATACGTATGAAAAGCAGACAAAGAGAAGAGAGTAATAAGTAGCAGGGCTGAATTAGAAAAGTTTGGTCAATCTTGTCCCTCTGCAACCTAGTCACTTACTATAAAGGGGTAATCCTTTATAATATACTCTTCCTGTTATCTCTGACTATATTGTTTCCGTTTTTTTTTTTTTTTTTTAATTTTTTTATTTTTTATTGACTTTGTAATAATATTACATTAAAAATATATATGTGAGGTCCCATTCAACCCCACCCCCCCACCCCCCCTTGTTTCCGTTTTTAAATGACAAAAAAATCTGAGAAAGAAAATAGTAGAGAATATCGAAGAAGGTTTTCTTGATTTCTCTTTTCCCAATGAATTACAGATTGAACAAAGAAACACCAATTAAATATGAATTATTATTTTACAGAACATGACAATTCAGACAAGAATAATGATTCTATAAGTGAAAGCATTATTATTCAATTTAGTACTAAAAAATAATCTAAAATATGACCAATATAATCTGAAAGTATAAAGTAAATCTAAAAGTGATATAAATGGATATAAAGAAATCAATGAACATAAACTATCACAATTTCACTTAAAGAAAACATATAGTACATTCCACATGTAAAATAATTAGAAGTTATAGCTTTGAACAGAGGTAAAAGAATTATGAGAAGTCTAAATAGTAGAGAGCCAGTGGATGAAACAGAAGTATACCCAGAATATCTGTACTTGGTATCTTAAGATGAAAAAATATCCATAAGGGGAAAAAATAAACTACTACTCAAGAAAATTCAAGGAGGCTATTACTCCAAGGTTAGTTAGTATACTTTTCCCTACCTATTCTTGGAACAAAAAGAAGGAATTTGAGAAATCTCTAGTTGAACATGGCCTTTACATTATTTTCTACAGTACTGCCAAATTTTTCATACGTTGAACTATGGAATATCTCCTAATAAAGTCAAACTTACTGCCAATGCAGAAGAATAAAAGCTGAAGATATTCTGCCGAAATTCCTTCAGGGCTTTTTTAAATACAACATCCACGAGCGTATCTTTCTTGCTGTCTTCATTATCTAGGTCATTCATCTGGGACCACAGAGTTTTGATACACAATTAATTAATTGAAAAGAGGGAAATACAACAGTGAACACATACCATCTCTTTAATGACTGTCCTGACAATGCAAGTCCCACTGTCTATTATATGTCAGGCAAAAGTATGACTAAATAGCCAAAATTTATTAATTTATTAAAGGTCCCTTCTCACTCTAACACTGTATGATGCTATAGTTTACCTACCAGAAAAACAACTCAACTGTACAAAAGCAAGCCTCAAATTCACATATGGGACATTACGTTACAGTTATAGTAAAATGGAAGTCAATAAGTAAAGCCTAAAATCTTAAATTCTATGTCTTAATCTAAACTAATGCATACTCTATTTTATTTACACTTTTCTGGTAAATAACACACCATTTAATTTACTGAAACATAGGTAACCTTGATCTCTAAAGGGTATATCCTGATATATGCATGTATTCCATAGCTAAAGATCCTAACAGGACTAACTCAGCAAGCAAAGTGTACCTTTTTCATAAGAAACTCATCCATGCTTTTCAAATCGCTGGCACTTGCTATAATCTGGACAGAGTCATTTTGCCAATGCATAGACTCCAAAGCCACACTGCTGATCTTCACATTTCGCTTGCGCTTTGCCTTTGGAGAAGGCTCTTTGTTCTCTTTGAACTCCTTCCGGCAACTACCAGGCAGTTCCGGGCTCAAAGGAGGTGTTGGGTGATACTGAACTAATTCTACAATTCAAAATAGAATACCCAAAAAGACATGTTTAGTAACAATAGTGATAATCTTCATGTCCTTGAGTTTCTTTAGTAAGCCACTGAAGGAAATATACGCAAATATCTGAAAAGCAAAGGTTATTTGAGATCAAGCTGATGGACAATAAATCCAGACTGTACATTTGTACAAAGAATGATTTTAGGAATTATCATTTGTCAAGGGAAAATGCTTTCATATCTCCCGAGAAGCTGAGGTCTGACATTTGAAATAGTGGATGGAAGAACCTTGTAGAACTTCAGTCCAAATAAAAGAAATAGCAAAGTCCTCAACCACATGAGCATGGTTAAATGCCGACTGTTAAAATAACCAACTATGTATAAGTTTGAAAACAAAAACAAAAATCCAGAGGAATGTGTTTATTATTTCTTTACCAGGGTCTAAAACCATTAATATTTCAGTGAAAATATCTGCTGGTAGCCTGGCAATCTATCAAGTAGCCAAATAACTCAACTGGCTCATTTTGGTTTGAGTCTCGAGTAGTTCGGGGTTTTTTTGGTTTGTTTTTTAATATTCCCCCAAATAATTATCCTGATTTTTCACAAAATTCATGGAATGAACAGACATTTGTGGTATTGTACACAAAACTGAGATGCAGAGCAACTTTTCTATGCAATTTTTTTTCTACCAGATTAGATTTTCTAGTGAACTGGATTTCCAAGGCCCTAACTGGGACTTGATTGAGGATGCTGACCTCTCGTTTCACACTTCTGCTGTCCCATGGTATATTCTAATTTCATCTAAAAGCTAATCCTGATAATGAAGGCGAAAAGTAGCCTCCCTGAATGCTTAATGCCACCTGCGCAAGGAACTAAGACAAACCTAATCTGAGTCATATTATGAAAGCAGAAGAATATAAAAATACAGGAAATAGAAGGTAGGTTGAGAATGGGATATGATGCTTAATGTATGTAGCATTATTAATATGGTTAATTGTAAAAGTGTGGAAATGAACAGTGTTGAGAATAACACATTATAACGAGTATATAACATTGCCGACTAATAAATGTGATTGTGGCTGAAAGGGGAAGTAAATGTCAATTGAAAGGAAACTAGAAAATAATCTAGGGACTGTATAACAGTGATTTCGGTGGTGGATGAAGATTGTGGTTAATAGTATAAATATAAGAATGTTCTTTTACAAAATGCTAAAACCATGGTGATACTGGGAAAAATCACACTAATGTAACTTATGGAGGAAAGTTAACAGAATATTGTAATATTTTGCAGCAATGGCAAAAAGATATTTTTTTCAATACTATGGGACAACAATGGGGGGGTATAAGGCAGTATGGGATTTTTCCTTTTGGAGTAATGAAAACATTCTAAAATTGAGGTTCTGACAGTACAACTCTGTGATGAGAACTAAAGTCACTGCGGGTACACTTTGAGTGGACTGTACAAGGAATAGGACTGCACAACACAGAGAGTCCAGTGGTGGATGATGGACTGTGGTTAACAGGACAAATATGAGAACATTTTCTCCTGAACAATAATAAATATATAATACTAACATACGATGTTAGTAATTGGGTGGGTTGGAGGGAAAATACACCAAATGTAAGATATGCACTATAGTTAGCATTAATATTTTGACAATGCTCTTTAATAGTTTGTAGCAAATGTTTCACAACAATGCAAGGTGTTGGTGGTGGGGAAATGTATGGAAGCTTTGTGCGATGATATGCATGTTTGTTTTGTAAATTCACAAATTTTACTATACACTTACTGTTTATGTATGTTCATGTATAAATAATATACTTCAACAAAATTTTTTTAAAATGCAGGGTATTTTATATTCAAATTAATATCAACTGATTTTAATTCCATTCTATAACCTAGATATTTAAGTATTTAATCATTTCATTTAGCAAAGTCAACATCTTCTTATAAATAAACTGGCTATAATCCTATTTCAACATTAAAAACAAGGGCTACCTTGATAAAATTTTACCACAATAGAAATGAAAAGCTATAATCCTGATTTATATATAAATATCCTTATAAAACAAACACAAAAAAGTTTGCTTACAATTTATGCTTCAACTAAAGAGCCTTAAGCTTCTTTCTTGGATATCTGATTAGGAATTGCAGCAGAAAAATTTAACAGTGGAACACCAAAATTTAGAATGATTACTGTCAACCAGGTAAGATATAAGAAATTGATCCTCTTAACATAACGGTGAGAAGTTTCAAATTTCCCAAACTGAACTTGTAGTATCTACTTAATTCATTAATGGTTTTACCCACATCTGTTTGTTAACTGATAGGAGCAAAGTTACAAGACACAAAAGCAGGGTTATAACTACATTTCTACCATTCTTTTATCTGATACACATAGATGACCCCTGGTCTATTCATTTTTATGTGAAGCCTGATGATCTTTCCTCCTAGCCTCTTTATCTTATCCTAGATATGAGAAGTTTTTGTTTATTTATTCTAATTGGGTATGCTTTGTCCTTCCTTAAAAGATAATAGCTTGCTTCCTAGGACCTCATTCCATTTTATTCAAGTCTGTTTTTTCTTCACTCATTACTATATACCCATCTCTGATGTATGTTTCTGCTGATGATAGGTGGCATCTTGACAAAGGAGACAAAAACTCTCATGGCAAGTCTGAGCAAAGGACTTGGGGGAACTAGGGTAATCTCACAATAGGGTTACTGGAATCCTTGGAGAGTTAATATTCTAACATTTAGAAAGGCCAGTTTTCTTAACAGATCAGAACTAATTGTTGGGTACTTTCAAGAGTGTTATGGTTAATGCCTAAAAAATGAAAATGACACCTACCATTATAAAGTGCCAGGTATCTGCTAGGTGTTTATATATAAAGGTATTTAATATATAGCACAGTGGTTAAGAGTGTGGACTCTGGAGCTAGACTGCTGGATTAAAATCTCAGCTATGCCACTTACTATATCTGTATAATTAAATAACTTCTTGATGCCTTAGTTTTCTCATGTATGAATTAAGAAGGCTAATCACACCTACCCTCAAAAGACTGCTATGAAGACCAATGGGTTAATACATACAATGTACTACTGTTAGTACACTGCTTTGTACATAATAAGTACTGAAATGTTAGCTTAACTCTTGTTTTTTTTTTAAGAATTATTTATTTCTCTCTCCTTTCCCCCATCTCCTGTGTCCATTTGCTGTGTGTTCTTCTGTGTCCGCTCTCATTCTTGTCAGCAGCATTGGGAATCTGTGTTTCTTTTTGGGTTGCGTCATCTTGCTGTGTCAGCTCTCTGTGCATGCGGAGCCACTCCTGTGCTTTTTTCACGTGAGGTGGTTGGTCCTCCTTGTGGCATGCACTTCTTGCTCATGGGGCTCATCTACTCGGGGGACACCCCTGCGTGGCAGGGAAGTCCTTGTGTGGGTCAGCACTGCCCGTGGGCCAGCTCACCGCACAAGTCAGGAGGCCCTGGGTTTGAACCCTGGACCTCCTATATGGTAGGCAGATGCTCTATCCATTGAGTCAAATCCACTTCCCTCTCTTGATTGTTATTAATAATAAATATTTGTTATGTGAATGAATAATGGCTAAAATTTTATAGGTTAGAAAAACTAACCTAAGAATCACAATAGTTCTGAGGCTGCTATTGTATCAACATTTTATGCCACAATGGCTTAGAACTTCGATTACAGCTACAGTTTTATTTTATAATTTTCTGTTAAAGGATTTAACAATCCTGGTCCTATCTCATTAGAATACTCAGCCAAAAGAACTTTAATTATGAATACTAGAAGAAAAGTAAACTTTCAGAAAGAGTGAACAGAAATTATGAAGGCAATATCCCCCCTTTTCTCATTTTACCATCAGAAAACTGATGAGATGAAAACACATCTGAACCAGGAAAAAGAGGTGAAACTTCTGATTGGATAGCAGGTTTCACTCTGGTAGTCTTCTTTTCCCCTTGTTTCCCTTTGGCCCAGAATCTCATCTTAGCTCTTTGTGGTCTGTTTAAAAAATTAAAGAGATAAAGATGGAAAGCATCATGTCCCAGGAACTTTACCTATATTTCACTTTAAGCTTTATAAGGACTTTTCAAGGAGGTTCATTTAATCTTCAGCTATAGTTAAATTTTGCTATAGTTAAATATCAATTTAACATTTAAACTTCACTTGCAAGGTAATTTCTTCATCTTGAAAACTGAAACAATAAAACTAGAAATGTTAAATAATTTTCTAAAATGAAACACATAGAAAGCAGTAGAGCTAGGACTCCAATTCAGGTTTTCTGATTCCCAAACTGTTATCATTTCAATATTGTCCCCCTTTTAGCTTGGATTTACTAAATACTAGTAAATTAGTAATAAAACTACTAATAAAAATTAATAGAAAATACTAATAAAATTACTAATAATCCCACCACTCTAAAAAACATTAGTTTACACTTATTATAATTTCCTTCCAGTCTTTATCTACAATAATACATATTTTCGCATCACTATAATCATGATGCAGATGCAATTTTAAATCTTGTCACTCACTATTACATAATACAAGTTTTACTGTTACTCCAGTATATTCATCAGTATCAATGTTAGCAATTAACAACAGCCACTGTTATCTTGTTACTAGCACAATGCTAAAAGCTCATACAGGACTGCCTTATTTAATCATAACAGCAACTTTATTTTAAAACAAATTATAACCACTTTACAGGTAAAAAGCTTGAAGCTTAAACATAGGAAACTTTCCCATGGTTGCAGAGCCAATGACTGACAAATTTTAGAATCACACCTACTATGCCATACTGTGCCTCAGTTTTAGCACTTATATATTCTCTTCGATCATATAAACCAAGGAAGCACAGTGAGATAATAACAGCTTGCATTTACAAATTAAATTATGTATCCTAACCCTGTACTTCGAGGCTTATTTTTATGTAAATTTGTCTGTAAGTTCATTCATTCAATCAGAAAAATTATCTGTGTAGGATCTACAGGTACCAAGCACTATGCCTTATATATGATACACCTAATTTTCACAACTACCATGATAAGTATTACTGTCCTTATTTTATGCACTAGAAAACTGAGGATTAGAAGGCTGATAGAGATGGAAGTTAAAAGCAGGTCCATCTGGTTATTTAGCATCTCCTCTTCTTTACTTAAAAAAAAGTTTACTATTAACCTTGTACATTCATATAGTATAAAGCAAAATGGTTCTACAAGAATTATTACAAACAGCAGCTTTCTTCTACCATCCTATCCTGTTTTCTGCTCCCTAGAAGCAAAACATTTGAAATGACTCAACTGATTCTTTTGCTATTTAATGTGCTTATATTACCATCATATCTGTGGCCCATAGGTGATGATTAAGTACATTCCACCACTCCTGCCATACCCCCAACATAAACACACAGACACCTCCTAGTGTCCCATATTCCAAGAGAATTATGTTGTGATTTTAGTTAGATCAACATTCAGTATTTATATTTTTATTATGTAAATGACAGTCACAGCTGAGGCATGTAATTTCCTATGTGATCTATTTCTATCTAGAGTGTATTACTTTTTTTTGCTTACTTTTCTACATAAAATTCACTTCCAAGTGTTTCTCCATTTGTTCAATATATTAGGTATTCCATTCATCTTGAAGAAATCTGAGAGCCTTCTACCTCCTCCAATCTGGAGTGGTTTCCCTCAGTGCTTGCTGTATAGTTGTCATTTGAAGAGTTACTTTCACCATCACACTGGAGATTCTTTTGTCTCTTTTGTTTTATAATGATATCTTTTAGTATGGGTGTATTATCTTCAAGTTGCATTTTATCTGCTAATTTGGGTTTCTTTCCTGTGTCTTCTCCAAAATGTGGTGTGCACTGTTATCTTACTATGGTTAAAAGAAAATTAAAAAATAAAACAAAACCAAAAAACTTAGTGGAAGCTTTAGTAAGGTTTCTAAACTGGTCTTTCCTGTAGGGTTATCTGATGGATCCATTATGTATGGAAAGCCCCTGATATTATTATTTTTAAGTGTTTCCTTGAGGAATGAACAAAAGTCCCAAAGAAGTCTCTTCGAACCATCTGCTTAGAAGGTATGGGATATCTGGGAGCTGAATGAAGGAAGATCTTAATATTCAATATGTGAATATTCATTAAACCTGCTTTAAACATGTACCCAGTTCTCAATTGTATTTAATAAGCTTAAAGTTCAGAAATCTTGCATTTTAACCTCCCCAGAAAATAAATCTCTTCTTTTCTGCTGGGATCAGAAGAGTCAGAGTCAGCCAGATGTTTCTTTCTCAGCTTGGTTTCTCTAAGCAGTTTAGGATTTGGCTTTCTCCTATTTAATAAAACTTATAATTTGTTTGTTTACTTTATGGGTTCCACGATTTTATTGCTATTTTCCCTTCTCTTGTTTTCTTTTTTTTTTTTTTAAAGATTTATTTATTTATTTAATTTCCCCTCTCCCCTGGTTGTCTGTTCTTGGTGTCCACTTGCTGCGTCTTGTTTCTTTGTCCGCTTCTGTTGTCGTCAGCTGCACGGGAAGTGTGGGCGGCGCCATTCCTGGGCAGGCTGCACTTTCTTTTCACGCTGGGCGGCTTTCCTCACGGGCGCACTCCTTGCGCGTGGGGCTCCCCCACGCGGGGGACACCCTTGCGTGGCACGGCACTCCTTGCGCGCATCAGCACTGCGCATGGCCAGCTCCACACGGGTCAAGGAGGCCCGGGGTTTGAACCGCGGACCTCCCATGTGGTAGACGGACGCCCTAACCACTGGGCCAAAGTCCGTTTCCCTCTTGTTTTCTTTGACCTTTGCAGGTTTTGTTATTTTAGGAATTTTGAGGGAGGATGTGGAAATTAAATGTGTATGGTCAATCGGCTACCTTCAGCTGTATGTTCTTTCTATTGTTATATCTTGTTTTTCAATATGTATTTCTAAAACCATCTGCTCTAGATTTGGGTTATCTTTGATTATGCCTCTAGGGTCTGCTGATTTTGATGTGACCTTAAAGTGTTCAGTGAGGGCCTAAAAGCCTTATATAATACATTGTAAGGGACAAAGACATTTATATGACAAATAAAAATTCTACAAGCTTTCTTAAAAAGAACAGAATCACTTCCTAAAAGTCTTTTCCAGTTTCACTTGTGAAAAACATCTAACTCAGAATAAAATCCAAGTTCAAAGCTAGAAATATATTAAATCTCATCTGGCCTAATCTCTTCTTTTACAACAAAGTACTGCAAGGACCATAATTGCTTAGAGACTTCCTTCAAATCACATTGGTAAATACAGAGGAAGATAAAGTTTATTATGTATATCAGAACTATTAATACTATGTGTTTACCACACATTAATTAATACTTTTTAATAAATAGGTAAATATATTTAATTTCAACAGCAGCTTTTCTATCAATTATGTTTAAACAGACTCAGTATTCAAGTACAGTCAATCAGGGAACAAAAATATATTACCCTTATTACTTGCCAGTGTACATTTTATACCTTATATCCAAATCTGAAGTCTTCTGTTCCACTACCAACTTTGTAATCTCTCCTTGAGACATAGTCTTATGAAGCTTTGCTTGTTCATCAATTGAAGAAAATCTCTGTGATGTCTGTAGCAATTACATATATGAAAGACTTTAAAACCAAGTATCTATTTGATAATACTGTAGTTAAAACTCAGGTTCAAGAATTACTTGAGATTTATAGCTGTTAAAAATATATAAAAATATATTCATATTATTCAGAGATTCACTGAAATAACAATTTCCGGGAAACTCTATTAACCTCCTAGAATAACCTGAAATAAGGAGAGATCAAGTCAATAAAAATGCTTACTAGAACTTACCCAGCTCATATTTTCTGTAAATTTAATGAAGACTCTCAAGTGAAAAGCTAAGAAAAAAAATCAAAACCATCTCTAAAAGGTGATAATTATTCTAATTTTTTTTGCTTAAATTGCTATTGCAGATTCTTATTATACCCAACCAAGAAATCATTAGCTGATTTAAAAAGAGAATGCAGATGGATAAGAAAAACCAAAGGAACAAATAAATAAAAGGATTTATCTACTAGTAGTCTAAACAGTAAATAACATATGGGGTTATCAAACTAGGACCTGCATTTCAATTGACAATTCTTGTTCTATTTGTTTACAAAGTGCTCCTCTACAGACAGTCCCACTCAGAGGAAAGAATTTTCCTGTTTTCAAGATGATAGGAAGTGGTATCTGAGATGGAAACAAAGGAAGTGAGCTTTATATCTGCTGCCAGCTTAGGGATTTGAGAGTTTCTAAGCCATAATACAAAAAAGAAACCCAGGTGAAGCTCAGTAGACTTCCTGAGTTAAATACAAGAAGCTGAAAGTCCAGGGAGACCAAGGTGGCTATAGACCAAAGGAAAGCACACTGGAAAGGAGAGAGATACATAAAGAATGAACTCTGGAAATCTACCGAGGGTCCCCACTGAGTACTACCTAAGTACTAATCAACAGTTCTGTGTGAGAACACTATAATCAAAGTGCCAGGAATAGTGTCTGTGCCCAGAAGTCTTACTACATAACCTTATGATTCCTGAGAGAAGTACACAGTAGGCTTTTGTCCTAATACTCAAGGATAATTTACCCTTGACTGCAAACTGCTCTATTCAAGCTTAAATCTTAAAAGGAAGACTTGATAAAGGATCAACTTGCTTCTAGAATAAAGTTATGGAATATTACTGAAATATAATAGTTTCAAGAACTGGAATACAAAAATATCCAGTACTCAACAAGATAAACTTTGAATGTCAGGTATCCAATAAAAAGATAAGAGGCATGCAAAGAAGCAGAAATACATGACTCTTAAGGAGAAAAATCTATACATCTATACTGACTCAAAACTAACACAAAGTTATTGAATTAGTAGGAAAGGACACTAAAGTAGTAATTATAACTCTATTCCATATATTAAAAAAAATTAACTAGAAAATTTGAAGACATAAAAAAGACCCAAATCAAACTTTTAAAGATGAAAATTTAATGTCTGAAAAATGAAAGGTACATGGGATGGGATTAATGGCAGATTAAACATTGCAGAAGAAAAGAATAATAAATATAAAGATATCTTCAAGCCAGCAACAGTATGTGTTTGAACCCTTCCCATTGTAGGAAGCTTTATTTTCCTCTTCTATAATCACACTGAGAAATGCTTTTAAGGGCTCCTATAATTAGGTTCGGCCCACTTGGATAATCTCCCTATGGTAAACAACTGAGCTGGGACCTAAATCACATCTGCAAATTCTCTTCAATGAATTTAGTTTAGTGTTTGATTGAATAACTTAGAGGATATGTATTTTCACATGGGCTAGAAATCTTCTGGTGGGAGAGGAGAGAGACCTAGAATTCTGCCTGCCACAGAGAACATACTACATGATTAAATTTATATGAAATTCTAAATAGGCAATTAGATCAGCAGTTGTTTCTGAGGGTGAGGAGAAAAAAGACAGAGTAGAAACATGAGAGTAATTTATGGGGTGAAAGAAATCTTGACAGATGTCTTGGTTATGTGTTAAAATGCATATCTCAAAACTGATGAAACACTCTGAAAACCTGTGCATTTAACTGAATGCCCCGTATGCCTCAATTATAAAAATACTACTAAAAAATCCAGGATCAAGCCAAAAACACCTGATCCTATAACCAACATCATAAAGAGAGAGATATGGACTCTGATATGATATAATAGGATATACTCACCACCACCAAAAAAGTATTTTCTGAAATAAATTTAGCCCAAATACAACCAAGTCTCTAGAACTATCTATCAGTTAATGGGAAATACAAAGGATAAATGAACATTCTAAATAAAACAGGGGGAAGCAGACTTGGCCCAGTGGATAGGGCGTCCGTCTACCACTTGGGAGGCCCAAGGTTCAAACCCCATGCCTCCTTGACACTTGAGGAGCTGGCCTACACGCAGTGCTGATGTGTGCAAGGAATGCTGTGCCACACAGGGGTGCCCCTCCCCCCCCCGCATAGGGGAGCCCTACCCACAAGGAGTGCACTCTGTAATGACAGCCGCCCAGTGGGAAAGAAAGTGCAGCCTGCCCAGGAATGGCGCCGCACACACGGAGAGCTGACGCAGCAAGATGACACAACAACAACAACAACAAAAAGAAACACAGATTCCCGTGCAGCTGACAACAACAGAAGCAGACAAAAAGAACATGCAGCAAATGGACATAGAGAACAGATAACTGGGGGGCAGGGGGAAGGGGAGAGAAATAAATAAAAATAAATCTTTAAAAAATAAATAAATAAAACAGGGACGCAGTTGAAAAAATCCAGAAATGGGGGTAATTCTACATAAAAAATGATCCTATTTCCTCAACAAATAAATTGCAAGAGGAAACAAACAAACCAAAAAAAGAGGATAAAATTAGATTGAGTCTTAAAAATGACTTCTGAGAAGATGAAGATAATTGGAACTGTCTAAATACAAATATCATGACATTCTCCAAAAACAGTACAGAAACAGAAGAAAACTAAAACTACATAAAACCTACACTTTCAACATAAATAGAAAAAGACCACCCACAAAATTCATAGACCTGTAGGCAGAAAAATAAAGACGTAATCCTGGCAAGTTCTCTCTTAAGATCCCACTTTAACCTCTTTAGAGAATAAGAGTGGTCCATGAAAAATTACACAGAGGACAACAGAAGGAATGTAGATTGAGCCAAATATCCTGACAGAAAGAGAAAGTCTACCCTAGGTGTGAAAATACTGAAAGAGTTCTAGTAGATTAGAGAACTAATCTTAGAGAAAGGACTTAAAAATGCACATGACTAAAAGTGACATATTTTTATAGGCAATGCTTATGAGGAAAAGAAGGTAAAAAGGAAGGGGTGCCCAATGGAGTTTGGGTAGTGAAAAAGAAAAGAACAAGAGGGAAAATTTAGAATCCAGCTAAACAAACAGAAGCAAAACTATTGGAGGACATAACAACCATTGCCTCTGCCATTAAAAATAAAGAAAAAAAATGTCCATTAAAGGGGTCATACTTTGCTACACACTACAGAAGAGGAAGATCTTTCAATTATAATCTTGTAAACCACTCCAAATGCCCAAAATGAATAAATGAAAACATACAAAATCTATAAATCTATAATAAGAAAACTGAGCAAATGAGAATAAAATGAATTTTTTTAAAAAACTCAAACTTTCTACTCCTTCCCCAAACAAAACAAAGATGAAACAGAAGAAAACTCTAAGAGAATGCTCAAAAATGAATTAAATTAAGTAAAAAAAAAGGTAAAAAAAATTAAATTAAGTAAAAAAAATCCTTAAACAGAAATTCAAAAAAGAGAAATGGGCAATATGCAGGAAGAATACAAAGAGAGTTTGACAGATCTCAGAAAAGAAATATAAGAAACTGCTAAAATTATCTTTGAAATGAAGACTACATTTCATGATGCCCAAGGGAAAAAATGCTCAAATGGAAATTTAAAGAGCATTGAACAAAAGGCAGGAAAATAGCAAAGAGTTTAAAAGTGATTGAAGAAGTAAAAACGGTCAGAGACAAGGTGCTTAAAGTGGAAGTTGGGCAAAGAAGAAACAACATATTTATAATTGGAGTTCATAAAAATAAAAAAAAAAGGAAAACAACAGAACACAAATAATGTCTCAAACTATTATCTATGAAAACTTTCCAAAAATAAGACAAGTCCAGAATTTACAAATTGAGAAAGAGCTCAATAGGTATTTGGGATAATTAATCTGGAATGATCAACTTGAAGACATATCCTAGCCTTTAAAGAAAAAATCCTCAAGGTCTCCAAGCAAAAGGTTAAATAACTTAAAAGGGCAAAAGAATTAGAGTGCAACAGGCTTACCAAAAACAACATATAAAGCAAGAAAACAATAAAAGAGCATTTTCAAAAAAACAAATTCAAGGAAATAAAGTATGAAAGAAGGATATTATATGTAGCCAAAATACCCTTTCAAGTATCAAGGCAATAGACAAACAATTTTAAATATAGAAGAACTCAGAGAATTCTATGCGTAAGAGCCATTTATAAGTAGTCTACTAGAGGAAGAGCATCATCCAATGAAGAGATAACCTGGAAAACCTCAGTAAAATATCTGATGTAATCACTTAATATATTTAATTGTAGATCTAAGGCAAAAACAAAAGAGGGATGAAAAGTGAAGAATAATAAATAAAAGTATATGTTCTGACAAAGTCAAAATAAAAGCCCTAAAAACAGGAGTAGAAGGGAGTGAGAAAAAAAAGAACAGAGTAGAATTTTCACTGATAGTTGTGTTGGCAATTGGTGGGGATTAAAGAATATTGTTCATTAAAAACTGAATAATCAGGGAATAGTTACTAAAATAAAAATGGACCAAAGACATTTTTGAAAATTGTATACAAAAGTAAGCGACCAATAGAAAAAGAATACTACCCTTACTTAAGAAAGATAAGAAACTAAAAAATAATAGAGCTAAGAAACACATAAAAAAGAAATACAGCAAATTTAACATAACAAAATAATTACATAAAATAATAAGAAAGAGTTGAGGTAAAGCCTATCAGTTATGTCAAGAAATCTTAACAGATTTAACTCACATATTAAAGGAAAAAGATTTTCAATTTGACTCCCAAAGCAGGACTCAACTATGTATAGAAAACATACATCTAAAGGAAAGGGATTGACAAAGGTTAAAAATAAAAGGATAGGATGTAGAACAACAAAACGCTCGTTCATTATTGGTGGGGATACGAAATGGTACAGCCACTTTGGAAGATAATTTGGCAGTTTCTTAGAGCTAAACATAGGCTTACCATATGATTCCACAATTGTGCTGACAGGTATTTACACAGTTGAAAGCTAATGTCCACACAGAAGCTTCTATGTGAATGTTTACAGCAGCTTTATTCACAACTGCCAAAAATTGGAGAGAGCCCATATGCCCTTCCATAGGTGAAAGGATAAACAACTGTGGTACATCCATACAATGGATGCCCGGTGATAATGAGGCCACATCACCCTCCACCCCTACAGTGTTTGTGGAGGCCACGTGGGGAGCAGTGACAAGCAACCCTGTGCCTCCCAATAAAGGTGGTATCAGGAGAGGCCAGTGGAGATACCCCTTCCCACACCCAGCTGTAATCAAAGCCCCTGCTCCCCCAACATGGGTATTAACAGAGGCTAAGTGGGGAACCTGGACTTTTACCTCTACCAGACAATAACCAAGTGGCTCTTTCCCTTCCTCTGACAGGACAGCGTTAGAGTTTGTTAAAACAGAAGACTTAAATAAAACCCAATGTCTTATAATATCCAAATGTCCAGGTTTCAACTGAAAATCACTCATACCAAGAACAAGGAAAATCTCAACTTGAATGAGATGAAATAATCAACAGATGACAACACTGAAATGACACAGATGCTACAATTACCTGACAAGAATTTTAAAGCAGTCATTATAAAAATGCTTCAATGAGCCATTTTGAGTACACTTGAAACAAATGTAAAAATAGAAAGTAAGCAAAGAAACAGAAGATATAAAGAAAAACCAAATGGAAATTTTAAAACATAAAAACATAAAAACAAAAGTAAAAAACAACGAATCAGCTCAGCAGCAAAATGGAGGGGGTGCAGAGGAAAAAATCCATAAATATGAAGATAGAAGATAGGACTAAACAGAAAACCCCAAGTTCAAACAATAGGAAAATCTGATTTTGAAAAAAAAAATGAACAAAATCTCAGGGACATGTATAGCTATAACAAAATATCTAACATTCATGTCATTCAAGCACTGGAAGGAAAGGAGAAAGTATTCAAAGAAATAATGATTGAAAATTTCCTAAATTTGGCAATAGGCAAAAGTCTATAGACTAAGAAGCTGAGTGACTTCCAAACAGAATAAACTCAAAGAAATCTATACCAGACACATCACAGTCAGACTTCTGAAAACTAAAAAACAAGAAAAAAAATCTTGAAAGCAGCAAAAGAGAAACACAATATCTATAGGGGAAAAACAAGTTGAATGACTATGGATTACTCCTCAGAAACCAAAGAGGCAAGAAAGAAGTAGCACTACATTTTTCAAGTGCTGAGATAAAAAAACTATCAACCCAACATTCTATATCCAGCAAAACGTATCTTTCTGGAAAGAAGGAGAAATTAAGACACTCTTTCTTAGATGAAAGCAAACTAATAGCATTTGTCACCAGCAGACCTACCCTAAAAGAATGACTAAAGGAAGTTCTCTAAACAAAAAGGTTATGATAAAAGAATGAATATTGGGACACCAGGAAGGAAGAACAGAAAGAGTAAAAAATGTACTAGAAACATATTGAAGTGGAGAATACCTTGAATCACTGGATAGAGAAGAATTACCACTAACCCACATCAATGATTTAAACTTTTGTTTTTGTAAGTTATTAATATTGTGTTGTATACTTTATCCTGCAGCATGGCCTATCTTATCCTGATTAATTCAATCATAATGGAATGTTTTAATTTGTGTAATTTTCATTGTTTCCTGTTTTCTTCATATGTATATAAATCTTTAAAAATATATTGATATGAAAAATAAATTTGTCTAAAAATCAATTTAAGTAAACATATATATAGAATAAAGGAGAAAAATCATATGAACAGCTCAATAAATGCAAAATACTATTTTGGCAAAAAAGTAAAGAAATATTTAATAAATACCTCATTTAAAGTTATGATAAAATAAGACTTTCAACTTTCAACGACTGGACAAAGAATAAGAAGAGACAATGAAAAGAGAAAATGAAAATAATAAACTACTACACAAATGGAAGGAAAATATTAATCTTTAAAAATAAATTTTTTCAAGTGGGATGGCACTTAATTAAAGAAAAATATAAAAACCCCTGATATCAATAATAATAAGGAAAATAAATAAAATTCCCAACTCAAAAGCTGGAAAAACAAGAATTCAGTTTTACCATATTGGAAGTAAAGCCAACCAGAATTCTGGAAAGCAATCTGGGACTCATACTGTTAAGGGATGAATTATGTCGTTCCCTCCCCGCCAAAGATATGCTGAAGTTCTAAAGCCAGTACCTCAGAATGACACCTTATCTGGAAATAAGACTGTTGCAAATGTAATTAGTTAAGATGAGGTCATACTGGATTACAGTAGGCCCTGAATCCAATATGACCGGTATCCTTTATAAGAAGAAGAAAAGAGATACAGAGACACAGATGCACAGAGAAGAGACTAGAGCGATGCAGCTACAAACCATGGAATCATGGAATACCAAGAATTGTGAGCCACAACCAAAAGTTAGGAAGGGGTTAAGAAATATTCTTCCCTAGAGCCATCAGAGAAAGGATGGCCCTGCCAAAACTTTGATCTCAGATTCCTAGCCTCCAGAAATATGAGAGAATACCATTTAAAAGACCTAGAAACCCAGAAACTAAAAATCTATATAAAAGTCTTAAAATACCACTTAGCAGAAAATGTTATTCTTCTTGGGTAAATGCTAACATAGTGGGTATGAGGACTGAGAATGGCCTACAGAGACTAAGGAGTTATTCCAATGGCAGAGTTAAAAGTAGCAAGTTAAAAAAACAGTGAGTCACTATGGAGGGAAACTAATGCCCTTATCCCCTCCCCAATCCCACCAGTAACAACTAGTTAATAATTAACAAACTCAGGAGCTAATGCTTTTCAAATCCACTTCAGGTATTTGAATTTTTTTAAAAAAAGAGATATGGGGCATTGAACCCAGGACCTCAAACATTAGAAGTACTACTAAGCTATGCCCCTTCCCCCAGGTATTTGATTTTTAAGAGTGTCTTTATCCCATTAAATGGGTTACTTGATGTAACAGTTTGAAATTATTGATGAAGTCCAAAAAGAAATATTGGATTGTTTGTAAATTGGTCTTTTCCTCTGGGCATATTGGATTATATTGGATTCAGAGGTTTACTTGATTAAATAATGATCAAGGCTTTGATTGGGCCTCATCAGAAGGACATTGCACCCCCACCCCATTGATGGGTGGGGACTTACAGAGAAAAACATGGCAGAAAAGATAGTTGTAGTTCTTGAGCTGGAGCCCAGGAAGTGAACACACAGGAGAAGAACACAGAGGAATAGAGACAGCTCCTTAGACATGGCAGAAGCCCTGGAGAGACAGAGCTGTTTGCCTGATAGTCTACAGCCAACATTGTGGAGAGAAGTAAGGCCTCATAGTCTACAGCTGACCTTGTGGAGAAACCAGAGGAGCTGATCCTGGAGAGAAAAGAACACTGGGAAGACAGGAACTCAGGAAGCCTGAACCTTGGCAGATATCAGCAGCCATCGCTCCAACACGTGGCAAAAGACTTTGGTGAGGGAAGTAACTTACACTTTATGGCCTGGTAACTAAACTTCTACCCCAAATAAATACCCTTTATAAAAGTCAAACAATTTCTGGAATTTTGCATCAAATATTCCTTTGGCTGACTAATACACTTGATAACTGGGAAGATCAGGAAGCCATTTCTTCCAAGATTTAATGACATAATTCTTAGCAAATGTCAGGGTGATAGGATCATTTTGTTCAGTAAAAAAAATTATCCAGTTTTTAAAAAAATCCATGTGCCCAGAAAATCAAATCCATTTAAAATCCCAAGATATCTGAACTTTTGAAACTGCAGTAGATTTCATTCAGAAAACACTAGTCTTTAACCTTGCAATATCAGATAATGGTAGAACATGTCATATTTTCAAGATATACAAATAGAGAAACACACTTTAAATATTTTCCTACCCTCCCCACCCCAGCCCCAATTAAGTAACTATCAGCATATTCTACAAAGCAAAGCTTCTTCATGCAAATGTCCACCAGAAACAAACACCACCACCTGTTCCAAAAAGTAAAATAGCTAGTGATGAAACAGAAGGATGGTGAGTAAGCTGGAGAGGTGACTAACACATTGTGCAGGAAGGTGCTCTACAACTACTGGCATGCAGTGACCGGTAAGCAGGTGAACAGAATCATAGGGAGAGACTACCAGCTAAAACACTTGAATGGGCTGAACGCTCCAGAGAGTCCCATCTTCCTGGTGCATCTCAGTAAGAGCTTCCAGTATGAAAGAACTCTACCGCCAAAAGTATTAAGGTTTGTAACAAAGGAAATTCTTAGGAACAAAACAGCAGTTACATATAAAATGTTGAGTCCTTCCACTTCAGAGAATAAATTAAGTATGCTACCTATCTACTCTGAAAAACTATAATTAAATAAAAATTAGTTTGCTGGGGAGTCGGTGTAGCTCAGTGGTTGAGTGCCAGCTTCCCACATACAAGGTCCCAGGTTTAATTCCTGGCCCAATAAAAATTAGTTTGCTCCATCACCTATTTTCATCTTTAAGTACTAGTCATATAATTTTTCATTATCTACAATTCAAATACAAGGCACTTTCAAAAAGTTATTTTATCCTACACTAAAGAAAAGTCTTTGGTTCTAATTATATAGATGGATATTCAGATTGTTTTCAACTTTTACAACCCTAGAGTTTCATTCAGGATTATGGGCTCACTTTTCTAATCAGAGGACTAGTTGTACTTTTTTGTTTTTGTTGTTATTTATTCTTTTCCTTTTTATAACATCAATATTGCCATTTAAAAATTGGGTCTACCTCCAACAAAAAATAAAGTCAATGGAAGTATTCTGGAAATTAAGAGAAAAGGGAAATAACTGCCATAATTCAAACAGTTTAAAACAGTTCAAAGATAAAATACTTAATGAGCCAAATAAAGACGGTCCTAAAATTTTCCTCCCATAATGAAGAGACACTAAAGAACATTACTGATCCAAATTTATTAAGGATATGAATTGAAACATGTTTTTCATTCTACTTTATCAGTGACAATGTTTTAGTATGTACTACATTTACAGTGTCCTTATTTGCGTGCTTTCTAGGACACTTTCAAAATCAAACACTTTGCCAAATATATCTATACATACACTCACACTTGTCTAGCCATATGTAACCAATTTTGGTTGAGATTATGTGACGATAAAGTTATTTGTCTTAGTCAAAACAGTATAGATTTATTCAAATATAATTCAAATATTATAATGATTTATGAAAATTCACATTACATGTAACCTGGCTAAGTCTAGGAGTATATATTTTTGTTGCTGCTCATTACATTTTTAAAAATTCAAGTTTATTTTCTATTGCTGAAAAGTGGCAGAGAGGGGTTATGTTTAAAGACAAAAAAAAACACCTCAACATTATTTTAGTTACATGCTATTTAGTTTTTTAACATATAATGTATTCATTAAACCAGGGATCATATAGCAGGCCACATACAATCCACTGCCTATTTTTGTAAATAAAGTGTTATTGAACACATCCATGCCTATTGCCTATGGCAGTTTTTGCACTGTAGTGGCAGAGTTAAATAGGTGCAACAGAGACTGTATTACCCACACAGTCAAAAATGTTTACTATCCAGTCCTGTAAAGAAAAAGTTTGTTGACTCCTGCTCTAGATCTTTTAAGATATAAAATGTAAAATTTCTATATTAGTGATAAATTAACCCTAATTTTGCCTTATTATTTGACAAACAATGCTAAAAAGTGCCCTTCACCTGAGTCCTACTAAAGTTTAGCTTTAGTTGCTGTGTTCACCAAGATTTCCCATGTACAAACCAATAAATGGGGAAGAAGCTGTGAAGGTTAGCTTTAGATTAGCAAAGTTATTCCCACCAGATTTGCTTGTTGTCTATTTTTCTTATATTTTTGTAAAATTACCATTTCGGAGTCACTGTGAGAGGCCGCACCTAGGCTGGGTACAGGCCCGAGCTCAGAGTGAGAAGCTTGGTCAAGGGAGAGAAGGGGCTCAATAATGTCATCGTAATCATCTTCCTCTGTATCCCCCTCCCCATCGGCAAAAGTACCTCTAGTCAAGAAATCGGAGCGCGTCCGCGCCATTCGAGCTTTCTTTTTATGGGCCGGTCTGGCAACCTGCTTGACCAAATGATAAAACAAATAACACAACAATGTTTTTTTGTCTTTGTTTTTTAATGGAGATGATGCCAGTGAAATGCATCAGAGGGTTCATGAATTTCTTGAAACATCCCTCCGCCCCACATGCCCTTTTCACTAACAGAAGTGACAATGGTAAACAAAAAAGAATCCACATATTATCCTAGACAAAGTATATGAATGCAAGCTAAATCTACACAGGTTCTCTCCACAGCCATGGAATTCAACCTTCACTGCCACAATTAGTCACCAAAGTCACTTGCATATTTGCCTTCTTTTATTTAGCAACTTTTTTTGTAAATATAGTTTGGGTTTTTAGGCACCATTCCTTTCCTGGAGTACACCTCCCCTATTACAACAGGCTTAGCTCACGTGTTCTTTCTCTATAAACTCCATTACTTGTGAGTAAATGGCCAGATGAGATGCTTAATCATTAGAATAATAATTTCCAAAACAAAATCCATCTTTTTCAAATAGAAAACAGATAAACAAGATCCAATATTTACCTCTCCTTGGCCCAGCCCTGCTAATTTCAAAGGTTTCCAAGTTGGCTCATCTTGTTTATGGAGCTGAGGATTTCCACTGTTTAAGGATTCCTTCTTGACACTTATGATAAAACAACAGGATTACATTTCAATTGCTGGCAGAGATACCACATTAGCAGCCATAGTCTAACAAACCAGGTCAAAGAATTATAACAAATTCCATAAATATTTCCAGATCTTCTTCAATTTCCAAAATACTACGTCAAAAACTTTCTGCTTACCTCATTAATACTATTATCAAGAATCTACATGTATGACTGAATTTACCTGAGGCCCTACCCTGATACTCACTGGATATATTTCACTATGGTGACACATCTTTAAGAACAGTAGCAGCAGGATTAGCTCAAGGAATGAAACAGATTTGATGATGAGAAATGAGATATAATAAATCCCTAAATCTTTAGAAAACTAGTCTTACAAGGGGCATTTTAGTCAAACCATCATAAAATACCTGAGAAGTGGCCAGATATGATGTGGACCTCACTACTTTGTTTTACAGTGAGATGGTTCCTGTTTGTTAGAAAAGCCTCTCTTTCTGAAATCCTGCTCTGTAGCTATCATCCATCGTCTTCATTTTAAAACTTGAGGTTGTATACTACAAAACCAACACTGGCAAGGATAAGAAATTTTTATCAAGCCAAAATAAGTATATCCTAAATCATACAATGTTATAATATAGTTTGTGAAAATGTAATTGTGCTTGAATAACCACATGATCTGACTGCTTTATCAATAAATTCTACGCAGATATGGATGTCAGGATCTGATGAAAATCTGAATAGAACCTGTACTTTCATGGCCCCATGAAATGGCCCCATTAATCCTTGGTACCATGAATCTTAAAATTTAACAACATATTGCTAATATCTTCTCAGTAGGACTACAAACTCCTTGATAACCTATTCTTACTTTCTAGCTTACAGCTGAGTTAAAATAAATGCTGACTTATAATACAAAATCTTACATTTAATTTTTATAACTAAAGGATTACAGTCAGTAAGAGGTTTTCTTGTTTTTTTGCCCCAAACAGATGGCAGTCTTTCCTATCTATAAAGATTTCTCAGAGATCTCGTTTTTTGACCAGTCTATGATCAAGCCTAGCAATCCTAGCTTGCCTGAAAGGAGTCCCTCTGGCCATTACACTCTGTCTTGCCATATTTCAGTATATTGACCTTTGATCTGTCCTCAACAACAATTAATAGGATTTTTCATAATACCTAACCATCACAACCAATTTAAACTCACAGCCTTTATAGATTTCTCCATCATCAACTGTGTACTTATCAACACTGTGGTATAGAAAGAACACTAATCTAAAGTTACTTCCTAATCATGAAACCCAATGCTGATTCTGAAACATGAAACCCAAGTTCTCGTATTTGCTGTTTCTCTAAATATGTGACCTTGAACAAGTCATTTCACGTCTATGGGCCTCAGTGACCCAACCTTTATCATATGGGAAGTCGATTACAAGAATTAACATTTATAATTCTATAAAACACTACGGTTTCTAAGATTACTTACAGAACAAGAGAAGAAATAAAGTATGAATTTCATGAATAAACTTTCACATAAATAATCGTATACTTTTAATGAGGTAAAGCAAACTAGATTAAGTAGACGTAAGATAATATGTCTTGGAAAAATGATAAAAGGATTACTTACAAGGATGATTAATATTTTTTAGAATCTACAACTAAGTCTTCTACAAAAAAATATTAATGGGTTCAACAGATTCATTTTCAGAATATATACAGATCACTAACTTTGCAGAATGACAGAAAGTAATGTGCTTTTATTACTTTTCTCATTGGCTTGTAAACTACACATCTCTGAACTTCTAGGCAATATCTAGATTAATGGGTAGAAATGGAACATCAAGCTATTGTACATTCCAACTACATTCATAATTCTGCATAGAAAGCCTTCGTGGAAAAAGACAATATTGATAGTCTATTTACAAACAATTTCTGTAAAATCTGTAAGCAATTGTAAAATTTGAAAGGTTTAAGGGTTCAGGTTATCAAGAGAAAAAGTTATTTTCATTGTTAATGTGAAATTTAATTTTTTAGCTCTAAGATACAGACTATCTTTCATTTAAATACTAATATTCTTTCACAAGAACTGAAAGAAGTCACTATGCACATACTTAATACAAATATTGTAAATGTTATCAAATTTGTTTTTATGTAGCCCTTCAAATTGTTTCTCTCATGACTACCACTTGTTAAGAAAGCTTAAAAGTATAAAGAACTTAATGAAGACCATAAATAGGACAATGCAACAACAATGTGATGTGACAAAGCACATTAACATTTTAAAAGCCTGACATTAATGTGCTTGCACTGCTATACCATATCACATCTTTAGGGCAACCAACATTTGATTAATGCCTACCAAGTTAACAGGCATTATACTACACTACACAAATGTCTTCTCACTTAACGGGAAGGAACTCAAAATTCTGATTTCCGCGCTTAGTCAAAGATTCCTAGGATATAATTAAATCCAGTTTCAACAATTTGGAGTCAACAATTAGGGGATTTTGTTTTTTTTGTACACAAAGAGAATGGTCAATTTGAGCAGCATTCACACAAAGAAGGCAGATTAAGGCAATTTAAAACTCTCCAAGACATTTTCTACTAATATATAAAAGGAAATAAATAATTCACTTACGGGGGAATATTCATATTGTCCTTTGGTGTGAAGAAAATGGCCCCAGTAGTTTTGTCTCTGGAAGGGTCATCAGATTTGTGGCTATAAGGCTGAGTTGGCCTAAGGTGTTCTCTTTTTGAAACACGATTATTAGAGTGTTTATAAGCTACATTCAGTTGGGTGCCCATTTCCCCTGTCTTGGCTAATTCCTTAATAGTACTAGACTGGCATGGACCACCTTTTCTTTCAAAGAACATGGTAAAAGGTTGGTCACTGAGTGATAAGTGAGCAGATGGACTGTCTTTTGGAGCAAGGGCTCCATCTTTTATAGCTATTGATGGGGACACTGGTACACTGGGTTCTCCCTTATTTGGGGCATTTTGTATGAGAAGAGAAGATGGCCTCTCTAACGTTTGCTCTGATTGAAGGAAAGATGGTACTATGAAAGACTCCCCAACTCTTGGCTTTTCAATTGTTTTGAAGGCTTTACGTTCCTTCTCTAAAATGTCCGTTTGCTGGCGAATCTGTGTCATCAGCTCTTTTTCCTTTTGCTGCTGCAACTGTTTTTGTCTTTCTTCCTTATCAGTGTTTAGCTTTTCCAACTTCTTAAGCATAGTGTTAGAAGAATCTGTATCCAAAGAAGCAACAACTTGATCTTCTTTTGGAAAGAGATACTTTCTTCCTTCCCTATTAACATCCAAAGTAAGAGCTGTCCCCAGTGTTTCTTCACTTTCTGATAGTTTGTTTCTCAGTATTCTTGTGTCTGGCTGGGAACTTGTTTTCAATGGGTCTTGCTGAGGAATATAAAAAAAGGTAGGTAGACTACTTGAAATAAAGGAGTCTCTTAACTGTGGTTTACAGATAATAGATTTGGAACAGCAGACCAACTTTTCCTTCATAGACCCATTGCTCAAATGCTCTGAGTCAGAGGGTGCCCTTTTTTGAATAAACACATAGTTTGTCTCACCTGAGGCACTGAGGACATTGTCCTGTGAGTTAAATTTTGAACTGCTAGTTGATTTGGGTGATGGAAACTGCAAGTCTCCTTGACCTAAAATTATGGACTCTTGTTTGCTCTTTTGGCTTTCCTCACAGCTCAGAAGTTCCAAGCTTCCTTGAGAGCTTTCACTATCAGGGGTACCCTGAAAAGAATGAATACCCTCAGGCATCAGTTCTGTAGACCATCTACGTTCCTCTGAAGGAGACACACCACCAAGAGAGCGGACTTTTAACAATTCTAAGCTAAATATAGCTTGCTCCAGTTCTCTCATTCTCCGACTTTCTCTTTTGGCCCGGCCTACTTTTTTCTGGTGGAGATCCTCTGAGGACTTGGGTCTCTCTCTTATAACAACATCTTCCTGCAAGTCCATACTACTTTGGCTTCTAGCTCTCTCCTGTTGCTTGCTTGAGGACTCCTTGGAGTAGTCCACTGAACTTTCGAGGCTAATGCGATTACTCTCTATCACAGATTTACATTCTTCTATGGCTTTCACTCTGTTGTCAAAGGAACAATCTTCCCATTCTGAAGGATCTGTACCCTGAATCTCCAAAGCTTCATATGCCTTGATATTCACCAACCCAAGCTCTCTTTTAGTTTTTTTAAATCTTTGTTCTTTTAAAACTTTAAATCTACATAAAATAGAAAAAGAATGGGTTACAGGTATCTTTGTTGACCAATGGAGAAAATAACATATACTGAGAATTTTTTAATTATACAGTAACTAAGTATTCCTTAAGCTAATTTGGAAGCACCCTTCACAATTTTTCTATGTGTGAGATGATACTTTATTAAGTGCATTTTTCTAAATTGGGTATTCTAGTCAAAACATAATCTAACTCATAAATAAAGCTCTCATTGAGTAATATCCTTATTATAAGGTAAACCATAGGAACTAAAGTTTCTGAAGGCAAAAACAGCTGAATTTTGTCAACTTTATAAGTTTCAACCTAATGTTAAACTTTCTGACCTTCTAGGTTTCCAATTCAGTTTAACTCAATAAACATAGCCAAAGTGGATTAAAATGTCTAGGAGCCTCATAGTCTAGAAGAGAAGACAAATTGTACATTACCAAATCTAACAGTTTGGCAAGTGTTAAAGAAAAGGTATAAACATAGTACGTGAGAATACAGAAGGAACAATTATTATAGCAAGAGAGATTAACTTTGTCTTGCTCTGAATCCTCTATAAATTACTTGCCTGTCCATGGAACTAGAGGCAGGGCTGGGGAAGGGAGTAGATGAACTCTGGGGATTTGCAGAAATGTTATTGAAACTATAACTCTGGGAATGTTCTTTTGGCGTATCTGGCAGGCAAAGGTAGCTACTTTAGGGTGTTGGATGTGGGGGCATTTGGGACAGGGCATACCTGGGGAAGGCTTCCAGGGAGTATGTGAGTGTTCATCTTGTCATAGTGTGCTTTATTCATGGGTAGAGACCCACATAATGAAAGGGAAGGCGTTGGACTTGCATCTGGGAGTCCTGCTATGTTCTCAAATAGAGAGGCGGGAGTCTCTCACGAGTATAGGCAATGCCTAATAGGAAAGGATAGGCCATTATGCCAAACCCTCAATGTTGTTACAAGTAACTATGAATCTTATTCTTAAAGGATTGAAGCTTGGTAGTTTCCGTAGGTCCCAAGGGAAGGGGGAGAGAAGAACAGATGGAACATGGGGCATTTTTGGGGCAGTAGAATTGTTCTATATGATCTTGCAATGATGGAAACAGGCCATGTTAAATATCATCAAAATTTATAAAAGTGTATGGTCCAAAATGTAAACCATCATGTAAATCATTGACCATGGTTAGTAGCAATGTTTCAGTATTTGTACACCAATTGTAACAAATGTACCATTCACATGTAAAATGTTATTAATGGAGAAAAGGGGAAAAGGGAGAGGATGTTGGATATATGGGAATCTACTATATTCTGTACATGACATTTTCATAACTAAAACTCCTTTGAAGACAAGATGAAAAAAAAATAAGACACTGGGGGAATAAATGGAAGAAAATTTCACTACACATATAGGACAACAGATCCTACAGTGATGAAAGATATGTCAAAAAAATTTTTTTATGTATTTTTTATTTCAAAATTAAAAAAAAATTTTTTGTATTTTATGTTATTTTTAAAACCATTATTATTTTATTTTCTTAATTAATTGTATTTGGTTATTTTGTTGGCTGCATTTTTAAGAAGTTTTAGATCACAGAAGGGTTACAATTGTGACGGAGATCATTGGTGTGGGCTGTCAGTGATGGGGGATCCATGGGAGGAGGTTTACCTGGGGCATACCTATATGGCATATGAATGTGTTCAAGGGCTCATGGGGCATTGTCAAGGTAGGTGCAGATCCACACAAAAACCAAAAGAATACTGAATTTACATCCTGGGGAACTCTGCCACATTCTCTAATGGGACTGCAAGAATTACCTGAGTACAGGGGAAGTGACTAGTGAAGGAGGATGGACCAATGATGGGACCTTGATATTGATGACTGCACTTATGAACCTTCACTTTTGAAACTGAAACTTAGCCTACTATTATAGCATGCCTAGGAGTTACCTCCTGAGAACCTCCTTGTTGCTCAAATGTGGCCTCTCTCTAAGCCAAACTCAGCATACAAATGCATTACCTTCCCCCCAGCATGGGACATGACTCCTGGAGATGAGCCTCCCTGGCGCCGAGGGATTACTACCAACCACCCACTAGTAATGCAACTGGAAAAAGACCTTGACCAAAAGGGGAAAGGGGAAAGACAAATGAGTTTTTATGGCTAAGAGACATCAAAGTGAATCAGGAGGTCATCCCAGAGGTTACACTTATGCAGGATCTCACTGATTGCCAAAGTTACTCTCATCAGGATCTCACTGTGTGCCAAAGTAAATGTTGCCTCAAATAGGAAGGCTCCTGAGGGCTCTGGCAATATCCAGATGCTACAAGCAGGGCTGACAGCTCAGGAGTTTAGCGCCCTGCCAGCGGGCCTACTTTAGAATTTATGCTTCTCAGTGTGACAGAGTTGGACTCAGTTGTGGTTTCCCCTCTATCTGAACCTATAGTTAGCACTAGGGTTGATAGGTGTATGTTGAAGAGACTTAAATTTTTGGGCTGTCCATGTACCATTCAAACCCTGAATCTCAACAGAGTTGCAACACCTACTCCCCAGTTCATTGGACTCACCCAGGACAACTAACAAGGAGATGATGATGTAAAACAACTATCTCAAGGAACAGAGAGAGTTTGCAACTGCAAGACAGTACCATCCATCTACCCCATGGGATCAGAGCCCCCTCTCAATTAGAGGCAAAGTAGGCATCACCATCCCAGAATCCTCAGGCCTGGGAAATGAACAATGGACTAGAGTAGACTTACTGTTATTCTACTATAGACTTATTTTGATTCTAGCAATAGAAGAACTTTTATCAATGATGTGGAGGCAGTGGCCACTGGAGTTCTGAAGGGAGGGAGAGGGAGAGAGATAATAGGTACAATTTGGGGGCATTGTCGGTACTTGGGAATTGTCCTCAATGACACTGCAATGACAGATACAGACCATTATATATCTTGCCATAACTTACAAAAATGTGCAGGAAAGAGTGTAAACTACAATGTAGACTATAATTCATGCTTAGTGGCAATGCTCCAAAATGTGTTCATCAATTGTAACAAATGTACCATACTAATAAAGGATGTTGTTAATGTGGGAAAATGTGGGAGGGGTAGGGAGCAGGGCATATGGGAATCCCCTATATTTTTTATGTAACATTTATGTAATCTAAATGTCTTTAAAAATAAAAATTAAAAATGTATTAAAACAATGAAGAGTTATAAACACAGTACTTGAAAAACTAGAAGGAACAATTATTATAGCAACAGAGATTACCTTTGTCTTGCGCTGAATCCTCTATAAATTGCTTGCAAAAGGATAATTTTGTTCCTTTGTTCCTGGTACCGCTTACTTTCCCTATAGCTTTTCCATCTTGCCTGTATGCAGACAGCAGCCATGTATCTCTGCCTATAATGCTCCCGCCATCTCTGCTGAATGATGATGGCTGCACTACGTAGTTCTAAGTACCGTTGCCTCTCCAAATGAGCACGCCAAGAAGCTTGGAGAAGAGTAGCTGCACTAGCCATCACAAAAGCATCCTTCTGCACAGCTGCAACTCTGATTTGCTTCTGATTCAGGTAATTCCTCCAGAAACGCTGTGGGGAAGACAATATAATAGAAACTGTTTTCACATTCTACACAACATTTTCACATAAGGGGAAATAAGAAAAATAATTAGAGGGCTAAGCTGTGATTAAAGTTAAAAAAAAAGTTTTCTTTTCCATATAAGCTTAGCTAAAAACGACTTTCAGCCCAAATAATATTAATGGGTTCAAGATTACCATTCATATATTTAAAAAATGAATATACTAAGGATTTTCTTACACAGACAGAAAAGGTTGTATGGAGAACAGCCGATAACACAGAATATTGACAGGGAAAATAAAACAGGTAAATTTGAAATAAGGTACATATTATCTGCACACAAAAATAATTTAACTCTCAAATACCATTCAGAAAAGTATTAAAAAGAACTGTCAGCAAAAATTAAGACATGTTACTTTATCTTTGCTTAGATTTCAAAAGATATTACCAGAAGTGGACATTGCTCAACTGACAGAGCATCCAGCTACCATATGGGAGGTTCAGGGATTGAACCCAGGGCCTCCTGGTCTATGTAGTGAACTGGCCCACATGCAGTGCTGCTGCATACAAGGAGTGCCATGCCACACAGGGATGTCCCCCACGTAGGGGAGATCCATGCACAAGGAGGGCAACCTGCATTGAGCAGCCCCATGAGAAAAAAGCACAGCCTGCTCAGGAGTGGCGCCACACACAGAAAGCTAACACAGCAAGATGACACAACAAAGAGGCACAGATTCCCAGTGCTGCAGAGAATGCAAGCGGACGCAGAAGAACACTCGGCAAATGGACACAGAGAGCAGACAAGGGCAGGGGGGGAGAAATAAAATAAATATATATATATTTTTTAAGATTTATTTTCTTTTTCTCCCCTTCCCCCTTGTTGTCTGCTCTCTGTGTCCATTTGCCGTGTGTTCTTTTGCATCCGCTTGCATTATTCAGCGGCATCGGGAAACTGCGTCTCTTTTTCATTGCGTCATCTTGCTGCGTCAGCTCTTTGTGTGTGCAGTGCCACTCTGGGTGGGCTGTGCTTTTTTCATGCGGGGTGGTTTTCCTTACAGGGTGCACTCCTTGTGCATCAGACACATCCCATGGGGGCACCCCTGCACAACACGGCACTCCTTGCGCGTGGCAGCACTGCGTGTGGGCCAGCTTACCACATGGATCAGGAGGCCCTGGGGATTGAAGGCTGGGCCCTCCATATGGTAGATGGATGCTCAATCAGTTGAGCCATATCCACGTCCCTAAATAAAATGAATCTTTTTTTAAAAAAAAGACATTACCACTATAAATTCATTTTGATTTTTCAACTCAATCAAAACTTATTAATAGTCAACTATTAAATGCCAAGCAATGTATTGGGTGCCATGTGTATTTCAAAAAGGGGTAAGAAACATTCTCACCTTTGAAGAAGTTTACAGAGTAAATTAGTTCTGGTTTCTTTTTTCTTTTTTTTTTTTTTTTTTTTAAGATTTATTTATTTATTTCTCTCCCCACCCCAGTTGTCTGTTCTCTATGCCTATTTGCTGCATCTTCTTTGTCCGCTTCTGTTGTTGTCAGCGGCACGGGAATCTGTGTTTCTTTTTGTTGCGTCATCTTGTTGTGTCAGCTCTCTGTATGCGGCACCATTCCTGGGCAGGCTGTACTTTCTTTCGCGCTGGGCGGCTCTCCTTACGGGGCGCACTCCTTGCGCGTGGGGCTCCCCTACGCGGGGGACACCCCTGCGTGGCACGGCACTCCTTGTGTGCATCAGCACTGTGCATGGGCCAGATCCACACGGGTCAAAGAGGCCCAGGGTTTGAACCGTGGACCTCCCATGTGGTAGACGGACACCCAAACCACTGGGCCAAGTCCGCCACCAGTTCTGGTTTCTAAAGCAAAGGCCAAATAAACTAGCAAATTCCAGACAAAGAATCCTTTGTTTCCCACCTGGATAATAATGGATGCCTGTCTCAGATGGAGGAAATGTTGCCTACACAGCAAGACCCTGAACCATCGCTGCAACAATATGATTCTGTGGAGCACCTCTTGGTGAAGCAGATCTTGTAAATGCTGTCGTTCCTGCTCCTTTAGGAAGACCTACCAAAAGGAAGAAAGATAAAGAATGCAGCTTAAGAAGAAATAAGAAACAAATTTGTTCATGAATCATCCTCTGTACTAATTATTTACAAAGGACAAATACAGTGGCAGAGGCATAAATGAAGTAATGATAAATATTTCTATTGATTTATCCAAAAGTCATTTTCAAATTGGGAAGGGATATTGGAATAGGGATAATGAAATGGGAAAGTGAGCACAAAAGCAAAAATCCTAATGCCAGAGACTGTAATAACACTTTGGGAAAAATCACTGCCCTACTGAGTCAATGTATTATTTACTGATAATATGACATATTTTTCAAGGGTGAGGAAAAAGGTTAAAAACCATAGATATTAAAGTTTGGTCAATACATGAATAAACCAATAATAAGAGTCTTTTTGAAATCTGTATGCATTAAAAAGTTTCTTGCGACACAAAGTTATTAGTTTACGTACTCTTCCTTCCACTAATAAATCTTTAGTGATTTGGGAGGATGTTAAGATAAATTATACAGAGTCACTATAGAAATAGGCTTTGCACTTTAGCTTTAAGAGCAAGTCAATATGAAATAACTAAAGGGGAAAAGAGGAAACTTATGAAAACTAGGTACAGAGGAACCCACTGAAACAAAACAAGGAAGTGGAAATTATAATAAAGGGATCAACAGGGGACAACGGAACAAACGCCCTTCATGAAAAAGAAGATATGAAATAGTGTGTAGCCAAAATATGGAGGTTCTTGAAAATGAGAAAGATGTTTGAATTTAATAAGGAAGTCCACAGAGGATTAACAATGAGCAGAAGGCTGGCAAAGAAAAAAGTGTATTAAGATACTGATTTTGATATGATGGTAGAGTGAATAGATGAATGGAATGGTGAATAGAGTGAAATCAGATAAGCAAGATGTTTATTCTAAGAGCAATGTGGGAGAGAGGTGCTAATGACTAGAACTATTAATATAATGCAAGCAGTAGGAATGGAGAAAAAGGTAGAGATGTTAGCATCATTTCAAAGGAGAGAGAGAAAAAAAAATACCAAAATGATTAAAGTGGAGGGTAAGCCAAAGATGGTAATGGTTGCTAGCCTGAGAAACTGGGTGAAGTAGAACAGAAAAAGACAGTAATTGAATTACAGTACAGGAATTTTGTTAAGGTTACTTTAGGCAAGTTGAATTAGAAATTACATAAGAATACCCAGGAAGAGATGTTTTTTAGGCATTTAAAATTAGGCAGGACCAGAGAATTAACCAGAAGTTCTTTGGTTAATACTGACTGTATTAGTGAAAAAAAACTTTGGCCTGATCAATTTTCTTATAATCTCTGGTACGCTATATTTTTATAAACATTTTTGTAAGCAAAGATTGCCATCATTAATTAAATATAAAAATGCACTCTATTTTTACAATGGCTGTATATATTGTATTTACCATGGTTTTTCCAACTTGATAATTATCTGGATTAAGATCTATTTTCCTGAAGAAATTCTGAATGCTGAATTTGGATGGAATAACATTTCGGGGAAGAAGTACATAGAAGTGGTTCACAAAATCCTAAAAAAATGAAAAGAAAATGTAAAAACACAAGAGAATTATACACAAACAAGATCCTAAAGCAGCTAATTGTTCTTTTATTGATCTTTTGCTCATTCTTTAAACAGGGTGAAACCAAGAAAGGGATTGTTAACATAAATATTACAAAAGGCTAATTTGTGAAACATAGGAGAGGGGAGGATAGTGAGTTCTTCATACTATGTTATCAAAGAAGAAGAGAAGAAGAAAACAAGGACCAAAGTCCATACGACTATATTAAAGAGCACAGAAAAAGTTTTATATAACAAGAACCTGAAATTTTTTAGCAGAAAAATAAGCAAACATGCCAGTTATCACAGGATATAACTGAGAATGAAGCTTTATTTCCCATCAACAGCAAACACTTTTGCTCAGCTGCTGAGAAGTCACAACATAATTTGTGCACCCATATCAGCAGTAGTTGATGAGAATACCTGTGAGCCTTGTTGGAAGCTTCCTTTGAAAGAAAATCCTGCTGAGACAACTTCAGGGAAAATCAAATGGAATCTTTCCCTTTTTCTAGATATTTCTGACCAAAATATTTCAATTACAGGAGTAATCAGTGTGAATAATTGCTATTTTGCAGGTAAACTTAGTATTCACAAACCTTTAGGTCAAAGCAGAATATTACAGTACAAGTTTAATGAAATTGCTTGTAATCCAATGAAAATGAAGAGTCTATTCCTTCCTAAATTTTAATACAAAAGATGGACTGGAAAATAAACATGAGCTCCAAATCAATAACAAGAAAGTCATGTGGAAATAATTTACTTGATGTGCATATATATTTAAATAACACTATAAAAGTATAACCTTGAAAAGATATTTGCAGCTGTATCCTGACTGGCGAATTCGAACTGTCTCCAGCATCCCAGTATACCGAAGCTGTCTAAGTACCAAGGCATCATTGAACCTTAAGGGCAGCTAAAACAAAGCAAATAGAAAAAAGATTAACCTAGAAAATAGATCTTCAAATTAGTATTTGTCTTATATTCATTTTATGCATTGAATATCTAGGGATTGACAGGGAGTTGTCTGGTTAAAATAAAAATAAACGTGGGAGCGGGTGGGCTCACTTGTTTGAGCACTTGTTTCCTGTGTACAAGGTCCCAGGTTCAATCTTTGGTACCTCCTTAAAAAAAAAAAAAGAAAAAAAAAAAAAGCCAAAAATGATGGGACAAGCAACCACCCCAGCTAGTAACTTCAGAAAAGTCCTGACTGCTCAATCCTAAGGGAAAGAGAGAAATGAAACTTTCAGACTCTGGTTGTAGAAAGAGAGGGCCATCAATCTCAAAAGGAATGGGGTTGTCCATAGTGGAGGTCAGACAGTACAGTCACTGGAAATCTATAAAAGATTAACTTCTTTATGCATGGTCAAGAGCTGTCTGGGGAAGTGGACGTGGCTCAACTGATTAAGCGTCCCCTTACCATATTGGAAGTCCAGAGTTCAGTACCCAGGGTCTCCTGGCCCGTGTGGTGAGCTGGCCCATGTGCAGTGCTGCTGTGCCCGAAGAATCCTGTGTCACGCAGGGGTGCCCCCCTAGTGGGATTCCCCACACACAAGGAGTGTGCCTCACAAGGAGAGCCACCCCGCGCGAAAAATGCAGCCCGCCCAGGAGTGGTGCTACACACATGGAGAGCTGACACAGCAAGATGACACAACAAAAAGAGACACAGATTCCCAGTGCCATCTGACAAGAATGGAAATGGACACAGAAGAACACAAAGTGAATGGACACAGAGAGCAGACAACTGGGGGGGAGCTGTATTTGTTTTTAATTATGATATTATCTATAATCTCACTAAAAAACCACCATTCCCACTGCGCAGTAGTTGCCCTGGTTAACTGAGAGCTGACAGATTCTTCTTCTGATGACTAATATAAGGTTAAGAATAGCTTGTTTCCTCAAATACTTTTTGCTAATGATACATTATGAAAGAAAAAAAATTCCTGTAGTCCCTCAGAATTAATACCCTTATTCTACAAGTACTGACAGGGACGAGGCTACAGGAGATAGTCAATCATCATGAGGCATAACATCTTGTCATGCCCAGTTA
This sequence comes from Dasypus novemcinctus, assembly GCF_030445035.2. NCBI lineage: Eukaryota > Metazoa > Chordata > Mammalia > Cingulata > Dasypodidae > Dasypus > Dasypus novemcinctus. The sequence continues at coordinate 146,883,215 of NC_080675.1, forward strand.
TTTCGGTAGACATGTTTTCAAACATTCTAAAAAAGATAGATTTGGAGTTTCTGATATTTTTCCATTTTCTGAATACTATTTTTAATGATACTATAAAGTATTCCCAAATATTTTCTTGAAGCTAGGAGGGGCCCACCAGCCATTAAGGGAAAAAGCCAAATGAACAAGCTACATTAAATAATAATAGCAGTTAACATTTGTTTAGTATTTAATCTATGCCCTGAAATACTCTACTAGTTGAACTCTTTGTATAGCAATTAATAATATGAACTAAGAGTTTTGTTTATCTGCAGATAAAACTTTTTCCTTTTAGTCACTATAAAGGAATAGCTAACATTTGCTAAGTACTTACTATAGGCCAGGAACATTCTAAGTATTTTATACTTATTAACTCATATGTGCTTACAAAAACAGACATCAGTTCTATAATTAGAATATACTCTTACACAGATTAAAGTATTTATCCATAGAAAGATAAAGTAACTAGCCTAAGGTCACAATGCTCATCAATAGAAGAGCTGTTGCTTCATTAAAATTAAGAAAGCTGAATGTAATTTCTACTACATTTTAGGTGTTCAGGCAAAGAACTATTGTTTCCTATGATGAACATCTGGAAAGATGCGAATATCTATACTTACTAGATATAATTTACAAAGTTCTAATTAGGGAAACTCATAAAAAATAGAAAGGAATTACAAGTGTCCACAGCATATTTCTTAAGTTAAAAAGACAAGAGAGAACAGAGTAGCAAAAGTTGCATTAATGAAAATTCTTTTTTTTTCCCTTATGGCATTTCAAGAGATATTTCATTCTTATAATCTAGGGATGCTAAATCAAGCCCATATTAACAAACTAGAGGCAGCTAAGTGTAGAAATTACAAGGATATCCACAGAAACTATTTATGGATCACTGCTTTCCTTTCAAAAATTGTAAACAACTCTTCCCCTCCACTGACTCTCCTTAGAATTTAAAGCTTAGAATTTAAATCCACTTTAGTAAACATATGCTAGAAATGATGTTCTCATTCACAGGACATTTTTACCTTTTCAGCATTAGAGCGAATGCATTTTACAAAATATGGCTCTGCTTGATCGAGTGTCTCCATCAGCTTGCTTAATGATGCCTACAATTCAAAGTAACAAAATTAACACATCCTCTCATTCTAAAATGGCTATAATAAATGATTTATAAATATAAATGATGGTGGCAGAATAAGCAAAAACTAGTGGCATGCTAAGAAATTCATTTGTTTCTGAAAACCAATCTGTATATTCCCATATTGGTTAAAATAAGGATAATAAAAGATAAGCATGTAATAATTGTCTTTGTTTAATCTTAAAGTAGACAGCCTGACAATATTAAATATTGCAGATATATTTCAGAATAATCTATATCTAAAGTGAAAATTTTCACATTTCTTCACATTTCATTAAACAATTTTATTCAAACTCATATATTCCTAGACCTTTTAAAATAATCCAGTAAAGTATTTATCTTTTTTGAAAATGTATTATTGATTTACATACAGTAGTATTCACTTTTTGGTGGAATCCAATGAGTTTTTGAGAAATGTTGAATACAGGCACAAAGTTATTTTTATGTACTATTCCCTTGCTTTTCTTTTAATGTCTAGAGGTTATATAGTGATGTCCCCTCCTTTCATTCCTGATACTGGTAATTTATACATTCCCTCTTTTTCCTGATCAATCTGGCTAGAAGTTTATCAATTTTTTGTTATTTTCAAAGAACCAACTTTTGGATTCCTTGATTTTTCCTAATTATTTTTCTGGTTTTTTTATTTTGTTGATTTCTATTCTTTATTATTTCCTTCCTTCTGCTTGCTTTGGGTTTAATTTGCTCTTTTTTCCCTGGTTTCTTAAGGTGGAAGCTTAGGTTTTTAGTTTGAAATCTTTCTCCTTTTCTAATAAAAGAATCTGATGCTTTTATAAATTTTAAATTTTTAAATTTTTATTTTATTATTAACCTCCTAGCACTGTTTTAGCTGCATCACACAAATTTTGACATACTATGTTTTCATTTTCATTCCCCTTCAAATATTTTGTAATTTTCCTCAAGACTTTATCTTTGCTAATGGATTATTTAAAAGTATACTGTTTATTTTCAAAATACTTGGTAATTATCTTTCTTTTACTGATTTTTACTTAAGTTCCTTTACAGTCAGAGAAAATATTTTATATATGATTTTACCACTCATAAATTTGTTGGGAAGTGGATTTGGTCCAATGGATAGGGCATCCGCCTACCACATGGGAGATCCAAAGTTCAAACCCAGGGCCTCCTGACCCATATGGTGAGCTGGCCCACGCACAGTGCTGTGCCACGCAGGGGTGTCCCCTGCATAGGAGAGCCCCACGTGCAAGGAGTGTGCCCCATAAGGAGAGCTGCCCAGCACAAAAAAAGTGCAGCCTGCCCAAGAATGGCGTCACACACACGGAGAGCTGATGTAGCAAGATGACAACAAAAAGAGACACAGATTCCGGTGCCACTGACAAGAATACAAACGGACACAGAAGAACACACAGTGAAAGGACACAGAGAGCAGAAAACTGGGGGAGGGGAGGGCGGGAAAGGGGAGAGAAATAAATAAAAAATAAATCTTTAAAAAACAAACAAAAAATTTGTTAACTTTTGTTTTAAGGCCTTAAATATTATCTTTCCCAGCAAATGTTCCATGGGCACTTGAAATCGATGCATACTCTGTAGTTTCTGGCTGTGGGTGTTCTATAAATTTCAATTAAGTCAAGTTGATTAATAATGCTGCTCAAGTCTTCTATAATCCTCCTAATTATATGTCTATTCATCCTAACAAATACTGAAAGAAGTATGCTAAATTCTGCAAGTATAATTATAGATTTGTTCATTACTTCTTCTAGTACTATCAGTTTGGAGTGAATCCACAATTAGGACTGTTAATGTCTTCTTCTTGAATGGACCGTTTCATCATTATGAAATAGTCTTTTCGCTGGTAATTTCTCTGTTCTGAACTCTGCTTTGTCTAACATTATGGCCACTTTAACTTTCTTTCTTTCTTTCTTTTTGTTTTAGGAGGTACCAGGGATTGAGTCTGGGACCTCATTTCATGGAAGGTAAGCACTCAACCACTGAGCTACATCCACTCTCCTCTGGCTTTCTTTTGATTTGTGTTTGTACAGCGTACTTTTTTTTTTCATCCTTTAAGTTTAACCCGTCTGTACCATTATATTCGAAGAGAGTTTCTTGTAGAGAGCATTTATAGTTGGGTCTTGTTATTTTATCCAATTTGATAATATTTTCTTTTAACTAGAGTGTTTAGAGCATTTACATTTAATGTAATAATTAATATGGCTGGTTTTAGAACTACCATTTTATTTTTTGTTTACTGTTTGTCCACTCTCTTTTTGTTCCTCTATGCCTTCTTTCACAGCTCTATTTTCTTTGAAGATATTTTAGTATTCCATATTATCTATTGGCTCTTTTACTACTTTTCTTTGCATAACTTTTTTTTTTCCAGTGGCTCCTCTCAGGATCACAATATGCAAACCTAACTTATTACAATCTACTAAGAGTTAATATTTTACCACTTTCAGTAAAACACAGAAGCCTTAAAGCCACACAGACACCTGTTATTGTTGCTATATGTATTACAGCAACACATTGTTTACTTTTACATGCTCTTTCCTTTGTAAAGGTTATTGCAGTATAACATGCATAAAATAAAATGCTTAAATCATAAGTATACAGTTTGATGAATTTTCACCAAAGGAACAAACTCTTGTAACCAGAGCTCAAAACAATGAAAAAAATATTATCAGAACCTTGGATGCTTTGTGCCTTGTCCCATTGAATTCAGCAAGGTCAATATATATAAGCTAACTGCACTATACTCCCACCAAGGGTACTCATTATTCTGACTTCTAAGTTTTCTAAGTTAGTTTTGCCCGCTTTAAACTTTACATATATAGAAAAATACACTAGGTACTATTTTGTGTACCTTGCATATAATTATATTTTCCTTATTTTCAGTGCTATATAGAATTACACCATTATATTACTATATCACAATAATAATATCCTTTTAGGAATGGATATTTGGTTGTCCCAGTTCAGGCAACATATAACAAGGGATGCTTTTTGGTTGTCCTAGATTAAACTATTATGAATAAAGCTGATTTGAACTTTTTTAGGGTGAGAAAATAAGATGACATTTCCTTACGGCAGGAGGGCAATTCCTATAGCTAACCTTTCATGAATTCTTTGATTTCATTTGATAAAAATAAACATTCATAAGAAGAGTATGGAGTCAAAAACACCTGGGTGCCATTCATCCCCATCACTTACAAGTTGCTCAGTTTCTTAAGCCTGTATACAATAGTAACAATAGTATTTATCTCATAGAATTGTTGCAGGAAATATTAGATGATGCAAATGTGGAAATATTTATTAAGGGGTTTGGAAAATATAGTACATATTACACATATGGTCATTATTTCTGAGTGGCAGATGATTTCATTTGTTTTTTCTCTTCTCTGTATTTTCTAAATAATCAATAATTAATGTATTACTTTTATAATAAGGTAGTAATATATTAGAAACATTAAAGATCACCCTATTTGTAAAAATTAAACACAATGAATGAATATGATTTGAGAATTTCAGGAATATATGAAGTTTCTGAATTTCAGAGGATTTTAAAGAGATTGTGATTATAACTAAAAGTTTTATTGTTACAGTAGCTATATTATACTCCTTCAAGGAGTTTGGTATAGGCACCTAAAAAGATCCAAGCTAACAAAGCAAAGGACACTTAATAGCTTAATGATATTAACCTTTATAATAATGAGATGAATGCCCCCTTTTCAGATACCAAGATTACCAAGTTACCTTTAGATCAGAATTTAGCTTCCCATGTTGACTTGCTAATTAGGGAAAGATTTGCTAATGAACAAATAATTGTGTCAAGTCTGCTTCTAACTCACATTTCTCGTTGTAAATTAATAAATGCTGATACTATTTTATTATTTTTTCTTTTTTTTTTTTAATAGCAGTGTTTACAATCTGCCAGCATGATTTTTCTCCCTACAACCCATTCATGTTCACATTTCTAAATCTACAAAGTGAATAGCCAGACAATGGAATGTGAGGAAAGTACCAAAGTACAGACAGACTTGCCTAAGTAATACCCCTCTTTCTTGTTACTACCCAATTAACAGATTATTAATTAGTAAAGATTTTTTTAAAATTCATGGCAGAGATTCTTTTATACTTAAGTGATTTTCCTTTAAGTTTATTAGTGCATACTGTTATTTGGCCCCTTTGTCTTCTTTTTCGATTTTCTTTATCTAAAGAGGAAGTATGTGACGAAACAGCCTTCAGAAAAACACAAATTTTGCTCTCAGTCTATGGTGAAAATAATCTAAAATAAAATGACATTTCTAAGTCCATAGTTTGAAGGACAGTGCTCATATATCAAACAAGATCAAATGTCGTAACATATTAGTAGATATTTCATGTTCAAACACCCTGGTTTTAAAAGGAGCATTTTGATAAGTGATGACATACAGAAACATAGCTACCAACAGATTTTTAAAAATTTTAGTTACCAGTGAAAATGGTTTCTCTGATATAAACATGAGGTACAGAAAAATTATGTACTATATTGTTTACCCTCCACATTTTTTCCTTATTTTTATAAACGTATGAATCTATAAGAAGAACTTTAAAAAGAGATAATTCAATGAGAAGAAAAGGAAGATATAATTAGAGAAGTATTTTGAGAATAGCTTTTCTGGAAGTCATGGTTAATCATATTTATTCCTAAACGCCCAATCACAGCAAAAAGAACCAGATTTCTGTGTATACAAAACTAAAACAAAGAGGAAAAATAACCAACAATCCCATTTAGCTAAATATTGATGGCAGCAGCATGAGGTTTAAGTATTTGTAGAAAAGACATATCACTGTGCTAACAGTGATTATATTTGGCAGTAGCTTTTAAAGACGGATTTGTTTATAATATCACTTTTCGGATGCCTTTTACCTCAAAATGAAAATAATGAATTACTCTTTGAATATCCACTATCCAGAGATATTAGGATGAAAAACGAAAGGAGATGCTCTTTTTCAATCTCTGGTACCTCTCTCCAAAAAGACTATTAGAGCATGGCTTTTTAATCCTAGGAATCATATCTCATTCTGTTATCTTGCAGATCATTTTGACTTTTCAACACCCATCTCAAAGAAACAGATGCCTATTTGTTATAAGTAAAAAAGGAAATAACCTGAAACTGGGCACTGATGCTGGGAGGCTTCTTCTTCTTGTGCAAATGAAGCAGAGACTTGGTAATGCGATCCTGTAGGGTCAGTCTGGTAAGATGCTTTAAAGAATTCACCTCTAGCAAGTGCTGAAAAGAAAAAAATAACATAAAATTCATCTCTAAATTAATCTTAAGAATATGATTTTTAAAATCAAACCTAGTTTTCTTATATTGCTTCCTATCTCTAAAGACTGTGGTGAATAGGAAGACTGATACTCAACATCTGTTCCACCTTCTTTAGCTGGAAAGCTAAAAAAAAAACAAACCCTATTTTTCAAATTCTCTTGCATCTAGGATCTGGATGTGATTTAGGTTAACCAATCAAATGCCCACATGTAAAACTAGGAGTAAAAAACTGAGGTAGAGGCCTTGGTTACTAGGTTCTGTTTCTATAAGCAAGCAGGTGTATAAAGGTGCCTTAGTTTTCAGTGGTCCCCAGTGTCCAGTCACTAGTTTTACAAGTGTTCAGAGGCAGAATGTAGGGTATTTGTGGTGTCACAGCAACTCTAGTAAATGCAGCTTGGCTCTGGAACCAATAGTTGTAGGTGGTATGTTCCTGAAGCCAACAGTAGTAATGGCAGCTTACTGATTATAGCTGGGGTCAAATCTACAGTGTTGCTTTAACATTATAAATCTCTAAAGTTTCTAATGATTTTATAAGCACCTAACTCCTTGAATTAAGTCCCTTTCTACTTAAAATTAATCTTCAGTGATTAATGTTATCTGCAATAGAATCCTGACCCATAGAAACGATTAAATTCAATCTCAGGGCTACAACATGGATGTCAAGGACATGGCAGGGAAAAAACCCTGACATAGTCTTTATCAACCCTTATCCTGAGGTACTACCTTAGAATGTAATTAGGAATATAGGACTTACATATGAATCAACTAAAGAACAATATCCTAATAAAGTATTTGGGACCTTTTTCAGCCACTCATATTTTTTAAACCACACTATAGTTTTGAAAGTAAATTTGTCAACAGAAAGACTATAAAAAAGACTATATATATACAGATGCACAACTATATAAAGTGATTATAAAAAGTAGTGAAATGGTTATTTGTATAAGAAACACAAGATTAAAACCATGACACATATTTAAAGGTCTTAAAATGTTAATTTTGACAGCATAAGCATTAAAGAACTAAAAACTTCCAAGTCACAAAAAGCACAATGCACATTTAAACAATGGAATTAAGAAAAAATATTTCCAAAAAATGACTGTCTGTATATACAAAAACTTAAAAAAATATGGGTACCAAAATGAAAAAAAATGACCAGGATACCCGATAAGGTAATTCTAAAATGAAGTATAAATGGCAAATAACATAATGATGATTGTTCAGCCTCACTTATTACTGAAGAAATATAAAATTTCTTTTAAAGAGATTTCTAAGTATCAGATTGACGTACATAAGACTGACAAAACTCTGTATATAGGAAGATTCCAAAAATGGGAAAATATATGTATTGTTTTAGGCATACAACTTGGTTCCAGACAAGCAATTTCACTTTCAAGTATTTATTTTAAAGAGAATATCAAACAAGGTCTCAATGATATTTATCACAATATTCTTCAAAATAGTGAAAAAATAGTAACAGAAATATGCAGTTATATGAAATGTTTAAATAAAGTATGGCTCACTCACATACATAAATACTATACAGCTCAAAAAGATACTGTACACATATATTTACTGACATGGAAAAATATGTGCAATTACCATTGACCCAAAAAAAGGCATTTTAAACAACTATATATATATATATATAAAATGGTGTGGGTTTGAATTTTAGAGTATTTTTATATTTTATTTTTATTAGCATTTTTTAATTCTCACAAGTTCATTGTATACTCAGAAAAAAATATTTTTGAAAGTGAATTTGTCAATAGCAAGATTATATGTATAAAGGTGTACAAAAATGTAACATGATTCAAAAAGCAGTTGTTATTTGTATTAAAAAAACAAGACTGAGTTAAAAGCATGACATATATCTAAATGTCTGTCTTCATCAAGATTCAGTTAGAGATAATTCCCTTCTGAGGCATTCAGATTTTTATCTACTAAATTTCTTTCCAAATCATCATCAATGATTCATTTATTCAGATTATGAAATAATACTTATTTCATAATTGTTTTTAAACAATTATTAACTGCTTCTGTGGAAAATACTAGAAACACAGAGGTGAATAAGACATTGTTCATCTTATTAGGGAAGACTACAACAGATAATAAAATTAACTTCAAGTTTTGAGCCTGAGTGACAATAAAAATTGTGCAAGGGAAGCCATATGCTAAAATCATTTTGGGTATGAAGTTTTTGGAAACCAAACTGAAAATGTACAACAGGGCAACTGCCATTAAAATATTGGAACTTAAAAGATAGCTCAGGTTAGAAAGGGAGATGTAATAGAAGTGAAAGTTCTAAGCCATGAGAGAGAATAAATTCTAAGAAAGAAAAGGGAAAAATGTATTAAAACATATCTATATTAACAGAGGGTCAAGGAATGTTAAGTTATAATGCATTAAAATTTTGTCTGTTCAATTATTCAAGACTGTAATAAAAATAAAACATTCTGAATCCTACTTATCCATAAATTGAGGTTCTAGAAGTACCCCTAACACAGGTGAATGAACCATATTTCCAAAAGCTACAAAAGTAAATGAGGGGGAGTGGTTGCACCTCAGGCAGTTGAGCATGTGCTTCCCACATGAGAGATCCCGGGTTCAGTTTCCAGTGCCTCCTAAAAACAAAAAAACAAACAACAAGCAAACAAACAAACAAAACCAACTCAGGGGAGCTGATGTGGCTCAGTGGTAAGTGCTGGCTTCCCAAACGTGAGGTCCTGGGGAAAAGTTAATGAGGATATAGGAGCTATGGCTTTCCTTTACTCTTACTGATATATACTTGACTTGCCTTGGTCTGAAATGTATGGAAAACAAGCAAAACATTCATTCATCATAAGTAGAAAAAATAAGGGATATCTAAATAAGGGTAGGAGATTAAGATGAAGAGTGAGGTAACTAAACAAATGGATACCATGGATATATGCCACAAATTCAGGCAAGCTGGCCTGCACAGCTGGAGAGCTGGCCCATGTGGCATGTGGGGCTGCACAGGAGTGCTGGCCTGCACAGAAAGCTGATGCAGCAAGATGATGCAGCAAAAAAAGACTTAGGGAAGAGACAATGAGAGACGTAGCAGACCAGGGAGCTAAGGTGGTACAAGAGATGGGGCACCTCTCTCCCACTCTGGAAGAGCCCAGGATTGGTTCCCAGTGCTGCCTAAGAAGACAAGCAGACATAGTAGGACACACAGCAAATGGACACAGAAAACAGACAGTGAGTACAAAAATACGGAAGGCGGGGGACAATAAATAAATCTTAAAAAAAAATAGTATGTCAATACTAAGCAATTTATAGATTCAATGCAATCCCAATCAAAATTCCAAAAGCCAATCATTAAATTTATGTGGAAGGGAAAGGGGCCCCAAATAGCTAAAGCCATTGTAGCAGTTTGACATGGTTATGAATTCCAAAAATAGATATTGGATCTGTACCTTAGCATAACTGAGTTATGATTAGGGCATTAAGTCCCCACCCCTTGGTGGGTGGGGAATCACAGATAAAAGGCATGACAAAGAACAGAACTGAGGCTTCTGATGTTGGAGTTTTGATGTTGGTGTTTGATGCTGAAGACTTAAGCTGGAGCCCCGGGAAGTAAGCTCACAGAGGAAAGAGAAGCCAGACCCAGGAAGAAAGGAATCTTGAACCCAGAGAAAAGCAAGCCCCAGGAACATAGGAACCCAGGAAGCCTGAACCCTGACAGACGTTGGCAGCCATCTTGCTCCAAATAGACTTTGTTGAGGGAGGTAACTTATGCTTTATGGTCTGGTATCTGTAAACTCCTACCCCAAATAAATACCCTTTATAAAAACCAACCAATTTCTGGTATTTTGCATCAGCACATCTCTGCTGACTAATACAGCCATCATGAAAAAGAAGACTGAAGTTGGAGGACTCACACTTCCCAATCTTAAAACTTATTACAAAGTCACAGTAATCAAACCAGCTTAGTACTGGCATGAGGACAGACATACAGAACAATATAACATAACTGAAAGCTTAGAAATGAACCCTCACATTTATGAAAAACTGATTTTTGGCAAGGTGGCAAAGACCACTCAATTTGGAAAGAATAATCTCTTCAACAACTGATGCTGGGAAAACTGGCTCTCCATTTGAAAAGAAAAAAAAAGAGAAGGTTGGACCCCCTACCTCACACCATATACAAAAGTCAACTCAAAATGTATCAAAGACCAGGAAACGGACTTGGCCCAGTGGTTAGGGCATCCGTCTACCACATGGGAGGTCCGTTGTTCAAACCCCTGGGCCTCCTTGACCCATGTGGAGCTGGCCCATGCGCACTGCTGATGCGCGTAAGGAGTGCCGTGCCACACAGGGGTGTCCCCCGCGTAGGGGAGCCCCACGCGCAAGGAGTGCGCCTGTAATGAGAGCCGCCCAGCGCGAAAGAAAGTGCAGCCTGCCCAGGAATGGCGCCACCCACACTTCCCGTGCCGCTGACGACAACAGAAGCGGACAAAGAAATAAGATGCGGCAAACAGACACAGAGAACAGACAACCAGGCGGGCGGGGGGGGGGGTGGGGGGGATTAAATAAATAAATAAATCTTCAAAAAAACAAATGTATCAAAGACCTTAATTTAAGAGGTGGAACTATCAAACTCCTGGAAGAAAATGTATGGAAGCACCTTAAGGACCTTGTTTTAGGAATTGGTTTCTTAGACTTTACATCCAAAGAAAGCAGTGATGAAAGAAAAATAGATTTTCTAGAAATGGAACCTCATCAAAATAAAAAATTTTGTTCCTCAAGGCACTTATAATGAAAGTAAAAAGACAACTTACACAAGAAAATATTTGGAAAATACATATCCAATAAAGGATTAATTTCCAAAACATATTAAAAAACCCTTCAACTTTACAACAAAAAGACAAAACAACCCAATTAACAAAGACTTGAACAGACATCTCTCAGAAGAATTCAATATACAAAATAGCCAGAAAACATATAAGATGCTCAACATCATTAGGAAGGAAATATATATGAAAACCACAATGTGATACCATTTCACACACATTAGAATGGCTGCTATTTTTAAAAAAACAAAAAACAGAAAATATCTCGTGTTGGAGAGGATGCAGAGAAATAGGAACACTCATTCATTGCTGGTAAAAATGTAAAATGGTGTAACTGCTGTGGAAGACAATTTGGCAGTTCCTCAGAAAACTAACATAGAACTACCATATGACACTTCTAGCCCATGTTAAAAATACATATATACATACCAGTGGAGAGTGTGAACTAGAGTAAACTATTATCCATGTGGGGCAGCAGTGCTCCAAAATGTGTTTGCCGAATGCGATGAATGTGCCACAATCATGGGGGAGATTGTTGGTTTGGGAGGAGTGGGGCAGGGGATGGGGGGTATATGGGAACCTCTTATGTTTTTTATAATGTAATCTTTTTTTGTGATGTATGTATCTTAAAAAAAATACAATTTACAAAAAATGATGGTGGTGGGGGAGCGAGGTGTAGGTTGTATGGTAACCTCTATATGATCTATTAACTTTAATTTAAAAGTTTTATTTAAAAAAATAGTACAAATATAAGAATGTTCCTCTACTACAAGGGGTGAAGAATATGAAGATACATGGGGAAAATATAATTAATGTAATATATAGATTTAGTTAACAAAAATATTCTAATATTTTTACAGAAATGGCAAAGAAGGTGCTATATCAATGGTAAGGGTCAGTAATGGGGGTATGTAAGGGGTTATAGGATTTTTCCTTTTGAAGTAATAAAAGCATTCTGAAATGGAAAAAACAAATACATATACATGCTAGGTATGTAGCTAAAAAATTGAAAGCACAGACTCCAATAGCTATCTGTACACCAAGGTACACAGCAACGTTACTCACAATTGCCAAAAGATGGAAACAACCCAAGTGTCCAAGAACTGATGAATGGATAAATAAAATGTATATAAACATAAAATGAAATATTATTTTCCTTTTTTTTTTCCGAGGTAACAGGGACCTATTTGCGGGAAGCTGGCACTCAACCACTAAGCCACAGTGACTCCCCCTGTGTTTTTTTTCCTGTTTGTTTGTTTGTTGTTCGTTTTTAAGTTTGTAGGACGCACTGGGAACCCAACCTGGGACCTCCTATGTGGGAAGCAAGCACTCAACCACTTGAGCCACATCTGCTCCCAAAATGTAATATTAATTGTGAAAAGAAAATAAGTTCTGGTACATATGACAACATGGATGAACCCTGAAGACATCATGTTGAGTGAAATAAGTGAGACACAAAAGTATAAATATTTTATGATCTCATTGATTTGAAATTAATTTAGAGTAGAAAACTCACAGAAGTCAGAACCAAAAGTAGGTTATGAGGGGATAGGATAGTAATAGGGAATGGGAAATTAAGGCTTAAAACATACAAGATTCCTACTTGGAATGATGGAAATATTTTGATAATAGATCGTGGTGATGGTAGCACAACACTGTGAACACAATTAACAGCAATGAAATATATGTCTGAATATGATTAAAAGGGGGAAATGTTAGATTATATATATGGGAAAAGAATTAAAATTTTTAAAAGTCCATGGAAACAAACTAGACAACCAAGAATCTTAAGTCAAACCATGGACTTTAATTAATAGCATATTTATAAAAACATGCGATCATCAATTTTAAGAAATGTTACACACCAATACAGGGTGCTGGTGGTGGGGTGGTATATGGGAATCCTATATTTTATGCATCATGGTACTGTAAACACATAACTTCTCTAATAAAGAGGAAAAAAGGCAATTACTACACAAAGATTTATATTTATATTCAGAAGACATTTCAAGCATTGTGGATATATTAAAAACTATTTACCTAAAGCACTGAATTTGGTCATTTCATGTCAGCCACATGAATTCACATAATTAATCCCTATTAGGGATACACATAAGGTATTTCCTTGTCTTTATAAAAATTGTGTGTATGAGTAATAAAAATATGTAGGTTTCTTTTTTCAGAATACTCACCTTTGGAAGGGCAGACTTGGATTTCAAGTTTTTGTTTCTCCTATAGAGGAAATCATACATTAGAAAATACTATAGAGATGTATTATTTCAAAGTCTGCAATTACATAACAGGTAGGTAAGAACTTTTTAATGGTACAGCATGCATGGTTATATCTATCTCCTCTATGATTATATAATGAAGAACAGCAGGTTTAGATAAATGGCATATATCAATATATATGGTTCCAGTCACCATTTTATAAGAGATTTCCCTAGCCCCATGTACTAAGACTGCCAGAACTAAAGGAGACTTGTAGTAAAAACTGGGAATCCTATAAAAGAGAGTCAGTTTTTTCTCTCTGGGGGAAGAAGGTCTGTCAAAGTTTAAACTCCATAACAAGTTTATTCAAGTATAATTTTCCGGGTAAAATGGGGAAAAACAAAAAGCATCATTATGCTAAATATTAACTTAATAATTTTCAGTCTTATTTCATTCAAAATTCTACAAAGGAAAATGATGCTTTACCATCTCCCCTCTTCATTTTCTCAGCCAGGAAATTTAACCTGTCATAAAGAGCAATCTACTCACCAAGTCAAAGTGTTAATAATAGAATAGTAAATGGGAATTGTATATTTTATGCATGATTGTTTTGAAAACCCCAACAACTTCTCTAATTTAAAAAAAAGCAATTTACTCCTCAAAAAGCTAAACACAGAAATACCGTTAGATCCAGCTATCCTACTTCTAGGTATAAACCCAAAAGAAATGAAATCATGGACTCAAATAGATTTTATAAACCAATGTTCACAGCTGTGTCAACCACAAAAGCCAAAAGATAGAAACAACCCAAATGTCTCCAAGGGATAAATGGATAAACAAAATGTTGATGGAGACAGAAAGTAGAGTACAGGTTACCAGAGTCAGGAGAGAGGGAAAATGGTGAATTCATGCATAATGGATATAGGGCTTTTTATGAGATTATGGGAGAGTTCTATTTTGGATGGTGGTGAGGGTGCACAACACTGTGAGTGTGATTAATTCCACTGAAGTGGTTAAGATAGGAAAATTTATATTGAATATATATTTCTACATTAAAAAAAAATAAAAGCAACTAAAGAGACAAAACCAGTTCAATTAAGTATATGATCCTGGACTGGATCTCATAACAGAAGAAAAGGGCTCAAAAGGACAGATACTGGACATTATATATCCTGCCATAACCCACTGAATGTACTGGAGGAGAGTATAAACTACAATGTGAACTATAATCCATGCGGTACAGCAGTGCTCCAAAATGTATCTACCAAATGCAATGAATAGGCCACAATGATGAAAGAGGTTGTTGATGTGGGAGGAGTGGGGAGCAGGGGTGGGAAGTGGGGTATATGTGAACCTCTTATATTTTATAACATTTTTTTGTGATTTATGTATCTTTAAAAAAAAAGACAATTTATTATTAAAAAAATAAAATCTTTAAGGACAGGATGGAAATAAATGATTAAAATTTCATGAATTTGAATAAGGTATTCAAGGAGCATCATGTATATAATATACTCTCAAATATTTAGAAAATACATATATAGATAGCTGGATATATGGATAGAAAGCCACAGCAAATATGGTAAAATGTTCAAAGTTGATGGACATGGGTAGGGAGGAAGAGGTATGCTGGAGTTCTCTATACGGGTTCTGTATTATTTCTGCAACTGTCCTGTAAGTTTGAAATTATTTCAAATTAAAATTAAAAAAAAAAACAACCCACATTATGGATAGCATACTAACGTGAGGATTCCATGGGCTCTCTCCAAGAGTTTGCTGTTAGCTGAATTAGCAAATATACCATCTTTATCAAGCAAGGAGCTACTACTTGACAGTCTGCTTTGCCGGATCCCAGTTCTGCTATTCCAGGCAACATCAAATATATCACTGTAAAGAAAAAAATACAGTACAATTTGTTCTAGTTAATTAAGACATAAAGTCACACTGTCAAAGGTAACCGAATAAGTAAAATAGAACTTTAAACACTAAAGTTAAAACTTAGCAAAAATTCAAAGCCGGAAGAAAATGGCATTATCAGAGAGCTTACCAATCAATTGTAACTAAATTTTTACTCATTCAAAACAAAAAATTTCTATGGATTCTAGTACATTCACACAAAAATGTACACATAAATAATGAATAAAGCATAAACCTGACACCACTAAAGACACTGTTAATCACTGAACAATCCATAAATAATATTACTTTTTTTTATCTCCCCCCTTTTGGCTTGCTTGCTGTCTGCCTTCTGTGTCCATTTGCTGTGCATTCTTCTGTGTCTATTTATTTATTTATTTATTTCCCCCACCCGTTGTGGCGTGCTTCTTGTCTGCTCTCTGTGTCAATTTGCTGCACGCTCTTCTGTGCTTTTTTTTAACTTGTATCCCTTTTTGTTGCCTCACCTTGAGGAATCGGCTCTCCACAGTGCTTGTGGGCTGGCAGCACTCCACAGTGCTGAGGATGGCAGCTCTCCACAGCATGTGGGTGAGCCTGCCTTCACAAGGAGGACCTGAGACGCGAACCCAGGCCTCCCAATATGGTAGACGGGAGCCCAACTAATTGAGCCACAGCAGCTTCCCAATGTGATTACATTTTAATATGCATTATAATACAATGGCTTTAGTTTTTGTTAGATATTAGAACTTCTAAATACAACTGGAGGAATTTAGAATCCTAATAGGCCCTCCCATCCTATAAAATATCTAATTTCCTCCTGGGAGGTCTTTACTCATTTACTTACTCACAGAACCACCAAAGTTAGAAAGCTCCTACTAGCTGTTGGGCACTCTTCTAAGCACTGGAAATACAGTAATGAAAAAAAAGAGCTAAAATTATCAGTGATTATAATATAAAGAGATAATGGGGGATTTTCCAGTAAAGATAGTAGACTGAACATATTTATATTCATCCAGAAACCCTATAAAACACTAATAAAATAATTTTTTAAAGGAACACTTTCCCAAAATGGGGGAGGAAGAGACAGTTATACACCAATTTCAGCTACTGATGAGTAAATTCAGCAGACTACAGAATAATCCTGAGAACAGCTAAAGTTTGAGCCTGTCTAAGTCAGAAAGAGGCGGATAGCTGCCATCTTAACTCTGCGCCTGGCATGAGGGGAAGGCGGGCGAACTGAGAATCGCACTGCAGGTGTGGACCAGATGAGAATGCAGCTCTAGCCTAGGCCCCAATGCCACCTCCAGCAGGTATGAAGTTGCAGGGACCCTTGACAGCTTTTCCAGGAAATTACCGGCCAAGCCGCAGAGATCAGTGATTATCCTACTCGGGCAGCACAAGCCATCCCAGGAGCTATTCTGTGGCTGGAATTGGAAGCTCCATTTCCCAAAAACAGGGATGGAGATGGTTGGTTGCCGATTTTGGCTACTGAATGGTAGACTCAGCTGGCTAAGAGATAACCCTGGGAACAGCTGGGGTGAGAACCAGCCCAAGTCAGAAAGAGGCCAGTAGCCACCATTTTCACTCCGCCCCCAGCCTGAGGGGAAGTAGGCTGACTGAAACTCTCAGTGACGACAGGAACCAATTTCCTTCTTGCAGATCAGCCCTAACATAGGCTTCAGTTCCAACTCTGGCAGGAAGGAGGCTGGGGAGCCCCGCACCAGCCTATACAGGTAAATACAGGTAACTTAGGCTTGCATAGACTGAAAATCAGAAGTCTACCAGGGCAACTCCGGTCATCTTGGACCCACACTGCATAGATTACTGCCCACACGTGCAGCTCCATCCCCAGGCAGAGGGGAAAGGGATGTGAAGCGTCATCAGTCTCTCTGGGCAACTACAATCTAGGCCTGCACTTGGATTATTCCACATAGCTGTGATTCTGTCCCTACCCGTGGCAAAGGAGAATGGTGGAAGAAGCTTCATTGGTCCCTGGTGCAATGAGGGCAGCTTCAGCCTCCATAGCTTACAGCACCAACTACATGCTTGGCTTCTACTGCACAACCAGCAAGGGAAAAAGGATAGGAAGCCTTAAACTAAAGAGAAAAACTGCACCCAGAATAAAGACTCTAGTAAGCCAGATGCCAAGACACCAACAAAAATTTAAAATCCACACCAAGAAACAGGAAGCTATGGCCCAGTTAAAGGAACTAGATAAGCCTCCAGATGACATAAAGGAGTTGAGACATAGATTCTCCTTAATAAGTTCAATGAGATAGCTAAAGAGATTAAGGATATTAAGAAGACATTGGATGAGCAAAAGAAGAATTCGAAAGCATACATCAAAAAATAGCAAATCTTATGGGAATGAAAGGTGCAATCAATGAAATTAAAAAAACATTGGATGAAAAGTGGACTTGGTCCAATGGATAGGGCATCCACCTACCACATGGGAGGCCCACGGTTCAAATCCCGGCCTCCTTGACCCATGTGGAGCTGTCCCATGTGCTCTGCTGATGTGCACAAGGAGTGCTCTGCCACACAGGGGTGTCCCCCACATAGGGGAGCCCCATGCACAAGGCGTGCGTCCCATAAGGAGAGCCGCCCAGCGCGAAAGAAAGTGCAGCCTGCACACACGGAGAACTGACAAAACAAGATGATGAAACAAAAAGAAACACAGATTCCAGGTGCTGCTGATAAGGATAAAAGTGTTCACAGTGAATGGGGGGGGGGGGGGCGGGGGGGGGGGGAAAGGGGAGAGAAATAAAAAATAAATCTTTAAAAAAAAAGCATTGGAATCATATAATAGCAGGAGGCAGAAGAAAGGATTAGTGAGCTTGAAGAAGTGGCCTCTGAAAGTGAACATACAAAAGAACAGATGAAGAATGGAAAAAATTGAACAAGGTCTCAGGGAACTAAATGACAGCAAAAGGTGTGCAAATATACATGTCATGGGTGTCCCAGAAGGAGAGAAGGGAAAAGGGACAGAAGGAATATTTGAAGAAATAATGGTAGAAAATCTCCCAACCCTATTGAAGGACATAGATATCCCTGTCCAAGAAGCAGAGTGTACTCCCATAAGAAAAACTCCAAATAGACCACCTCCAAGACACATACTCATCGGAATGTCAAAAGCCAAAAGAAAGAGGGAATTCTGAGAACAGTAAGAGAAACGCAATGCACAACATATAAGGGATATCCAATAAGATTAAGTGTGGATTTCTCACCAGAAACCATGGAGGCAAGAAGACAGTGAATGATATATTTAAGATACTACAAGAGAAAAACTTCCAGCCAAGAATCTTATATCCAGCAAGACTATCTTTCAAAAATGACAGTGAAATCAGAATATTCACAGATAAACAGCAACTGAGAGAATTTCTAAGCAAGAAACCAGATTTTCAGGAAATAAGGGTATGCTAGAGCCTGAAAAGAAAAGACAGGAAAGAGGGGCCAAGAAGAGAGTCTAGAAATGAAGATTGTATCAATAAAAGTAACTCAAAGTGTCAAAAGAGTGGTGAAAATAAAACATGACAGATAAAACTCATGTAGTCAGGAATAAACTTAACCAATGATGTAAAGCACTTGCATTCAGAAAACTGCAACTCGATGTTAAATCAAAAAGGCCTAAATAACTGGAAGAACATTCCTTGCTCATAGATTGGAAGACTAAATATCATTAAGAAGTCAATTCTACTGAAATTGATATACGGATTTAATGCAATCCCGATAAAAATTCCACCGGCATTAAAGAAAAAATTGAAAACACAATCATTACATTTATTTGGAAGGGTAAGGAGTCCTGAATAGCCTGAAACATCATAAAAAGGAAAAGTGAATCCTCATCTCCAGACTTTAAATCATAATACTTACCTATAGTAGTAAAAACAGCATGGTACTGGCCCAAAAACAGATACAATAGACCAATGGAACCAAACTGAGGGTTCAGAAACAGACCCTCACAGGTATGGTCAAATGATTTTTGACTAGCCTGTCAAACTCACACAGCTCGGGGAGAAAAATCCATTCAACAAACGGTGCTGAAAGAACTGGATATCCATAGCTGAAAGAAGGAAAGAGGACCACTATCTCACACCTTATCCAAAAATTAACTCAAAATGGATCAAAAAACTAAAAATAAAAGCAAGAAGCATAAAGCTTCTAGAAGAAATTACTGGAAAATATCTTCAAGACCTGGCGGTAGGTGGTAGATTCCTAAAGGTGATAAGAGGAGGACTGAGTGGACTACTGATGTTTAATGTATGTAGAAGTTTTAATTAGCTTTACTGTTGTGGAAATGTATAGAGTAGATGGTAACACACAGTGAGTAACAGCTAGTTTATAAATGGGGATGTGACTGAAAATGGTAGGCTAGTTATATAAATGCCAACTGACAGAATGCTAGAGAATAATCTAGGAACTGGATAGTACAGTAAACCAAGAGATGGATGAGAACTGATGGTACAGATGCAAGAGTGTCCTCTGTGAGCTAGAGGAAATGTATATCACTACTGTAGGGTGTTGGAAATGTGGAGAAGTATGGGAAAAACACAGCTGGAGTGACCTATGGACTGTGATTAGTAGTAATAATATAATATTCTTGCATCTATGCAAAAGATGTACTGTGTTCATACAGAGGCAGTATGGAAAATGTCAGCCAAATGTACACAATGACAGACCACACTGGGGTGTTGTTTGGGAATTCTGCACATATGCATGATTGTTTTATAAGTTTACAACTTCTGTCATAAAAAATACATTGAAAAAATTATAACAGGGTGGGTTGGGGGAAAAACACACCAAATGTAAGGTAAGGACTATGATTAGTAGCAAGATTTTGACAATATTCTTTCATAATTTGTAACAAGTGTCTCAAGACAATGCAAGGTGTTGGCGGAGGGTTGATGTATGGGACCCATGTATGATGTTATGCATGTTTGCTTTGTAAGTTCACAACTTTTACTATATACTTAATTGTTTATGTATGTTCATATATAAATGATATGAAGATAATAATAATAGAATTGGTTGGGGAAAAAATAACTTTCTTTAGTAGTAATATTTTGACAATGCTCTTTAATCATTACTTTAAAAGGTTTAACAACAATGCAAGTTATTGGTGGTAGGATGAGTTATGAGAGTCCTGTATGATGTTATATATGTTTGTTTTGTAAGTTCATAACTATTATTATACAATTATTGTTTAAGTATATTTATGTAGGAGTGATATACTTCAATAAACTTTAAAAAATCAATTAAAAATTTATAACTAAAAATAGACACTTATTATTATCCTTAGATAGGAGGCAAAATATTCCATTTATGAAATAATATGATGCTATAAAATAAGAAACATTCAGAAAACAAAATTAATATCAAAAGCTTCTAAAAATTAAAAGCTTAAAAACAGAAATGAAAACACATGAAAAGAAGGATATGCTCATTCATTCAAAAAATACTGAGCATCAACTATGTGCGAAATATTGTTCTACCACCAGGCATACAGCAATTAATAAAAACAAATAATAAGCCCTACTTTCATGAGGCTTATATTCAGTAGAAGGAGTCAAACAATAAACATACAAGAAAACACATTGTCCCAAGTGCAACGGCAAAGATCAACAAGGAAGGATGGTCCAATAATAAGGCCTTGATACTGATGACTATACTTAGGAGCCTGTGTGCCTAAAATTTCAACTAGGTCTAGAGCTGTAGGGAGCTAAGTGTTACCTCCTGAGAGCCTCCATGTTGCTCAAATGTGGCCACTCTCTAAGCCAAACTCAGTATGTAAATGCATTATCTTGCCCCCAACGTGGGACATTACTCCTGGTTAGGATAAGTCTCCCTAGAGCCGAGGGATTACTACCAGTCACTAACTGGAGAGGCAACTAGAAAGAGACCTTGAATAAAAGGGCCAACTCAGACCAGCAGAATATCTCAGCTTACATGTTGGATCAAGTGTTAAAACCTGCTCTTTGACCTTGAATAAAAGGGGGAAATGGCAAAGACAAATGAGTTGATATGGCTAAGAGTCTTCCAAAAAGAGTCGGGAGGTCGTCAGAGGGGTCACGCTTACGCACACCTCAGCAGGACCCCAGAAAAAGCCAAAGTAGATACAACCCTAGATACTGGTTCTCCTGAAGGCTACAGAGATCCACAGGGTATGTAGTCATGGCAGATAGATTTGGAGGCCTGTGCCACGTCAGAGGGCCCTACTTCGGAATTTGTACTCCTGAGTGTGATGGAGCTGGACTCAGATGTGACTTCTACACATGCCTCTTCCGTCACTTTTACTGAACCTGTGGTTGGTGATAGGGATGGTCCATACTCAGGAGACTTGAATCTCTGCACTGCCCATGTGCCAACTGGGCCCTGAGCCTCAGCTGAGTGGCGACTTCTACTCTCTGGTTTGTTGGTCTTGCCCAGGTCAGCTAACAGGGAAGTGAAGATGGTCAACTACCACACCAGGGAATCAAGAGTGCCTTCAACTGTAAGCAGAGGAATTGCATCCATCATCCATGTGGAATCTAAGCCCACTCTTGATCTAGAGGTGGAGGGGACATCGCCATCCCAGGGTCCAA
This sequence comes from Dasypus novemcinctus, assembly GCF_030445035.2. Classification (NCBI taxonomy): domain Eukaryota; kingdom Metazoa; phylum Chordata; class Mammalia; order Cingulata; family Dasypodidae; genus Dasypus; species Dasypus novemcinctus. The sequence continues at coordinate 146,905,161 of NC_080675.1, forward strand.
AGAATGGAGGAATAAAATATGGACTAGAGTGGACTTATTGATATTCTACTATAAAACTATTGTGATGAGTAATAGAAGCAATTTCAGCATTGAGGTGGAGAAAGTGGCCACAGTAGTTGCTGAGGGCAGGGAGAGGGAAGAAGAGATGTGATGTGGGGGCATTTTTGGGATTTTGAGTTGTCCTAAGTGATATTGCAGGGTCAGATGTTGGACCTTACATATCCTGCCATAACCCACTGAATGTACTGGGGGACAGTGCGAACAACAGGGTAAACTATTATCTGTGTAGAACAGCAGTGCCCCAAAATGTGTTCACCAAGTACGAAGAGCGTACCGCAACGATGAGGGAGGTTGTTGGTGTGGGAGGAGTGGGGTGAGGGGCTGGGGGGTATAGAGGAACCTCTTATATTTTTTAGTGTAACATGTATATATTTTCAAAAAAAAAATACCATTTACAAAAATAATGTGGGGGAGTGGGGAGTGGGTTATATGGGAACCTCTTGTGTTGTTTTTTTATATTTTTTAATGTAACAATCCTTGTGGTTTATTAATTTTAATTTAAAAAAAAGGAAAACATATTGTATGTCAAATAATTATAGGTATTATAGAGAAAATTTAAACAGGGATGGAGTATAGGAAATAACAGGAAACTAAGCTGTTATTTTTATTATGGTGGTCAAATGAGGGAAAACCTCATTTAAACTGAGATGTGAAGAAGATAAAGTAGCAAGTCAATCATCTGAAAAAAAAGCATTCCAAGCAGAGAGAATAGCAAAAGCAAGTCTATGAGGGAGGAATGTTCTCGGTGAGTCTGCGATATAGTGAACAAGCCACCAAGGCTAAAGTCAAGAACATAGGAGGAGAAGGATGTATGAATTCAGAGAGGACGAAGATCATGTTACATATACCTTTTGGGATAGGGTAAGGATTTTGGCTCTTATTGGGAATGAGACAGAAGGCCAGAGAAAGAATAGTCCTTTCAGCAAACGGTCTTGGGATAACTGGATACCATTAGCAAAAAGAATGAAGTTGGGCTGCTAATCAGACCATACACAAAAATAACAGGAAATGGATGCTAGACCTAATTTAAGATCTAGAACTATAAAATCCTTACATGAAAACCAAAGAAGAAATCTTCCTGGTTTTGACTTAGGCAATAATTTCTTAAATATTGTAACAAAAGCAACAGGAAAAATAGAAAAATTTGATAAACTGGACTTCATGTAAATAAACTCTGCACTGAAGCAGATGTGGCTCAAGCAGTTGAGCATCCATCTCTCTCCAGAATTTGGTTTCTAGCCTCCTAAAGAAAATAAACAGACGAGGAACAAATACAACAAGCAGATGAGCAGGCGGATTTAAAAAACTCTGCACTTTAAATGACACCATAAGAAAGTGAAAAGACAACTCACATAATTGTAGAAAATATCTTCAAGTTATGTATTCTGATAAAGATAAAGAAATATTCTTTTATTTAGAATATTCAAAAAACACAACTCAATAATATGAAGACAATCCAACTAAAAAATAGGCAGAGATTATTCATTTCAAAAAAGGGGAGGATTACTGATAAATGCAGCAAACTTAATGGACCTTAAGGGCATTGTGCTTAGTGAAAAAAGTTAACTTCATAAGGTTACATACTGTATGGTTATATTTATATAAAATTCTTGAAATTGCAAAATTTCAAAATTGCAAAAGAGATGAGGAGCAAATTAATTGTTGCTAGAGGACAAGACAGCGAAGGGAGGGAAGGAAAGGGTAAATAAAAATAGGTTGCATATGGGAAACGGACTTTGGCCCAGTGGTTAGGGCGTCCGTCTACCACATGGGAGGTCCGCGGTTCAAGCCCCGGGCCTCCTTGACCCGTGTGGAGCTGGCCCATGCGCAGTGCTGATGCGCGCAAGGAGTGCCCTGCTACACAGGGGTGTCCCCCGCGTAGGGGAGCCCCACGCGCAAGGAGTGCACCCATAAGGAGAGCCGCCCAGCGCGAAGGAGGGAGCAGCCTGCCGAGGAATGGCACCGCCCACACTTCCCGTGCCACTGACGACAACAGAAGCGGACAAAGAAACAAGACGCAGCAAAAAGACACAGAAAACAGACAACCGGGGGAGGGGAGGGGAATTAAATAAATAAAAATAAAAAGAATACAGTATTACGGTGTTGATAACACAAATCCAGAAATTTCCCATGAGAAGGAAGTTTGTGGGATAATTAAATGTTCTAGAATTAGATAGTAAAATAGTTCCACAACTCTATAAATACATAAAAATTCACTGAATTTTATACTTTAAATGTATAAATTTTGTAGTATTAAATTGTAATTCAATAAAGTTGTCTAAAACAGAGGTTTAGGAATCAAAATTCCTACAACAAACTAAAATGCAATGCAGCAATGTCTTGAAAACTCTGAAGAAAATAACAGTTTTCTTCTTGACATTTCCTTGTTTGCTGTGGAGACATCAATTCTTAGTCCTAGATCACCACAAACTGGACATCTCACATTTTCATTCACTCAAACTTTAATTTTTAAACTAAGCATCATTACTCATACAGAATTCTTCATTTACATCATTAAGTAAGTTCCCCAGTTGACTAGGAACTGTTACTTTTTATAAAGAAAAATAGAACAGCTCTTATTTCACAAGTTAGCAAAGAGGCACTAAATGACTAGACAAAAAATACCTTCCTGGGAAGTGAATGTGGCTCGAGCAGTTGGGCACCTGCCTATCATATTGGAGGTCCTGGGTTCAGTTCCCAGTACCTCATAAAGAGGACTAACAAGACAGCAAGGGGCTGCAACTGAGCTGACACAACAAGATGATGCAAAGAGATAATGCAATGAAGAAACACAATGAGGAAACACAATGAGATACACAACAGGCAGGGAAAAGAGATGGCTCAAGTGATTGGCTGCCTCCTTCCCACATGGGAGGTCCCAGGTTCAATGCAAGATGCTTCCTAAAAAGAAGATGAGCATACAATGAACACACAGAACAGATAATGAGCACAAACGAGGCGGGGGGAGGGAGAAAAAATTAAATGGATCTTAAAAAACAAAACAAAACAAAACAAAAAAAAAACATTCCCTATAAAGTGCTTCTTACACCACCACTTATAAATAGGTGAGAAAGTCAGTGTTAAATATATAACACCAAAGGTGTTCCATGCAATTTCATTAAAGTGATTATCTGTATTCTCATAAAAAACAACTGACTTACAAAACAATGTCACACAGCACATACACAGGAACTGAAATAATTCTTACCCTGTAAGCAAAGCCAACTAAAGTAAATGATCAAGCAAAATCAATTATCTGAACTCCACAATTTTTGAATAACATTTTTTGTAATTATTTTTTAAAACTAATTTATTTTAAAGAAACTTTAGATTACATAAATGTTAAATAAAAATATAGGGATTCCCATATGCCCAACTCCCTCCCCCTCCCAAACTTTCCCATATTAACAACATCCTTCATTAGTGTGCTACATTGTTACAATTGATAAACACACATTGAAGCATTGCCACTATCTGTGGATTAGTTTACACTGTAGTTTATACTCTGTCCATGCAATTTTTTAAGTTATGACAAAATATACAATGGCCTGTATCTGTCATTGCAACGTCATGCAGGACAATTCCAGTGTCTCCAAAATTCCCCTTTACACCTATTTTCCCTCTCCCTTCCCTCAGAACCTCCAGTGGCCACTGCCTGTACATCAATGATAAAAGTTCTTCCATTGCTAGAATCATGGGATTGTGGCTGAAAATGGTAGTCTGGGGTGAAAATGTCAATTGAAAGAAAGCTAGAGAATAATCTAGGGACTAAATAACACAGTGAACCCAGAAGTAGATGAAAATTGTACATCCACTGGCTGATGGTACAAATGCAAGAGTGTCCTTTTGTGAACTAGAGGGGATGTATTAAAATGTCACTATCACAGGGTGGTGAAAATGTGGAGAAGGATGGGAAAAAGACAAATGGTGTGACCTATGGACTATGGTTAACAGCAAAACTGTAATATTCTTGCATCAATGCCAAACATGTACTTGTTGGTAAGATGGGGATATGGAAAAAGTGTGCCAAATGTACACTCTGGACCACACTTGGTGGTAACAGTCTGACGATATTATTTCACCTTTTCTAACAAATATTCCACCACAGTGTGGGGAGTTGGTGAAGGGGTGTTGGATGGGAATTCTACATATGTGCATGATTGTTTTTTAAGTTCACAATCTGTGTAATAAAAATACATTTTTAAAAAATTAGGCTGGATAGGGGAAAATACTCCAAAAGTAAGATATGGACTATAGTTAATAGCAATATTTTGACGATGGTCTTACATAGTTTGTAACAAATGTTTCATAACAATGCAAGGTGTTGGTAGAGGGGAGATGTACGGGACCCCTGTATGATGCTATGTACGTTTATTTTGTAAGTTCACAACTTTTACTGTACACTTATTGTTTATGTATGTTCATGTATGCAAGATATTCTTCAATACAAAAATATTATTTTAAAAATGAAACAAATGAGGAAAAAAACTACAGGGGCTGCTGAAGAGTGCCATCTGCTGGTGAAACAAGGAAGTTAATGTAAGGAAATTAAAAGTAAGTACCTAAGACAGGTTTTTTCTGGCCTTCACAGTCTCGCTCCCAAAGGTGCTTGGAAGCAGATCTACAACTAATTCCTGGGTCCATGGCCCACCTTTGAGCAACAAACAGGGATAATCCTAAAGACACCGAACAGAATGACCGACAAAGCAGGCAACAACAGTAACATACAACCTCCTGTCACTACATCCCTAATAAAGAGAGAAAAATTGAGCATCTGATTAAACTGACAATCATAATCAGATGCCTGGACATCAGCAAAAAATTACAAGCCACACTAAGAAAATGGAATAAATGGCCCAAGCAAAGAAATATATCAAAGCCCCAATGGAGACACAGGATTTGCGATAACTAATCAATAAAGCTAATACAAATCTCCAAAATCAAAGCAATAAGCTGGAAGGGAATATGACTAAAGAGATAAAGGACATCAAGAAGACACTGGGGGGAGGGGGGCGGGGAGCAGACTTGGCCCAATGGATAGGGTATTCGCCTACCACATGGGAGGTCCGGGGTTCAAATCCCGGACCTCCTTGACCCGTGCGCAGCTGGCTCATGTGCAGTGCTGATACGTGCAAGGAGTGCCATGCCACACAGGGGTGTCCTGAGCATAGGGGAGCGCCCCGTAAGGAGAGCCACCCAGCACAAAATAAAGCGCAGCCTGCCCAAGAATGGTGCCGCACATACGGAGAGCTGACGCAACAAGGTGATGCAACAAAAAGAAACACAGATTCCCGGTGCTGCTGACAAGAATACAAGTGGACACAGAAGAACATGCAGCGAATGCAGAGAGCAGACAACTGGGGGGAGGGGAAGGGGAGAGAAATAAATTTTTTTTAAAAATCTTAAAAAAAAGATAGTACATAAAATATATATAACCTCCAAAGAAAAATACATGAAAAAGAAGAAAAGGAAAAACAGTACGATACACAAAATATTACCCATGCTCATATTTCACAGGAGGTTTTACTATACGATAAACCATGTTACAATTTTTAACTTTCCATTTAGTAATAAACATGACTTTAGTCTTTCACTTTTTCTATGAAACAGAATAGATGTTAAGTATGTTAATGGTAGGAGATATTAATATCAGGGGAAAAGAAACGACCAAAATTATGCTAAGTAAAAGAAACATGACTCAAATTACTACATATGTATGACTCCATTTACATAAAATGTAAATATAAATAAATTCATTTTAGAAAAATAAAAGAAACTGACTTTACAACAGGCATTAAAGGGAGCGTTACGCTCCAAAAGAGTAAGACTGGAAAGAGAGGTTTGGAGGAGAGTATAGAAGGCAAGACTAGCAGAAAGAATAACCAAAAGAGTAAAAAGACAGACAAAAATAGGATATGACATAAAAAAGCCAAAGAATAAAATGGTGGAAGTAAATAATGCATATTTATAGTAATATCATTGAATGTGAATGATTATGCTCACCAATCAAAAGATATAGGCTGACAGAATGGATTAAAAAACATGAGCCATCCATATGCTCCCTACAAGAAATTGACCTTAGACCCAGCTATACAAATCAGCTGAAAATAAGAGGTTGGAAAAAGATACTCCATGCAAACAGTACCCAAGAAAGAGCTGGAGTAGCTATACTAATATTGGACGAAACACACTTTAAATGCAAAAAGATTATGAGATACAGAAGGTCATTATATAAGGCCATTATGTATTAAAAATCCACCAGAAAGAAATAAAAAGTCATAATAAATATCTATGTCCCAAAATACATAAGGCAAACTCTGGCAAAACTAAAGAGAGAAACAGACATCTCTACAATAATAGTTGGATACTTCAGCACACCACTCATCTCATCAGATAAAACTAATAGACAGAAGACCAACAAGGAAACAGAGAACCTGAACAGTATGATAAATGAGCTAGACCTAACTGACATATACAGAACGTTGCATCATAAATCAGTGGGTTTTACATTCTTCAAGGGATCATGGATCTACCTCCAAAACAGGTCACATGTTGGGTCACAATGAAGGTCTCAATCAACATAGAAAGATTGAAAATTTATAAAAGAACCTTCTCAAATCATAATGAAATAAAGCTGCAAATCAATAATAGATGGGAGGGGAGCAGATGTGGCTCAAGAGATTGGGCTCCTATCTACCATATAGGAGGGCCAGGGTTTGATATCTGGGGCATCTGATGAAGGCATGATGGCCCACATGGCAACCTGGCCTGAGTGGAGAGCTGGCCCATGTGGAGTCCTGCCCCACACAGGAGTCCTGCCCTGTGCATGGTGCTGTCCCATGCAAAAGCACTGGCCCATGCAGGAGTGCAGGTCCACATGGCAAGCTGGCCCATGCAAAGAGTTGATGCAAGATGAGGCAACAAGAGATACAGAAGAGAGACAATAAGAAACACAACAGACCAGGGAGCTGAGGTGGCGCAAGAGAATGAGTGCCTCTCTCACACGCCAGAACGTCCCTGGAGCTGCTTAACAAGAAAACAAACAGACACAGAAGAACACACAGCAAATGGTTGCAGAGAAGAGACAACAGGGGATGGGACAGAAGAGATAAATAAATCTTAAAAAAAAAAAAAATAGATGGGGGAAGTGGCTGTGGCTCAATCAGTTGAGTTCCCGTCTACCACATGGGAGGCCCTGGGTTTGCATCCTGGGGGGCCTTCTTGTGAAGGCAGGCTCACCTGCACACTGTGAAGAGCCACCAGTCTGCAAGCACCGCAGAGTGCCACCTGGCTCGCGAGCACTGTGGAGAGTTGACTCAGCAAGGTGCGCAACAAAAAGGGAGACAAGTAAAAACACAGAAAAGTGCACAGTGAATGGACACAGAAAACAAACAACAAGCTAGCTACAAGGCGGGGAGGGAATAAATAAAAAAATAAATTCAGACACACAGAAGAAGGCACAGCGAATGGACACAGAGCAGACAGCAAGCAAAGCCACAAAGGGGAGGGGGTATAAAAAAAAAATAATGGGAAAAGTGATAAATTTACAGATGTGTGGAGGCTAAACAACACACTCCTACACAATCAGCAGTTGAAGAAGAAAGAACAGAAATCAGTAAATACATTGAGATGAATAAAAACAAGAAAAAACTTACCAAACTTTATGGGATTTATAGTGCAAAGGCAGTACTAAAAGGGAAATTTACAGCCCTAACCGTCTACATTAGACTAGAAAAAAAAGAGAGAAAAATCTACAAAACGAAAAGGTGGTTCTTTGAGAAGATCAATAAAATTGATAAACCCTTAGCTAGACTAGCAAAGAAAAGAGGAGAGAAGCTGCAAATAAATAAAATTAGAAATGAAAGGGGGATGGGAGTTAAAACTGACCCCACAGAAATAAAAGAGGATATTATGAGAAACTGCATGCCACCAGACTAGACAACCAAGATGAACTGGGGGGAGTGGATGTGGCTTGGGCAGTTGGGCACCTGCCTCCCACATAGGAGATTCTGGGTTCAGTTCCCAGTGCCTCCTAAAGAAGAAACAGACAACGAGCAGACAACAAGCATGAACATACAGACAAAGGAGCCATCTCAAGAGGCAAATAAAAGATGAAATGGACAAATTCCTAGAAAGGCAAAAATGAACAACATTGACTCTACAAGAAATAAAAGAATTAACAAACCAATCAGTTAAAAAGATTGAAATTGTTATGCAAAATCTCCCAACAAAGAAAAGTCCAGGACCAGATGGCTTCACAGGTGAATACTACCAAGCATTTCAACAAGAACACAGTCCTGTTTAAATTCATCCAAAATATTGAAGAGGATGGAAAATTACCCAACATATTTTATGAAGCTAATATCATCTAATACCAAAGCCAGATAAAGATACAAGAAAAGAAAATTACAGACCAATCTCTCTAATGAACACAGATGCAAAAATTCTCAACAAAATACTCACAAATAGAAGAACCCAACAGCATCTCAAAAGAATTATACACCAGTACAAAGTGGGATCTATCCATGGTAGGCAAGGGTGGTTAAATACAAGAACATCAATTAACGCAATACACCACAGTAACAAATTGAAGGAAAAAAATACATGATCATCTCAATTGATGCAGGAAAGGCATTTGACAAAATCTGGCATCCTTTCTTGATAAAAACACTTCAAGATAGGGATAGAAGGAAAGGCCCTCAATATGATAAAGGCATATATGAAAAACCCACAGCCAACATCATACTCAATGGCAAAAAGCTTTCCTGCGCAGGTAAGGAATAAGACAAGATATCCACTGTCACCACTGTTAGTCAACATTGTGCTAGAAACTCTAGCTAGAGCAGTTAGACAAGAAAAAATAAAGAAAAAGCATTCAAGGAGGAAAAGGGGAAGTAAAACTATCACTATGCTGGTGAAATGCTATATATATTTAGAAAATTCTGAAATGTTTTGACAAAACTACTTGAGCTAATAAAAAAGTTCAGCAAAGGGGCAGTGTATTAGTCAGCCAAAGGGGTGCTGATGCAAAATGCCAGAAATTGGTTGGTTTTTATAAAGGGTATTTATTTGGGGTAGGAGTTTACAGATACCAGGCCATAAAGCATAAGTTACCTCCCTCAACAAAGTCTATTTGGAGCAAGATGGCTGCCGACGTCTGTGAGGGTTCAGGCTTCCTGGGTTCCTATGTTCCTGGGGCTTGCTTTTCTCTGGGTTCAAGATTCCTTTCTTCCTGGGGCTGGCTTCTCTTTCCTCTGTGAGCTTATTTCCCAGGGCTCCAGCTTAAGTCTTCAGCATCAAACTCCAACATTAGAAGCCCTCAACTCTGTTCTTTGCCATACCTTTTATCTGTGATTCCTTACCCACCAAGAGGTGGGGACTTAATGCCCTAATCATAACTCAGTTATGCCCAGGTACAGATCCAAAATCTATTTTTGGAATTCATAACCACATCAAATTGCTACAGGCATGGTATAAAATCAACATGCAGAAATCAGTAATAGATCTGTACAAACTGAGGAGGAAATCAGGGGAAAAAATTCCATTTACAATAACAACAAAAAGACTCAAGTACCTAGGAATCAAATTTTTTTAAAAGATAGATTTAATTATTTGTTTGTTCATTTCTCTCCCCTTCTTCACCCCTCCCCAGTTGTCTGTTCTCTGTGTCCACCCACTGTGTATTCTTCTGTGTCTGCCTGGATTCCTGTCAGCAGCACCCAGAATCTGTGTCTTGTTTTGTTGCGTCATCTTGCTGTGTCAGTTCTCTATGAGTTTGGTGCCACTCCTGGGCAGGCTGTGTTTTTTTCGCACAGAGCAGCACTCCTTGAGGGGCGCACTCCTTGCGTGTGGGGCTCCCCTACACAGGGGACACCCCTGTGTGGAAGGGCACTCCTTGCGAGCATCAGCACTGCGCATGGGCCAGCTCATGACACGGGTCAGGAGGTCCTGGGTTGGAACCCTGGACCTCCCGTGTGGTAGGTGGACGCTCTATCAGTTGACCTAAACCCGCTTCCCAACAACATAATATTTTTAACTAGCAGTGCAATTATATGGTATGACAATAGTTAATAGGGAAAGTCTAAGATCATATATACTACTAAAAGGAAAGCTTAAGAAAATATAACATGGACTGTATAGCACAGTAAAACTTCATGTGAAATGTGAATATGAGTAATATTGCATATATAAGACTGCTTTTCTTTGAAACTGAACGAATGTATGTTAATGTTACAAGATGTTAAGATCAGACAAAAAAACCCCACATTATGCTAAATGAAAGAAACCAGACACAAAGTACAACATATTTATGATGCCATTTATATAAAATGTAAATATAAATCAGTTTATAAAGATGGAATTAGATTAGTGGTTATGTAGGGCTGGGGAAGAATAGAGGGACTGAGAGGTGACTGCTAAGGGGTGTGGAGTTTTTCTTTCTGGAGTAATGAAATTTTCCTAAAATTTTTGTGGTCATGAACGCACAACACTGTGGTTATCCTAAAAGCCTTTGATTATATACTTTGGATAGATTGTATGATATCTGATTACTTATCATTAAAACTGCTTAAAAAATAATTATGGGGCATGAACGTTTTTAAGATTCTAAATACAGGCCCTGTTAGAATTGTAGCGCAAAAATATTGTGAAAGTTTCACTTGACCTTGATCAGCACTGGTAATTTTAAAAACTCACTTGAGAAGATTCTAAATCCTACTGTTTCGGGGTTCAATATTTCTGTACATGTCTGCTAGTTCTAGTTCACTTATTTTAGTTCTCTTTTCCTTATTAATCTTCTGTCTAGATGTTTTATCTACTGATGAAAGTGTTATATTTAAGTCTCCAACTATTATTGTGGATTTCTATTTCTCCCTTGAGTTTTTTTTTTTTTAAGGAAGTTCCAGGGTTTGAACCTAGGATCTAGGCTACACGCATTCCACTTTCCCTTAAATTTTGTCAGTGTCGCCATCATGTATTTTGGGGAACCATGTTTCAGTGGGTGAATATTTATGATTATTCATATATTGTTATATAAATATATATACTGTATATTATTTATATATTATTAATATATAGTATCCTTCTTTGTCTCTTATAATGACTTTTGACTTAAAGTCTATTTTATCCACTATATGGTATAGCTACCCCATCTCTTTTACGGTTATTATTTTCATAGAATATCTTTTACCAACCTTTCACTTTTTTTTTTTAATTCATTTTTTAAAAAATATTACACTCAAAAAATATGAAGTCCCATTCATCCCCACCGCCCCCACCCCCCACTCCCCTCACAGCAACACTCTCTCCCATCATCATGACACATCCATTGCATTTGGTAAGCCAACCTTTCATTTTCAACCTAGTTCTATCTTTAGGTCTAAGGTGAGTCTCCTGAAAACAACAGAGTTGGATCATGCTCTTCTTTTTGTTTGTTTCTCTTTTAAAGATTTATTTTATTCATTTCTCCCTACCCCCTCATTGTTTGCATTTGTTGTGGTGTGTCTGTTTGTTGTATGTTGGTCTTTTTTTTTTTTAGTAGGCACCAGAACTGAACCTGGGATCTTCCAAATGGGAGGGAGGCACCTAATCACTTGAGCCACCTCTGCTCCCTGCTTTGTTGTATTCTCATTATGTTTTCCTCTGTCTCTTGTTGCCTCATCTTGTTGTGTCAGCTCACTATACCAGCTCGCTGTCTTGCTCATCTTCTTTATTTATTTATTTATTTTTTTAAAAGATTTATTTATTTATTTAATTCCCCCCCTCCCCTGGTTGTCTGTTCTTGGTGTCTATTTGCTGCGTCTTGTTTCTTTGTCCGCTTCTGTTGTCGTCAGCGGGATGGAAAGTGTGGGCGGCGCCATTCCTGGGCAGGCTGCACTTCTTTTCACGCTGGGCGGCTTTCCTCACGGGCGCACTCCTTGCGCGTGGGGCTCCCTCACGCGGGGGACACCCTTGCGTGGCACGGCACTCCTTGCGCGCATCAGCACTGCGCATGGCCAGCTCCACACGGGTCAAGGAGGCCCGGGGTTTGAACCGCGGACCTCCCATATGGTAGACGGACGCCCTAACCACTGGGCCAAAGTCCGTTTCCCATGCTCATCTTCTTTAAGAGGCACCAGAAAACGAATCCAAACCTCCCATGTAGTAGGTGGGAGCTCAATCGCTTGAGCCACATCCTCTTCTGGATCATGCTGCTTTATCCAATCTACCAATCTGTGCCTTTTGATTAAAGAGTTTAATGCATTAATATTCAGTGTTATTATTGTAAAGGCAGTACTTATTTTGGCTATTTTGTAGCTTGCTTTTTATATCTCGTATCTTTTAAAAATTTCTTTTCCTTTATTGCTACCTCCTTTTCTGTATAGTTGATCTTTTGTGATGTATCTGATTGATCCCTTTCTCATTTCCCTTTCTGTGCAATCTTCACTTTCTTTGTGGTTACCCTAGGTTTATATTACACAACCTATATCTACAACTTACTAATTTTAAAAGTCACAAACTTAGTTAGCGTCAATAGCATACTCATTCTCTGCTTCCAATTCCTCTATTTACCCACTTGATATTGTTTTTGTCCCACATATCACTTAATATCCTGCATGTCCATTATCAAGAAATATGCTTTATTCTATCTCAATTACATTCTAACTCTTACAGGAATTAAAATATAAAGTTGCATATTGAGGACACAGTATTACTAGGTTTTGCATTTACCCTTTTAGTTACCCTTAATGATAATCTTCATTTTGTTCACATTACTCCAACCCACTCTCTCCTCTCTTTTCCTTCCAACCTGTAGAATTCTCTTTAGTAATTCTTACAGAGCAGGTGTCTTGTTTGCAAACTGTCAGTTTCTGTTTACCTGTGACTATTTTAAACTCTCCCTTGTTTTTGAAGGGCAATTTTCCAAGATAAAGAATTTTTGACTGGCAGTTTTTCTCATTCAGTACGTTAAATATGTCATACTACTGACATCTCAATCTCAATGGTTTCTGATGAGAAATCAGCATTTATTCTTATGAGGATCCCTTGTATGTGACAAACTGCTTTCCTCTTGCTGCTTTCAGAATTCTCCATTTATCTTTAGCATTTGACATTTTCATTAATATGTGCGGTATAGTAGATCTCTTAGGATTTATTCTAAATGGACGAGTTTGCCTTCTTTGACATGTATATTTATGTCTTTCCTAAGAGTTGGGAAATCTTCAGCCATATTTTCCTCTTACATTCTTTCTGTCCTTTTTTCCTTCTCTTCTTCTGGGACACCCATAAGGCATATGTTGTTTGCTTCATGTTGTCACCTAAATTCCAGACACACTACTCGGTTTTCCCATTCTTTTCTATAACCATTCTTCTGACTGTATGATTTAGACTGTTCTGTCTTCTAGGTCACTGATTCTTCTGCCTATTTAAATCTGCTGTTGTATGCCTCGAGTGTATTTTTTGTATTTATTTTTATTCTTTTTTTAAAAAAGATAAATAGATCACACAAAACATTACATTAAAATCTGTAAGAGGTCCCCATATATCCCCCTCCCCACTCCACCCTCACTGCTCCCACATCAACATCTAGTGTTATTTTTAATCTCTACTATTGTGCCTTCCGTCCCCACAATTTATATATCTCTTTATACTCTCAAATTCTTTATTCTCACACATTTTCTTCTTAATGGCCTTTATGTATATTTTCCATCATATCCTTGAATTGCTTTAGGAGATTTGTTTGAACTTCTTTGATTACTTGTTCCAAATTGTGTCTCCTCTGAAGTTTTAACTTGTTCCCTTGACTAAGCCATATTTTCTTATTTCTTATTATAGCTTGTAATTTTCAACTGATATCCTCTGAATCTGATTATTTTGATGTGTTAACTCTAAGGGTCAGTTTTTCCCTCATTCTTAGGGATTTATTGTTATTTGGCTTTGTGTTAAGGCTCTTCTTTGATTCTTGGTCCAACATAATCTGGGCCTTTAGAGTAGCTTGTGTTTAACTGTTCAGATTTTCTCAACTCTTCTGCACTTGATTCTTGTCCTGGATATGCAGTACAATTTTTAAGACAGCATTTTTTGTATAATTGTTCCATCTCCAGAAAAAAGCTTCTCTGTTCCTTATCAGGGAATCTTGATCTGTTCTGCTTAGTTTTATACAGAATTTTCTCCCTAGCTCCTACGATTTGTTTAAAATTTCCCCTTCACTCAGTGCCCCACTTTACTCCCTATACTTTTCAGTTTTGGGACTTCCCATCCTATAGCAGTTCAGTTGAAACATATAACCCCCACTTTTCTTAGTCTGTGAGGCTTTTCTGCATCTGGTTTCTTCCCCATTAGGGTATCCTACCTCAGTCCAGAAAGGTAGATCAATCCAGAAAATTCTGTTTTGCATTTAGGTGGTCCAGCCATCAGAAACTGAACAGAATGAGCACAGCACTTGCCAGCCTTTCTACTGTGGTCTCCCCACTCACCTTTGTGGGGCTTTCTGTATCCAGTACTACTCAACAGCTTGTATTCTGCTCTGAGTCTCTGTGGACTCGGGTCCCTGTGGTGGAATGTGTGGGCTCTAACTTGCTGGGAGGAGTGGCTCTATAGTCTGTATCCCTGGTGGGAGGTGGAAGGGATCAGTGCTGCTGCCTCTGAGCAACTCCCACATGGCGCAGAACTAGTGGGTCCATGACGAAAGTTTCCTACCTGATATTTTTCCTTTCCTTGATTTATTGTTTGTGGAGTGCTTCTCCATTCTCAACTTTCCTCCAGAGTTCTAAGCATGTGAGATTTTTCCTTTTATTCACTGAATCTCTGCAGAAGATTTTTTTTCAGGGGCTGTCTTATGTCACCATGTTGATGATATCACTCTCCACACCAATCAATCTTAAACCTATATATCAGTGTACCCCAAGTGATGTAATGATATTGATTCCTCTCATTCCTCAGGGCGGTTGGGCAAGATATGAGGTGGACAGAGCTGCAATCCAATAATCTCTACCACAAGCAACTTCTTTAATTCATTTTATTTTTCTTTAGTTCATTTTGAAGTATCATACATAAAAATAATAAACAAAACAACGAACAAAAAAATAAAGTACCATACAAGTAAAATTTTCCATATATTTGTTATTTGACATAATTTTGAAAATAATTCAGCAAACATAAAAACCAAAGCCCCCTAATAGAAAGATCACTTCAGGTATCCAAAATTGAAAGTTCAAAGAAACAAATACAAACCAGAAATTTGGAGATGTGTAATCATTAAATTATTTTGTAAAATGGGGCAAATCAGTTTCTTTTTTATTTAAGTCAGAAAAATGTGTTCCTTAAACTAGGGATCTCTAATCAGCAGTGTGAAAATACTGCCAATAGATAGAAGTAATACCAGTTAGCAGATTTACGATCTAATTTGTACTTGGGTAAATTTAACATGCAGATATCTCTCCTTTGCCATGTCTATGGAGTTCTCTCTAGTCATCTGTGTATCGTCTTTGTGTATCTAGTTCTGTGTCTCCTTGGTTTATCATTAGCCAAGTCTCAATGTTAAGGAAACAAAGGGATTATACTATAAAGAAAGCCTGTAGCTCAATTTGCTGACATTTAAGATGAATAAAAATAGTTGAGGCTGGATGCATGGGCTGTAATAGCTCTCGCTTGTAAGACTACTCAGCCTAAGGCTTCTTTTAGTAATCAGTGAAAAGTCGTAAAAAAGTTACTGAGATAGACAAGTGACTATGTATATTAAAAAGACATCTTGTTAAGCAGATGTGGCTCAACTGATAGAGCATCTGTCTACCATATGGAGGGTCCAGGGTTTGATCCCCAGGGCCTCCTGACCTGTGTGGTAGGTTGGCTCACATGCTGTGCTGCCATGTGCAAGGAGTGCTGTGCCACATAGGGGTGCCCCGTGTAGGGGTGCCCAATGCACAAGGAGTGCGCCCTGCAAGGAGAGCCACCCCACATGAAAAGAGTGCTGCCCGCCCAGAAGTGGTGATGCAAACATGGAGAACTGATGCAGCAAGATGATGCAACAAAAAAGAGATGCAGTGTCTCAGTGCTGCTGGATAATGCAAGCAGATGCAGAAGAACACAGTGAATGGACATAGAGAGCAGATGGGGGGGGGGCACGGAAGGGGAGACAAATAAAAAATAAATCTTTGAAAAAAAAATAGACATCTTAACTCAAATTGGAAGAAAAGATCAATGAAGCTGTACTTTAATTTTAATAATAGGCCATCTTTATTAATTCCAATATAAGGCATTGAGAAGCTTAATTCTCTTAAAAAAGACTATAATGTAGAGAGCAAACCTTAGAAACTAAAAAGCTCTTTTGCTCATATAAGGCGAAATCCTTATAAAATGGTATGTTTGGTATATATAAAGGACAAAGAAGCTTTATCTAAAACTAAAATGTTCAAGTTCCATTTGGCAATTTGTCATTGAAATTGGTGTGGCAGTTTGAGGTTATTTATGAATCCCAAAAAGAGAAAGATTATGTTTGTAATCTAATCTATTCTGGGTGTGATACCCTTTGATTATATTGGAGTCAGTTGAGGGGCCCTTGATTAAATTACCTGTTAAGATTAGGGCTTTGATTTAATCATGTCAGTAGGGTTTAACTCATTTTAAGTCCCCACCACATTCATGGGCTATATAAACGAACACTGAATCATAGAAGTAGATATATGGAGAAGATACACAGAGGAACAGGGAGCACTCCATTGACACAGAGGAGGACAGAACGTAATCCTGGGGCCCTAGAGAGAATGAGCTATCTCCCTGATAGTTTGCAGTTGAAGAGACCACAGCCCTGAGCAGCTGAGCAGGCCCGGAAAGAAAAGAGCCCTCCAACTTACAGCTGAGACCAGAAGAAGCCTTAAGAGGAAACAGGAAGACCAAACCCTCGAAGAGGTCACCTGCCATCTTATTTCAACACATGGCAACAGACTTTGGTGAGGAACTAAACTTAAGTTGAACTCTTTAGGGCCTTATAACTGTAAGCTTTTACCCCAATTAAATACCCTTTATAAGAGCCAAGAGATTTCTGGTAGTTTGCATCAGCACCCCTTTTGGCTGACTAATACAGATGGTAAAAGGTAAGCCTTAGTAACCATACTCAGCAAGAAAAGGCATTCTGTACCAACAGGATTTCTCCACTGAAATCATCAATGGTTTCTTACATATAACACCAAAAGCACATGCAACTAAAGGAAATAAAGATAAGACATTAAAATGCAAGGAGGGCTTTAGAAATGAAAACATATGAGGTCACTTAAAAGTATTCTGGAGAAGTTTTTAAAATTGAACAGCCATATTACTAAAGGCAATCTTGAAAAATTCAGATTTAATCCATATGTTAACTTTAACCTTATTAAATTGCTATTACACAATTTCTGAAGACTTTAAGGAATTAAAAAAGTAAAAACCAAATCAAGCCTGATTTTCTTCATATTTTTAAATACACAAAACTATGAATAAGAATTGTAGTTAGTACTTCCACATTTCCTTGAAAACATAAACCAAGTATACTTACTGCTGATTTTTTTCATTTAGAGTATTCATGCCCTGGAGATCAGAAAGAGGCGTTCTAGGATTTTTCCGGGTTATACCTAGTAAACAAACAGCAGAAATTTTCAAATCAGTGCTAAGAAAAAGTAAGATCAAAAGAAATGAATGTACTTGAATAGTAAATATTAAAGGAAATTTTCAGAAATGTCTCAATAATAATGTATGCCAAATATGTGACTATAACTTAGAAATTATGTTTAACTAAAAATGAATCCAATCAAGGGACTTAATAATAATAAATTCTCTTATTTCACCTCTAATTTAAGTAAAACAACAGGGACTACAAGGCTGAAGATCTGGAAGCACAGAATTTCATTTATTATTTCCACATTAAAAATTTCTAATCAGAACTCTTTGCATAATTATTCAGCAATAAATATATAAAATGCTGAAATGAACTACAGATTTTAATGATCAATTAATCTTATAGATAAACACACTGGTAATAATCAAAGAAGACAAACTGCTTCCCTTAAGGATCACGAATATTTTTAAAGTGATAATTTTATTCAAATTACATGATAAATATTTAAACTCTATGCTGACAATTTTCATGAAATACACACCAAAAAAAATCCTCCAATATATGTAAGACACGATGAAAAATGAAGTAATATTATCTTTAATACAGATGTCATGATCTTGTAAGAAGAAAATCTAAAGGAATAAAAAACTCTTAGGAACTAATAAACTTCAGAAAGATTAAAAGATACAAGATCAACATACAAACATCCATTGTATTTCCATACCCTAGCAATGCATAATCTGAAAATGAAAATAAGAAAACAGTTACACTTACAATAAAATTAAAAAGAAATAAATTTAACAAAAGAAGTGTGAGATGTACACTAAAAACTATAAAACATCATTGAAATAAATTAAAGAAGACCTAAATAAATGAAATGACAACTCGTATTCATGGACTGGAAAATTTATATTATTAAGATAGCAAGAGTCCCCAAACCAAAATCCCAGCCGTCTTTTTTTCACAGAAATGAAAAGGCTGATGCTAAAATTCCTATGGAAACTCAAGGGATCCAGAAGAGACAAAACAATCCTGGAAAGGAAGATTCTAAGTTGGAGTTCTCACACTTCTGATTTCAAAACTTGCTGCAAAGACAGAGTAATTTAAACAATATGCTACTGGGAAAAAGATACACAGACAGATTAATGGAATAGAATGGAGCATCCAAAAATAAATGCATTCATGTATGGCCAATTGCTTTTCAATAAGGATGCAAAGACCATTCAACAAGTAAAGAATAATCTCTTTAGCAAATTATCTTGGGACAATTAGATATCCACATGCAAAATTACGAAGTTACACCTCTACTGCATGCCATATACTAAATTCTGTTCAAAAGGTTTCAAGATCTAAAAGGAAATGCTAAAATCCTTAGATGAAAACACAGGTGTCAATCTCAGTAACACTGGAATCATCAATGGTTTCTTACATATAACACCAAAAGCATATGCAACCAAAGGAAATAAAGATAAACTGGACTTCATCAAAATTAAAAATATTTGTGTTTCAAGAAAGAGAAAAGACAACACACAAAGTGGTACAAAATATTTACAAATCATATATCTGATGAGAGACTTGTACTCAAAACATATTTTAAAAATTCTTACAACTCAAGACAAATAACCCAAATAAGAAATGATCTGAATAGATATTTCTCCAAAAGAGACAGAAACCACCAATAAGTGCATGAAAAGATGCCTGACAATTAGTCATCAGAGAAATGCAAATCAAAACAGCAATGAGATGTTACTTCATTTACTAAGATGGCTGTAACGGCTGTAATAAAAAAACACATAATAACAAGGATGTGGAGATATGAGGACCATATACACTCCCGAATGTAAAATGGTGCAGCCACTTTAGACAAAAAGTCTGGCAGTTCATCAAAAAGTTAAGTAACCATCGGACTCAACAATTTTACTATTAATACTTATTAAGAGAACTGAAAACCTTATTATCTATATACAAACTGTTACTAGGAAAATAATTTGCCTTCTGATCAAAAAATTCAGTTAGTACTTTACTTTGAACAACTTTATTTTCTTATATTTTGGAACACAATTTTAAAATCAGTTTCTTCAGTTCCTACTTCAGAGACATCAATTATCCCTAAGATTGATTTACATTTTCTATCCTCCAAATGCAATCTTTTCTTCTGCATATTAACACATAATCATCTCATGCCTTTCTTTCGCATCAGGAATTCAATTTTTCAGTTCCATTTCCTCTATTTCTTGAGCTCTTACAAATATGTATGCCTCTGCTTGTTTTATTAGCTCACAAATCTCTTTTACATATCATTCTGATATTTCATACTCTTGAAATTTGTGTTTTACTTTATTAGATTGATGTTCTTAAATTCTTCTATGCAAGTAAAGTACTCACAGGAAATTTTCTTCTCTTGCCTAAGCAACCTTATTTTCTTCCCTCTGATAATTTTTAAATGAACTATTAAATATTTCAAACATAAAAGGAATAAAGATCTATACTAAACACTTGTGAGTGATCACTCAGCCCTATGTAACACCCTCACAGATCTTATTCAAACAGTATCAAATCCCAAAACCTCCTACTCTTTGGGATTAGCCAAAAAAGGCCTTAACTATATTTAAGGATTTACATGAAAAGACTGTCTTAATGAGTTAACACAGTAAATTACATGACAGATAAGGAAGCTGTACAAAGGAATCAAATTACTATAACTGAGGAATAAAATTTTCTAGAATGAAATATTAACTCTGGGGGTTTAAGAGAAGCCTGAAAATGCATAGGCAGAGTAAATTTACCCAAATTCTGAAGGCCCTAGGATTTTCAGAATGGTGAGCACTGGCTTCAACTTTAAGTCAACAGCTGCATTAGGGTCTAAGAAGAGAGTTAGCCTAATCCTTAAAGCTTTGATACCAAGAATTGTCTTCTCTCTTAGCTATGAAAGTCCTATGTGGCATCTTCTTTCAATATAAGGTTGTTTCATCTAACACTGAAAATATGTTTAGTATAATTACATTGGTCAATTATCTTATGCTAGATCTTCTAAATAACGTGCTGTAGCACATTTAATTTTTAGGTGAGACAGCTTCATTTCTTAAATCTCATATATCAACCTCTGCTAGCTTCCAACTTTTGTTCTGCAGCTTCCTCACCTCTCTCAGCCTTCACAGAATGGAAGATAGTTCTACAACCTTGCTCTGGAGTAGGCTTTGGCATAATGGAATGTTGTGCCTGGTTTGATCTTCTATCTAGACCACTAAAACTTCTCTGTATCAGGAATAAAACTGTTTTGCTTTCTTATCATAGATATGTTCACTGGAGAAGCACTTTTAATTTCCTTCAAGAACATTTCCTTTGCATTCACAACTTAGCAAACAGTTTGGCACAAGAGGCCTAGACTTCAGCCTATCTCAGCTTTTGACATATCTTCCTCAGTAAGCCTGATCATTTCTCCTTCGATTTAAAGTGAGAAGTGATTCTTCTTTTCAATTAGAAGACATTGCAGGGTTATTAACCAGCTTAATTTCAATATTTTTGTGCCTCAGGGAATAGAAAGGCCCAAGGAGAGGAAGAGATGGGGTAGAGCCAGTTGGTAAAGCAGTTTGAACACATCTATCCACATCCTAATCATAAATTAGTACTGTCATCTTCATAAATTTAAGCTACTGCAGAGTGTGTTAAACACAGCTATTTCAATGAGATTATAATTTTCACTTGTCTAATGATTAAAGAAGCTGAACACCTTTCTCAAACCTAAGGATCCTTAATATATCTTTTTTTTCTTGCTTCCACGGCTCTTTCATCTCAAAAAAAAAATATATATATATATATATACACATATATATCTTCTTTTGTGAACAGTATGTTCCAAGCTTTTATCCATTTTTTACTGAGGTGTTTATTATTATATAAGTTCTTTATATATTCTGTTTCTAAGTCTATTATCAGATATCAATAATGCAAATTATTATAAATATTTTTGGAGGCAATGGCATGACTTTCATTTTCTTAGTGTCTTTCAAAAAGCAGAAGTTTTTGATTTTGATGAACCCCAATTTAAAGATTTTTGATCCTTTCATAATTTATGCCTGTGGTGGTTTGCAGTGATGTACACCAGAAAAACATGTTCTTAAATTTAATCCATTCCTGTGAGTGTGAACCCTTATAAACAAGATCTTTTGAAGAGGATACTTTCATTAAGTTGTGGCCCAGCTAAATCAGGATCCTTGATGTCACTGATTTATCAAAGTGATTGTGGAAAAGCAATTGCCCATATGTGTGGATCTATTTCTGGACACGCTATTTCTTTATCAGTGAACAGCACATTGATTACTTTAGATTTATATTAAATCTTAAAATCATGTGGTGTAAATCTTCCAGTCTTGTTATTCTTTTTCAAAATTGTTTTGGCTAGTCTAGATAGTCTACATTTCTATATAAATTCTAGAATCAGCTTGTAAATTTCTCTATTAAAAAACCAATGGATTTAATATATAGATCTATTTGGGGAGAATTCTTAAAAGTACTGAAGATTCAGCACAAAAACATGTTATCACTATTCATTTATTTAGATATTCTTCAATTTCTCCCAGCAGTATACAGTTCTTAGACATATTTTATCTCCCTGAGTATTTCATATGTAGGGATGTTGTATTAGTTAGCCATTGCATATTAAATTATTCCAAAAGCTTGCAGTTTAAAACAACTGTTACCATTCCACACAGTTTTTGGAATAGCAGGAATTCAGAAATGGCTTAATGGGTGGTTCTGACATAAGGTGTCTCCTGAGATTATATTCAAGCTGTCAACCAGGGATGTGGTCATTTCAAGACTAGAGAGGAGTTGAAGGATCTACGTATAAACTCTCTCACATGGTTGGTGGCAAGTGTCAGGTACTCACTGTCTATTGGCCAAAGACTACAGTGGAACTCTAAATAGAGTTTCTCAAATATGGCAGTTTTCTTCTGAGACAGAGAGCTAGCAAGCGAAAAGTGTACCCAAACAGAAACCTCAGCCTTGTATCACAATCTTGGAAGTGACATACTATCACTTCCACTATATACTATATGTGTATCAAACAGACCAACTCGGGTAAAATGTGAAAGGAAACTATACAAGGTTGTGTATACAGTAGATATGGATAACTGGGAGATACCAAGGATGCTGGCTAACACAGATAAAAGATAAATGGGATTTACAACTTAAAGTTTCCAAATGTTCATGGCTTGAATATTATGCTTTACTTTTGATATATTTACCAGGTATTTTGTGAGATTATTATTAACTTCAATTTTTAGTTCTGGGAGCATTTTTAACATTCCTTAACACGTTCTATATAGACAGTCATGTTGTCTACTTCTTCCTTTGAATCTACGTACCTTTTATTTCTTTTTCTTGCCTTATTCTTTTGTCTATGTATGACCTTTAGCACAATGTTGAATATAAGCACTGAAAGCAGATACCCTTGCCTTGTTCTCAATGTTAGGGGAATATAAATTTATCTTTTGCAATTAAGGATTAAGTTACCTATTGAATTTTGATGATTGCTGTCATAAGTACGAGGCAGTTGCCTTATATTACCAGGATGCTAAAAGTTTATAAATAGGAATGCATGCAGGATTCTAACAAACTCTTTTTCTCTGTATACTGAAAATTACAGTTTTTCTCTTGTGATGATTAATATGTGAGTTATACCAACTGATATTTTAAATAAAATTTTACTGAAGTATATCATTCATAAATTAGCACAAATAAACAATAAGTTATAGCAAATGTTGTAAATTTACAAAATAAGCATGCATATCATCATACAAGGGCCCTGTACATTTACCCACCATTAACACCTTCCATTTGCTACAAACTATGAAAAAGCATCATCAAAATAGTACTACTAACCATAGCACATATCTTACTTACATTTGGTGTGTTTTCCCCCAACCCACCCAATTATTAACACCCTATATCAGTATTAATATCTGTTATCATTCAGGAGAAAATGTTCTCATATTAGTCCTGTTACCAAAATCCATCATCCACCACTGGACTTCCTGTGTTATACAGTCCCATACTTTGTACAATCCACTCAAAGTATATACTCAGTGGCTTTCATTTTCATTACAGAGTTGTGCTGTCAGAACCTCAGTTAATTTTAGAACATTTTCATTACTCCAAAAGGAAAAACCCCATACTCCCTCATAACCTCTCATTGTTGTTCCTTAGTATTGAAAAAATATGTTCTCACCATCACTGCAAAATATTACTGTTAACTTTTTGTTAACAGTAAGTTATAATAGTAGTAAGTTTTCCATGTATAACCATATTCTTAGCCACTTTCTAAAAGAACATTCTTATGTTTACACTATTTACCACCATCTCCATCCACCACTGAAATCACTTTGTTATACATACTCTAGGTTATTCTCTAATTTCCTTTCAATTGACATTTACTTCCACATACTACCCCTTTTCAGTCACAATCACATTTATAAATCAACAGCATTAGTTATACTCATAAAAATGTGTTACTCTTGACTCTGTTCACATCCTCACTTATATAATTAACCTTATTAATAATGCTATATACATTAGGCATCATCTCTCATTTTTGATCTACCTTCTACTTCCTAGTAACCTATACTCCAGAGTTCACCTCCATGAGTTTATTCATTGTATTTAGTAAATATTAGTGAGTCATATCACTGCACCATCCTGTTGCTTCAGCTAGCCACACCAGCCTGTCACATCAGCTTGCTGTCTTGCTCATCCTCTCGCAAGAGGCACCGGAAACTGAACCCACGACACCCATGTGGTAGACAGGCGCCCAACTGCTGAGCCACATCTGCTTTCCAATTAGGGAGGTTTTATCATTATTATTATTATTATATTTTTTAGAAGGTACCAGGGATTGAACCCAAACCACTGAGATACATCCACTTCCCAATGAGAGTTGTTTTTTTCATGTTTGCTTTTGTTTTTAGGAGGTACAAGGGATCGAACATGAGACCTCATACCTGGGAAGCAGGCACTCAACCACTTGAGTTACATCCACTTCCCCTTAGGGAAGTTTCTTATGACTGTCTCAAACTACTTGTCATTGGTTTGTTGAGGTCTTCTATTTCATCTAAGGCTAGTATAGGTTATTCATGTGTAGTCTTAGAATTCGTCCATCTAGTCTACATTGTCTGGTATTTAGGCATATAGTAGTTCACAGTCTCCTCTTATGCTCTCTCTTATTTCTGTGGGGTCACTGGTAATGCTCTCATTTCTGATTTTATTTATTTGCATCTTCTTCCTTTATTTCACTGTTAAGTTTAGCTAAGGGTTTGTAGATTTTGTTGATCTCAAAGAACCAACTTTTGGTTCTGTTGATTTTCTTCATTTTTGTTTTGTTTTCAAGTTCATTTATTTCTGCCCTGATCTTTATTATTTCTTTCTTTCTGCTTGCTTTAGGATTGGCTTCCTGTGCTTTTTCTAGTTTTTCCAGGTGTTTAGTTAGGTCTTTGATTTAGCGTTCTTCTTTTTTAAGATACACATTGAGGGCTGTAAATTTCCTTCTCATTGCTATATTTGTGGGGTCTCACAGGTTTTGGTATGTTGTGTTCTACATGAATTTCCCCTTTTCCATCCATTATTGATATCCAGCTTCATTCCATTATGAGCAGAGTAAGTATTTCATATAATCTCAATCTTTTCAAATTAAGACCTTTCTTGTGACCCAAGAAATTGTCCATCTGCTCCCCCACCCTCATTTTAGAAGGACAGTTTTGCCAGATACAGAATCCTTCACTGGAAGATTTTCCTCTTTCAATACCTTAAATACATCATTACCACTGTCTTCTCACCTCCATGATTTCTGATGAGAGTTCAGTGCACGTACTGAGGTTCCCCCTGTATGTAAAGCATTGCTTTTCTCTTGCTGCTTTCAGAATCCTCTCCTCATTTCTGATATTTGTCATTCTGAATAGTAGGTATCGCAGAATAGGTCTACTGGGTGCTTTGCCCTTCTTGGATATTTATGTCCTTCATAAGGGCCAGGAAATTTTCAGTCATTATTTCCTCAAATATTCTTTCTCCCCCTCTCCATTCTCTTCCTCTTCCAGGACACTGATAACATCTGTTTGTGTGTTTCATGTTGTCGTTCAAGTCCCTGTGGCCCTGTTCCATTTTTTACATTCTGTTCTCTTTCTGTTATCCTGTATTTTCAAGTTCAGATGTTCTGTCCTCAATATACTAATTCTGTCTTTTATCAATTAAAACTTGCTAATTAAGTGCCTCTAATTGTATTTTCTAATCTCATCCATTGTGTCTTTCATTCCTATTAGCTCTGTTACGTTTCTTTGCAGGCTTTCAAATTAATCTTTATGCTCACCCAGTGTTTTCTTAATTTTCTTTATCTCTTTAGTCATATTTTCCATCCATTTTTTAAGTTGACTTAGGAGATTTGTGTGATTAGCATTGATTAGTGGTCTTAAATCCTATACCTTGTCAGGTTATTTGGTCTGTTCCTCTGACTGGGCCATCTCTTTCTGTTTCATATAATAGCCTATAATTTTCTGCCAATGTCTAGGCATCTGAATATGCTGGTAAATTAACACTTTGGATCAATTTCTTTCTCTTGCCTACTGCTTTTCATTTATCCCACAGTTCTTCTTTGATTTGTGGTTCAATTTATTGAGTCTTTAAAATTGCTCAGCTTGGCCCACACAGCAAGCTGGCCCATATGGGAATGCTGCCCCACATGGGAGTTCTGCCCTGAGTGAGAATGCTACCCACTGTTGTTTTATTTATTCATTTATTTTTAAGATTTATTCATTTATTTATTTCTCTCCCTTCCCACCCCACCCTCCGCCCCAGCTGTCTGCTCTCTGCGTCCATTCGCTGTGTTCTTCTGTGACCGCTTCTATTCTTACCAGTGGCACTGGGAATCTGTGTTTCTTTCTGTTGTGTAATCTTGTTGTGTCAGCTCTCCGTGTGTGCAGCACCATTCCTGGGCAGGCTGCACTTTCTTTCGCACTGGGCGGGGCGCACTCCTTGCGCATGGGGCTCCCTTACACGGGAGGCACCCCTACGTGGAACGGCACTCCTTGCGCGCATCAGCACGGCACATGGGCCAGCTCTACACGGGTCAAGGAGGCCCGGGGTTTGAACCGCAGACCTCCCATGTGGTAGACAGACACCCTAACCACTGGGCCAAGTACACTTCCCTCATGCCTGGATCTTAAGGATGCCTTCTTCTGCATTTGAATAGCATCCCAGAGTCAACCAATTTTCCCAATTTTCGCCTTTACGTAGGACAATCCAAGCTCCAGCAAAAAGCAACAGCTAACCTAGACACAGCTCCCTCAGGGATTCAAAAATGCATCCACTATTTTTGGACAAACCCTGGCCAGTTATCTCAAGTCCTTTAAACCAGAAAGTCACATTGTTTTCTCCTCCAATATGTAGATAACCTCATCCTCAGAAGTCCCACCTACCAAGACTGTGCTAGCGGAACCCATGCCCTCTTAAAACATCTGCAACAAAAGGGTTTTCAGGTGTCTAAAAAGAAAGCCCAAATCTGCCTACCTTAGGTCAAATATCTAGATTATAAAATAGCACACGGGCTCCACGAATTAGGACCTGAAAGAAAAGAAGCAATTGGTAGCCCCCCTGAGCCCAACACTAGCTGAAAGTTGCAAGAATTCCTTGGAGCGGCTGGATTCTGCCGCATTTGGATCCCTAATTTTGGGGTCCTCATGCACCCTTTGTATGAAGCCACAAAGTGGGGAGCTTGTGAACCCCTGCTCTGGGAAAGCCCACAGAAAAACGGTTTCGCCGCTCCCAAGCAGGCTCTGATGGCCTCGGGTTTCCAGATCTCAGTAAATTGTTCTACCTCTACGTCCATAATTGCCAGAGCATCACAGTAGGAGTACTCACTTAGTACCTAGGTTCCTGGCAAAGACCTGTAGCCTATCTATCCAAACAACCAGACACTATAGCCCAGGGATGGCCTTCATGCCTGCAAGCTGTAGCAGCTGCAGCAATGCTAACACTAGAAGCCATAAAATTAACTCTTGGGCAGCCTATGATTGTTCAGGTTTTGCATGCAGTAGTCACAATCTTAGAAGCCAAAGGAACACACTGGCTTACTAATAGCCACCTGATTAAATATCAAACCCTATTATGTGAAAATCCATCCATCCAACTGGAACTTGTTTAAAAAAAAACAAAACAAACAACCTTGAATCCTGGTACCCTGCTACTCACTGGGCCAGGGTTTCAACCCATAACTGCCTGAAGACATTGCAATAGGTGTATTCCAGCAGGCCGGACCTCCAAGACCAGCCACTACAAATCCCAACATGGAATTCTTCACAAATGGGAGTAGCTTTGTTCAAGGCCGTGACCAGCGAGTGGGGTACACTGTGGTGACTTCCAAAACCACAGTGGAGGCCCAGCATCTTCCAGATAACATATCAGCACAAAAAGCCAAACTCATTGCCCTCACCCGAGCCCTACAACTTGCGACTGGGGCCAAGGATAACCTCTACACAGACTCCAAATATGCCTTCCTTACCCTGCACGTGAATGGAGCCTTATACAAACAAAAAGGACTCATTAACTCGGGAGGAAAGGACATTACATATGGCACACATATTCTGGAACTACTAGAAGCAGTTTGGGAGCCCATCAAAGTGGCTGTGATGCACTGCAAGGGACACCAGACAAGCCAAAGCATCAACGCTCAAGGAAATCAGAGGGCAGATGCTGTGGCAAAAAGTGGCACGGGAGGAATCCCTATCTGAGAACCTGGCCACTGCCCTCATTCCCCAACCTCTTAACTATCAGAAACTCCAGTATACACTGCCTGCTCTCATCCCGCAGCCTCTGAATCACCGGGAGCCACAATATACTCAAGCCAAGAGAGAGTGGATACTCTCTGAGAGCAGGACACACGGAGCAAAGGGTGGTGGACACTGCCCGATCACAGAATAGTTGTGCCTCGAATATTAGGTGCAATGATAGTTCAGGACTACCATGAAAAGACATCTTAAAGAAGTGTTAGAAAGATTCTTCTACATCTAAGTCTAGATGCTATCACCCATGCCGTATACCAGTAGTGCATGACATGTGCAAATAACCCTTGCCAGGGACCCACGGGAGCCTGAGGAGTCCAACAAAATGGCAATATGCTTCTCGAAGATCTAGTAGTTGATTTCACCAAAATGCCACAATCCGGAGGGTACAAATACCTCCTAGTCCTTGTTTTCACCTTTTCCGGCTAGGTGGACAACTTCCCCACTCGGAACAAAAAGGCTGAAGAAGTGGCCAAAGCTCTGCTCAGGGAAATCATTCCTCGATACGGGCTACCCCTCTCAAATTGGCTCCGACAACAAACCCACCTTCATCTCCGAAATCACTCAAAAGATTGCCAAAGGACTGCGTATCTGATGGAAACTGCACACTGCTTATCGTCCTCGAAGCTCAGAAGAAGTAGAGCGAATGAATCGTACATTAAAGACTTATATTGCCAAGGTTTGCCAAGAAACTGGGCTAACATGAGTGCAAGTACACCTGAGTGCCCTCCTCCAAGTTCGAGCCAGCCCAAGCCAAAAGCTAAGCCTAACCCCTCATGAAATCCTCTTTGGGAGCCCTCCCCCCTTAATCTGAGATATAGAAGGAGATCTCAGAGAAAGAGGAAACTTATCAATAGCTCAGCAAATGATCAGCTTAGGAAAAAACCCTACAAAACCTGCATCACTGGGTCCAAGAAAGGGCCCCCATTAGCTTAAGCAGCTCCACACACCCGTATAAACCAGGAGATGCAGTCTGAGTCAAAGACTGACAATCGGCTCCACTAACCCTTTGATGGCGAGGACCCTATCTTGTCATTTTATTCATTCCCGCTGCAGTTAAAGTAGCTGAAATCACCCCATGGATACACCACAGCCAGGTCAAGTGAGCTGCCCCAGAGTCCTGGACCTGTATTCCAGATATCCACAACTCAACCAAACTCATCTCACAAAAGAACAAAACGCTGGGCCCTGCTCCAGTCATACCCTGGAAGCTGACTGGTCCATGTATGGCTGAAGGCTGAGGGCGCCAATCACACCCCAGAAGCTGATTGGTCAAAGAGTAGGAATCTGGCCACCAAAGAGTAGGAATCTGGTTTAATCCCAGTTACAATGCCCCTTCGGTTATTTTCCCTACTCCTAGCCCTGACCCTCCCCTGGTCCCGGGTCAGCACCACAGAATGTAAGCCATGTCCAAGAAGTATGAATGGGGGCCCATGTCAATACCACATTAATATATCATAGCCATTACACCTTCAAGGGCCACATAACCATCTGCCAGTTTCAGGGAATCTCCAACAGTCTCTGTAACATATCTAGCCATATAACCTGCTATGACCCCAAGCCCCCAACAGTCTCCTGTAAATGGAAAATAAGAGTGTTTAATCAAGACAGGGAACTACTTAACTCCACCCCAGTCACTAGCTGGAACCAACGAGTGCCCCTCCTATTGGATGCATGTCAGGTTATAGACTCCAGGATACCATGGAACACAGACTGTGGAGGGCTCAGCTGGGAGCAGGAATATATTCATAACAATAAGTATTTGTGCGCTCCAAAAATATAAAATGCAGCACAAGGGAGGGGGGGTTGTGCTTCTGGTGCAAAAAACTACTGTCCCTACTGGTCCTTTGTCACATGGGCCACCCGGGACACAGACACGACTAGGCAAACAGCTGTCCTCACTAAAGGAACAGCCCCGACTAACTGTTCACATGGTCAGAGTAACCCCTTAAACCTCACCACTCTTAATCCTGAATCCTGGCAGACCCAGGGAGTCCAAATGGGCCTCCACATTGACAGTAAAGGAGTAAAGCCAGGAGCCTACATCTGTGTTGGGTATCGAGAACACCCATCACAAGTAAAGCCCACTCTGTGTTCTACTCCTTCTATGAAGAAATTGAAAGACCCTTTTCCATTCCACAAGGGGCAAAAAACCTCTTCCCAGGGTCCACAGAATGAAGGAATAAAGTATGGACTAGAGTGGATTTACTGATATTCTACTATAAAACTATTGTGACGAGTAATAGAAGCAATTTTAGCATTGAGGTGGAGAAAGTGGCCACAGTAGTTGCTGAGGGCAGGGAGAGGGAAGAAGAGATGTGATATGGGGGCATTTTTGGGATTTTGAGTTGTCCTAAGTGATACTGCAGGATCAGATGCTGGACCTCATATATCCTGCCATAACCCACTGAATGTACTGGGGGAGAGTGCAAACTACAGGGTAAACTATTATCTGTGTAGAGCAGCAGTGCCCCAAAATGTGTTCACTGAGTGCAATGAGTGTGCCACAATGATGTGAGAGGTTGTTGGTGTGGGAGGAGTGGGCTGGAGGGTGGGGGATATACGGGAACCTCTTATATTTTTTAATGTAACATTTTTCCTGTGATGTATATATCTTCAAAAAATACAATTTACAAAAATTATGTGGTGGGGGGATGGGGAGTGGGTTATATGGGAAAAAATAAATAAAATAAATAAATCATTTTAACCATTACAAAAAACTCCTCTTTATAAACCTAGCTGAGGTAGTAGGGGCAGCCTTAAATATTTCCTCATGCTATGTATGTAAAGGTACTAATATGGGAGACCAGTGGCCCTGGGAAACTAGAGAATACAATTATAGCCAACCATATAATGAAACTGGCCTCCCGGCCATCCCCCAAGATGGTATGTGGCCCTTGCAAACTTCTGTCATAGGAAAATATTGTGCTTCAAGGGTATGCCTAAACTCCTCTGTATCTGTTGGAAACCTAACAGGTGTGGGGGGAAGATTCCAAAATTACACCACCAATACAATGGAGCCTTGGGGAACATGGAATGAATCTGACCTCATTCTCATAAATCATACTTTCCCCAAATTAATCACAGTGTGGAAGTCCACTGAAAAGGGCCCCCTTACTGACCCCAACAATCTGTACTCGATTTGTGGGAAAGCTGCATTCCGAGAACTTCCCCACAATTGATGTGGTTCCTGTATGCTCGGTACAATAAAACCCTCCTTCTTCCTCATTCCCTCAGCAGATGGGAAAGAGCTGAGCCAACCAGTATATCAAGATGTAAGAGAAAAAAGGGCTGTCATTACCTGGGACGATGATGAATTAGCCCCGAGTGTATAGTTCAGTACTATGGGCCAGCAACTTGGGCGGAGAATAGCATGTGGGGTTATTGAACCCCTATCTATATGCTAAACCGAATCATCTGCTTACAAGCTATCATACCGAAATAATAACTAATGAAACCGCCCATGCTCTAAACAGCAAACTAAATTCAGAAACGCCATCTGTCAAAACTGTCTCGCCCTAGACCATCTCCTGGCAGCTGAAGGAGAGTTGCAGAAAGCTCAATCTCTCTAATTGCTGCCTTGAACTACAAAGCACTGGAAAGGTTACCGAAGAAATTACAAACAAAATGGTAAAAACTGTTTATGTTCCAGTGTAAACTTGGAATGCTGGAATTTAAGTAATCCCTTTAGAAACTGGCAGTCAATAGCAGACAATTTCCAATTTCTGGTGGGAATAATTGACTTCCTCATAGGAGGATGCACCATACTTCCTTGCCTCTTCCCTTTCATCGTAAGCATGCCCTAATAAATGGTATAGTAAAAACACAGATAGCTGTTCATCTCATGGCTTGGTACACATACCAGTCAGTCCAGAAAGACGTCAACAATACTGATACTGAAGCTTAACAACCTTAAGCATGCATCAAAGGGGGGAAGTAATATGGCCAGTGCATGAATTCAAACTTATCTAATTCTATATCCAAGTATATCTAGTTCCTGAAAAGCCAATTAAGCAATATAGGCTCTATAAGCTTTGGATATTCAGGGAGGATGCAGACTGAATGTGTATTTGAACTTACATCCAGATGGCATGTGGGCAATATGTTAATTCAAGCTCACCTGGAATGTGGGTGATATGTTAATTCAAGCTTGCCTGGAATGTGAGTGATATGTTAATTCAAACTTACTTGGTATCCAAACAAACACAAACAGTCTAAGAAACTAACAAAGAAAGTCCTTTGCTGGGAAACGGACTTTGGCCCAGTGGTTAGGGCATCAGTCTACCATATGGGAGGTCCGCGGTTCAAACCCCGGGCCTCCTTGACCCGTGTGGAGCTGGCCATACGCAGTGCTGATGCGCGCAAGGAGTGCCGTGCCACACAAGGGTGTCCCCCGCGTGGGGGAGCCCCACGCGCAAGAAGTGTGCCCGTGAGGAAAGCCGCCCAGCGTGAAAAGAAAGTGCAGCCTGCCCAGGAATGGCGCCGCCCACACTTCCTGTGCCGCTGACGACAACAGAAGCGGACAAAGAAACAAGACGCAGCAAATAGACACCAAGAACACACAACCAGGGGAGGGGGGGAAATTAAATAAATAAATAAATAAATCTTTAAAAAAAAAAAAAAAAGAAAGTCCTTTGCATAAAAGCACCACTTGACTCCCCCACTCCTACATTCCCTGTATAAAAGGGACCTAGAAATCCTATTCAGGGCTCGGGTTTTTTTGGACAAAAGTCTGCCAGGGCCAGTCACATGTTAATAAATCTTCCTTCTCAGAGACTTCTTGAAGCCTGGCCTTCAATACCATGATACCCAACTTCTCTCTGCCATAACAGAGGCAGTTCTAATGGCCTTTCCTATCATAACAGTACTCACTCCACAAGTCAGGGAGCCAACGTGGGGATTCTTCCAGTTGCTGAGTATGTCTCTTTCAATTATGCATTCCAGAACTGGGGAAATAACCACAGAATGGGTTCAAGGACCCTCGATGAGATGGATCTGAGCTTAAACTCCATTGATGACCTGACCTCCTTAAGCTCCTACTCTGACTGGTGGATTATAGGGACATTGCAGGTCTCCTTGAATAAATGTCAGTTCTAGCCCACTGTCTAATAATCCGCAAAATGTCTGTCCATTTATTTTCCCCACTGTATAGACACTCTGGTAAAAAGACCTAAGTCCCTTCTAAAAAGGCTGAGAAATAGTTTAATATATAAATTTTGGGCAGTGTAACAGGGTTCTTCCCCAAGGGGACCAGGCCTTCCTTTTATTCCAAGGATTCTGGGTATCTGTAAACTGTCTCAAGTCTGGGGACTGTCTAAGGGGCTGTGACAGTCTGTTTTGGGATTCAAATTAGGCTTTTGTTCACTTGACCTAAAACGCTTCTGTTTATACAGATCAAGTTAAGAATTTAGCAGACTATCTATCTACTTCATTTCTGGATACTCAATAATCAAAAAGTCAACACCATAGGTCTCTATGTCAGACTATTCTAATTCGTGCTTTGATTCTGTTATCAATTACGATAGCCATGCCCACCTTGCTGTCTTTGGCGTTGAAGTTCTGCCGCTTGGCAACAGTTCCCACATTAATATCTAATCTATAGAGAAGAGCAACCATAGAGTCCTTCAGAGATAACAGACCAGCTCTCACATTTTTTTTTAAGGAGGTACTGGGGATTGAACCTAAGACCTGGTATATGGGAAGCAGGCACTCAACCACTGAGCTACACCCATTGTCCAGCTCTCACAAATTTATCCTTCACATTCTTGGTGAAAGATGTGTTCTTTGGACACTACTGAGGTGGGTGAACAAGTCTTACAAATCTATCTAACATTCCAGTTTCTCTGAGTCTTTGGATCCTTTCCTCTATTTTATACTGAGCAGTTGTGGCATTTCAACTTCAGGCAGTTTAGGACACCTTTCAGTCCATGCTTCAACCAGCAACTGGAACAAATTGTTGAGCCCTTTCTAATCTCTCAAGCTACAACAATGAATCCAGAATCTCTGCTTAGTGGGCCCATATCAATAAATTCAACCTGATCCAACTTTATGTTCCCTCCACCATTATTTCACACCCTTACCATCCATTCCCACACATATTCCCAATTTCTGTCTACATGAATTTGGAAAATCATACATTCCTTTTAAAGTGTAATGTACCTCCTCATGAGTCACCTTTTGGGGTCTGTTGGGGCTTCAACCTATTCATAAACCTGGAATAAAAGAAGGGTGGTAAGGTTGGGCCATGAGAGGAATTAGCAATGTTTTACAAGGTAACCATCTCAGGGCATTCTATCACAGTTTCATGTAGTGAAACAGAGTTAATCTCTTCAGACAGAGGTGTGAAGGCTATTTTCTCAGGGGAGGTAGTTACAGGTTTATCAAGCACAGCAAGGATAATCTCGTCATGTGGAGGTGGAATGGCTGATTCCTCAGAGCAGACTGTTACAGGTTTATCTGGCAAAGATATAAGCAGAATCTAGGGTTTCAAAGACCCCACTGTCCCTATGTACCCAATTCAATTTTCAAGATCCCATTCCTTCCCAATCAATACCCTCACTTTAACAGCAGATATTCTGAAAGGCTGAGAATTCAATTTATATTATAATTCATACAATGAGACTCTGGGTCTGGTTTTCAGAAATCTCAAATCTTGAGCTTCAAAAAATAAAATTTTTTTCAGGGTACACATACAAACTTTCACTTCCTACATGTGGTGTTTCAGCTGTGAATTTGAAACCTTGAGCTATTTCTTTTCTTTAACAACTATCCAGTGTATTCAGGAACATCCTTATACATTTTAACTTCACAAAAATATAGTAAGGTAACTGTCACATAGAGCCTTGTCTCTTATAGGTCTTCGAGTAGTAGTATCCAATGGTGTTATTTTGCATCTCTGTTGACAATTCGTGCCATGGACTATCAATACCATCTTCATCACAAATAGTCATTATGCCTTTTAATCTTATAAGATTAGAGAACCAGAAATCTCAACCACTCCCAGTACCAAAATCTGTGTTAGGGTTCTCCAGAGAAAGAAAGTTTACAGAATATGAATGTATGTAAATATTATGAGATTTATTATAGGAAATAGCTCAAACAACTGTGGGAATTGGCAAGTCTGAATCCCTTAGGGCTCAGGGCAGGTTTAAGGGCATGACATAAGCTTCAAATACCAATAAAACTTTTGATAATTATCCAGGAGAAGTTGGCCCACTGAAGTAGTGATAGAAATTCTTTTTGATTGCTGAAATCACTTCTCCCTTTAAGACCTTCTACTAATTGAAGACTTCTCTCATTGCTGAAGGCAATATCCTTTGTTGACTGTAGAGGTAATCAGTCATAGACACAATCAACTAAGAATTTAAGTCCATGAAATACCTTCAGAGTAACCATTAGGCCAGTGCCTACTGGACCAAACTGGACAACATAATCAAGCGAAGTTGGAATAAGAAATTAACCATCATATGTACCCTTTGCAATACTGATGAACCCCCTTCTAAAACATATATAGGGTATTAGAATAGAATCAGGTCTGAAGTTGTCAGACTGACTGTCATCGTGGAAATCAACAGAGCACATGCAACTACTTAAGAGTTAAATTAACTTAAACTTCCAAAAAAGATGGTATACAGCTATAAGTCACATCCCATGGATTAAAAGATTTAGAAAAGGAAGACGGATCATCATAATGCAGACTTACGTAACTTTTAGAAACAAAAGCAATAAGAATAAAATTTAAGGATGCTTTTAAAAAACGAAATACTTACCCTTGTTTTTTCTAAAGTAAGAAAATATTTTAATAGTATCTTTTAAAAATACATTATACATTTTCTTATACAAGAGAGTAAAAGTAAGCAGCACTAAAAAAAGAACCTACCACATTTGCTTTTAAGAATTTTACTTAAAAAATCTCTTTTCACTGATAATTTCATGCTGAAATTTAATGGAATTTCAAACAGATAACTGAAAATAACTAAGTCTGGATCAATTTTCAAAAAGATAAAAACAGATTATGGAAGTAATTTATGTCCAATATATGCGAACTGATCAGTTAGGTTTTGAATATTCTAAATGACTACTTTATTCTCACTCCAGTAGTACCCCAAAACCGTACTCTCACAATAGGCAAAAGAACTGATTTTCATGCAGAAAGAGTTTAATAATAAGAAAGTGAAAAAGAGGAAATGGAGACCAAGGGCATCCTTTTAGACCAATTTCATATAATGGGGGAAAAAAAACATACACAATGATTCTACCATTCTTCCTTAAGCCAAAATATAAATGCAGTGGCTTTTGTCTAAACCAGACATAAAAAAGTCTAATTGGAGAACTGAAATCAAAGTGGATTTATCAATGATATATAAATTCAGTATTTCTAATAATGAAATAAGCAAGCACAAAAATGAGGCAGGTTTAGAAAGGAGCATGAAGAAATGTGTTGGACATGTCCATTATCTTGATTGTGGGGATTGTTTCACAGATGTATACATATATCAAAACCTATCAAATTGTACACTTTACATGCAGTTTATTTTACTTCAAATAGACCTCAAAAAAGATTTTTTTTAAAAAGAAAAAAATCAGCAGGAAGAAAAGCATTGTTTTTACAAACAATCACCCCACTTCTTGGAAGACAAATATAGGAACCAATTCAGAGACCAGCCAAGTATAACTAACTAGTCAAAGATCAGAGGAATCCAAGCAAAAAGAACAGGCATATCAGCATTTTCACAGGAAAGAACTAAAGTCTCAATGGGTATACCCTGAGACTGGTCACAAAGATTTTGGAAGTCACATAATTTCTATGTAATTTCTGCCCTACTCTGATATAGAATGCTCCTGGTTTCCATTTCCAAACAGATATGTGATGACATAGATTTTATAAGGATTTGCCTTACTGTACTTTTCTTCCTTGCACCTCTGCAGAATCTCTAAGCTCCTCTGGTGGACTGGGTGCTGGAGAAAGCTAAAACTATCCATGCTTTTCAAAACTGTGCATGGCGCTGTATCATCATGTCCTTAGGAAGCAAAAGAAAAACAAAGAAAAAAAAAAGAAGAAAAGAAAAAGACATTATATGAGCCCAAACCAATAGAGAATCAAGAACAATGCTGCCAACTATCTTAAGAGTATAAAAATAGATCAAGTAATGGGGATTAAATGTGAATGATATTTCCAATTAATTTGAGGGACTTACACAAATCAATAGAAAAAAAGAAAGATCTTTTTGAGGTATTCAAAAGTGTCCTTTCAGTATTCAAAGTGTTGAGAATTAACACCATGCTAAAATTTTCTAAATAAAATATTAAGGAAACTTCAAAAACAATTTGTATATTTTAATTTTTTTTAATGAACTTGTTTTTATCTGATCTGCCATATAATTAGCATGTAGTTGGCAACACTGTAAGGAACATTGATGGAACCCCAAAGAGAAATATACCCAAAACAATTTACTAAAAGATAAACAATTTTTTCACAAATTCTGCATTTAGCCACACTTGTAGTAAGTCCAACAAGTGTGTCAGTGTTAGAAAACCGTGAAGAAAAGCACCAAAGAGCAAGGAAACCCAGCAATACTTGTGTATTTATAAATCTGAAAACAAAGCTGGAAAATCTGTACCTCACCACCATTTCCGAGTAAAATGAGAAAGAAATCAGCCACCAGTAGAAAGAGAAAGACAGCACATTCAATAAAGACCAAAGTCTCCAGATTAGTGTTACTTAAACAGTGAGTTACTTGAGAAATAAAGAGAAAAAAGAAGGAAAAAAAGTTTCAGTACCATAAATATTAATAATAGATAGATTTTTAAAAGAATACAGTTTTTCCAGGCTTTGGGGGAGTTGTAGATCATTTATTAGGAGACTACTTCTAGAGTGAAGGAATAAAGTTGAAATTTAAGTAGGTTTGTCTTTGAATAAACAAAAGTAAATAATTTAACAACAGAGGCAAATTAAGCAACACATAATGAACTAAAGTTCCATTAGTGCATATTATTCATATAATTATGAATGAGATACAAGGGAACTACCTAACAGTAGTTCTGAAGGTAGAATCATTTCTTAAATCTTTTTTTTGTCTTTATTCATTTTTTTAAATATTACATTAAAAAAATATGAGGTCCCCATATACCCCCCACCCCCAAGGTAGAATCATTTTAAAAGTTAAACAGATATAGAACAATTCAAGGTTGTTTGCTGAGCATGTATATTCTAGTCTATCATTTCTTAAACTGGATGTCTGTATCTAGAGACTAAGCAACTGCATTTTAGCAAAGGAGATGCAAAATTATGATACTATAACATCAGATAGGGCAGATTTATTTTTTAGTAAAATTTGAAGGATTGCTGTTAATATTTTTTATTAAATTCAACCTCTTTTTATTTATTTTTCAGGATTTATTTATTTATTCCCAATCCCCCATTGTCTGCTCTCTCTGTCTATTCACTGTGTGTTTTCTTCTGTGTCTGCTTGTATTCTCATCAGGCAGCACTGGGGATCTATGTCTATTTTTGTTGCATCATCTTGCTGCAACAGCTCTTTGTGTGTGTGGCACCACTCCTATGCAGGCTGCCATTTCACACGGGGTGGCTCTGAGTGCACAAGAGCCACTCGTTGCACCGGGGACACTCTTACTCAGGGGCATCCCTGCGTGGTCTGGCATTCCTTGCATGCAGCAGCACTGTGTGTGGGCCAGCTCACCACATGAGCCAGGAGGCCCTGGATATCCAACCCTTGGACCTCCTATATGGTAAGGCGGATGCTCTATCTGTTGAGGCAGATTGGCTTCCTTCAAATTCCTTTTAGATCTAATCAGATCTTCTATTTTCTCTTGAGTATCAGTAGTTCACATATTTGTAAGACTTGATCCACTTCATTTAGATTCATTTGCTGCCATACAATTGTTCACAGTTTTGTAATCCCTTTAATTTCTATAATGTTCGTAACAATGACAATGCCCTCTCTGCACATTCCTTCCTGAAATTAGTAATTTGAGTCTTCCTCTTTCTTTCAGTCACTCAAACTCAAGGTTTGTCAATTTTGTTTTATTTTTTCAGAGAAACAACTTTTGGTTTTAATGGTTTACTCTCTTGCTTTTCTACTCTCTATTTCATTTATTTCAACTCTACTCTTTTTTCTTTCCTTCCTTCTGCTTGCTTTAGGACCTCTTTTCTACAATGTAGGTGTTAAAGAGATAAAATCCCAATTAAGCATTGCTTTAGCTGCATTCCAAAAACTCTGGTTTATTTTTTTACCAAAATGTTTTTGTTTTCATTTATCTCGAAGTATTTTTTTTTTAATTTACTTTGTGATTTCTTCTTTCATCCATTGGTGAGTAAGGAGTATTTTGTTTAATTTCCACACTGGTGGTCAGCATTTTCTGTTTCCCTATTCTATTATTGTGTTCTTTTGTGTTGAATAGATGTTCTATAGTATACTATTTTAATTTTCCCATCATTTTTTACTATATTTTTGAGTTATTTTCTTAGCGGTTGCAGTAGGG
This sequence comes from Dasypus novemcinctus, assembly GCF_030445035.2. Lineage (NCBI taxonomy): Eukaryota > Metazoa > Chordata > Mammalia > Cingulata > Dasypodidae > Dasypus > Dasypus novemcinctus. The sequence goes on from NC_080675.1 coordinate 146,945,112, forward strand.
ATTATACTTAAAATTTTACAGTAAACTAGTACAGATGAATAATTTAATTTCAATAGTATGCAAAATTTTCCTCTTATATTGCTTCAGTCCTTGGCTGTTACTGCCATGCAAATTATACCTTTACATATTGTATACCCAACCAAGACAGACTTATAATTATTGCCATTTGTGCCATTGTTTTCAAAGCAGATGGGAGAAAAAAGTTACAAACAAAAACTACATTTATACTGCCTTTTACATTTACTTATATATTTACATTTAACAGTATTCTCTACGTCTTTATGTGGATTCAACTTACAGAAGAACTCTCTTCAGTATTTCTTGTAGAGCAAATCCACTTGGGATTTGTTTATCTGGGAATGTCTTAATTTCACTTTGATTTTAAAGGACAGTTTTGCTGGATACAGAATTCTTTACTGACAGTCCTTTTCTTTCAGTACTTTAAATATATCATTCCACTTCATCCTGGCCTCCATGGCTGCTGATAATGAGTTACAAATAATAATGAGGATCCTTTGTACATGATAGTTGCAAGTTTCCTTCTTTCCATCATTTCAAATTTCCTTCTTTGCATTTCAAAAGTGTGGTTTTGAAGTATAAGTTTGGATTTCTTTGACTTTATTCTACTGAGTTCAATGAACTTCTTGGATATAAAGATTAATGTTTTTCATAAAATTTGAGGAGGATTCAGTCATTATTTCTTCAAATATTCTGTCTCCCCCTATCTCTCCTCTCCTACTGGAATTCCTTTATATACATACATATATATATATACACACACATATATAGAAGTATGCTTTATGATATCCCACAGATTGAGACTTTGTTTTTCTTCATTCTTCTTTCTTTTCCTCAAAATAGATAATCTAAACTACCTGTCTTCAATTCTACTGATTCTTCTGCATGCTCAAATCTGCAATTTAGCAACTTTACTAACTGTTTCACTTCAATTTTTAATTTTTCAACTCCAGAATTCCTATTTGGCTATTTTTTAAGAGTTTCTTTATTTTCACTGACAATCACCATTTGATGAGACATTTGGCTTCATAATTTCCCTTAGGTTTTAGAAATGGTTGCATTTCTTTTACTTCTTTGACAATATTTAAAATAGCTGATGAAAACTTTTTGTCTAGTACTCAGACACATTTTCTATTGTTTTTTTCCCTCTCCCTCTGTGAATGGGCTATACTTTCTTGTTTATTTACATGTCTTTTAAATTTTGTTGAAAACTGAACACTTTGAATAATAAAAATGTGGCATTCTAGAAATGACACATTCCCCCTTCCCAGAATTACCTGTTGCTTGTTTAGAGACTTTCTTGAACTAATTCTGTAAAGTCTGCATTGACCATTGGTGTGACCACTGAAGTCTCTACTAGGTTAGTTTAGCAGTCAGCTATTGATTAGACAAGAGATATCCTTATACCCTGAAACCTGTCTCTTAGTCTTTGCCAAGGAATGTTATGTGTATGTTCCAGCATCCTTCAACATTTAACCATTATGCCTGAGCCTTTACTTCCTTTTGCACAGAGCCTTTTTAAGGTTAGTCAGAGGTGAGAGCAGGACTTTCTCAGGTCCATCCTGAGCATGCATACAGTCCTGCATATGTGATGGTCTTTTACACTCCCAGGAATATTTGGAATTTTTCAAAACCCCTATAGAGATCTCATTTCCCAGCTTTTCTTTTTAAGCTTTTTGGTTATCCAACTGTTCCCCGATTGTTATCTACCACCACAGACAGGCACAATTTTCAATATTACCTGTGGGAAAAGTTTGTTCACAGTGGGCCCGCTTAAAGTCAGGTCAAATACTGTGATTAACAGTACAAATATGAGAGTATTCTCTCATGAACTATAACAAATGTCCAGTGCTAATACATAGTGTTAATAATAGGGGGTATATAGAAAAAATATACCAAGTGCATCTTATGGACCACAGTTAGTGATAATAGTCTAATCATATTCTTTCATAATCTGTAACAAATGTTCCACAACAATGTATGGTATGGGTGGAGGGTGATCTTTGAGAATTCTGCACGTTGTGTGTTATTGTTTTGTAAGCTCACAGGTTCTCTTAAAAAAAAAGTCAAGTTAAATAAAAATAGCCTTGCAAGTAAGGTCTTGCTAACAGGCCGGGTAACAAGCATTTTCTAGGAACAGTCCTTTGATGACACCATTCCACTTCCATTCCCTTCAGGAGGCTACCATGCTGATTTTCATTGTCATTGTAGTTGTTGGTTTTCAAGGTTACTGTGACTCTGAGGAAGGAGGTATGGGAATAGGGCAAGTTAAAAATGCTACAAAGTATACTGTTCTTTATGATACTTAGCCTTTTTTCTTGTAAAAATACTCCCCGGGTTACTGGAAGTCATTGATTAATTTTCTGAGTTATGAAAATTTTTATTCTATTTTTCCTAGTATTCTTATAGAAACAGGTGAGGTGGGACCCTGTAGAGCTCTCTAGCTATAGACACTAAATAAATGGCTTTAGCTTGTCTCCCTCTAGATGAAGATATTGAGTGATACTCTGAACTCTCTTGTAGTTTATTTCACTATCTTGATCTAGACTTTTTAATAATGATTAGAACAACTCTCTGGCTATACTTTTATGAAACTCCAAGAAAATCAAATAGTATCACTTCTATATACTATATAATTCATTGGCAAATTATGATCTCTGTACTCTACCTATGCTTCCTAAACAGTACTCTCTACTCCAAGACCCTCCTTATTCAGGGAGAAGAAATCAGAGGCAGGGGGTAGGTATGATACCACTGGAATACCTGATCTCCATTTCCTCAGTGCTGACCAGAGAAATCATTATCATTTCCCATTCCAATTCTTAAAAATGCCAACATGTAGCTTCATTAAAAATGCCTATTTATGTGACTATATTAAGAACATTTTATGATTTTCAACAGCCTGGCCACCATAATTCATGCTCTACAATTATAACACGTTGTCTGAAAAATAATAAATTGAACTAATTTTGATTTGAAGGCCTTAAAGTAATAATGTCCTTTAATTTGGAAGTATATAAAAAAGAAAAAATATTAAAAAGTAGGTACCATTTTGATATTCTCAGTTGTATTCAATTGGCTCAAGGAAGAAATAAAAATGCCAAGGAGTTCTTTGAGAAAATTCAGTTTCTTTCTGTTCACCATCAATAAGTTTTTTGACCAGAAGCTAAATGTCCATTGAAAATTTTTATAAAGATACCCTCAAAGGAATTAAGACTATACCATAGCTCTGCAGGTCTATGTCTTCTTTCTTCATTAGAAGTATTATCTTTGACCTCTTCTTCTCATTCAAGATTTGGACTTGATGACCTTCTGCCTTCCTTATTTTTTGCTTCTGCCTAAATAATCTCCAATATGCCTAAATAATCTTCCAATATGGTATCCTTTTTATCTTAAGCCCACTAAAAGATAGTAAATGGGAAGGGGTGTGGACGTAGAAAATGTAAGGGTAAATGCTGGCATTAACACTAGTATACTATAATATTAAAAAGTTATTTTCTGAAACAAATCTGCCCAGTTACTGAATCGAAACACAAAGGAGGGAAGTGGATTTGGCTCAACTGACAGAGCATCCACCTACCACGGGGGTCCAGAGTTCAAACCCAGTGCTGATGCGCACAAGACGTGCCATGCCACGCAGAGGTGTCCCCCGCACAGGGGAGCCCCACATGCAAGGAGTGCACCCCGTAAGGAGAGCTGCCCTGTGCAAAATTAGTGCAGTCTGCCTAGGAGAGGCACCACAAACACAGAGAGCTGATGCAGCAAGATGACTCAACAAAAAAAGACACAGATTCCTGGTACCGAGGACAAGAATACAAGCGGACACAGAAGAACACACAGCAAATGGACACAGAAGAACACACAGTGAATGGACACAGAGAACACACAACTTGGGGGAGGAAGGGGAGAGAAATTTTTAAAAATTAAAAATAAAAAAAATAAAAACTTGTTCCTACTTCTGTTGAGGAAAAAATGTTTTAAAAAATGCAAAGGAAATATAGTTTTACTTTTCCTTTATAAAACGTAAAATTAAAAAGGTTATCAATGGGGATTTTTTAGGGGTGGGTGGGAATGTTCTATTTCTTAACTTAGGTGGTAGTTCCAGGCATCTTTTTGTTTTGAGATAATTCACTGAGCTAACACACTTTGTATCATACTCTCTCTGTATATATATATCATGTACTTTCCTGTGTACATATTTCAGATTAAAATGGTTCATTTTATGGAAGTTCTGTATGACTTAGAAAAAAGAACTAGATTAAAAAACAAAAAGAACCTAGAAATTATCAGTGTAGAGACAATACAGATTCAGTTTATCATTAATAGCATTGCAATGCAAGTCATCACCCTAATTAAAAATAATAGACATACAGCAACTAGTTTTCACAAAAAATAAATTTTAAATATCAAAGGAGTATATAGACAATGTGAATAAGCTTAGCATAGAGCAACATATTTCACTGTAAAAACAAAAAGTTTCTTCTTTTAGTTACCTCAGGAAAATATCCTTTAAAATTTTTGAAAGTTTTAAAAAAATCTATTTTAAGTATGTTGTAATAAATATGAAAGCATCTTAGACAAAAAATACTTTCTTTAAGCTTTTTGTAAAAATAACCACTTAGAAATCATTTTATTAAATGCAAAGCAGGTTTAAGATAGTACTTATATTTTTCATGAAAACTATAAATCTCCCTATCTACAAAGGTCAGTTCTCACACATTATAATCTGAGAAACAGAAACTATGTTCAACTATTTCTTGCCTCCCATTTTAGAAATATAGGCCTATAGATATATTAATTAATTTCAAATATTTAAAAGCTAAAATTTAAGCTTTGCTCCTAGTGCACATGCCAAGAAGCTATTTAAGTAAGTCTGGGAGTCCTGGAAGCACAGGTACACCTGATGCCACTTCTAGTAGAGGGCAGGAATTGCAAGTTTCTCTCAATTTTAAGCAATTGCCTATACATCAGAAAATCCTCTCTATATAGCAACAGTCCATCTAAAGCTTGAGCTGCAGCAAGCAACCCTCCCCTAGAATGTGAAAGAGATATTTCATGATTTAAGAGGGAGGCATGCAGAAAGAGTAAGAAGAATCTAGATATGACTAAATTTCAAAGAAAAATTCCATAAACTAAGTTAAGAGTAAGAGGAAAAGAAAACTAACACTTCATGAACAGATGCTTTACATTTCATTTCATTTTGCCTTTGTAATTTTTTTTCCCTTATAATTTTAAACGCAGTATTTACTCTCTTTTACAGAAAAGAAAAAGTGCTCATAATCACAAAATCAGTCAAGAAAAGAGGTGACATTTGATTGATTACAGGAGCAGAGTTCTTTACATAATACTTCACTACCACCATCCTAATTTTTCTGTCACGTGATTTATGCTTACACAATAAATTATATTTTATTTGTGGTAAAAGTTATGGCATAAGAAGAAAATGGAAATATTTTTAAACCTAAATTCTAAATTATTAAATGATCAACTGTCACTTCATTTCTGATTGAAAATCATCAGAGCAATGATTTACTGAGTGTCTACTAAATACCAGGTACTTTACATTCAGCCCTATTGATATTTATTAATGAAAATGTATCAATGTATACATACATACACAACCATGTGAAATTCACTCAATGCATAATATCTGAAATATAATGTTGGAACTTGGTAAGAAAACACAAGAGAAGAAAATTATTAATGTTTTGTTATATGGAGGAGTTATAAAATTTTAAAAAAATTAATGGTAGAATACTAATATTAATTGCTTACCAGTTTTTCTCTGAACGTGTCTTTCCCCAGCTTTCCTGAAAGAAACCGCTGCTCTAAAAAAAGCTCGAAGAACTGCCCATCGGAAAACAGCTACAGGATCAATTCCAGTCATTCCCGAGATAAATGCATTCTTGCTACTTCTCAGAAGAGCTACAATGTCTGGGCGCATATGATCTGTATTTTTTTCCCGAAAATCCTACATGAAAAAGTGTCAACATTATATTTTTTAAAATTAATAAAACCAAGAAGATGACGGGTGACATATTTGAAAACAAGTTGAATAAAGACTACAGAAGTGATTTCTGTTCTGGGTAACTAACTGGATCAGGTATCTTCTATCAAGTCTCATCCAACCCTAAAACTACTGAATTCTATAATGCATGTAAATTACAATGAAATTTCTACAATTTTATTGCAGCTTGTTAAACACTGATCAGAGAGAGCCTCTCTGAAAGGTATTACATAAAATGACAGGAGGCCTGAATAACAAAATGGAGCCAGCCATGAGAAGATGGGAAAGAGCATTCTAAGTAAAGGGAACAACTTATTACAAAGACCTTTAGGTAGTGATGAGCTGGACATGTTAGGGGAAAAAACAGGAAGACTAGGGGCTGGAGAATATTGGGCAAGAATAGAAATGGTAAAAGATTAGGCAAATAATAGGCATATTTAGGCTCTGTAAGCCTGTGTCAGGAGTTTGGATCTTATTCAACTGTAAAGGGAAGGCACTAGAAGGATAATGATATGAACTAACTGGTGTTTTATAAATAACACTGGTTGCTCAGTAGGGAATGAATTGTACAAAGGAAGAATAGGAAAAAGACTACCAAGCTATTAAAATATTCCAGATAAGAGCTGATAGTGACCTAAGCTAAGTGGGTAGTAGTACTGGAGAAGGAGAACTGTTATCATAGTTAGGATATGTTTTGGAGATAAATATAATAGGACTTGCAGATGGACTGGGAGGTAGAGAGAGAATAAAAGGGAATCAGGCTAACTCCTATATTTTGGGTTTGAGTAACTAGGGGGGATGGAGATGCCATATACTGATATAGAGAAGTCCAGAAAAAGCATGTTTGGGATGAAGAGTGAGGATCAAGAGGTCAGTTTTGTCCCAAGTGAAATTTAACATGGTAAAGAAGATAATAATAGCAGATAACATTTATTAAGAGGTTATAAAGTACCTGGTACTCTTCTAAATGTTCCACATGCAGTATCTCATTTAATTTCATTTACTCCTCGTAACAACCCCTTTAGGTAGATATAATTATTCCCATTTTGTACATTAAGATCAATCACAAAGAATAATTAATATACAACTAATCAACAGAAGAACAGGGCTTCAAATTCAGTCAACCATTAACCACTATACTGTGTTTGATTACAGAGAGTAAGTCACTCCAAGTTGGAGAAGCTTTACAGAACATCACTCAGAATTTTGTGAGGAGCATGCCTCATCTACTCTCATGCCCAGAAGGCAGCTTGGAGTCATCTTATTATTTTTAGGGCTTTCCTTTTCTAGTTCTTCTTTGTTCTGCTAATTGAGAATGAATTAGGAAAAGGGAAATAAGACCAGAACCTTGGTCCTTGGCTTGCCCCTAAGATACACTTAGAGCATGTTTTTTAACGCAAGTGTTTTGTGTAATCTATTAACTTTAAAAAAAGATCATTTAAAAAATAAAAAAAATTTAATAAAACTTAAATGAGGTATCATTTCATACCATTAGTCTGGCCACTATTAAAAAGCCAGAAAACTACAAGTGTTGGAGAGGAAGTGGAGAGATAGGAAAGCTTATTCACTTTTTTGGGAGGGGGGAAAGTGTATATTATAAAAGAAAGTTCATAAAATAGAATAAGAATTTTCAACTCTAAATCACCACTATCACCACGAAATACCTACTGAAGGCAGGTAAGGTGTCAGGCAATAAGTTAAGTGTTATGCATATTTATTTCACTCACTTCTTACAGTTTTTCAATGTAGCAGACTCAATTATACACACTTTACTGATAAGAGGTAAAATAGGTTCCCAAAGGTCAAAGAGACAGTAAGCACTAGAGCAGGAAGTGAAACACCAGACTGCCCTTCTCTAAAGACCATCTCGTTCTATTAATCACTACACTGTACAACCTAAAACTCTAAATTCTTTTCCATGGTGTCTGTCAAGTGTTGATACTGACCAGTTACAATTAAGTGATCTCTTCTCTTAGTCCTCATATTTCTAGATTTCTAAGTATATCTGACATAACTAACCACATCATTCTTTCTGAAACTCTCCTCTGTTTCTATAACAACACTTCTTGTGCTAACCCTTTTCAGAACTCAGTGCTGGATCTTAGGGTTTGATCTTGTATATTATTTTTTACTCAGTCCTCCTATATCAAGTGATCTCAACCATATCTAAGCTTTAAATACTATTTATATGATAAGGCCCAAATGTGAATTTCCAGTTCAGATTTTTCTTATTTCTTAGAACCATTTAGACATCTTAAAGGTGCCTCCAACTTGAAAGAGAAAACGTTGTAAACAAGTATAAATTCTTACTAAATGTTGGAAGCATTCAACAGTGAAGTAATATGAGCCTGAAATTTGGGTGGGGGGGAAGTTTTGTGTTTTTTGGGGGGGAAGGTGAGTTTTAAATGACCAATTCAAGTTATTTAACAGACAAAATCATAAAATTTTCCTGTTTTTTTTCTGGAGGCAGTTTTGTTAAACTGTGTCTTTCCTGAATTCAATTTTATCTAAGTTGTCAAATTTCTTGGCAAAATGTCATCAAACCCTTTTTCCCCCATAATTTCCTCTTAATAGCCCTTTAATATGTGTAGGATATGTATAAAGTCTTCCTTTTCATTCCTGATGTCTATAAATTGTGAATCTTTTTTTTTCTATTATCAAATATTTTCTATTATCTTTTCATTTATATTATTTTCTGTTATCTTTTAGCTTTATCGATTTCTCTATTGCACCTCTGCTGTCTAATGCATTGATTTCTGGTCTTACATATATTATATCTTCATCTAATTTCCTTGGGTTTAATTTGCTGTTCTTTTTCCAGTTTCTTGAAATGAAAACTTCAATAATTGCTTTTCAATCATTTTTCTTTCCTAATATATAAATTTAAAGATAAAATTTCAGAAAGGTGTTCATGAATCCACAAATTCAAAATCCACTATTTCAATATTTTCCCTTATAGGACCCATTCTCTCATTTATGGAACACACCCTCTTTTGTTTATACATGTTATGTATGTACGTATGTATGTACGCATATATGTATGTATAAATATACATGTATGTAAATACCTACACAGTCAGGTCCATGTCTGTTTAGTTTACGGCTAAATTACTCGCACGGCCTACATAAGGTGTGACAATGACAATGTTCAATGAACACATTCTGAATAAATGAATCAATTAATGGATAAATGAATGAATGATCTTAATTGTGACACTTAAAGAAGCAGGAGAAAATATCTTGTTCCACTATTTTCTGCATCTTTACTGCATTGCCTGGGAAATTTGGTAGGCTTTAAACATCAAGCAGTCGATGTTGTAACTGGTTTACCAATTACAAACAAGAAAATAGGCAAAATTATGAAGTTTCCGCAGTGTCTGAGTTCTAATACAGTCATCATAGAGACTCCCAAGAACCTAACAGCACAAAGCCATGAAGCCTCTGTCAGGCCTCATGGATCTAAAGAAAGGAGAAATTTGACAAGCCACATGGACCAACTAGTAGGCTTTGAGACATACAGTTGCTGTCTATTGTTTCAGATCTAACAAAGGCTATCAGAATGAACTGAAAATATGACGTTCATCTGCAGGAAGAAACTAACCGTAACATTTACTAAGACAACAGTATACTAAAAAGTACAATCTAACTTTTAGTAGCACTTTTATAAAGTATCTCCAATTGTTTGCTACTGACCAAGAACCTTCACAAACTGAAAAGCAATTAGGGGGAAGCTGACTTGGCCCAATGGATAGGGCATTCTCCTACCACATGGGAGGTCCACGGTTCAAACCCTGGACCTCCTTGACCCGTGTGGAGCTGGCCCATGTGCAGTGCTGATGCAAGAAAGGAGTACCATGTCACACAGGGGTGTCCCCCATGTAGGGGACCCCAACGCGCAAGGAGTGCACCTCATAAGGAGAGCCACCCAGTGCGAAAGAAAGTGCAGCCTGCCCAAGAATGGCGCCACACACATGGAGAGCTGACAAAACAAGATGATGCAACAAAAAAGAAACACAGATTCCCAGTGCCACTGATAAGGATAGAAAGGGTCAGAGAAGCACACAGAGCAAATGGACACAGAGAGCAGAGAACTGGGGGGGGGGGAGAAATAAATAAAAAATAAATCTAAAAAAAAAGCATTTAGCGTGCCAGGAAAACTGATATAGTTAAGAACACACCTCTGCCCAATGAGAAATTTACTGACCTTTACCCCATATTTCACTTTCCCAGCATAATGCTTTATGATGAAAGCAGGCTCCATCACTGCAGGAAATTCAATGTAAGAATTCTCTTCATGTTGATGTTTAAACTTGTCTAGCAATGTTTGATTTGTAGCCTGTGGGAAACTGAATTAAAGATAAATAAAAGTGATATCACTGAAGAAGGATGCAATTAGCACCGTCATTTTTAAGTACATTATACTTACATTGCCATCTAACACATTCAGCAATTGACAAAAAGTTTCATCTATATTATTTAATCTGATTCTCCTAGCAAATTAAAAAGTGAACACAAGGATCAGTGCCCTGATTTTACACACTTTTGAGTGATCAAAAGTTTTGACTTGCCCAAACTCACACTTTGCAAGCATAACTGAGAAAATAATTCATGTCTTAGCTATTTAACTTAGTTTGCTCTGTACAACACTACTGTAAAACTAAAAGGAAAATAAAAACCAAATCATAAATTGTTTAGAGCCCAGAACCTTCAAATTGGGAATAATCTCTCAATTTGAATAGATCCTATAAATCCAGTCACTATTTTCCTATTTCTTCTTGCAAAAATAAGTAGAAATTTTCTTACCTACACCAATTACTACACATTTATCATCAACATAAATCAAAATACATCTCATTGATGAGAATTTCATATCCAAGAATTATTCAAATATTTATTAATAATGCATAAAAGGAAATATAGGTTTTGAAAGCTCACAGGAGGAAAATAGTCACTAGTGACTGGGAATAATGGAAGGGTTCACAGAGGACACAGGACAGAGTATATATGAACCAGATGTTAATGACTAGATACGAAGTTTAAATAGAGGAAATATCATGAAAAGGAAAAGGATTATTTTTCAGAGAATACTTCTGTTTAACTAGCTGAAATAATAAGTAATGATGGGACATGTGATTGCATAGATGTCGAAAACCAGCTATGATGTGAAAATGACTCTAAAATTGCAACATAAATAGTTAATTACATTAGTATGGATTGGAATGAGGAGGGAAAAAAAAGGCCTCGGGGTGACGGTCATTGTTTAGATTAAAAGCGCTATCGGTGACACTAGGCAAACAACAATGTTTTTGAGAATTGGTTTTATAATCCATAAAATGAGTACAAAACCAGGTATTCACAGAGCTAGGAGAATTAAATAACACTAGTAAAAACATTTCACAGTACTGGTACCTAAAAGAGATTACAAAAACATTATCTACTTTGTAATGTTGCAAACACTGCAATTTTCCTTGTCATCTAAGCATGCTTTTGCTTTCCAATATCATCTTTACCTCAAACATCTCCCCCACTGCATCTAACTCTTTTTCTACATAACAGAGTACTAAAGCCATTAAGAATGGGTTTACAACCTTACAACCTCAGACTACTGCAGTAGCCTCTATACTGGCCTCACTGATTCTAATCTTACCTTATTTCAAGTTACGAAAACATACCAAAATACATTTTACTACAATAGTCCTTTAATCATGTTCCTCCACTACTGAGAAAAGTAATAGATCATCAAGGCAAAGAGAAAGGCTCCAAGCTCGCAAGCCTAGAACAAGCCAACCCCTGCAACTCTTTCTCACAACAAAATTCTTCTGTCCAGGAAGGATGCTCACTTCATTGTCTCTAATTAAGAGTTTATTTACTTTCTGAGTAATTACCAGTTTGTGATTTATTTGTTTTATTTTTACTTTTTTTCTCTTGTTATGTCTTTTATTTTTTATTTTTTTGTGATTTATTTTAATCATTTTTTATGGAGAGGTTTTTAATTTTATTATGATAAAATATATTAAATAAAATTTGTCATTTTGTATATGGAGGCCTGCAAGGGTTTTGTCTGAGGTTCCCAAGTATAACATTAAAACCTTGATTTTAGTAATATATATATATATCATGATATTTGCCATTTTAACCATTTTTAAGCATACAACTCAGTGGAATTAATTACATTTACAATATTGTGCCACCAGAGCCACCATCTTTTCCTTAAAAGCAGTTTTATTGAGATATATTCACATACCAAACAACTCATCCGAAGTGACCAAATAATGGTTTTTACTATAACCAAAGAATTATGCATTCATCATCACAAAACATTTAAGAACAGGGAAACAGATGTGGCTCAAGCAGCTGGTTTCCCATTTGCCATATAGGAGGTCCAGGGTTTGATGCCCAGGGCCTCCTGGTAGAGGCAAGCTGGCCCGCACAAAAAGCTGGCCCACGTGGAGTGCTGACCCAACACGGAACTGCTGCCCTTCACTGGAGTGCCGCCCCCCACTGGATTGCCACCCCACCCGCGCAGGAGTGCCGCCCTGCGCAGGAGTGCCAACCCTTGCAGGACTGCTGCCCTGTGTAGGAGTGCCAGCTGACACAGGGAGCTGATGCTGCAAGATGACCCAACAAGAGACACAGAGGAGAGAGAATAAGAGACGTAGCAGAACAGGGAGTTGAGGTGGCACAAGAGAAGGATCGCCTCTCTCCCACTCCAGAAGGTCGGAGGATTGGTTCCTGGAGCCACCTAATGAGAATACAAGCAGACACAGAAGAGCACACAGCAAATGGACACAGAGAGCACACAATTGGGGGGTGGGAGGGAAAAAAAAAAAATCTTAAAAAACTTCTTTTAAGAACTTCATTACTCCAAAAAGAAAAACACCAGACCACTTAGTAGTCACTTCTCAATCCCTATCATTCCCCAGCCCTACATAATCATTAATTCAATCTTTATAAAATGACTTAGATTTACAAAATGGAAAAATACAAAATGTATTAATTTCTGTTTGGTTTCTTTCACTTACTATAATGTTGTGGGTTGTTTTCTTCTTTTTTAACACACATTTATACAGTTTTAAGGAAAAACTGACTTATATATGCAGTATTATCAATATTCATATTTCACGTGAGGTTTCACTATGCTATAACAGCCCCAAATTACATGTTTAGCTTTCCTTCTACTAATATACATAACATTAGACTTTCCCTTCCAAGCACTATCATCCCCGTATGATAGCACTGCTAGTTACAAACACAATGATACATTTTCACCTTTTCTATGCATTCCCAAAGATTAAAAAACAATATTTTTCCAATTCTCCATCAGTTTACCCTCTCCTTTCCATTCTCTAACTTCATTCTATTTTCTGGTGACCTATATTCTAGTTATTAACTCAATGAGTTTATATATTTAGTTCAAAATAGCACAATCATACAGTATTTGTCCTTTTGTGTCTGGCTTACTTCACTCACATAAAGTCCTCCAGGTTCATCTATGTTGTCATATGCATCATGACTTCATTTCTTATAGCTGTTACTCACTGTGTGTTAACATTTCCACACTTTTACAGTAAAGCTAATTAAAACTTCTACATACATTAAACATCAGTAGCCCACTCAATCCTCCTCTTATCTCCTTTAATAATCCACCACCTACCACCAGGTCTTGAAGATATTTTCCAATAATTTCTTCCAGAAGTTTTATGGTTCTTGCTTTTTTTTTTTTTTTAAGGCTTTTGGTTCATTTTGAGTTAAGTTTTGGATAAGGTGTGAGATAGGGGTCCTCTTTCCTTCTTTCAGCTGTGGATATCCAGTTCTTTCAGCACCATTTGTTGAATGGATTATTCTGTCCGAGCTGTGTGAGTTTGACAGGCTAGTCAAAAATCACTTGACCATACCTGTGAGGGTCTGTTTCTAAACCAAAAATTGGTTCCATTGGTCTATTGTATCCGTTTTTGGGCCAGTACCATGCTGTTTTTACTACTATAGGTAAGTATTATGATTTAAAGTCTGGAGATGAGGATTCACTTTTCCTTTTTATGATGTTTCAGGCTATTCAGGACTCCTTACCCTTCCAAATAAATGTAATGATTGTGTTTTCAATTTTTTCTTTAATGCCGGTGGAATTTTTATCGGGATTGCATTAAATCCGTATATCAATTTCAGTAGAATTGACTTCTTAATGATATTTCGTCTTCCAATCCATGAGCATGGAATGTTCCTCCAGTTATTTAGGCCTTTTTTTATTTGTTTTAACATCGAGTTGCAGTTTTCTGAATGCAAGTGCTTTACATCATTGGTTAAGTTTATTCCTGACTACTTGAGCTTTATCTGCCATGTTTTATTTTCACCACTCTTTTCACACTTTTAGTTACTTTTACTGATATAATCTTCATTTCTAGACTATCTTCCTGGCCCCTTGCTCCTGTCTTTTCAGGCTCTAACACACCCTTTAGTATTTCCTGAAAATCTGGTTTCTTGCTTAGAAATTCTCTGTTTGTTTATCTGTGAATATTCTAATTTCGCCTTCATTTTTGGAAAGACAGTCTTGCTGGATATAAGATTCTTGGCTGGAAGTTTTTCTCTTGTAAAATCTTAAATATATCAGACTATTATCTTCTTGCCTCTATGATTTCTGGTGAGAAATCAGCACTTAATCTTATTGGATTCATTATATGTTATGCATTGCTTTCTTTTCTCTTGCTGCTCTCGGAATTTTCTCTTTATCTTTGGCCTTTGACATTCTAAGGAGTATGTGTCTTGGAGGTTTTTCGGATAGGAGTACGTTGTGCTTCTTCGACAGGGATATCTATGTCCTTCAATAGAGTTGAGACATTTTCTACCATTATTTCTTCAAATATTCCTTTTGCCCCTTTTCCCTTCTCATCTCCTTCTGGGACACACATGACATGTATGTTTGCACACCTTTTGTTGTCATTTAGTTCCCTGAGACCTTGTTCAATTTTTTCCATTCTTTTCTTCATCTGTTCTTTTGTATGTTCACCTTCAGAGGCCATTTCTTCAAGTTTACCAGATTTTCTGTCTCCTCAAATCTGCTATTATATGATCCCAGTGGGTTTTTTAAAAAAGATTTATATATTTATTTATCCCTCCCCCCTGCCCCTTGAGGCTTTTTCCATTCTTTTGCTATCTCTTCTCTGTGTCCATTCGGTAAACTTTTTTCTGTATCTGCTTGTCTCCCTCTGCTGGGTCAGCTCTTCACAGCGCACAGGCCGACTTGCCTTCACAAAGAGGCCCTGGGACACAAACCCAGGGCCTCCCATATGGTAGATGGGAGCCCAAGTAGGTGAGCCACAACCACTTCCCGATTCCAATGTTTTTAAATTTCATCTATTGCACCTTTCATTCCCTTAAGATCTGCTATTTTTCGGTGCATGCTTTCAAATTCTTCTTTGTGCTCATCTAATGTCTTCTCAATATCCTTAATCTCTTTAGCTATTTCATTGAATTTATTAAGGAGATTTGTTTGAACATCTATAATTAGTTGTCTCAACTCCTGTATGTCATCTGGAGGCTTACCTTGTTCCTTTAACTGGGCCATAGCTTCCTGTTTCTTGATGTGGATTGTGACTGTTGGTTGGTGCCTTCGCATCTGACTTACTACAGTATTTTTTCTGGGTGCAGTTTTTCTCTTTAGTTTAGGGCTTCCTATCCTTTCTCCCTTTCTGGTTGTGCAGAAGAAGCCAAGCATGTAGTTGGTGCTATAAGCTGTGGAGTCTCAAGCTGCCCTCATTGCAAAAGGGACCAATGAAGCTTCTTCCAACCTTCTCTTTTGCCAGGGGTAGGGACAGAGTCACAGCTATGTGGAATAACCCAAGTGCAGGCCTAGACTGTAGTTGCCCAGAGAGACTGATGAAGCTTCACATCCCTTTCTCCCCTCTCTGGTGCAGGGAGAGAGCTGCAGGTGTGGACAGTAATCTATGCGGTGCAGGTCCAAGATGACCGCAGTTGTCCTTGTAGATTTCTGATTTTCAGTTTATGCCAGCCAAAGTTACCTGCAGTTATCTCTATAGGCTGGTGCAGGTTTCTTTAGCCTCCTCCCCACCAGAGGTGGGGCTGAAGCCTAGGCAGGCTGCAGGCTGACCTGTGTGAAAGAAACTGGTTCCTGCTGACACTGAGAGTTTCAGTCAGCCCGGCTTCCTCTCTGGCTGGGGACAGAGTCAGAATGGTGGCTACTGGCCTCTTTCTGACTTGAGCTGGTTCACACCCCAGCTGTTCCCACGGTTATCTCTTAGCCAGCCAAGTCTACCAATCAGTAGCCAAAATCGGCAGCCAACAGTCTCCTCCTTCTGTTTTTGGGAAATGGAACTTCCAAACCCAGCCACAGAAGAGCTCCTGGGCCAGCTTGTGCCACGAGAGTAGGATAATCACCGGCCTCCACGGCTTAGCTGGTAATTTCCCAGAAATTGCACAGGTCCCCACAACTTCCTCCCTACTGTAGGTGGCACTGGGGTATAGGTTGGAGCTGCAATCTGACCTGGATGGAAAGAAGCTGGTCCCCACAAGCACTGGGATTTTCAGTTCACCCCACTTCCCCACGTGTCAGGCGCAGAGTTAAGATGGCGGCTCCCAGCCTCTTTCTGACTTGGACAGGCTCAAACTTTAGCTGGTCTCAGGATTATACTGTAGCTTGCTGAATTTACTCATCAGTAGCTGAAATTGGTACATAACTGTCTCTTCCACCCCCATTTGGGGGAAGTGGAGTTTTCAATTCCAGTCGCGGAACAGCTCCCAAGGCGGCTTGTGCCTCCAGTGGAGGATGGGCACCAGCCTCTGGGGTGTAAAGTGCTCTACTTGCGAGTCTTCTCTGCAGATGAGCAGTCTCCTTCCTTCTACTCCTTCAAGGATGTGGCAAGATGCTATTCTGGTCTCCTGGAGCCCCCAAACAGGTGCTTCAGCTAGCTCCAGAGAGCTCTGGACATTTACTAACTGCCCTGTAGCAGGAGCTGACTCTAGGCGCGCCTTATCAAACTGTCATCTTGCTGGTTCTCTTGTATAATTCTTTTGATATGCTTTTGTATTAAATTTGCAAATATTCTGTTGAATATTACATTTATTAGAGAGGTTGGTCTTTGTCTTTTCTTGAGGCATCTTTACCATGTTTTGGTATTAGGGTGATGGTGGCTATACAAAATATATTGGGTAGTTTTCCCTCCTCTGCAATTTCTTGGAAGCATTTTCAAAGGATTGGTGTTCATTCTTCTCAAAAAGCTTGGCAGAATTCACCTGAGAAGCCATTTGGTCCTGTACTTTTCTTTGCTGGAAATGTTTCATGACTGATTCAATCTCTTCAAATGTGATTGGTTTGTTGATTTCTTGCTTTTCCTATAGTCAATTTAAGTTGTTTGTGTTTCTAGGAGTTTGTCCATGTCATCTAAGTTGTCTAGTTTGTTCAGATACAGTTTCTGATAAAATCCTCTTATGGTCCTTTTTATTTCAGTGAGGTCAGTTGTAACATCCCCCCTTACAATTCAGATTTTATTATCAGCATCTTCTCTTTGTTTCTGTTAGTCTAGCTAAGGGTTTATCAATTTTATTGATTGTATTAGTCAGCTAAAGTGGTGCTGATGCAAAGTACCAGAAATCTGATGGTTTAATAAATGATTTAATAAATGGTTTTATTTGTTGTAATAGCTTTCAGTTACAAGGCCTAAAGAGTCCAATTCCAGGTACTATAAGAGGTACCTGCTCACCAAAGTCTGTTGCCACATGTTGAAGCAAGATGGCAGGCAATGTCTGTGAGGGTTCAACCTTCCTCTCTCTCTTAAGGCTCCTTGGGTCCAGCTTCTTCCGATTTCAGCTGTAGGCTGGCATAGTGCTCATCTCTCTTCCTGGAGATCATTTCTTCGCAGGTTCAGCTGCTCTGGTCTCTTCACAAGGTCAGCTGTAAACTATCACAGAAATGGCTCATCTCTCTTCCCAGGCCTCTACCCTGTCTTTGGAGCTCTCTCTCTTGCTCTGTGTATCTTCTCTGTGTATCTACCTCTACCTCCATGTTCTTGATTGAGCATCCATTTATATAGCCTACCATGGGGGAAGGGACTCAACCTTGCACACTGTAATGAAGTGGTCGACTCAAAACCCTAATCTTGATTTAATAAAGTAAAAGTGAAACCTTCAAATTTAATACAATCAAAGGTTATCATGCCCAGAGAAACAGACCAGTTTACAAACATAATCAATACCTCCTTTTGGAATTCATAGTATAATTTTAATCCTTTCATATTTATTTAGATCTACCTTTGACCCAACAAGTCATCTATTTGGGGGAAAGATCCAAGAGCACTTGAGAAAAATGTATACCCCGCTGATTTCAGGTGCAACACTCTGCATATGACTGTTAAGTCTAGCTCATTTTCCATATTGTTCAAGTGCTATTCTGTCCAATATTAATATGCCTACTTGGGAAACGGACTTGGCCCAGTGGTTAGGGCGTCCGTCTACCACATGGGAGGTCCACGGTTCAAACCCCGGGCCTCCTTGACCCGTGTGGAGCTGGCCCATGTGCAGTGCTGATGAGCGCAAGGCATGCCGCCCCACGCAGGGGTGTCTCCCGCATAGGGGAGCCCCACGTGCAAGGAGTGCATCCCGTAAGGAGAGTCGCCCAGCGTGAAAGGAAGTGCAGCCTGCCCAGGAATGGTGCCGCCCACACTTCCTGTGCCGCTGACGACAACAGAAGCAGACAAAGAAACAAGACGCAGCAAATAGACACAGAGGACAGACAACCAGGGGAGGGGGGGAATTTAAAAATATATATATATATATACCTACTTGTGCTCTTTTTTAGTTGCTGCTTGCATGGAGTATCTTTTTCCAACTGGTTTGTTTTCATGAGCCGAAGATTATTCTCTTCTAGGCAGTATATAGATGGCTCATGTTTTATTATCTATTCTGTCAGCCTATGTCTTTTGACTGGGGAGTCTGATCCATTCACTTTCAATATTACTGTATTGTTTACTTCCACCACTTTATTCTTTCACTTTTGTATTTCATATCTTATTTTCATCAGTCGTTTTACTCTTTTGGTTATACATTCTGCTAGTCTTTCATTCAACATTCTCCTCCAAGTCTCTCTCTCCTGTCTTTTTCTTTCAGGGTATAAGGTTCCCTTTAATACTCTCTGCAAAACCAGGTTCTCTTCTCTAAACTCTTTGTTTCTGTTTATTTCTGAATATTTTAAACTCACCATCATATTTGAAGAACAATTGTGCCAAATAAAGAATTCCCAGCTGGCAATTTTTCTCTTTCAGTATCCTAATTGTATGATACCACTGTCTTCTCTCCTCCACGATTTCTGATGAGAAATCCACACTAAGTTTTACTGGGTGCCTCCTGTATATAATAGTTTGCTGCTTCTTTGCTATTCTCAGAATTTTCTCTTTATCTTTTTTGACATTAGACATTCTGAGTAATGTCTTGGCATAGGTCTATTTGGATTTATTCTGACTGGGGTGCACTATTCTTCTTGGACACATAAATTCATGTCTTTCATGAGAGTTGGGAGATTTTCAACCATTATTTCCTCAGATAGTCTTTCTTTCCTTTTTCTTTCTATTCTCCTTCTGGAAATCCCATGAAACGTATATTGTTGCACTTCATGTTACCTTTCAATTCCCTCAATTCTTCCGATTCTTTTCTTTTTTTATTCTTCTCTCTTTCATGTCAGTGCTTCTGTCCTCTGCATCATTTATTCTTTCTTCTGTAATTTCGAGTCTGCAGTTGTATGCCTTTAATGTGTTTTTTTTTAAAGATTTATTTATTTCTCTCCCCTTGCCCCTCCCCCGCCCCCCGTTGTCTGCTCTTTGTGTCCATTTTCTGCGTGTTCTTCTTTGCCCGCTTCTGTTGTTGTCAGCGGCACGGGAATCTGTGTTTCCTTTTGTTGGGTCATCTTGTTGTGTCAGCTCTCCATGTGTGCGGCACCATTCCTGGGCAGGCTGAACTTCTTTTCGCGTTGGGCGGCTCTCCTTACGGCACGCACTTCTTGCGCGTGGGGCTCCCCTAGCGGGGGACACCCCTGCGTGGCACGGCACTCTTTGCGCGCATCAGCACTGCCTGTGGGCCAGCTCCACACAGGTCAAGGAGGCCCAGGGTTTGAACCACAGACCTCCCATGTGGTAGACGGACGCCCTAACCACTGGGCCAAGTCCACCGCCTTTAATGTGTTTTTGAGCTCACCTATTATGGTTTGCATTCCTGTGAATTGTCTTCTAACTCATTGATTTGATTTTGGAGATTTGAATGAACCTCATTGATTAGCTGTCTCAAATCCTGTATTTCTTGAGGGCCTTCAATATATTCCTTTGCTTCAGCCATTTCTTCCTTTTCCTAATATGGCTTGTAATTTTTTGGTGACATCTAGGCATCTGATTAGGATAGTGAATTTACTCTGATGCTCAATTTCTCTCTCTTGCGTAGTGATTTATTGGCAGGAAGCTGTGTGTTATTGCCTTTCTTTGATTCTTGGTTCACTCTGTTCTAGGTCTTTTTGTTTATCCCTGTGAGTTGCTCAAATCTGGGCCATGGAAACAGTAATGGGTTGCAGATCCACTTACAAGAGCTAGGGGATGGAGACTGTAAATTCCAAGAAAAGTCATTTATTTTGTTTCCTCACATGCACTTTCTTGGTCTGCCAGCAGATGGTGCTCCTCAGCAACCCTCTCAGTTCAAAGCCAGGTGGGAATGTGTTCACTGCAACAGGGACAGCAAAATGTGACAGAAAAATCTGCCTGAAAGCTATTCAGAGCCTTGCAATTCAAACTTTCTCAGAGGCAGTCCAACATTTTCCAGCAGTCCCCTCTCTTTTCCTGGACAGAAAATAATTCTACTGCCCTGTGAGTCCTCACCAGTTCCAGTTAGTGGAAAGGGTGATTAAGAGGGTTGGTTATCTTTAGTCCTATGCCAGCTCCCAAGGCAAGCAATGGTATAGCCCCACTCTGCCTGGAAGTGCTCCTGGGACACAGGAGACCAAATCTGTTGGTCAAAAGCAAAATCAGCCTTAGGCTGAATCCCTCTCTCCTGTTTCCTGGGGAGAAGTGTATCCACGCTGTCTGTACCTGCTGGCTAGAGGTCAGAGATTTCAAAGCTGTCTGCTTGGAGTGTAAGGGTAAAGGTGGAGATGGCTGCAGCTGCAGCTTCCACGCAGAGTCTTTCTGTCGAGATTCTCTTCTTGTACCCCTCTCTCTTCTGGGTGGTATCTAGCCTTCCTCTAGTGCCCTAAACTCTAGAACATTTTTTTCTAGGCCATGTCTGCCTGTCCTCTAGCTATTTTTCCTGGAGAGAAGTGAGTCCTGTGTTTCTCTGATCCACCATCTTCCCATAAGTCCCTATTTTTATCTTACTTCTAAATGGAGAACGAAAATTGCCAAAGGAAGGAGGACAGGCATAAGACCATTATTACTCCAAGTTGAGAAAGATGGAAAGGAAGGTTCTCCATAGGTACTGCATTTAACAAATATTTGTGGATGCCTACTGTGTTTATCAAGCTAAAGAGACTGAACAAAGAGGCAATGCTCATTTCAAAGTTCTTAACCCATTCTTCTGCAAAGTCTATCTGCAAGCGTAGCCTTAGGTTAGGGTTTGTATGCATATAAGAAGTACCTGTGGAGCTTTCAGAAACACTAGTGCCTGGACCCATACTCCTATGATTCTGCTTCCATTGATAAGAGTGGTGACATAGCATCACTATCACTTACAAGTCTGCCATATAATTTATAAGTAAAAGCAAGATTGACAAATGCTGCCCTAAATGAATGTTTGGATCTTAACTTTGGTCTCTGTTAAAATGAAGATTCTGATTCAACAGATCTGAAGTGTAAGACTGAGACTCTGCATTTCTAACAAGTTCCAAGGTTCTGCCAATATTGCTATCTATAGACCTCACTTTGAATACTATGGGAAAAACTGATAACACTCCTAACACCCTATTCATATCTGGGACTTTGTTTACAGGAGTTCCTCCTTCCTAAATGTCACAGTGTAGCCTATAGAATCTAGTTTAAATAATTTGCCCAAAGTCTTATGGCCACTAAGTAGCAGAGACAAGATTAAGCAAGCTTCCAAGTCTAAAACCAGGCAGCTAAAGCACTTACACATTGAATGATGTAGGAATACAGCTAAGGTTATGTTTCATGTTATATTTTCCCTACAAAATGAAATCTTTCTTTAGAAGAAAAAGACTCAGTCTATGGAATTTCCAAAATAATGCTTCCTAAATGTGAATAATTTTTCAATCCCTTCCACAGGTAAATGGCAGAGGAAAAATATTCCATACCTTCATGCATCTTCTTGGATGTTAAAGCAAAGAAAGAAAGATAGTTCATTTACAAAGGGAACTAATAACTATAGAACTGACTTATAAAATGAGGAAATTAATTTATGGTTTATTAAAAAATTTTATGGAGGACTGCATGTAGATACTGAATTGAAGCAATGATTAAGAAGGTTATTCAAGCCAGTCTCCTACTTAAAACAGATGGCAATAATGGAAAGTAATTACTATAATGGAGAATTTTATTACTTTATGAAGCAGCTGCTAATGAGCTCTAATGATTAAAAAGTTCTCCAAAATATTTTTCCTTATAATTTTTGGCCATATGGCTTAACCCCAGAAATTTTGGGTAACAGAAAAGAGGTGCCATTCTCTTCTTTGGGCAATATTTATATCTATGTGAGTCAACATCTAGCCAGAGGAATATAGTTGGGGTATTAAAAGATGTGCAACTCAATGAAATTTTGCCTAAACAATGATGGGACAGACATGGCTCTCTTACTTTATCCAGGTTTTAATTATATATGCACTTCCTCAATTCCTGTACACAACCACCTTAAGAAACATGGCAGAAAACATCATTCTTTATCTTCATTATTTAAGTTTTACACATAAGAAAGCTGAGGACCGAAGATATTAAGGTATTTGCCAAGGATAATTAACAGAGTAGGGATTCCAACCTTGGACATCTAACTCTAATTTCTAAGAATTACAGGGAAGCAATATAGAACAATGCTTCAAAGCATAAGCTTAGTAGTAAGAACTACATGGAGGGGTTGACTCTCAAATCAATCCATCATTTCCTATATTTATTTTAATAAATTCTATTTATTTATTTATTTAAATAAAAAAATCTAAATTTATTTAGGTTATTAATAGGAACAGACTAGTATTAGAGCAGAGTGGATATAAGATGTAACTGTTGACAGTCCCCTTTCCAAAATATTCCACATTATGACAATACTGCTGTCTATTTCTATGTTGCAAATCTGTGTGTTTTCAGCATATGTTTAGAATAACATACAATTTATCATCCAAACAAGGACATTTCTGGGAATGAAAGGAGAAACTTTTAATAATTAAACTGGGACAAAAAAGCATAAACTTTAGCCTTTCCCATTACTATGATGTATGGTCATCAAACCTACAATAATATATCCCCAATATTTTCTCTCCTAGGTGAGTGGGTATAATATTAATATTATTAACAGAAAAGCACAGATCCTCCATTACTCTAGTTTCTCTAAACCTAGATTTGCTATCTCTTAGGATAATTCAACTATCAATAGTATTTTAGAGAATACTGAGAGCACTCTAGAGGATGCCATATGAACCTTTATTTCTGAAGCTTATTTAAGTTTAGGATACTGAACACTGTTAACCAGGATGGCAAATATGTGACATCTGATGCCACTTAGGCAGACATCACTAACCTATCATGATATTCTTTCCTGTTACATGAAATCTGAACATCTCATATGTAAAATTTTATGAGAAAAGGAACAAACCATAAAAATAAATAAATCTATGCCAACAAATTGAGCATCAAAATGACAGTGTAGAACACATGCAAAAAAATGCATACAATAGAATCTTTGACTCTTTGATAATGTAAGAGGGAAGTTTAGGTCTTAAGAAGACATGACAAGTCCAAATGGATAATACATAATTAAAATGAAACATACTCACTTGCTTTCCTCATCCAAAAGATGGAGTAGTCCTGTAGGTTTCTTGCTAATAAGATTTATGCAACAGGTATTATCAATATAATCTATATTGTGCCAACTAATACCTTCAGTTCTATATTCCTCCTAGGAAAACCAAATAACAAAACAACAATTTATTCATGTTGCAGAAAATAATAGGTATATGATGATAAGGATTGAAAATTTTTACACTCACTTTTTAAATAAAATACTACAACAAAGTTCTTTTGTTATAATTCTTTTTCCAGTCAAACTTAAGGGCTGTATTCATTTTACTTGCACTATCAGGTGACCATACTAAGGGAAAATATACAGTGAAGATATTCATGATTCTATTCATGATTCTAAACTATCAAAAAGACTGCAAGTACTAATGGGTTCATCAACAATTAATTTAATGAAACAGGAATTCCTGGGGAAAGTGGGAAAGCATACCCTTAGATCATCAGTGATATAAATCATACAGAATTTATTCACAATCAAGTTTGTCTAATGACAAAACAGAAAGGAAAAAAAAACCTGGAATATTTTCCAAAAATATTTATATATTCAAATTAAAAGGTTAAAAAACTCACAGCTCCAGCCTTGAGCAACTATTCAAAATACTCATTTCTCCATACTGGGGAATATTCCTTTATTCATCATTATGATGCTTTCATTTTTAGATAGTTTTTTAGGAAAAGGTGTCCCTGAGAATCTAAAGGAGACAGGTTTCTACACTGCAGTGATATGTGGGTATCAAGTAAGCATCTTGTTCAACTGATCGTTTTAGCATTAATTGATAATACTTGCCCAAATCAATTAATTCTCTACAAATACGGTGTTTTAGAAAATAGTGATTTTGTAATTCTATCATTCCTTCTGTGTTTATTACTGTCCTGTAAGGAAGAACATGCCTAATAAAACTATATTTACTCTAATTAAGAAGGCTAAATGACTAATTCTTTCCTTTTAAGTTAACAGTTTCAAGATTATGGAATTATTTTATAAAGGGAAACCCTGAAAAGATGATAAGAATGGTTTCTTCACCTTTTCTTTTGCAGTATTGTTAGAATGTATAACATGAACATATATGGATTTTTACAGGCATTACTAGCAGTCCAGCAGCCCTCCTGATCTCATCCTCCCATGACCATCCAGACCCGCTTCCCCAAAGTTAACTATTGTCTTAGCTTCTAATAAAACTGATAATATTGCCTGTTCATGAATACTACTATATAAACAGAATCACACAATACATATTCTTTTTGTTGTGCTTATTTTTTTATCCAACGTTATTTTCCAATAACACATCCATGTTATTGGATGGACACATTCATTTTAATTGATGTGGGGCAAGTTCATAAAACACAGCCACATTCAATCATTTCTGCACAGTCTATGGCTTGTTTTCACTCTACAACAGCAAAGCTGACTATCAATGACAGGAACCACATGGCACAAAAAACTTAAAATATGTACATATCTCATTTTTTAAATAAAAACAGAGTGCTGAACTCTGCAATGGATCATTGGTTCTCAAACTTCAAGTGTACAAAAGAATCACCTAGAAGGCTTGTTAAAAGAGCTAGGCACCACACCCAGAGTTTCTGAATAAGAAAATATAGGATGATGCCCAGGAATATGAATTTCTAATAAGTCTCAAGTGACACTAATGCTGTTGGTTGAGGGGCAATATTTTCAGAACTACTGTTATACAGTATTTTGGTTGAGAGATCAATACTTTCAGAACTGTTGTAGAGTACTCCACTGTACATATAAACAACAATTTACTAATCTATTCTAGTATTGACAGATCTTAGTTATCTCCAATTATTAGCTATTAAACATAATGCCATTATGAACATTTCTGTGCAAGAAAACCTTTTGGTATAGATTTATATATTTTTGGAAGGTAGACATACAGGGTTATAAATTAGTCAATATTTTTCACTCTCAACACATACTAACAAACAGCTTTCTAAAGTGATTGTATGGGAATTTTCCTTGAGCCTTCTCTCTTTGATATTTGTATTATCAGTCATTTTCATTTTAGTCATGCTGGTGAGTGTCTAGGAGGATCACACTGTTTTGATTATAAGGAAAAAACATTCTATTTCTACTGCCTGTGGCAGTTTGAAAATTTGCAGACCCCAGAAAATCCTGTTCTTAATGTAGGAGGGACCATTTGATTATATTACTTCAGTTAAGGGCCTCCGACTAAACTGCATGACCCAGGGTGGCTCTCAATCCTATTACTGGAGTCCTTTATAAATGGAGGAATAAAAACCCCCATATTAAAACAAAACAAAACAAAAAACCCTGCCGAGACAGAGAGGAACCCAAAAGATGGCCCTATCCAAAAGCCAGAAGCTGAAATCTACAGAACCCAGAAGCTGAGAGGAAGTCATTTTAGCCAAAAGCTGAAATCAAAGAGGCCCAGAGGAGAGGGGAGAGATGAGTGGAAGCCACCACATGTCCCAGAAAACCTCTCTCGATAATGCCTGACTTGTATATGACCTCAGAACCACAAGCTTTTAATCTAATAAACCCCCACTGTAAAATCTAATCCATTTCTGCTATATTATTTTGTCCTGGTTTTAGTCTTCTGTGGACCCTAGGAAATCCTGTTCTTAAAGCAAACCCATTCCTATGCCTGTAAACCTATTTATGTAGGACCTTTTGGTAAGATTTAGTTAAGGGACCTTTTGATTAAGTTCACTTTAGTTAAGAGAATTTGATTAAAGAGCTCAGGGTGGGCCTGATCCTCTCACTGGAGTCCTATATAAATGGAGGAAAGACAGTAGAGCTGCCACTTTTTAAGCTACCATGTGAGAGGACTTCAGGATCACCTACAGCCTCAGCAAAACAGACGTACCCTGAGAGGCTGACAGAGAGGCCGAGGCTAGAATCAGTGGAGCAGCCTGTAGCTGAAGAGATGAGTTATATGCCTGAACGCCCAGAGTGGAGCTTGGGGATAAAGTGAGCCTAGATAATAAAGCAAAGGCCAGCCACCATTTTGCCTTGCCACATGGCAGAAGCCCAGGGTCACCAGCACTGAACTTTGGTGAGACAGCATCTCTAATGATGTCTTGATTTGGACATTTTCACAACCTCAGAACTATGAGATTTTAACTTACAAAATTCCCATTATAAAAGCCAACCCTTGGAAGAGACCCTCAGCAGCCCTCAGTGGACCCAAGCACAAAACAGTGATGCTGGTCTTGTACAGACTTATTTTTAAATCATTAAAAATAATTCCTATTAAAAAAAAATAAAATATAAGCCAACCCATTTCTCTTATTTTTGCATTGGCAGCCTGTGGCAAATGAAAACACGCTCCTAGCAGCTTTTTAGCATACTAAAATACTACCCATTTGGACATCTTCATGAAGTATCTCTGTTACTAATAAAAACTCTTAGCCAATATCCTAGGCTTGTTCTCAACCTTAGGGGGCAAGCATTCAGTATGTTTCATTCTTTTTTTTTTTTAAGATTTATTTTATTTATTTCTCTCCCCTTCCCCCCACCCCAGTTTTCTCTTTTCTGTGTCCATTTGCTGTGTGTTCTTCTGTGTCTACTTCTATTGTTGTATTGTGTCTATTCTTGTTGTGTCATCCTGCTGCGTCAGCTCTCTGTGTGTGCAGCCGCCACTCCTGGACAGGCTGGACTTTTGCGCTGGGCAGCTCTTCTTACGGGGCGCACTCCTTGCGCGTGGGGCTCCCCTAAGCGGAGGTACACCCCTGAGTGGCACGGCACTCCTTGCACACATCAGCACTGCACGTGGGCCAGCTCCACACGGGTCAAGGAGGCCCCGGGTTTGAACTGTGGACCTCCCATGTGGTAGATGGACACCCTATCCATTGGACCAAGCCTGCTTCCCTCAGTATGTTTCTATTAAGTATATTACCTATAGGTGTTTTGTAGATGCCCTTAATTTTCCTTTTTTTAAGATTTATTTTTATTTACTTATTTCTCACCCACCATACCTCCTTGTTTGCACACACTACCTGTTCTCTGTTCATCTTCTTATAAGGAGACCCTGGGAACCAAACCCAGGATCTACCATGTGGGAGGAAGGCACTCAAACACTTGAGCCACCTCTGCTCTCTACTTGTTGTGTCTCTCATTGTGTTTCCTTGCTGCATCTCTTTGTTGCATCATCTTGTTGCATCAGCTTGCCACACCAGCCTGTAGCATCAGCTAGCTCTCTTGCTTATCTTTAGGAGGCACCAGGAACTGAACTCAGGACCTCCCATTTGGTAGGCTTGAGCCACATCTACTTCCCTATATGCCCTTTATCTGGTTGAGGAAGTTTATTCCTAGTTTGCTAAAAGGTTTTCCCTTTTTTTAAAAATCATGAATGAATATATACAATTTTATCAAATGTTTTAACTAATGATAGTGAATTTCTTTCTTTGTTTTCCTAATGAAGTTAATTAGATTAAATGTTACACAAACCTGAAAACAATGCAGTTTGGTTCTGATGTATTATATCTTCCTAGATTTATGTTACTTATATTTGTTTAGGATTTTTCCAATCTGTGTTCATCAGTGACATTAACATGTAATCTATGCTTCTAATAATATCCTTGACAGATTTTGTCATCAATATTTTTCTGATTCCTAAAATAAGTTGAGAATTATGCCCTTATTCTATTCCATGATAGAAAGATGTCAGACTGATACTATTTCTTCTTTCAATGTGGGTAGAATTAACCAGTGAAGCAATCTTTCCTTGAAACACTCTTTATGGAAAGCCTTTTAATCACATATTCAATTTCTTTAATAGTTAAAGAATCAGATTTTCTACTTCTTGTGTCAATTTGGAAAGTTATATTTTTCATATCATTTGATATGTCTACTTACTGACAAAGTATTTTAGTTTATCTACTATCTACTCCATAATAAGTGTAGAACCTACAATGCTGTCCTGTCATTCAGATTCTGGTTATTTATATCCCTCTCTGTCTCCTTCTCCTGGATAAATTTCTTGAGAGGTTTATTAATGTTTCTAATTATGGTGCTTTGAAGCTAAACATACTTCAGAAAAATATATTCTTAAATCCATTCCTTTGGGTGTAAACCCATTGTAAATAGGACCTTTTGATGAGGACACTTCAGTTAACTTACATCCCACATCAATCAGGATGGCTCTTAATCCAATTACTGGAGTTCCTTAATAAATAAGACAATGAAATTCAGACAGAGAGAGAGAGCCACAAAGGCAAGAAGCGGAAATCAGTGAAACCCAGAAAAGAAGGAAGATATCAGGAGACACAACCATGTGTCTTGCCACGTGACAGAAGCCAACAACTACTAGAAGCTGGACTTCAGGAAGAAAGCATCACCTTGATGATGCTCTGATTTGGACATTTTCCCAGCCTCAAAACCATGACAGAATAAATTCCCATTGTTTAAACCAAACCATTTCATGGTATTTCCTTTGAACAGTCTAGGACTCTAAAACAACAGTCTTTCTTTTTTTTTCATTTTAAAGACAATTTATTGCCATATACCATTCATACATGAACATACATAAAAAATAAGTGTATAGTAACACAATGGTCCTTTTAAAGTATTTTTTTTTACTTTATTGATCCTCTCCCATGGTATATTTGTTTTTGCTTTTATTTCATTTCTTCTTTTGTCTTTATTATTTCCTTCTTTCTACTATCTTTGGTTTAGTTTGTTGCTCTTTATCTAATTTGTTGGGATGAATACTTAGATCTTTGGTTTTCAGCCTCAAAATCTTCTAAAATCTATAAATTACCCTCTAAGTACAGTTTTAAACAAATCCCACAAAATTTAATATGTAAAATGTTCATTAAGTGCAATATATTTTCAAATCTCTTTTTCAGATTCTAGGCTATTTAGAAAGACATTTCTTAATTATAAATCATACAAGAAAGTTCCACTTATCCTTCTCCTATTGATTTCTACCATAATTCCACTATATTACTAAAATCTGACCCTTGCTTTATAACCCAGTATATAACACATTTTGTAAATATTCCATGCGAACATGAAAACAGTGTGTATTCTGTAAC
Organism: Dasypus novemcinctus; assembly: GCF_030445035.2. Taxonomy (NCBI): domain Eukaryota; kingdom Metazoa; phylum Chordata; class Mammalia; order Cingulata; family Dasypodidae; genus Dasypus; species Dasypus novemcinctus. Next base: position 146,975,157 of record NC_080675.1, read on the forward strand.
AGTTGTTGCATTAGTCTCTATATTTCATATATTAAATAATTGCCTTTAAAGCCTCCTATATTCTTACTAAGTCTCATGCATCATAGAAATTATTACCCTGCATGGAAATTACAATATTTATCTCACATTCTATGCTATGTACTCCTTTTGGACAAAATTTAGAGCTGAACAACAGTAAGCATATTCAAGATTTTTCCTCCAAAAGCATCTTTTTCGTTTTCTATTTTTTTAATCTTCCTGATTTAACATTCAGTTGAATTTACTAAACAGTCACTGGGAACACATTTTATATCATGTACCACTCATAAATAAATGAGATGTTTAATATTTAAATTGCCTGAAATATCTTATTCTATCAAACTAATTTTAAGTGGAAAAGCATGAGGAGGGAGTGAAGGAAAAAATGAAACAGATAGGATGGCAAAAATATCAAGGAATCAAAACTGTTTTAGTTTCCCAGCTGCTAAAATAAATACCACACAACAAGTTGGCTTAAACAATGTGAATTTATTGGCTCCTGATTCTGAGGCTAGAAGTAATCCAAAATCAAGACATCAATAAGACCAAGCTTTCTCCCTGAGAAAGAGCCTACATTCTGTTTGACCATGTCTTAACCCTAAGAATTCTATGGAAACTGTAGGCTCTTCCTCTTCCTACAATGAAGGAGTATTTAGCTGCCCATATTGGGCTTTCCACACAGTCCTGTTCCATACACTATACTGACTCAAGATTCTATTAATAAGGTTCTGTAACCTATCCTAGAACAAGGAAGCCAAACCAAATCAAACAAGAACAATTAGCATTACACAAAGCGACCAAGCCCATAGTTGGAATAAAAATAATAACAAAACCCCAAACAAACCAAAACATCCTTCCTTTCCAGGGTACAGTAAAATAAGCACATGTTTTCTAATATATTTGTGGGCTATGAAAAATTTAAAACCCTATAAGATGTGGCTGAAAAACTATGTTCTAGTTTGTCACTTGCTTACACTGATATGAAGACCACAATATCTGAACTGAAATATAAGATATAAAATGCTCTTCATGATGATGACTTAATGTTTGTGTTTGTGTATGTAAGGAAGGCATGCATGCATTAACCTACTCACTTGCTCCAATTTAAAGATATGCTGATTAAAGTAGTGTTGTAAACGTTCATTAGCAAAATTAATACAGAACTGTTCGAAGCTGTTATTTTCATAATCTTCAAATCCAAAAATATCAAGAACACCAATGGACAAAGTCTGTAAAACAAGACAAAATTTTGGTTTGAAAAATGAGGTTCAAATTTATTTCATGAGTAATATCCCTAATATAAGTTACAAAACATTCAAAGTCATTACACAGTAATAAAAAATGGATTTTTGGGGGCTAGTATTCAGTCAAAATATAACAAATAAAAAACATTTTAGTAACCTTTAATTTATCGTCATCTTTTTCCTTTTATCGAATCATTAAAAAATACAATTACATTTTAATACCTGAAATCCATGAATTACATTATAAAAAAGCAGAAAGCTAGGTTAGTTGCTAATTATTTCAATCTCAGAAATCTCTAAACTCCAAAAGACAAGGTAAGAGCCTATGAGCAAGTCAGAAGGTTACCTAAGTACCTATGCCTGGTTATGCCAAGAGAACAATGTAACTTTTCCTATTTTTGGCTTCTATATCTCAATAAATGGAATTCTGCCTTAAGACCCAAGCTAAAAAGTACATTTACTACACCTCATGCAGGCTAAGAATGAAACTAGATATCAGAACACTGTCTACTATATACCATATAGCTTAGCATTAGCATAACATAGCACAGTATAGCATAGTACATAAATGTCTATACTATTTTTTTATATTTTACATGCAGAAATTACCTATTCTTAAAGGGATGATAGGATTAAATTCTAATACCCTACTCTACTTGGAGCTGTGTACATGCACATCTAAAGAATGTAAATGAACAGGAAAAAAGATCTGGAAACCTGCATATAGAACAATATTTATTACAAACAGTAAGCCAATAGTAGTAAGGATGGAGACATCAGGAGTACAATACTTATTACTCTATATAATTTTGTTATGTTCTAAATTTCATGTATTAAAATTTATTAAAATGTTTTTAAGAGAAAAAGCATAATATAATCCAATGCGTGTTTACCTTGGTATTTTGTTCTAAATCTTTACTATTCAAAAGTGCATGATTAATTCGAAAAACTATCCAGTCAAACAGGGCACTATATAGAGACTTAGCCATGGAGTTCCTGACTGTCACAGCCTGCAAGACAAGAAAAGCATTAGGAATATGAGTGGAATTTGCAATAATCTGGTTAAGATACTGTAGAAAAGTATGTTTTGCTCTCATTCAAGAAAGCATACACTCCTCAATTAAAAACTAATTTTTCTCTCAACATAAACACACTATTATTGAGTTTTGAATATGTACTAATTAACTCATTCCAACTCAGAAAATCTAATGGGGATGGCTAAAATTGCTATAAAAAAGGGAGGGGACAAATGTAGGTCTTGGTCTAAAATATTTATATATATGTATTTCCTCTAGGAAAGAAGATTTAATGGGAAGTATACAAGTGAAAATTCAATATCAAACAAATGGGTCTTCAAGGTAAAATGGGGAAGAGCATTCAACAAATGAACAAATTTCTTAGAAAAAGATAAACACAAAATGAACATTCAATATATAATCACAGATTGCATTAATATAATTATAGTTATCTATAGAATCCTAATCATACTATTAAAACATACATATAATACTGCCATAATTACTTCTGGTTGTCTTCAGGTTGTCATTCACAATAATCTCTAGTATTTTAGACTGGAGAGGTTAATCCATTTGCATTTAAAATCGCTATCTATAAAGCAGAACTTTATTCTGCTATTCTACTATTTAGACTTTGTAAGTCATACCTTTTTTGTCCCTCAATTCTTCCATTAACGCCTACATTTATATTATATTTTGATTTTTTTGTGTTGTACCATTCTCACGTCTTTTCATTTCTATCTGGATATATTCTTTCCATATATTTTCCTTGTGGCTAACATGAGGCAAAAATTTACCATCTTAAAAATATAATTAGCATATTTGGTTTCATAACAATATGACTTCAAAACCAATATACACATGCTTTACTTATATCACTCCAACTGCCCTATTTTTTTGTACTTGTTACTAACTGTATCTTCATATGTCCAAAACAATAGATCTATCCTTACTTTTTAAGCACAGGCATTTTAGCACCTGTAGGAACTAAGAAGAAGAATTGTACTGGCATTTATAATTATCCAGGTGGTTACCTTTCTCAGAGATTTTTATTTCTTTATGATGCTTTGAACCACTGTCTAGTACCCCTTCCTTTCAGTCTGAAGAATTTTCTTTAGCATTGCTTTTTAGGGCAGGTCTAGTGGTGATGATTTTATTTATCTGGGAATGTCTTAATCTCCCTTGCACATTTGAAAGAAAGTCTTGCTAGGTATAAAATTGTATGTTGGCAGTTGTTTTATTTCAGCACGTTAAGTATTTCAGCCATCTGACTTTTTGCCACCATGGGTTGTGATGAGAAATTTGCACTCAATCTAATTGGGACCCCCATGGAAATAACAAGTTGCTTTTCTCTTGATGTTTTCAGAACTTACTCCTTGTCCTTCAAAATTGGCAATTTGATCAGTATATATGGGGTATATTTTTCCTCATGTTTACCCTGTTTGGTGTTCTCTGGGTTTCTTAGACGCGCATATTCACGTCTCTTAAGTTTGGGAAGTTCTGCATTATTTCTTTGAACACTCCTTCTGCCTCTTTCATTCTTTGCCTTCTGAGATTCCCATAATGAGTATTTTGGTAGGCTTGATGTTCCAGAGGTCTTTGAGGAGAAATATTTTCAATTTTTAGAATTCTTTTTTCTTTCTGCTCCTTAGCCTGACTTATTTGAATTGACTTTTCATTGAGTTCACTGATTCTTTCTTTGACAGCTCCAATCTGCTGTTGGAATCCTCCTGGGAATTTTTCATTTTAGTTATTGCAGTCTTCAACTCTAGTAGTTCTGTTTAGTTCCTCTTTAAAACTTCTATCTCTTTACTAAATTTTTCATATTATTTATTCCTTTTCCTTGATATCCTTTAGTTCTTTCTTCTCCTTGAACATTTTTAAGTGTTTTTTTATAAATCTTTGTTCAGAAAATCCATAGTCTGATCTTCTTCAATGCTGTTTTCTGGATTTTTATCCTCTTCCTTTGTACAGGCCATTATTTCCCATTTCTTTGTCTTGCAATCTTTTGTAGCATGCTGCATATTTTAATAGTATAAAATGTTAACTCTAAGATTTAACTCAGATGTCTGTTTCTCAATTTTGTAACCAGCTAGTGATATGACAGGGATTTTCTTGTGTATCAGGAAGCTCTGCCTAAGGGGAATGCAGAGTGCAGGGTCCCCACTGTGTTCAAGTGGAGGGACTCAATTCTGGAGATTCTTACTCTGCCATCTTTCCACAATCCTCTGTAGATAGATTTTCTTACAACCACCTTATAAAACACTGGAGTTTCATTAAATTAAGGGTTCCTCAGCTGTGATACAAACCCACTACATGTGCAGCATCTATGCAGACTTCTCCACATCACTCCAGTAGGACTTGGGGAGCAAGGGGAACCAATGTGAACATGAAGTTCATACAGTCTGCTGTGCCAATAGTCCTCTGTCTCTGTCCCAGGAGTCTCATGCCATAATAATCCAAAAAATTTTAGCAGCCACACTTGTGTTAACTTGTAAATAGAGTAAAATCTCTGGCCTCTCACATTTCTTGACATTTGAATTGATAATGTTACTGAAACATGAACTGAGCTCTAAATAAAAGGGGAAGGGAAGGAGAAGGAGAGACATCATAAAGGGAAAAGAGAGATAGGAGAGGCTAAGTTAGGCTGTGAAGAGAAGGAGAAAGAATAATATGGAAGACATACAGCCACAGCACAGTTTATTTTAATATAAAATATGAGTAGGTATATGTGCTCAGGGAAAAACCAACAAAGATAAAATAACTCTCTAAGGCTTTGATTCATCACATAGGTGAAAGAATTTCCTTTATACCTCCTTTTTAATCTCTTTTTCCCTCTGACATAACACGGAAGACTAAATAAGGGCAGATATTTAAATAAGCTTGTAGACAGAAAAGTAAGTGAGAAGTAACTTGTTTCTATCTGTGTGTGTGTGTGTGTGTGTGTGTGTGTGTTTTAAGAATTGAAAGAATCTAACGGGAATGAGAAGAAAAGGTTTTGGGGGATAAAATATTCAAAAAGTTGAGAAAGATACAAGACAAAAGTAGAAAGATTTTATTAGATGATACTGTAGAATCAATGGAGTATGGATATAATGAATTTGTGGTGACAAAAATTCAAGAAAACATTTTAAAAATTTGACACAATTCTTCAAAACTTGCAATGGATATGAACAGAACTATTATCAAGGCCATGAAGACCAGGGTCCTTGAAAAATCATAATAGCAATGAGAAAGTGGGGGAGATTCAAATCTTCAGATGGTGGGATATCTCCACCCGAATAGGTACTTCCATTATATACCTCATGAGTGATCAGTGTAGGAACTTTAAACAGAGACTAGAAGGGGCAGCAGTAAACAGGCTTGAGTTAGTTTAACATAAAAGCAACAAAACCTTGGCTACTAGTTCCTCTGAACTCACCAACAACTGACTCCATTAACACTGTAGGAGAGAAAACACTAATTTGCTCTAAATCTATTTTCTTAGTTCTTTTTGAATGTTGCTTAAAACAAAATTCTGTATCCAAAATGTCACTTATGAGAGAATACTCACAGCTCAGAAAAACCTTTTATTGATATCTTCACTCAACTTTCCTACTTTTTTGTTTTCTAAGTGTCTCAATATGAAATCTAAACCAAACCTCACTAAAGTTCCACTCCTTAAGTGTGGGCTGCACATAGTGACATCCCTCCAAAAATAACAATTAAGGCAGAAGAGAAAATAAGCATTTCACAGGGGAAAAACCTGACATATCCTACTTCAGTCAAGTCATCAAGGTCAATTTGAACAGTCATAAATCTTGTTGATAGTACGTATTCTTAATATGATGTGACAAAACTGGTACTTTACCTCTAATATCTTTCCCCCTAAAACCCATAACTATAGTCTAATCATGATAAAACATCAGATAAATCTCAATAGTGTGGTATCCTAAAATATCTGACCAGTACTCCTGGGAAACTGTCACAGCCTAAGGAGACAGGACAACTAAATGTAATGTGTTATCATGAATGGGATCCTGGAAGAAAATGACAAGAAGTAAAAACTAACGTAACCTGAACAAACCATGGACATTAGCTAATAATAATGTTATCAATATTGGTTCACTGATTGCAGTAAACATACCATACTACTGTAAAATATTAATAGCAGAGGAAACTGAGTGCAGGAATGTATATAGAAACTTGCAGCTATATTTTTCTGTAAATCTAAGACCTTTCTAAAATTATAGTCCATTAATGAAAAACAATTCACAATTTAGAAATCATTTCAACTTTCAACAAACATACAATAATGAGATAGTTATCGTAAAGCCCTGGTACTAGAAGAATACAGGTCTTAATTTACATATTTATTATCTCAGTGCTGACTTTGAAGCTTGCATATTCAGACATATATTTATATCTCTGTATTGATGTTTAAAGGAAGTATAAAGCAATCAATAAGATCTACACTATCTTCCAATCAACATTTCTCTATTAATCTTCCTGTGTGGCCTTGGTTAAGTTACTTAAACTCATAGGTTACAGTCTATGCATCAGTGAAATGGGATAATATTACAACCTGTCATGTAAGTGATGAATAAAAATTTAAGTAAAGCACTTAGAACATGCCTGGTACATACTAAGCACTAAAGAATATAAGCTATTATTATCATTATAACTTTTGCTTATTTTTTTTTTGGCTAGTATTTTTTTAAAATATATTTTTATTAGAGAGGTTGTGAACTTACAAAACAATCATGTACATGTGTGGAATTCCCATATAACAACCCTCCACCAACACACTACACATTGTTGTGGAACATTTGTTACAGATTATTAGAAAATATCAGAAATATTATTAGAAAATTACCACCATGGTCTATAGCATACATATTGGTATATTTTTTCCATACCCCCTTATTATTAACACATCTTTGGCATTGATGCAAGAATATTATAGTATTGCTGTTTCCGTAGTCCACAGGTTACATTAATTTTATTTTTCCCGTGCTTCTCCACAGTCTTATACTTTAGCTTATTTAATTACTATTATAAGGTAAAGTATGAGGAGTAATTAAATGCCATTTTTGTGTTTTGATCACAAATACAATTAAATTCAAACATACTTCAATACTTATTAAGTATCCTCTAAAGGTACTTTACTACGAAGCAAGCAAATACAAAATAGGTTATGGCAATTAAAAATAACGATACTATGGTCCATTTTTAAGCAATTTCAGAGCAAATTTTACCTTAGCTTAAACACATATTTCCTGAGTACGTATCATGTATCAAATTCTGGATATCCTATTGGAATAAATGTTTAGTACTTTAAACTTTGCAAAGTGCTTTCCATGAGCATCGCCTTCCGAAATTCACAGAACAATTCTATGAGTGAAGTAAAACTCAGCTTTGGGCTTTTCCCTCTAACTTCTCACCCCAAGCTCAAAAAGAAGTTACAATCATCCATAAACCCACCACCCAGATAAAATAATACTTGATTTGCCATATTTCCTTTATAAGTGAATGACAAAATTTTTTGGCTGAACCATGTGAATTTAAGTTACAAACATGACACTTTACTCTGAAATTTTTACCAGGTATTTCCTAAAAATTAGGACAGTATCATACATAACTATAATGTCATTATCACTCTTGGAAAATTAATAATGATTAATTACCTGATATCACCTAATATCTAGTTGATATTAAAATATCCTGAGTTATCACAAAAATATATTTTACAACTAGTTTTTCACAACCAGAATCCAATCAAGATTCATGCATGGCATTTGACTAACTTTTTCATTGCTTTCAAACTAGAATATTCCCTCCACCACCTTGACCCACCACTGACAATGAGTTTAAGAAACCAGTCTATTTGTTTCTATGATGTTCCACATTCTAGATGTACTGTTTCCTCATGTGTCATTTAACTTATTCCTCTATCACTTCTTTTAATAATAAAACAGGTGTTAAAGGTCTGATTAGATTCAAGTTAAATAATTTGGGCAAAAAGCCTTCATAGTTAATGCTAAGTTCCTCATATACCATCATATCAGAAGGCATAAAATGACAAATCAACCTACCAACAGTGATACTAAATTTGACTACTTACTCAAGATGACGACTGCCAGATCTCTACACTATAAAGACAATTTTTTTCTTTTGTGATTGGCAAGCAAAGTTCAATTATATTTTGCACCATGCAAATACCTATTGTCCAACAACTCAAAGACTATAGAATCTCTGGAAGATCCTTCCTCCAGTCAATTATTTTACTGGCGCAGCAATACTTCATTGCTTCTACCTATCAACTAGCATTCTTATATAAAGAGGCACTTTCTCTCTATGAATCTGGGATGAACTAGAATTTCTTCTAAAAAGTCAGGATTAATGCCATTCCTTCCTTTTAATTACCTATTTTCAAACAAAAAGTTGCTGTAATGGTTACCTACAAAAATGGATTTTTTTCTTGTAAATTCTTTTTTTTTTTTAGATTTATTTATTTCTCCCTGTATTAGTCAGCCAAAGGGGTGCTGATGTAAAATACCAAGAAACTGGTTGGTTTTTATAAAGGGTATTTATTTGGGGTAGGAGATTACAGATACCAGGCCATAAAGCATAAGTTACTTCCCTCACCAAAGTTTATTTTCACGTGTTGGAGCAAGATGGCTGCAGATGTCTGCAAGGGTTCAGGCTTTGTAGGTTCCTCTCTTCCCAGGTCCTGCTTCTCCTGGCTCAGGTCCTCTCTTCCCGGGGCTTGCTTCTCTTTCCTCTGTGTGCTTACTTCCTGAGCTCTAGCTTAAGGCTTCAGCATCAAACTCCAACATCAAAACTCCAACATTAAGAACTCTTTAACTCTTTCACCATGCCTTTTATCTAAAAGTCCCTACCCACCAAGAGGTAGGGACTCAACACCCTACTAACACAAGAGATTTACTTGATTACTTAATCATGTATAATCCAATATAATCTCATATGCCCAGAGGAAAAGACCAGTTAACAAACATAATCCAATATTTCTTTTTGGAATTCATTAATAATATCAAACTGCTACACTCCCCCATCCTCTTGTTTGCATTTGCTGTGTCTGTTGTGTGCTGGTCTTCTTTCTTTTTTTTTAAGGATTTATTTTATTAATCATCCCCTCTCATTGTTTGCAGTCACTGTCTGTTCTCTGTCCATCTGCTGCATGCTCCCCGTGTCTGCTCATCTTCTCTTTAGGAGGCACAGGGAACTGAATTGAGGACCTCCAATGTGGGAGGGAGGCACCTCATCACTTGAGCCACCTCCGCTCCCTGCTTTATTATGGCTCTCATTATGTTGTCCTCATGTCTCTTGTTGCATCATCTTGTTGCATGAGCTCGCCACATCAGCAACTGCATCTGCTCACTGACTTGCTGGTCTTCTTTAGGAAGCACCAGGAACCGAATCTGGGACATCCTATGAGATAAGTGGGCACCCAAATGCTTGAGCCACATCCACTTTTGCCTTTTTTTGTTGTCAAGTTTCAGGAGTTCTTCATATATTCTAGACATTAACTCCTTATCAAATACAGAGCTTCCAAATATTTTTCACATTCTGTTGGCTGTCTTTCCCCCTCTTGTTCATGCCTTTTGATGCACAAAAGTGTTTAAATTTTAAGTCCAATTGATCTTTTTTTCTTTTGTTTTTCATGCTTTGGGTGTAAAGTATAGGAATCCATTGCCTAATGCAAGGTCCTGAGGATAATTCCCTGTTTTCTCCTAAGAGTTTTATAGTTTTAGCTCTTATATTCAATCCATTTTAAGCTAATTTTTATATATGGTATGTGGTAGGAACCCACTTCCATTCCTTTACACATGGATATCCAGTTTTCCCTGCACCATTTGATGAAGAAACTATTCTTTCCCTACTGAGTGGATTTGGCATCCTTTGTCAAAAGTCAGTTGGCCAGGGAAGTGGATGTGACTCAAGCAGCTGGGCACCCACCTACCACATGAAAAGTCCCAGGTTTGGTTCCCATGCCTCCAAAAAAAGAAAAGCAAAACAGAAAACTGATGCAACCAGCTGGCACAGAGAGCTGATGCGACAAGATGATCCAACAAGATGATGCAACAAGATGAAACAGTGAGATGACACAATGAAGAGACACAGCAAGGACACACAATGAGAGACAATGATACCATGCTGTCTTGTGATAACTTTGTAATAAGTTTTTTTTTTTGAAAGTTTTCCAATATACTTTATTCACAATGTAGCCACTTCAAGATGCTGAGCTCTTGTAGGCTGAATGAAAAAGGCAGAACTTCTTTATTTGTTATTCTGACCAGTCTCACAATCAGAAGGAAGCTTTCATTTGCTAGCTGCTTCATAAGCTTATATAATAAGCCTTAGCTGATGGATGATTTCATAGTCAGTAGTTTTCATGTTAAATCCCAACAACTCTGTAATGGTTTCTTGAAAGTCAACAAGATCTTGTTCTCGTCCTGGCATATATTGAAGTGTGCTTTTTATTGGGTAGAGCTTGTGGGTGGCAGTGTTGAGCATCTGCTGGGCCTGCTCTTGGTCTGATCTTCCTTCTTGCTCTTACATTGCAGTCTAGTGTTTACAAGTTATCTGTTTTCATAACTACCTTCTTTTTCATTGCTTCAATCTTTATTAAAGATTGTCGAGCTTTTCAACTGTTTTTTCTTTAAGGGCACTTATTTTTGTCAGTTAAGTTTTCATATTTTTATTTGACAATTTCAAATTGGTAAGTTGCTTCTAAAGTTTTTAATTTCCTACTCCAATATGTGAGTTGTAGTGGTCTGCAAATTTTGCTATATATTCAAGGATAGTTGTTGCTTGTTGTCTTTTTCTGGCTGTTTAACTCTGTAATAAGCTTGTTTTTTTTTTAATGATTAATTTTATTTATTGCCCAACTCTACCCATCATTGTTTGTGGTCACTGTCTGCTCTCTATGTCCATTTGCTTTGTGTTCCCTGTGTCTGCTTGTCTTCTCTTAGGAGGCACCAAGAACTGAACCCGGAACCTTCCACGTGGGAGAGAGGCGCTCAATCACTCAAACTACTTCAGCTTCCTGGTTTATTGTGTCTCTCACTGATTTTCCTCTTTGTCTCTCTGCTGCATCATCTTACTGCACCAGCTTACTGTGCCTGCCGGTCATGCCAGCTTGTCTTCTCCAGGAGACATCAGGAACTGAACTTATTCCCTGTAATAAGTATTTAAAACACCAAGTATGAATCCTCCAACTTTGTAGTTCTTTTTCAAGATGGTCTTGGCTTTTCAGGGCCCCCTGCCCTTCCATATGAATTTAATGGCTGGCTATTCCATTTCTACAAAGAAGGCTATTGGGATTTTGATTGGGATTACACTGGATCTGTAAATCACTTTAGGCAGTACTGACATCTTACTGATAGTAAGTCTTCTAGTCCTTGAAAACAGGTTCTTCTATTTGTTTAGGTCTTCTTTAATTTCTTTCAATAATGATTTATAATTTTTGTATCTTAGAGTCCTTTATAACATTGGCCAACTTTATTCCTAGATATTTTATTCTTTTAGTTGCTATTGTAAATGTAATTGTTTTGTTGACTTGCTTTTCTGTTTGTTATTGCTGGGGTATAAAAACACCAGTGAATTTTGTATGCTGATCTTGTATCCCATCACTTTGCTGAATTCATTTATTAGCCCTTACAGCTTTTCTGCAGTATCTTCAGGATTTTCTGTATTTAGGATAATGTCACAGGTAAATACGGATAATGTTATTCTCCCTTTCCAAAAGTTTGGATGCCTTTTTCTTGCCTAACTGCACTTTGAACTTTGAGTACAATATTGAATAGCAGTCATGAAACTGGGCATCCTTATCTTGTTTCTCACCTTAGGAGGAAAGCTACTAGTCATTCTCCATTGCTTATGTTGTTATTTGTGGGTTCTTCATATAATCGCTTTACCAATGTTGAGGAAGGTTCTTTCTATCCCCAGTTTTCTGATGTTTTTAAACAAGAAAAGGTGCTGGATTTGGTCAAATGCCTTTTCTATGTCAATTGAGATGATCATGATTTTTTTCCCACACCCCCCCATTCTACAGTATATCACGTTGATTTTCTTACATTGAACCACCCTTACATTGCTAAGATAATTACTTTTCAATGCTAAAAATGTCCCAAATCTGGCAAGTGGGAACTTTGTGAAGCTGAGGTACAAACAAGCTAAACTGCCAAGGATTCACTGTTAGCATCAAAAACAGACTTTAAATCCAGGTCACCTATTTCAATGTTCAATACAATTCACTACTTAGTCTTTCTGGGAATGCAAGGAGGCATAACAAACAGGGGCTGGTACTAGCCAGAAGAGTTTTAAGTAAGCAAGTTTAAAAGAGTTTTTGGAATCTATTTTCTCCTGAAAGGAGCTAACTAAGAAAAAGAAAGCCAACAAAAAGAGTGACATCTCTTTGACCATGCTTGGGTACCTTTTTATGTAGGTAGATGCAGCATACATTTACATCAATGAAGCATGATAAATTTCTTAAAAATCAATGTGACTCCAACAAGAGGCCTGCCGCTGCTTATCAATCCTGGTATCCTTGACATCCTGGCTCACTTTCCATTTCTATTAATTCTGGTATCCTTGACATCCTGGCTTACTTTCTATTTCTGTTTTAAGTTCTCTTCTCTACCTGAAAGTGTTCAGTCTGATCCATTTATACATCAAGGAAATTAAGCCAAACTGGCATGAGTTCTTCATATATCAACCTTTTAAAATGGAAATTTAGTTCTTAAGATAGAAAAGATACTTAAAAATACAATGTCAGTTAAAAAATATAACCCAGAAATACAAATGTTGTCAATCAGAAATGAAAATCATGACTGCCAATATTTTTTTAAATTTTAGAGACAGTAAAAATATAAAAGAGGTACCACACCAAATAAAATTGGACATGCTATCTAAAAATCTACTTGAGGAATTAAGCACAAAGACAAAGGCAAAGAAATGAAAATAATGGAGGAGAAAGAATAAAAATTTAAAAGAGAAAAAAAAAAGAATGAAAGGCATGTTTCCACTTAAAAAGAAACAGAAGTATGAGGAGAAAGAATTAAAGAAATAACACTTAAATCTAACTTGAAGGTATAGGCTTTCAAATTTAAAAAAATCACAAGAAGGATTAAAATTTTAGGTATCTAGACTCATTTGGGTAAAAATTTTTGAATTCCAAGGTGACAAAAGATAAAACATTCAAGTTTCCAGACCAAAAATTTCTTACCCAAACCATTGCCTACGTACATAGGGAAGAGAAAACTACCATCTAATTCAGAATCCTCAACACTGGAAACTTGAAAATAATTGGAAAATGTTTACAGATTTCTGGGAGAGAAAAGAATGTGACCCTATAATTAGTTATAACAAGCTATCTTAAAAATAACAAGGAGGGAAGCAGACTTGGACCAAAGGATAGGGCGTCTGTCTACCACATGGGAGGTCCGCAGTTCAAACCCGGGGCCTCCTTGACCCATGTGGGGCTGGCCCATGCACAGTGCTGATATGTGAAAGGAGTGCCCTGCCACGCAGGGGTGTCCCCATGTAGGGGAGCCCCATGCACAAGGAGTGCACCCTGTAAGGAGAGCCACCCAGCACGAAAGAAAGTGCAGCCTGCCCAAGAATAGTGCCACACTCAAGAAGAGCTGACACAACAAGATGATGCAACAAAAAGAAACACAGATTCTGGGTGCCGCTAGTAAGTTAGATAGAAGCAGTCCCAGAAGAACACACAGCGAATGGACACAGAGAGCAGACAACTGGGGGCAAGAGGCGGGGGGAGAAATAAATAAAAAATAAATCTTTAAAAAAAAAACAAAAAAGGAAATCAATAGAATTTATATATAGTAGAATGTCATCTTGTTTTTCCCGGGGGTGGAGGGGGAGGAGGGAGATAATATTATCAAATACAGCAACAGTAAAATATTTTCAACTAAATAAATGAGCCTAAGACATAAAAACAGAGAGGTGCAAAAATCTAAACGGGTAGAATTTTCTAATTAAAAGACTTTTAGATTTAATTAAAAACCGAAACCCACTTATTTATTGCTTATAAGAAGTACCACTGGGAAACGGATTTGGCCCAGTGGTTAGGGCATCCATCTACCACATGGGAGGTCTGCGGTTCAAACCCCAGGCCTCCTTGACCCGTGTGGAGCTGGCCCATGTGCAGTGCTGATGCGCACAAGGAATGCCGCAGCACGCAGGGGTGTCCCCCACGTAGGGGAACCCCACACGCAAGGAGTGCACCCGTAAGGAGAGCCGCCCAGCGCGAAAGAAAGTGCAGCCTGCCAAGGAATGGCGCCGCCCACACTTCCCCTGCCGCTGACGACAACAGAAGCGGACAAAGAAACAGACGCAGCAAATAGACACAGAGAACAGACAACCAGGGGAGGGGGGGAATTAAATAAATAAATAAATAAAAGGAAGTACCATTATAATAAAATACCAATCAGAAAGAATCCATACGGACATATACAAACCAAGATAATACCTATTTATCCTGTAGCTCCCAATATTAGTCTTTTAGCCTCTTTTCTCTGAAATGAAGTCCTGCCTACCCCATATTTCCACTTGAATATTGCAGTTCCAGGTTAATTTCATAAGCCCCCATACCAATTAACATTTTCCCACCAAAAAAAGAACCCATTTAGTGTTTCCTATCTCACTAAAGAGTACCCATATATTTAATGTTGTACAAACTAAAACTCAACTTTGACATTCCTTTTTTCCTCCTATTACTCAAATCATTATCTGGTCCTGCTGATTTTACAATCTAAGTTTTTTTCTTTTTAATTCCATCCATTTGGCCCTACTAGTTGGTCATCATCCTAGACAAAACAAACATTTTCTCCCCAAGAATACTACTACAGCCTCTTAACTCATCTCTCTACAATCACTCTTGGCATCTGTGTTAGGCAGAATTCCAACATGGCCCTAAGATTCCCATCCCCTCACATACACGCAGTATATAATCTCCTCCCCTTAAGTATGGGATTGATGGATATCATTCCGTAATTAGCTTATGTTATATGACAAAGGTGAAAGAATTTTGCAGATATAATTAAGGATCCAAATCAGTTGATATTTTTAGTTATTCAAAAGGAAGATTATCCTGGATTGGACTGACTTAATCAGAGAAAGTTCTTAAAAGAGAGGTTTAGGCCCTTCCATCGGAGATTCACTTGCTGACATTTAAGAAACAAAATGCCACATTGTGGACAAGGCCACATGCTAGAGAATGGCAAGCTGTCCCTAGTAGCTGAGAATGGTCCCTGACTGACAGCCATCAAGAAAGGAGGAAACTCAGTCCTACATCCACAAGGAATTGAATTCTGACAACAATCTGTCAAATTGGAGGAAGCCCCGGAGCCTCGGATGAGAAAGCTTTCCTGGTCAACACCTTGCCCAGATGCCAGTCTGGGAAGAGACCAGACTTGTAGCCTACAGAAACTGTAAGATAATAAACTGTGTTGTGTTAAGCTACTAAGTTTGTTACACAGCCTTAGAAAACTAATACATCCTCCTCCAACTGATTCTTCATGCAGTATCCAGTGATTCTTAAAAAAAAAAAATCTAATGCATCCTTCTTGCTTAGAACACTTTAAAGCGCTTTCTAATTCTCTTCAGATAGAACAGTAAAATAATGCTCCCCATTCTCCCCCTAGAGATTTCAATCACAATTTCCCCATCTGTGTCTTCTAACCCCACAATTCTGTCCTATTTTTATAATAATTGTCATGATTTGATTTCTCATCACTTTCACAAAATACTCTATAAAATAGCAGCTTCCAAACATTTTTCCTACCCTTACATGACTGAGGAGCATAATAATAGCAGCAGCAGTGATAATGACTCACTATAGCAATGAATCTCACCTGGAAGCCTCAGTATACAGATAATATTTAAAGCCATGGGATTGGCCAAAATACCCTAAAGAACATAAAGATGAAGAGACAAAGACTCTAAAGCATCCTGTCTTTTAACTGTCAGAAAAAAACACCAAGCAAAAAGGACTGGGCAGGAGTGGCCAACAATAAAGGAATAAATAAAAAATAGTATGAATCCTAGGAGCTAAGTAAAGAAAATTGTCTCAAAAAGGAATAATCAACTGGGTCAAATACTATCCATTTATAATTCAACCTAGCACCTTTTAATATATGATATTATTATTATAAAAATTAAGAGTGGTGAAACCATTAAGATCTCTGGAGAAAAACTGCTTAAAATTACAAACAACTTTAAGTTTCCAAATCAATGGAACAGTCAAGATCAAAATTTCTAGGGCCTTAAAAATATTTTAATCAAAATTCTTTGTTGCAATCATTTTCTTTCTGTTAAGAGGAAAAACACAAACCTAAACTTTTAAAAACGCTCCAAGTCCTTTGATTTCAAAGAAAATCTATTCATACCTCTGGCAGCTTGTATGGTAATATAAGCTTTTCTCCCACTGTCACAGTCTTCCTGGTAACTAATGCTTCAAATAGCATCTCTTCTTTGACCTACAGAGCAGAAAAGTAAATTCAATATATAGCTTTTATGATAAAGTATTGAATTATTTTACTGAAAGGCCAAATAGAGGGGGAAAACTTAATGAGATTACCAAATACAGAACAGAGAAAAAAGAAAACAGAAAAAAATTATACTGTCAATTTAAATAAAAGGCCCAAGTAGAAGTTAAGTGTGCCACTCAAAGAGGATAACCAGGATAAATGGCTCTTTTAAAGTATATTTTGTGATAAAAATAAAGAAACATGCTTCACTGTACAGAATTAAAAAGTACAGGAGAGTACAAAAACCATTTTTAAAAGATCAGTCAAAAACAATCAGCCAAGAGACAAGTACTAGAAAGTTACAGGACTTTCCAAAAGCCAGCAACATTCCAATGGGTGTGTGTGGGTGTGTGTGTGTGTGTGTGTGTGTGTGTGTGTTTCAGGTGTTTGTTTTATTTTTCAAATATAAAAGTTTAAGATAAAGTTGAGGGAAGCAAATTTGGCTCAACAGTTAGAGCATCTGCCTATCACATGGGAAATCCAGGGTTCAAACCCAGGGCCTCCTGATCCATGTGGTGAGGTGGTCCGCATGCAGTACTGAGGTGCCCATGGAGTGCCGTACCATGCAGGGGTGTCCCCCGTGTAAGGGAGTCCCACGTGCAAGGAGTGAGCTCCTACAAGGAGAGCCGTCCTGCGTGAAAAAAGTGCAGCCTGTCCAAGAGTGGCGCCGCACGCACAGAGAGCTGACGGAGCAAGATAACGCAACAAAAAGAAACACAGATTCCTGGTGCTGCTAACAAGAACACAAGCGGACACAGAAGAACACACGGTGAATGAACACAGAGAGCAGATTAACTGTGGGGTGGGGGGGGGGGAGAAATAAATAAATAAACAAATAAAACTTAAAAAAAAAAAAAGATAAAGTTGACTATTCCAAAAATGAGCCTTCCTTTGTTTTTCCTTCCCGGAGGCAAATACTAACATGCATCCTATATATATCATTTCAGTTGATCTTTTTATACTTTTATACATATTAGATTATTTATAAATACCATATTATATTATAATGTTTATTTTATTCTTACATATATGGTATCATATTGCCCATGTTTTTCAGATCTATCTTGATCATATAAATCAAGATTATTCATTTTAACTACTACATAAAATTTCACACATAAATTTATGACAGTGTGGGAAGTTACACCATTCCCCTACTTGTAGTCATTTAAACTACTTATAATCTTGTACTATTAGAAAATAACCCAGGATGAATATTCTTGCATATGAGTTCAAGAGTCTGTCTGGGGCGGCGGACTTGGCCCAGTGGTTAGGGCGTCCATCTACCACATGGGAGGTCTGTGGTTCAAACCCCAGGATTCCTTGACCCAACCCATGTGGAGCTGGCCCATGTGCAGTACTATGTGCGCAAGGAGTGCTGTGGTACGCAGGGGTGTCCCCGCATAGGGGAGCCCCACACGCAAGGAGTGCGCCCCATAAGGAGAGCTGCCCAGCGCAAAAGAAAGTGCAGCCTGCACAGGAATGGTGCCGCACACACGGAAAACTGACACAACAAGATGACGCAACAAAGAGAAACACAGATTCCCGTGCCACTGACAACAACAGAAGCGGACAGAGAAGACGCAGCAAATAGACACAGAGAACAGACAACCAGGGTGGGGAGGAAGGGGAGAGAAATAAATAAATAAATCTTTAAAAAAAAAAAAAAAAAAAAGAGTCTGATGATAAATGTACCTAAAAGTGCAGTTACCAGGTTGTAAGGTACACCTTTTCAGCTTTACAAGATATTGGCAAACTTCTACACACAGTTTTATACTAATCTGCACTCTCAGCAGCAACACTGAGAACTCCTATTTTTTCAAACCTTGGCCATACTTGGTATTATCAGACTTTTGATTTTTACCACATGGATGGACATGAAATGGTAAAACAGGGGCATTTCATAAAAGCATCCATATATAGTAAATACATTTCATAAAATTTTATGCAAAGAATATAATGTAAAAATATATCAAACAAAAAAATATTAAATTACAAGGAGAAAAAGAGTTTGTAAAACTATGGCAGTTAGCAATTTCCAAATTTCAAACTCTGGAAATTGAGGAACATTTCTTCCCAAAATTCCAGTATAACTATAAAGATCAAAAATAAGACTTCGAACTTTTAGATACGTCTAAAAAACTTTGAGTAAAAAATAAAATAACAAATTACACAAAAAGGAAAAAAATAAGAAAAATAAATGTAATAAAAAACAAAGTTAAATTTTGCAGTATAATTCTAGTTTAAAAATTGTTGTCAAAAGTAAATTTACAAGAAAATTATCTAGGCAGTAGACTTAACAGATTTTTTTAAAGGAACAAACTTAAAGCTGGCAAAAATGTGGGGCAAAGATCACTTTCATATATTGAAGGGAAAGTATAAATTGGAACAACCACTGTAAAGAATAATTTTTTTATATCAGTAAAGCAAAAAGTATGTATATGCATAACCCAGAAATTCTACTCCTTAGACTGTATCCTAGAATAATTCTTACATATGTTTGCCAGGAGTTATGTCTACAAATGACAACTGCAATGTATTTATAAAAGAAAAATTACAAACAAACTCAATAACCATAAACAAAGAGTTGAACTGTTATAGTCATACAATGGACTCTTATGCAACCATGAAAAAAAAAATAATCTAGAATATATAGATCAACACTGAAAAAATTCTCAAAATCATTCATTTCATAATATGGAATGAAAAAGTCAAGTTGCAGAAGGATACATATAGTACACATTTATATTAAGTCTGAAAACATGTAAAACAAAACTACATATTCTTATGGAAACATATCTGACTGACCAAAAATATAAAAAACAAGAATGGGAATGATAAACACAAAATTCATGAAAAGCATTTACTCTCTGAAGGAGCAGACCACACAGTGGCTTCAATATTTTATTACTTGGCCTGAGTTGTAGGTACATAAGTGTTTACTGTTTTCTATATAACATTGTCTGCCAAAACATTTCATAATTTTAAAGGGAAAAAAGAAGAAAATGGACTAAAACAAAAATTAATACATAAGTAAAATGATAGTTCTGATAAATCTAAAAGCCAATAATTTGAAAATAAGAGATGAAAGACAAATCTCACACAAATCTAAAGAAAAAAATTTAATAAACACAAACGGAAAACTAGTGCCACAGTCAGATAAAAAATTTTAAGGCATTAATAAAATATTTGCAAACAACTCAAAAGTAGCAAATTTCAAAAATTTGATGCGACACATGACAACCTAAATAACACAAATTATCAAAATTAACTCAAGCCCACTTTGAAAATCCAAACAAATTAACTAACATGCAACAAACTGAAAAAGGTATCAAAAATACACTTGGTCTTAAAGTTGGCATCATTCAAACCTTTAAGAAACATTATTCTCTACTAATGATCTACTTTTTAAACACAGGAAAAAAAACAAAAACAATGAAAGGACGACATACTACTCAATTCATTTTAAGGAGTTAGCTTAATGTAAGAACTAAAATCTGACCAAGCTTTACATAATATACACAAAATCACATAAAGCACACTTACCCTGTCTATTATATTTGATAAATGTCCTAAAGAAAATATTACTGAGTTCCTGTTATTTTTAATCAGCTACTTCTTAAGATTTTCCAAATATTCTTTGTTGTACAAGATTAAATTAATTTTAAAAATAAATTTTTATTAATAAAAAACAAGGAGCAATGGGTTCGATATCCAATCTATAAAGTTGATCATATTTACCTTATTGAAAAAGGGTCATGTATATTAAAAACCCATTCTTTATATTACATCAAGAGCTGTTAATTTTGTTAAAGAAAACTCAAAATACATAAATCTCCTAAAAATTAAAGTTTTTGATAATGGAGATGGTTCTAATATCTATCTCACACCAAAACATTCTCTACAATTACCCACAATTAAACTACTACTGGAGCTTGTTCACATTTCAATTATTGCACAAGTAGAAACGCTGCACCCAAAGGCTTGAGTAAACAAAAGACTCAAACATTCATTTTTGACTAAGGTAATTATATAACTGGAAATATATATACATATATATATATAAATTAAACCATTATTTTTAAACCATTTTTGTTGAAAAAACAAAATCATTGAATTGAATCACCTTGGGACAGGGAGAGACTAAAATCTTCATAACTAACCAGAGTTAAAATTTTTAATTAAATCTGTTATTGTGTACTTATATTTTCTCAGCCAAAGCCTTAAGGTTGCAATTATTATAACCAATCTTAAACAAATAGTGGCAATCATGTCTTTAAATGATTTCTAAGAACAAACTATAGGTAGGACACCACAGTAGATCCTTTAAAACCTTCTGCAGCATCTGAACTCAGAAACTATCTTCTCTCTACTTAATATCAAACATCAAATCCTAGAACCAGTCAGAACTATAAACAACAAAAGAGAACTTAATAAGCTTGGGTTCAAAAGTGAGATTTGCTGTCAAACTACATTTCCTGCAAACAACATTTACTTTTACATTGGAAGGTTCAATTCTCAGAAATGAATTTCTCCTTTGTTATCAATACTCTTTTAGTTACCTGAATTGTTCTTATCGGTCTCCCACCAAAGAAGGAATACTACACTAGCACAAGAAACCTTGGTACCTGTTGAAAGCCTGGATTTATAAATAAAGACCACTATCCACAATTCCCTGTACTACCACAATACCAAATGCTTGAAGAAAATAACACCAAAAATGCCTAATAGAAGTACTATCTATTCTCTGACCTTCATGATCTTCAATATCACAACCTTCACATATAACATTCCACTTCCCTGAAGAACTTCTTTCC
Organism: Dasypus novemcinctus; assembly: GCF_030445035.2. Lineage (NCBI taxonomy): Eukaryota > Metazoa > Chordata > Mammalia > Cingulata > Dasypodidae > Dasypus > Dasypus novemcinctus. Next base: position 146,996,807 of record NC_080675.1, read on the forward strand.
AATGAATGAGTCTACTTCCAATTCAGGTACCCCCTCCTCCTGCCCCTTCCATCAGGCTAATTTATTCCATTAAAGTTATGAGCAATACCCAGTCATGTACAAAAAAAAACAACAACACTGCTAGGTTAGATAAATAGGGAAGAGGCAGTCATTGCTCAAAAAGAATGCTGCAGCCTTAAAATGCACGCAAGCTAGTAAACAATTAACTTAATGCCACAAAAAAACACAAACCAAAGTATGCTAAGTAGAAGCAAATGCTTTATTCTAAGAGGGTGGGTTTAGAACATTTAATAAGGTCAAACCCCATGAAGAGTTATATGAACCAAGAGTTGAAAGATGAATAATATTTAATACAAAAAAGCAGGCTATTCATAATCTCCAAAAATGGAAGTAGTCAAGACATCCTTCAAACGGTGAATGGATTAAAAAAAACTATACAATCATGCACTGGAATATTATTCAGTGATAAAAACAAATAAGCTGTCAAGCCATGAAAAGGGATAGATGAATCTTAAATGCATATGACCAAGTGAAAGAAGTCAATCTGAAAAGGCTATATACTGAATGATTATATGATGTTCTGGAAGAGGCAAAATTAGAGAGTCAGTAAAAGATCAATGGTTGCCAGAAGTTTGTGGGGGAGGGGTTGAACAGGTGAAGCACAGGAGATCTGTTGATACTGTAATGGTGGATACATGACATTATGCATTTATCAAAACTTACAGAACTTTACATCAAAAATAGTGAACTTAATGCATGAAACTTTTAAAAAATCATGTAGGAAGTCTGGGGATCCCAGGAAGAAAAGCAGATTGTGACAAAAGAACCTAACTGTATTACAAATGTATGAAACAATTTCAATGAAGTGCATGGGAGGAAAAGGTATTGATCTAAGTTACTCGGGAAATAAGTGGACTCTAAAACTAAAGGAAAAAGGATCGGCACATAAAAACTGTACTCTAGAACAATTCTCATTTTTATACATGTACACTGGAGTTAAACAATTAAGGTGAGAAATTAGCTGGGAAAATATGAGAAAGCATCACTCTAAGAAGAAAGAAAAAGGTAATAAAGACCTTGATGTAGGAAAAAGCAAGTAGAAACAAATGAAGAAATGAAAAGCAGAATCTTTTCTCTCCACCCATCCAGATGCCCCATTTTCAAATAAAATGAACTAAATAATATCTCACTATGAAAAGAAATCTCAAATACAGAAGGAGCAAACTAGAAGAGGCCCAGAACATTATATAGTCTGGTGGAAGTACTCATCCTATACAACAAATAGAGGGATTACAAATGCCTGGGGGAAGGGGAGACAAGGGAGAAAACCTAAATCTTCTAAAGATACAGCAATAGCAAAGAAAGGGAGATATCAAGAGAAAAATCTGTCTTTGAGACAAACATTACTTTTTTTTTTGGTACCGGGGGCCAGGGATTGAACCCAGGACCTCATATGCGGGAAGGCAGCGCTCAACCAATAAGCCACATCAGTTCCCCAAGTTAGTTTTCCCATTTGTTTTGTTTTTAGGAGGCACCAGAAACTAAATACGGGACCTCCCATGTGGAAAGCAGGAACTCAACTGCTTGAGCCATATCAGTTCCCCACAAACATTACTTATTAATGAAAAGCATTAACCTACAGATCAAACAAAATAACAAGGAGAAGTTACCCAGTATTTGAAAAGACAACTGAGAATATAATCACTCACTTCTAATAACTCTGAGACAATAGGTAGAATTTCAGGATTACAGATATCTATGGAGTCATCCCGGTATGTCTTCTTTTTATAACAAATATTACCCAAATGTAGTATTGCTGAGAGAAGGGAGAAAATCCTGTAAAAATAAAAACACCACAAATTACAGTTTGTGTTCTCAAAGCCCTTATCATTCCAAAATTCTAGACAAGCAAATTCATCAGTACAAATACGGAGTACTTAGTTTTCAGAGAAATAAGAAATATGTAATATTATAACTATAACTAAAATTTATTGAGTATTTACTGTGCAAAGTGCTTTTCAAGATCTTCTTTCAGTACTATATCACTTGTCATAAAGAGATGTTTCAAGGGGATTTCTTATTACTGCTGAATTTACTATAGTGTTTCAAAACTCTATCCCTTTCTAAATCCATTTCATCCTAGAATACCCTTTCACTGTACTGTCTATTTCAGATCTACTGAATGAAATCTCCAAGGGAAGAGCCTTGGAATCGATATTTTTATCTGTATTTCTTTTCTTTTTAATCAAGTATCCTAGTGACAGTTTTATGTTTAGATATATTTAAGAAATACTTTCCTCTGTAATTTTATGGTACCATTGGTAAATATTTGTTTTTTTAAACCTACAGGGTCATTGGGAATACTATCTAAGATCAGGAACTTCTTATGAGACATCATCTGGAACACCCTTCTCTCCTTCTCTCCAGTCTCAAAGTGCTCCTCCTAAAGTCATTAACTAATCCCTCCACTTGTGTTCTATATCCCATAAACTCGTTTACTCAGGAACCCAGTACACCCATTTTCCTATCTCTTATGTGCACCTACAAGAGCTTTCTAACAAAATATTCTCATGTTCACTTCTCTCCTCTTTTAATCAACCCATCCTAGATCCCACATCTTCTTTCTATCATAAATAAACTTTTTGAAATGTAATTTACATACTGCCTTCACTCTGTCATCCCCTAATCACTGTTGCATTCTGGCATCTGCTCCCTACTAAAATGTCTCATATGAGTTAACAAGAACCTCTCCAAAGGCATTTAACATAGCTGAACACTCCATCTAAAAGCCCTTTTTGAAATTCCCTGTACATAAGAATCTCTGTATCCTTGTCTAGTGAGATCCTACAGATAAATCTGGTCTAGTTGTAAGAATTTAACTATGTGTTTTCTGAAAATTAGGAAGCATTCTAACTAAGACAATGGTATGCTTTAGTAATCTGATAGATACACTTTCAGAGGTCCTGAATCAACATCTAGTTTAGAGTCTATTTTTCAAATAATTTTAAAAGTTTAAATGTTTGAATCATTCGCATGACTCCAACAAAATGCAAGCCAATTATAAAGGAATAATTCATAAAAGTATTCTGGGTTAAATTTAATTTTAAAGGGAAATAGAGAATAAATTCATATCAAATGCTTGTTTGCATAATTTACATTATGGAAATATCCATTTACAGTCATAATGTTCAGAATCAAACATCATGTTTTAGAGGACAAAGTGAGTCTAGCTGAAATGCAACCTTGTGTTAGGAAATATCTAAAGAAAAATTTGAGCAACATGTAATGGTTAAATTGAAGGCCAGGCTACTAGAAACATATTGCTTCCAGTGGTTTCCAATATAGGATACAGTCATATCAAAAAGTACTTAAGATAGTCCACTGTTGTATCTAGATAATTTATGTTTAAAAAAAAAAATTAAGTTTCATATAGACTGCCACTTCATTCAAGCCATGACAGCCAGTCAGGTGTCACATGGGGTCAATGAGATAACCAGAGGGAAGAGCAGAAGTAATATGGCATGGAAGAACTGACAGAAGTTCTCTCACTTATTTATCAATTTCAGGTGAATTGCAGTTTATGTCACCAGTTAAATGGATTTGTCTATTTATATACTGTATTATTTGATTTTAACTAGCTTAGCTCTCATAAAAAGATTCTAGCAAAAAATATGCTGATTGAAGATTCATTCCAATGATATAAATAAGTACAAGCAAAAAAAAGAAAATGACAGAGATGATGTTCTCCTACTCCTAATATGAGCTCATCAATCATGAGATTAAAAAAATGACCATACAATCAGATGTGACATACTCATGAAGATGGCGTCACCCAAAAAACAGTATAACTATTTTTTTCTGTTGAGGGCCAAGATTTTCTTGTGTCTTTCATTTTAAATAGTTTCTTTTACTTTAAATATGTCATTTTTGTGTCAATCTTTTTGCATTTATATTTTGTTTATGATTTACAATGAATAAATATACTTAGTACAAGAGTATAGACATAAACTGAGAAAATACACAAAAATATTTTTTATTGGTAGGTGTGCATGACTAAGATTTGATTAGAGATCATTCATACAGTAAAGCAATATTTTAAGGAAGGCCCATGGACAGGCTTGAGGGGCACCATGAATTCTAGCAATTAATATGCAAATGTTTATGAATATACATTTTACAGGATGAAGAGCTCTAGTTTTCATCAGATCCTCAAAGAAAATATGACCAAAAAAAGCAATTCAAACTAAGCCTTTTAGCAAAGGTATCTTTCAAGGAAGAGGTATCTTTCAAATACATTTGTTCTCTACTAGGGGTTTAAGAATACAGTAAATGCACTTACTGTCTTCTTGTCTTGGGAAGAAATCCTACCATTTCCATTGCCAGCTGTAAGCGTTCAAAGTCATGTTTCAAATCTTCCCCCTCTACTGTGAAGCAATCCTGCTTATTTAAGATAAAAGGAAAAAGTGAGATTACGTAAAGTACAACAGGCCATTCAGAACAAGGCATTTTTTAGATAAGAGTATCTATGTATTGGAGATGGTAGACTATTTAGACATCCTCAAATTCATCAGAGCTCTTACCTTACTAACGGTATGCAAAATAAACATATACATACCAAAATACCAGTAGGTTGCATTCAAGATAACTAGGGCAAGGCTCTCAAAAGTAATTTAAGATGTAATATAAATATTCCTAATGTACTAATGAAATAGCTCCTAATGAAATAATGAAATATGCAGTTCCTAATGAAATCATATAGATAACATGATAATCAATCAGCAAAAGAAACAAGTATATGTGAAAGTATAAAAACCCACAAAGAACATACTTCATGTGATTGAGTAAAAAGTGACAGAATATCAGATAAAAAATATAGTAATTTTTAAAGTAACCCTTACATTTAATTACCAAAAAAAGTCAAATAGTAACAGGGTGGACATCATCCAAATCTTAAAACAACAAATGAACCCTTAAATCCCTTCACTATGTTCTCACAATCCTTGCACTTACATTTTCAAAAACCTCCTCATGCTTGTATTAATATTTACTTTTTTAATGTCCATCTTCCTAGGCAATGTTCCATCAAGGACTCCATGAAACACAAGAACTTTATCTGTTTTATTCACTGCTAATCTTCAGCATCAAGACAGTGCCAAGAACATAGTGTATAATTAATGAACTAAACACATAATTATTGAAATAATGACAAAGTACTGAATTGAATTAAATGTTCCTTTTTAGAAATAAAGAAAATGTCCATTTATTTTTATTAAGTATTTATCAACTACTACACCTGTTCTAGGCACTGTAAAGAATGAATATATCTAAATATAAAGTTTAACATTAAATATAGTTTTGGAATGTTATTAAAAATAATTTCATTCCCTTTATGGAAAGATACACATGCATAGGTTAAAATTTTAGTCACTGCAAGAAAAGTTTTCTTAGAGAATCAATGCACTTAATTTTCTGCCTATAAAATTTTTATTAAGCAATTTTAAGATGCATTCTTATCAACATGCCTATGTCTTACTAAGAATTTTAACTCAAAACTTGACACATTTTTCTTTTTAATTATAGTAAAACTTTTGAAAAAGTTTTTGCTTGTCCTTTCCCAAAACCAGAGGGTTCATTTTCTTTATGATACTGTACAGTTTTCTATAACATGCAAACTTTTGAAAAAGCTTGTGCTTTCCCTTTTCCAAAACCAGAGGGTTCATTTACTTTATGATATTGTCCAGTTTTCTATAACATGGAAAAAACTATGTTCTACCTATGTAAACTCAATGATACAGAGCAATGATTCTCATAAAGATGATCTTATTTGCACAAAAAGTGAGTAAAACAATTTATACATATATATAACAGTTTATATGTATACATACATAATTCTTAGACAGTACACTGAAAGAAGTACTAAAATGTAAATTCATTTATATTTGCTGTTATCCTTGTTATTCAGAAACACAAAGTGGGCTCAGTTAAATAATAAAATCATAATCAGTTTTTAAAAATGTATATTGATGCTGACTACCATTTCCCCAATTAAAACTGTAAAGGAAAAACTAAGGATAGATTACCCTGCCAGATCAGAAATCCCCTTATATTAATTTGGGTTTGAGGTAGAATAGGGAGCCTGGGGCACCTGGAGAATCAAGTATTTAAAAACCTGGAGCAGGTGGAGAGTCACTTATCTAGAGACCTGAGGCAGTTATCTAGAGACCTGAGGCATGTGGAGAGTCAGAGACCCCTAAATACAGTCAACAAAAGGAGGTTACAAGATTTCCAGGGAAAGAGGCTTCCTTTCAAGAGATAGATGCCTAAAGTTTCAGGAACAATGGCCCAATTTATCTAGTAATCCGCCCTTGCCCAAGGACTTATAAGATTATGTCAACTAAACAACCCCTCTACATAGCTCTCTGCTAGGAGGCTTCCTTCCACTGGGAGGTTACCCCTGTGCTTCTCAGCACAGGACACATCCACTTGCTCCTGCTTTCCTGCCTTTAACACTGTTCAATAAACAGTCTTGTTGCCTTGAATTCATTCCTGCCATTGAACAAGAACCCTCTCTGTCAACAGGTTCCCCTCAATGTATACACTGGGGCCAAGATTTGAGGATAAGGCATAGGAGAGTGGAAACTGAAATAGGTAATGAATGGTAGTTTAAGAAGAGTAAAGTAAGAAACTAGTTACCACAGTGCATAGTGAATTTAATCCCATAGGGAATCTGGGAAAACTTACAAAACACTGAGGGATGAGGTAGTTAGAACATTTATATATCATCTCCCATAAATCACTAGCTAAAGACTACTGGAGATGAGAGGAGGGAGGTATTAAATCCTCAGCACATCAGGAGGGCCATGGAAGAGCATAAAGGCCATCAAGAGCTCTGGAAAAAGCCTGCCGGCTCGAAAATGCAGATACTGAAAGTTGGAGATCTGACAGAGAACAATGAAATGGTAAACTTCAAAGGAAATGCTGAGGTTCAAAGGATAGAGAGAATACAGACCAAGATCTGCTATAACCCATTCTAACTGAAATAAAAAATAGTCAATTCCTTTGTTCAATTGAGCCCAAGCTCTAATCTTCATAACAATGCCACTACCTATTCCCCACAAATACAACCAAATTGCTCTTTCATGCCATCAGGCCCTTTCTCCCTTTGTCCAAGATGAAGAGAACCTCTTGTTCCTTACTAGTATAGGGGAGAAGCCTAGTATGCAGTAAGCACTTAATGTGGTTATGAAGGAAGGAGAGGATAAAGGAAAAAAGAATCAAATTAGATACATTCTACTATGCTGTCTATGTTTCCCAGAATAGTACTTAAAAGCCACAAAACTCCCAGCTTATAGTGAAGGACATAAATTAGAATAATTGGTTTAAGAGTTAGTAAACATGCTGTAGATGGTTTAAGAAAAAAGGATATAAAGAACATGGGTTTGGGAAGCGATTTGGAGCAACTGATAGAGCATTTGCCTACCATATGGGAAGTCCAGGGTTCAAACGCAGGGCCTCCTGACCCATGTGGTGAGCTGGCCCACACACAGTCCTGATGCACACAAGGAATGCCGTGCCACGCAGGGCTGTCCCCCGTGTAGGGGAGCCCCACACACAAAGAGTGCGCCCCGTGCGAAAAAAGTGCAGCCTGCCCAGGAATGGCACTGCACACACGGAGAGCTGATGCAAGATGACACAACGAAGAGAGACACAGAATCCTGGTACCGCTGACAAGAATACAAGCAGACACAGAAGAACACACAGTGAATGGACACAGAAAGCAGACAACTGGGGAGGGGAGAGAAATAAATAAAAGTAAAAAATCTTTTTAAAAAACTCAAAGAAGAACGTAGAGGCGGCAGACTTGGCCCAGTGGTTAGGGTGTCCGTCTACCACATGGGAGGTCCACAGTTCAAACCCCGGACCTCCTTGACCTGAGTGGAGCTGGCCCATGCACAGTGCTGATGCGTGCAAGGAGTGCCCTGCCACGCAGGGGTGTCCCTGTGTAGGGGAGCCCCACGTGCAAGGAGTGTGCCCCGTAAGGAGAGCCGCCAGTGCAAAAGAAAGTGCAGCCTGCCCAGGAATGGTGCCACACACATGGAGAACTGACACAAAGAGATGCCACAACAAAAAAAGAAACACAGATTCCCGTGCCGCTGACAACAGAAGCAGACAAAGACGATGCAGCAAATAGACACAGAGAACAGACAACCAGGGCTGGGGGCGGGGAGAGGGGGAAGGAGAGAGAAATAAATAAATAAATCTTTTAAAAATAATAATAATAATTCATCTTTCATATTTTATAATAAGGAAAATAAGAACTTATCTGATAGATTATCATTTCAAGATGGAAACAAATTAGCATTCACTAAATATCCTCTATATATCAATCACTGTTGAGAGACAACTGAGATGTATAATCTCACTAAATCCTAAAAGCACAGAGATAATATTACACAGACATACACACACACACTTGTAGATGAGAAAGTGACTCAGAGAAGTTAAATAACTTGCCTATGGTCAAAAACCTTGTAAACCACAGGGCTGGCCAAATCAAACTCTACCCAGTTTCAAATACTCTGTTCTCTCCTCTGTAACACCTCTAATAGAAGTTAGCAGTCATTTAATAAGATAGTCCTTAAAAGGAATTATATCACCACACAGCAGACAACAACAGGGCCCTTGTAAAAAGAGATTTTCTCATTTATAATTCCCTTGGGATCATTTATACAATTCTATAGCATATATGATAAGAATAGCACAAAACACAGAACAGATCTTTCACAATCCTCTCCTTTAAAAATCCTCTCTTCTCATAATGCTAGCCACAGAAATTCTAATAATCCATAGGGAAACAAAGTCTAACTTGCTGCCAGATGCCCTATTAGGAAGGACCTAACAGGAAAAAGCAAATCAAAGGTGATGACAGCAAAACTCTGTGATGAAAATGAGTGCCACTGAATGTACACTTTGAATGGATTTGTACAAGGCATGGGAATATACAACACAGTGAATCCTGTGGTGGATGATGGCCTGTGGTTAACAGAATAAATATGAAAACATTCTCCCATGAACTATAACAAATATATAATAATAATACAGGGTGTTAATAGTAGGGTGGGTTTGAGAAAAAATATAACAAATGCAAGATATGCACTACAGTTAGTAGTAAAATTTTGACAATGCTCTTCCATCATCTGTAACAAATGTTCCACAACAATGCAAGGTATTGGTGGTAGGGTGATATATGAGAGTCCTCTATGCTATGCATGTTTGTTTTGTAAGTTCACAACTTTTACTATACACTTATGGTTGATGTGTGTTCATGTAGGCATGAAATATTTCAATAAAATTTTTTAAATAAAAAATATGTCCTATGATTTATTACTAATTCACAGTAATTAACTTGTGAGAAAGAGAATTAGAAATTAATCCAATTTAAACTATAATAGACTTGAAAACACACTGAGAAAGGATAATAAAAGTAATATTAAGGGAGTAGGAAATTATGGCTCAAAAGTTCTTTTAAATGAAAAAGAGAGACAACAACAACTTCAGTGGTGGCAGCAAAGGTGGATACCTGATTTATTGTGCAATTACTGAGGATTTTATATATATTGTTTAATTTAATACCTACAAAACTTAAAAATGAAGTTCACTTATCAGTCCCTTAGATAAACGGTGGAAAGAAAGAATTAAGTGTTCTGCTCATGGTCTCAAAACTAGTAAGCAGACAAGCCAGGATTTAAGTTTGGTCTTAAATATTACTTATTTTGTCTCTAAATAATAACAGATCAGATTACAATTAAGCTGTATTAGAGGAAATGAAGTATTCTATGTGCAGTAGAAGTTTCCCATTCCCCCACCTGCTTTTCAGTGAGTTATAGTTGCCAAGCAATAAGTGAAAGATGGGAAGGGGAAATGTCTCAAGAATGGGCAAACAGGGAAATGGACTTTGGCCCAGTGGTTAGGGCGTCCGTCTACCATATGGGAGGTCCGCGGTTCAAACCCCGGGCCTCCTTGACCCGTGTGGAGCTGGCCCATGCGCAGTGCTGATGCGCGCGAGGAGTGCCGTGCCACGCAAGGGTGTCCCCCGCGTGGGGGAGCCCCACGCGCAAGGAGTGCGCCCGTGAGGAGAGCCGCCCAGCATGAAAAGAAAGAGCAGCCTGCCCAGGAATGGCGCCGCCCACACTTCCCGTGCCGCTGACGACAACAGAAGCGGACAAAGAAACAAGACGCAGCAAACAGACACCAAGAACAGACAACCAGGGGAGGGGGGGGGAATTAAATAAAATAAATAAATCTTTAAAAAAAAAAAAAAAAAAAAAAAAAAGAATGGGCAAACAGCTTAAAGATTTGTGACTAAAATTTCTACTAAAATTTACAAGAACCTGTAAATATCTAATATTCGTTTTCTGAAATGTTGAATCTGAAACCATAAACTACTTGATTATGAAATAATAATGCAATTAACTTTCTCTTAAAGAAAAAATTTAATATGCATACATATTGATAATTTTGTACTACCTTTCAACATTGAAACAAAATAGTTTTTCAATTAATGGAGTTTATAATCACATGAAGTAAGAATTAAAAGCAAGTACTAAGACATTATATTTCCAGGAAGAAAATTTAATTAATTAATTCATTAGTTAATTACCAGACACACAGACATGAGTAATATGATTATTATTTGACCCATAAAACAGACTGGTTTTTAGTCAGCAAACCACACATAAAAGTCAATCAATTCAAAGAAAATAAAATATTGGTTAATATTCCTTCCTAGATTTTATTTTGTCTATATTTCACCTAATAGTCTTTTTGCCTAAGTAATGAGATGGATGCAATCAAATGAGCAAGGTGGGGGCCTTTTAAGAGGAATAAAGAATAATTAGGTACTTGAACTGACCAGCTCAGAGTCACAGCAATAATCATCCCAGCTCTGTCTATGAGGTCTCTTTGTTATCTGAAAGTAAGGCAAATTAGTTAGGTAGAAGTATAGGTTATTACACTTCTCTAATCATCTCTCAGAAGCAACGTGCAAAGAGCATTACTGCTATACCAAGAAAGTAATTCTGCATAGCAGCATAAAACAAAAAACAGCTGAGGGAAGCGATTTGGCTCAATTTATAGCGTCCACCTACCACATGGGAGGTCCAGGGTTCAAACCCAGTGCTTCCTGACCCATGTGGTGAGCTGCCCCACACAATGCTGATGCGCACAAGGAGTGCCATGGCACGCAGGGGTGTCCCCTGTGTAGGGGAGCCCCATGCGCAAGGAGAGCACCCCAGCAAGGACAGCCGCCCCACGCGAAAAATGCACAGCCTGCCCAGTTGTGGCACCGCACACACAGAGAGCTGATGCAGCAAGATGACACAACAAAAAGAGACACAGATTCCCAGTGCCGCTGACAAGAATGCAAGTGGACACAGAACACACAGTGAATGGACACAGAGAGCAGACAATGGGGCAGGGGGGTAAAAGGGACAGAAATTTTTTTAAAAAACAGCTGAGTAAGCAATCAGAGTCTGAGAGATTGTATACTATCATGCATACCCCATACTTGCCATTGCCAAATGACTCTGATATCAACTACTGAGTGTCATATCCTATAAATAGTGATATTATGCCAAGAATAGGTATGGTATGGCCACTGATTACAAAAAGATCTGAAAGGAAGATACTAAACTCTGGATTTTCCTAATAGTAACAACTGTCAACTCATTTGAGGGCAATTAGTATTTTGCATAAAATAAAATATTCAAAAACCCAAATATAATGCAAATAATTTAAATATGGGGAAATTTTTCAGAAGCTGACAACAATTTTAAAATAATGGATGGAGGGAAGCAGATGCGGCTCAAGCAGTTGGGCACCCATCTACCACACAGGATGCCCTGGGTTCTATTCCCATGCCTCCTAAAGAAGACAAGACAGCAAGCTGACGCAACAGGCTGGCGAGGCGAGCTGATGAAACAAGATGACACAACGAGGAGACAATAAGGAAACACAATGAGAGACACAATAAGCAGGAAGCAGAGGCAGCTCAAGCGACTGGGTGTCTCCTCTCATGTGGGAGGTCCCAGGTTCGGTTCCCAGTGCCTTTTGAAAAGAAGACAAGCAAACACAGAGTGCATACAAAGAACAGACACAGAGAGGAGACAGTGAGCGCAAACAATGGGGGGCAGCAGGGGCAGAGAAAGAAAGAAAATAAATCTTTAAAAAATACTACTACTAATAATAATCTATGTAACTATCAGCAAAAGTACCTAAAATTATATCAGAAAGCAATTATCTTGAAATTCAAAGTTATGCTAGTTTATATTAATATATAAATAGTTTAAAATTAAGAAATACAAGTTATAAAGAATGCTATATATATTGGGAAAATTCTAAGATGTTACTTTTATAACTGTAAATAGGCACTAAAGCTTTTGAAACATGAACAGTGTCAATTTGTTCACAAAACAGTCCTAAGAATATTTTTAATCATCATAAAGGATTTTCTTTCAATGGACATTACATCTTGCCTCAAACAATCAAAAAATAACATAAAACTATCTCCTTTTTATGATCTATTATACCATGCTATTGGTTTTAGAATTTTGTTAATAATAGGAATAATAATGAAATGTAGACACCAAAGTAATGAAAACTTGTGAAAATTAGTTATTATTCCATTGTGGAAGTTATATAAAATTTTAGTGGTGAATCATGAGTTGCAAGGAAAGATTCAAAATCTCTAAGTCATATCTGTCTTTGAAGAATTTCACTTTGAATACTCAACTGTTCATTAAATTATTAAAAGTCGAACTCTTAAATCAGTTTTATAATATCAGTTAAAAGGCCTGAGTATTAGACTTAAAAACATGAAAGCCAGGTTTAAAGTAATCACTTACAAAGGACAACCATTCATCGTTAGAAATATTTAACTTACTGGGGACTAGAAAAGGAAAACCACTTTGGAAAAAATAAATCATTTTTCTGACATGGTGGTACCTACTGGCAACTTCTATTGTTTTTTTTTTTTTAAAGAGTCTCACAAAGAACAAAAAGCACAAATATAAATCATCTTTTAATATATATAAAATATATATATATTTTTTTAGGATTTACCAGGGAATGAAAAAATGGTAAACCATTTTTCTGACATGGTGGTACCTACTGGCAGCTTGTTTTTTTTTTTTTTTTAAAGAGTCTTACAAAGAACAAAAAGCACACATATATTATCATCTTTTTATATCTGTTTTAGTATTTACCAGAGAATGAATCCAGGACCTTGCACATGGGAAGCAGGCAGTCAAACACTGAGCTACATCTGTTCCCCAATGAGAGTAGGTTTTTGTTTGTTTGTTTGTTTGTTTGTTTTTAAGAGGTACTGGGGATCAAACCCAGGATCTCACACATGGGAAGCAGGCACTCAACCACTAGAGCTACATCTGTTCCCCTGGATAACATTTTTTCTTTTTTCTTCTCTTTGTTTGTTTGTTTTTGGATAATATTTTTTAAATTAAGAACCACATCATAAAAATTTATAAACTACACATGTGAAAATCTTGGTTAACATCCATCACCAAGTTCAGGAAACAAAGTACAGGACAAAAAAACATTTTTGTCAAGAGTTAATAAAGTCCCACGTTTCAAAATACTTTTTGTGAACTTACCTGATTAAGATAATGATATTCCTCTGGTTGTTTTAGATGGAATGCTAATTTCTCTTCTTCACTTGCTCCTGCGAGGAGGTAGTAGAATACATGATAGTTCCTGTTGGAAACATTAAGAAGCATGGTTTTATAACAAATGTGATTTGTGGTTACCATTTAAAAACAGAAAAAAGGCAAATACTAAGTAGTAAAATGATTCCACTGTGCATCATTTTTTTTTAATTTTTTAACATTACATTAAAAAAATATGAGGTCCCCATATACCCCTCCACCCCCTACATCATTTTTAATACAGATGTGAAAATTTCAATATTTAAGTATTCATACAAAATATAATGTCTTAGACAATGATTACAAAAGAGAAGGACAAAAATAAAAATAAATAAAAGGTCAATGGCAGTCAAAATGGGAAGTAAGACCTCTAAAAATTCTCTCCTCCACAATAAAACAAATTTGTTAAAGTCAACTTTTTCAGAAGTCTGAAAACTGACCCAAAGTTTGCAGCAATTGAGGGAGTGTTTACTCAAGAAAAACAGTTAAGCTAAGTAAAACCAGCAAGCTTTGTGGCAATTTATCTTGCCCTATTCTATCACCCATTCACCAGTTCCACAGAAGCCTTGAATACAATAGAATACTGGTGGAAAACCAGCAGCCTGGCAGCCAGCAGAAGGGGTGGAATGGGAATTGAGCTAGTGTGACACCTAGTTCACAAAAAAATTGTAATTACTTAAATGGCCTGGTAGCTCCCTGGAAGACTCCACTTGCAAAGCTGTCTTGACTTGACTTGACTCAGGGCTCACTCAGCACAAAAAGTCTTTTCCCCAAGGTATTTGTGTAAAAAACTTATAGGTAACTGCTAAACACTGCAGCTGCCTGAAAGCAATGGATAACATCTGTGACGAGCAATAGGCTAACCAAAAAGCTTAAAAGGAAAACCTGGTAATAAAATCATAGGGGTTTTGAAAAGCTCTGATAATATTCCTGGGAATCTAAAAGGCCACATGCATGCATATAGCTGTGCATATGTCAAGGACTAAGCACATGCTTGGAATAGACCAGAGAAAGTCATAAGCTCTCACCTCTAATTGTAGGTTCTATGCAAACAAAAAGTAAACTTAACACTGGAGATGTCAACTTCCAAGAGGAGTGCTGACAAGCACAGTGTCAAAAAATAGGAGATTTTTTGTTTCCAGGAATTTAAAGGAAATCTCAGTCCAAATATTAACTGACAAAAAAGCCAACCAATTAGAGACTTCAATGGCCACACACAACAGATATTAATTACAAAATTACTTCAGAAAGGTCAAAAAACAATCAAACAGCAGCAACAAAAAACAAGCCTTATAAGTCCTGAGATGGGAAGATTCCCATATCCACAGCTGCCCCATTATATAACTTAAAATGTATGGTTTTCAACAAAAATTTATAAGTACAAAGAAATAAGAAATTATAGCCCATACATGGGGAAGGAAACAACCATAGAATATGTCCCTGAAGAAGCCCAGATATTGGTTTATTAGACAAAGGAATTAATCAGCCATTTTAAATATTTTCAAATAATAAATGGAAAACATGTCTAAAAAATTAAAGGACAGGGAAATGGATGTGGCTTAACCAATTTGGCTCCCATCTACCATATAAGAGGTCCAGGGTTCAATGCCCAGAGCCTCCTACTGAGGGCAAGCTGGTGCACACAGCGAGCTGGCCAATGCAGAGTGCTCACCCACGCGGGAAAGTTGCCCCACGCAGGAGTGCTGGCCGACAGGGAGGGCAGGCACAGCAAGATGACACAAAAAGATACACAGAGAGAAAATAAGAAGACATAGCCGAACAGGGAGTAGAGGTGGTACAAGAGAGTAATCGCCTCTCTCCCACTCCGGAAGGTCCCATGATCAGTTCCCAGAGCTGCCTAATGAGAATACATGCAGATACAGAAGAACACACAGCGAATGGACACAGAGAGCGGACAACAGGGGAAGAAAAATAAAAAGTAAATCTTAAAAAAAAAATTACAGTATAAAAATGATGTCTCACCAAATGATAAACATCAATAAAGATAAAGAAACTATTTTTTTTTAAAGCCAAAGAGGAATTCTGGAGTCAAAAAATACAGTACCTGGAAGGAAAAATTAATTGAAGTAATCAATAGCAGGTTAAATCAGGAAAAAGAAAGAATCAGCGAAGTTAAAGACAGGTAAAGTTAGATTATATAGTCGGAAAAATAAGAAAGGGAAAAAATGAAGACAAATCAACAGAGCCTCAGAGATTTATGGGACACCATTAGCATAACAACAGTCACATAATGGGAACCCAAAAAGCAGAAAAGAGAAAGGGGCAGTCACAATATTTGAAGAAGTAATTGCCCACTATTTCCAAATTTGAGGAAAAACTTTAAATGATAAATCTAAGAAGCTCCACCAAATCCAAGCAGGATGAACTCAAAGAGATACTACCTAGACAAATCATAATCAAACAGTCAAAAGAAAAAGAGAGAATCTTGAAAGCATGAAGAGAAAGACATCATCAAGTACAAGTTATTCTATTAATATTAAAATCCAAGTTCTCATCATAAACCATGGGAGTGAAAGGCAGTGGGATGTCAAATTTAAAGTGATGACAGAAAAAAAACTGTCAACCAATAATTTTACATCCAGCAAATCTATCCTTCAAAAATAATAATGAATATTATAAAAATTTGTATGCCAACAAATTAGAAAACCTAGAAGAAATGGACAAATTGCAAAAAGCACAAATTACTTTAACTAAGGAAGAAATAGAAAGAGATCAATGACAAATAATGTGACTGAATCAATAATCCAACAAAGTGTGGGACCAGAAGGATTCATTGGTGAATTTTAAAAGATTCAAAGAATTAACACGAATCCTCTGCTCAAACTCTTCCAAAAACTTGAAAAGGTGGGGAACATATCCTAAGTCTTCTATGAGGACAGCATCACCGAAATATTAAAGCTAGATAAAGATGTCAAAAAAGAAAATTGCAAACCACTCTCTCTTATGACTATAGATATAAAAGTCCTAAACAAAATACTAGCAAATTGAGGCCAAAGCTCACTAATAGGATTATACAGTATAACCAAGTGGGATTTATACCAGGAATGCAAAGTTCATTCAACATAACAAAACCAATGTGATACAGTTTCAATAATAGAATCAAGGGGGGAAAAAAACCACATGATCATCTCAACTGACTCAGGAAAGGCATTTGACAAAATCAGCAAACCTTTCTTATTAAAAATACTCAGAAAACTAGCCTAGAAAGGAACTTGCTCAATATGATAAAGGACATGTATGAAAAACCCACAGCTAACATCATAATCAAAGATAGAAGACTGAAAGATTTCTCCTTGATATGAGAAACATATCAAGGATGTCCAATTACACCACTCTCTACTGAACATTACACTGGAAATTCTGGCCAGAGTTTAGGAAAGAAAAAGAAATAAAAGGCATCCAAATTGGAAAGGAAGAATTAAAACTATCCTTAACCACAGATAATATGATCTGATATAGAGAAAATCACAATGAATCTATAAGAAAGCTTCTAGGGCAGGAGTTCTTCATCTTTTGTTCCATAGATCCCTTTGCCACTCAGGTGAAAACCACAGATACCTTACTAAGTCCACACCATACTGTGTATTATTTAATAAATATATCATAGCCATACCAACACATCTCTACTAGAATAAAGATTTTTTAATTTATTTAAATTCAAGCTCACAGACCACTTGTTAAGAATCCATGTTCTAGGGTTAATAAATTCAGCAAAGAGGCAGAGTTCAAGATCAACAATCAAAAATCAGTAGTATTTCTATACACCAGCAGTAAACATTAAAAAAGGAAATGAAGAAAAATTTCAATTCACAATACCAAAACCAACTATACCTAACAGACATCTATAAAATAATCTGCCTAACAACAGGAGGATACACATTTTCTAAAGTTTACAGGGAACACTATCCAAGACAAACCATATTTTATGACATGAAACAAGTCCCAAAAAATTTAAAAGTACTGAGAAAGTGTGTTCTCTGACCACCTTAGAATGAAATTAGAAATTAAGAAGTGAAATAAATTTGAGAAATTCACAAGTATATGGAAATTCAACAACACATTTCTAAATCATCAATGATCAAAACAGAATTCACAATGGAATTTAGAAAATATGTTGTGATGAATGAAAACAAAAACATACCAAAACTTATGTGAAACAGTAAAGCAATGTTTACAAGAAACTTTATACAACAAATGACCACATTACAAAAGAAGATCTCAAATCAATAACTTAACCATCCACACTAAGAATCTAAGGGGGTTAAACAAAAGAACAATCTAAATCCAAAGCAAGTAGAAGAAAAGAATTAATAAACATCAGATTGGAAAAAAGTGAAATGAAAATATTGATCTAATTATATAAATAATTGATCTAATTATAAAAATAAAAATATATACCGTTCATTGTGCTCTTGATAAACGAGTCTGGACTTCTCAAGGAGATATTTTTCAACATAGGCACTAGAAGAAAAATAAAAATGGTTGATATAAATAATAAGAGTTTAATATTTAACAAGAAATTGCAAAAGTACAAAGCATACCACCTATCCAGGCCATGTGAGTATATTTACCATTATAATTGTGTTACTGGCTGCAATCAATGCTATCCATGTTAAATTAAAATTTAAGTCTTTTGTTTTCTTTCTTCTTTTTCTGTTGTTTATATATTTTTTGCTTTAAGGCAAATTATAGTTTCAAGTTCAAACCATCACCAAGACCGTCTATGGCAGAGTCTACATTCTTTTCAGGCTCACATACCATTACACACTCTTACACATACTACATTTTGGCCAGACTACAAAATAAGGCTCAAAGATACTTTGTTTTCTTTGACTATTTAGGGTACTGTGACATCCTGGAGTCAATTTATTCATTACTTACTGATTCAGTCAATAAGCATTCACCTTTTAGGCACTGTGCTAGGAATAGTGAATATGAAAATAAGTGACACATTAGCAGTGTCAAGATGCTTATAAACTAATGGAAGAAATAGGTAAACTAGCAGCTACAATACTGAGTTAAAAAGATATATTATAAAACAATGACCAGGATATTATGGATTCATTGCAAGTGACATATAAGATGGAACCCAAAAAAAAAAACAAAGGATGTAATGAAGAAAACCAATAGAGTATGAGCACATGACACAGTAAACACTCATTAAATATAGCTGGTGGGTGAGTGAGTAAATGAATCTGAAATCCGAAGGACTAACTAGAAGAAGGCAAGGAGAACTGACTTAATGCAAAGGCATGAAGGAAGAAGGATACATATTAGCTTCAGGGATCAACAATTGGAAATAAGGTTAAGATGTCACTGCAGGGGAAAGGGATTCTACAGTCTGAAATTTAAAAGTCTTAGACCTACTGAAATCTACTTCACCCATTCTTCTTCTAACTCATGAGCTTTATTTTTCCCCCCGTTTCCTCCCATCACATATTCTATACCTTAGTCACTCCCAAATGCTCATACTTTTCCTTCCACTTCCAATTCTCTCATCTATTGCCAGTCTGTCCAATAAATTCCACTCATTCATTAAAATGAAGTACAAATATGTCTTCCTCTACTAATTCACAGCCACTACTACCACAGTTATAAAACTTCATCACTCCTTCTGACTAACCATTATCACCTCTAGTCTAAACTACTCAAACTGGCTCTTACCTGTCTAAAATGGGAGAAAGGGAATGAAAATGGACTAATATGCTAAATCCTAACAACCACCCTGCTATGTCATATTATTACAGTCCCCATTTTACAAGTGTAAAAAATAATGTTCAAAGATATTAAGATCATGCAGCTACTAAACAGCAAATTTAAACCCGGTCTTTTCTTTTTTTTTTAAAGGTACTGGAGCCAGTCATTGAACCCAGAACCCTGTAAGTAGGAAGTTGGCACTGAACCACGGAACCACATTGGCTCCCCTGAGTTGGTTTGTTAGTTTGCTTGCTGTTTGCCTTTGCTTTTAGGAGGCACTGGGAACTGAACTTGGGACCTCCTGTGTGGGAAGCAGGTGCTCAACCACTTGAGTCACCTCTGCTCCCAACCTAGGTCTATTTTAACAACGAAGGCTCCATCTTTCAACTATTAGCAACAAATACATGTATTGATTAGATCCAGAAATTGATAGTATCATTCAGTTCTTCCATAATCATGCTAATTTTCTCCGTGCTCTTTTAACTACTGAGAGCAGTATTTAAGTTTTCAACTAGAACTCTGAATTTGTCTTCCTCCTTTTAGTCCTAGCTTCTCGGCCATCTCCCTTTTCTCCCTTTAATCCATGTGCTATATTACTAAGAGAATAAATACTTATAAAATAGATTTAAGCATCTTTTATCCCTACTTTGACCTTGCTCCCAATAAGAAAGTTGGTAGGAATGAATTCACATTGTGTCTCTCTCAAATTGCTTTTTTAAAATACATCAACATGGAAAAAGAAAGAACAGACAATTGAGCAAATATGGCAATATTTGATAATTGTTGAATGTAAGTCAAAGTTGTAAGTACCACTTTTTCTGTGTATATTTGACATTTTTCATAATAATTTCTTTTTCAAATCTGCTGCCCAGTGTACACAGGATGAATTACAAGCACTAAAGCTTTATTCACAATCTGACACCACCTCATCACTACTCCCATGCTTTATAACCATTGAACTTACCTCCTCAAAGAACACCAAGCTCTTGTCATGAGTCCATTCATTTCCTTATGTCATCTGCTGATAATATAATTTGCCACTTTTTCTGCTTGGCAAATTGTCAAAACCCAACATAAAAATCATCTTATGTCATAATCTTCCACATACACACTTCAAACATTATACTTGTCTAATATTGAAATTATGCCATATAAACATCTGCATTCCAAGAAAGACTACAAGAACTTTAAAAGTAGGGAATATGTCGACATCTTTTTATATACTCAACACTTTGCACAGTACATGGTACTCAAAATGAACTCCATAAATGTTTGTTTCATGAAAGACAAATTTAAAGGGTTAAAGAGTTAAAGTTAAACAGCGGATATAGCTTAAGTGGTTCACTACCTACTGCCCATGTATGAGGCCCTGGATTTGATCCCAGTACCTCCTAAAAACAAACAGGCGAAAAAACAACTCTCACTGGGGAAAGGGCTTCCTCAGAGATGTGAGGAAAAGTCAGAGAGGGGCTGCATCTTCTGGGTAGGCCTGGAGCTCATCTTTGGAGAACTGTCAGAAAAGTTTTAGGGCACTTTGGAGCTGGTCTGCACCTCATTCAGCTGGAAAGACCAAATTGGGAAAGTCCTCCATGGGGTGACCCACTTTCCAAAATTTGCACCCAGACCTAAGTAGCATGAGACAAGGAAAGGAATATAAAAAACTATAGAGGCTAACAGTCTGGAATAGTTGAATAAAGTTCTCAATGCTTCAGATATCCAGAAAAGGAAGGTTAGTTCTCTGGGAAACAGAAGGGACAACCAAACTCCTGTAAACAGTGCAACTCCGAAACAACTAGCAAGCAAAAGTCCAGAACAAGACAGAGGCTCAGTAAGCCAGGGAAAACCCTGTACAGTGCATTTGCGTTGGGCACAGCTTCCTGACAGGTGGGCTGAAACTCAAGAAAAGCTCTCAGAAAAGGATCCAAGACAGCATTGGAGTAGCTCAGGCGGGGTGCAGCTCTTTCGCAAAATACAGGAAAAGGCTTGGAAGTCATCTGAGGGAGCCACTCTGGGGTCCCCCAAAGGCCAGGAATGTGCCCAGCACATAATCCAGGAGGGACTGGGGACAAAGAGACTCCCAAAGGGAAAACCATGAGTTTATAACCCTGTGGCAGGGAATGCTCCCATCCCCCACCACATAGGCCAATAGCCTCAGCTGAGCAGCCAAAGGAAAGGGGAAAGAATAAATTCCTCCTTGGGAAGAGGGAGGGTGTGATGGAGGGCTGACTGTGGTTTCTCTTTGGTGAATGTAACTAGCATAACATTAGTTCTTCTGAACTAATGAAAATTGAAGGATTCATCCCTATGGATGGGTTTGCTGAGGAGCACCATTTGCTTGCTAGCCAGGAAAGTGAAAGAAGACAAACTGGTCTCTCCCATTTTTTCCCCAGAAATGTTAGACCTAATTGGGCCTTATTAGCAGCTCCCTGCCCCAATTTTGACAACTTGAACAGGGCAATATTAAAGTTTTAGAAAAAATTAAACTGAAAATCAAAAAACAGCTGTGAAATAAAACCACCAGGCAAGAGAGAGAAACTGATCGATAAAATCACCAACATAAGCAGATACCTGGTAGCAACAAAAGATAACAAACCATACTAAGAAACAGGAAGATATGGCCCAGTCAAAGGAACAAGCCAAGAATCTAGATGAGACTGAGAATTTAAGACAATAAATGATGTTCAAACAAACCTCCTTAAGCAATTTAAGGAGATGAAAATATGACTAAAGAGATAAAGGCTACTAAGGTGACACTGTGAGCATAAAAAAACAAGTTGAAACCCTGTAAAAAAAAAAAATGAAAAGGGAAGTGGATGTGATTCAAGCAGATGGCTGCCTGTCTACCACATGGGAGTCCTGGGTTGGGTTCCTGGTGCCTCCTAAAGGAGACGAGCAAGACAGCAAGCTGACATGATGGGTTGGTGCAGCGGGAATGGTGCAACAAAAAAACAAAATGTGAAATACAACAAGCAAGAGCAGAGGTGGCTCAAGCCACTGGGCATCTCCCTCCCACATGGGAGGTCCCAGGTTCAGTTCCCGGTGCCTCCTAAAAAAACGAGCACACAACAGACACAGGGAGACAGCGAATACAAGCAACACGAGGGTGGAGGGGTATGATAATAAATAAAATAAATCTTTTTAAAAGAAGTAGCAAAGTTTATGAGAATGAAAACACAATGGATGAAATTAAAAATACATTAGAGGCATATAACAGCAAATTTGAAATATTAGAAGAATGAATAAATGAATTTGAAGATAGAACATTTGAACTTCAAAATATAGAAGAGACTGAGGAAAGAATGCAAGGAAACCTCTCTCATCACCACCTGGTAACATAACCAGGAAACAGACATCTCAGGAGGTAACACCCAGACTTAACATTTAAAATATGAAAATGAACAGTGTGAAACAAGAGAGTACAGAGGAACAAAGAAACAGGAAATGATGGTCCATACAAAGCGAGAGGATAAAAATATAGAAAACACCAACAAACAACAACAAGGACATACTGAACTAAGTCTTTTTTAAAATGATGTCAAAAATACTTAAGGGGGAACTGATGTGGCTCAAGCAGTTGGGTACCCACTCCCACATGGGAGGCACTGGGTTCAGTTCCCAGTGCCTCCTAAAGAAGACAGCAGATGCCACAACCAGCACAAACAGCAGACACCACAACAAACAGACACTGCAACGAGCAAGTGCTACAGCCAACAGATACTAAACTGCTGCAACAAGCAAATGCACCACAACAGATACCACAGCCAGCAGACTATCCAGCCAGCAGGGAGTGGTTGTGGCTCAGGCAGTTGGGCACTCGCCTCCCACATGGGAGGTCCCTGGTTCAGTTCCCAGTGTGTCCTAGAGAAGATAAGCAGACAGACGAGAGAGCCATTTCAGGGGGGTAGGGGGTAGAGATTCTTTAAAAATAAGTAAATAAATCTTTTAAGAAAATACTTGAGATGAAGTAAATTACAGAGAACTACAGAATATCAATCAAGAAAACAATGAACAATATGAGAATATAAAGAAACAGAAAGTATAAAAAGGAACCAAACGGAACTACTTGAGTTGAAGACCACAATAATTGAAATGAAAAATTCCCAGGAATAGAGCAGTCTGAAGAAAGAATCAGTGAACTGGAAGACAAGACACTTGACATAAATTAGGCTGAGGAAAAGAAGAAAAAGAAATATTAAAATAGCCTAAGACAGCTGTGGGATACCATTGAGCACACCAATATACATGTTTTCAGAGTCCCAGAAGGAGAAGAGAGAGAGAAAGGGGCAGAATAAATAGTCAAAGAAATAATGACAGAGAACTTCCCCAACTTGGCAAAAGATGTGAATATGTATATCTACGAAGCTCAAAAAACACCAAACAGTTTAAACACAAAGGAAAATATACCCTATCATGTATTGATTATACTAGTAAACACGAAAGATAAGGGGAGAGCTCTGAAAGTTGCAAGAGAAAAGCAACATGTTAATGTTACTGGGATTCCCTTGAATTTAAGTGCCAATTTCTCATCAAAAACGATGGAGGTAAGAAAGGCATGGATATGCTACTGAAGTTAAGTTGGTATCAAACCAAATATAATTGTTATACATTCAGCATATACTTGTAACCCTATGATAACCACAAGGAAAAGAGATGAGAAATATATCCAGATCAAAATGAAAAAGCACTCAATATGGTAAAACACAAAAAAGCAAATAAATATAAAAGTAGGCTTCAACAGAAGTGAGGGACAAAAAGGTATGAAACTTACAAAGGCTAAATAGCAAAATGGAAGAAGAAAATCAATAGTAACTTTAAATTACTATTTAAATAGACTGAATTCTCCAGTCAAAAGGCAGAGATTGCCAGAATTGATAAAAAGAGTATGATCTGGGAAGCAGATTTGGCCCAATGGATAGGGCATCTGCCTACCACATGGTAGATCCAACATTCAAACTCAGGGCCTCCTGACTCGTGTGATGAGCTGGCCCACGTGCAGTACTGATGCACACAAGGAGTGCCGTGCCACACAGGGGTGTCCCCCGCCTAGGGGTGTCCCCATGCGCAAGGAGTGCGCACTGTAAGGAGAGCTGCCCAGTGCGAAAAAAGTGCAGCCTGCCCAGGAATGGCCCCGCACACAAGGAGAGCTGATGCAGCAAGATGACACAACAAAAAAGACACACAGATTCTGGGTGCCGCTGACAAGAATACAAGTGGATACAGAAGAACACGCTGTGAATTGACACAGAGAGCAAACGACTGGAGGGGGGTGGCGGGGGCAGGGGAGAGAAATAAAAAATAAAACTTAAAAAAAAAAAAAATAATAGAGTGATGCATTCATCACCACAATCAATTTTAGAGCATTTTCAGTACTCTAAAAAGAAAACCCTTTTCTCAGTCCCTCTACCATTCCCCTGCTGTATACAACCACTAATCTAATTCCATCTCTATATATTTATATTTATATTTATATAAATGGAGTCAAACAATATATGGTACTATGTGTCTGGTTTCTTTGAAGTAGCATAGTTTTCTTTATTTTTTACAATTGATGGAAAATATTAATATATTAGTATTCACTGTAGTCCATAGTTTGCTTTCAGTGTATTTTTTATGAAATTATAAATTTTCCCATACAACAAACCATACCCAAATATAAGCACTAGTACTTACAGTCGCTACTATTTGCTATCCATTTCCATATCACCTCTATCCATTCCCAAATATTTACAATCAACCTTATTATAAATTCTGCACATTTAAGCCTTGACTCCCCAATTCTCTACCCTCATTCTATTGTCTGGTGATCTATATTCTAGCTATTAATTCCATAAGCTTGTTTATATTAGTGGGAGCATACAACAGAAGAAAATGTAGGGAAGCATCTTCAGGACCTTGTGTTACATGGTGGTTTCTTAGACTTTACACCCAAACTGCAAGCAACGAAAGAAAAAAATAGAGAAATGGAACCTCATCAAAACAAAAAGCTTTTGTTCCTCAAAACACTTTATTATAAAAGCAAAAAGACAACCTACAACAATGGGAGAAATATTTGGAAACCACATTATCCAATAAAGGATTAATATCTAGTGTATATAAAGAAATACATCAACTTAACAAAAAAACAAACCGAATAAAAAATGGGCAAAAGGCTTGAACTATCCAAAGAAGAAATACAAATGACCAGAAAGTACATGACAACATGTTCAACATCATTAGCAAGCAGTCAAAATCACAATGAGAGGAGATCGGATATAGCTCAGTGGTTTGAGACATGCTTCCCATGTACGAGGTCCCAGGTTCAAAAATCAGTACCTTCAAAAAAAAAAGATGCCATTTCACACCTGTTAGAATGGATGCTACTTAAACAAACAATAACAACAACAGCCTAAAATAACAAGTGTTGGAAAGTATGCACAGAAACAAGAACACTCATTCATTGCTGGCAGCAATGTAAAATGGTGCAGCTGCTGTAGAAGACAGTTTGCCAGTTCCTCAGAAAGGTAAGTATGGAACTACCATATGATCTGGCAATCTCACTAGTAGGTATATACCCAAAAGAATTGAAAGCAGGTACTCAAACAGATATATGCACACCTATGTTCATAGCAGCAATTGCCAAAAGATGAAAGCATCCCAACTGTCCATCAACCAAGGAATGGATAAATAAAATGTGGTATATACATATAATTCTTCAGCCATAAAAAGCAATGAAGCCCTAATATATGCAATGGCATGGATAAACTGTGAAGACATATTGAATGAAATAAGCCAGACAAAAAAGGACAAATACTGCATGGTATCACTGATTTGAAAGAATAAGAATAAGCAAATTCACAGAGTCAGAATCTAGAATACAGGTTACCAGGGTACTGGGTAGGTATAGGAAACGGGACGTTAAGGCTTAACGTCCAGAATTCCTATTTGGAATGATGGAAATGTTTTGGTAAAGGATGGTGGTAATGTTAGCATACCACTGTGAAAGTAATTAACACCACAAATAAATATGTGAATATGATTAAAAGAGGAAATGTTAGATTGTATATATGGTAAACATACTTAAAAAAAAAAATCCATGGAACTGCACTATATAAACTGTGAATCCTAAGTTAAACCATGGGCTTTAATTAATAGTACAACTATTAAAATGTGATCATCAATTTTCATAATGTTCCACACCAGTGCAAGGTGTTGGTGGTGGGGTGGTAAATGTGAATCTTTTATTTTATGCATGACTGTTCAGTAAACCCACAACTTCTCTAATAAAAGAAAAAATAATAATACCCAAAAAAATGTACACACCTTCACAAATAAAAAGAAAACTGAATTAGCATTTCTCATTTATCAGATTGGCCAAGAAAAATCCAAAGCTCAACAATTCATTCTTTGTTAGCAAAACTATGAGAAATGCAAGCTGGTGGGAATGAAAAATGGTATAAACCTTATGGGGGATACTGTGCAATACTAAAAGAAATACAGAAAGGCTACAAGTGTGAGTGGGGATGAGGTGGAAGGAAGAGTGAGACTTCTCTAAGTAAACCTCTTTATAGAGTTTTGATTTTTAAACCATGAAAATGTATTCCATGTTCATAATTCAAAATTAAATTTTAAAATGATGGAATAAAGCAAGACTTAAAATTGAATAGAATAAGAAACAAATTAACCTAGATATATAAAAAATTAATACTGTGAACTGAACACAGTGCTCTCACTATACACTCTTAATTGGACATATTTTAAGAACAAGTAAGAAATATTTTAAAAATAAAATAAAACGGAAGAAAGAAAAAATTTTACCCAGTAAATTCATAATTGGTAATGGAATTTATAGCAGTTTTGAAGCCACTGTGTATCTACTGTCCTATACAGGCAATGAGTAAATGTTCTAATAATGTTGGGAACTAGAGCTTTCACTGTTGGAGAAGAAATACACAATAATGGAATTTGAGGAAGAGGAGGAAGAAGCTGTGGTATTGGATTTAACTAGAGATACGGATATGGACTCATAATTTTTATTTAAATACATATATATTTCCACTTAAAGTGCTTGGAAGAAAAGACCCAAATAATAATGCACACACCAAGCTGCCAGAATTTGGTTTATTTTTATAAATAAAACAGCAAAAAGAAAACAAACACAAAAAACAAGGTTCCTTAGCAAAGTGGTAGATTCTAAGTCTGAAGCAGGAAGAATGTAAGATGAGCCTCGAGAATTTGTGATAGGAGGCAAGTAAATACCAAAGATTGATGGGGCCATATTAAAGTGACAAGGAGTCAGGCTTAAGGGCACTTTGACCTTAAAGGTACTAAAATTTGAGCCTCCAAAAGAATAAATAATGGAAAAAGATCATAACACATTGAATTAAAAAAGAATTCATGGATCCCTAATGTTATTACAAAAAAATAAAATAAAAAAGGGAAAGGAAAAGGGGCAGGGTGGGAAATACCTTTTTTACAGAAAAACACAAGCTAATTAAGTTAAGAAGAAAAGACAGAATTAGAAAATAACCATTTTAGAACCATCATCTTAATAACTGCTCTGGCAAAGATCATCAATGGATGCTGAAACCACAGGATTAAAGACTGTGGAGGAAAAAAATATACTATATCTCTAAGTATCATCCCACTGATTACTTTTTAATTACAATACGAAATGGGGAATATTAAAATGGACAGATTGGGAGGAGACCATGTGAACCAAGCAATCAAATTTAGCATTGCCAAAAACTAAACAAACTAATATTAGATGTCTCCTGGTGTTATTTAGTGGAAAACAGGGAACATCAACTTCGTAGTATTCTTGCCTATAACATTTATCCTGATTTTAATTATAAGGGAATCATCAAACAAAGACTAGGTAAAATTCTAGAAGTTAGATGATCTGTACCATTCAAAAATGTCAATGTAAAGACACCCCAACACACACACAATAAAGGAACAGTAGCAGTGGGACTGTACTTAAGAGACGAAACAAGGGAAGCGGACTTGGCCCAGCGGATAGGGCATCCGTCTACCACATGGGAGGTCCACGGTTCAAACCCCGGGCCTCCTTGACCCATGTGGAGCTGGCCCGCATGCAGTGCTGATGCATGCAAGGAGTGACCTGCCATGCAGGGGTCTCCCCGGCGTAGGGGAGCCCCATGCTCAAGAAGTGCGCCCTGTATCTGTCGTGGTCCCTAGGGGAGCAGCGACAGTCTCCCAGGTGCAGCGGCGGGGACCGGGAGGGAGTGAGGGTTCAACAGTGAGCCCCTGATGCTAATGACTATGCTTGTGAGCTGATAAGCCTAAAATAAGAACAAGGCCTAGAGCAACATTGTGCCTGGGAATTTCCTCCTGTCAGCCTTCAGGTTACTCAAATGTGGCCAGTTTCGAAGCCAAACTCAGCATGTAAATGCAATGCCTTCCCCCCAGCGTGGGACATGACACCCGGGGATGAGCCTCCCTGGCACCGAGGGACCACTATCAACTACCAACTGATGATGCAACTGGAAAATGACCTTATACGGAAGGTTCAATGCGGATCAGCAGAATATCCCTGTCTACATAAAATACCATGACTTTAAAATGCTGTTTGACCTAAAGTAAGGGGGAAATGGAAAGGAGAAATGAGTTTATATGGCTACGAGTTTCTAAAAAAGAGTCTGGAGGCTGGCAGAAGGATTGCCCTTATGCACAACTGAGCAGAGTCAGAGAGACAGATAAAGCAGATACAACCCCCAGATATTGGTTCCTTTGAGGGCTAAAGAGACCCATGGGAGTTATGGTCATGGCCGATGGGGTTAACTACCAGGTCAGATGGCCCCTCTTTGGAAATGGTGTTTATGTGTGATGAATCTGGACTCAGATGGGATCTCCCTTCATAAGACTTTCATGCTAATGTGCTGGAGGTGCAGTTAATGTTGGGGTTTAAGATATATTTAGGGGATTTGAATCTCTGGACTGACAATGTGATAGCCAGATCCTGAGCCTCAACAGACTCCAGCACCTACAATCTGTTTTATTGGACTTACCACACTCAGCTAAGATGGAGTTGAAGAAGGACAACCACCACACCATGGAGCCTAGAGTGCTTACAACTGAAAGTGGGAGGATTGCATCCAGCATCCATGTGGAATCTGAGCCTCCTCTTGACATAGAGGTGCAATGGACACAACCAATCCAATGTCCACATAGAAGAGGTGGCATTGGATTGGGAAAAGTGGACATGGTGGCTGATGGGTATGGGGAAAGGCAGGAAGAGATGAGAGGTGGAGGCGTCTTTGGGACATGGAGCTGCCCTGGATGGTGCTTCAGAGGCAATCACCGGACATTGTATATCCTCACAGGGCCCACTGGATGGAATGGGGGAGAGTATGGGCCATGATGTGGACCATTGACTATGAGGTGCAGAGGTGCCCAAAGATGTACTTACCAAATCCAATGGATGTGTCATGATGATGGGAGGGAGTGTTGCTGGGGGGGGGAGAGGTGGGGTGGGGGGGTGGGGTTGAATGGGACCTCACATATATATTTTTAATGTAATATTATTACAAAGTCAATAAAATAAAAAAAAAATAACAAAATACAAAAATTTTTAAAATTTTTGATGTAATAAAAAAATTAAAAAAGAAAATAAATAAATAAATAAAGTGCAAACTTAAAAGGGAAAAAAAAAAAAAAAAAAAGTGCGCCCTGTAAGGAAAGCTGCCCAGCACAAAGAAAGTACAGCCTGCCCAGGAATGGCACTGCACACACAAAGAGTTGACGCAACAAGATGACGCAACAAAAAGAAACACAGAGTCCCGTGCCGCTGACAACAACAGAAGTGAACAAAAACAACAACACACAGCAAATAGACACAGAGAACAGACAACTGGGGGGGGGGAAATGGGGAGAGAAATAAATCTTTGAAGAAAAAAAAAGAGACATAATGAGGCAAGTGCCAAATGTAATCAATCCTTGACTGGATCCTGCATTTTGTGGGGAGGAAGGTTATAAAGAAGACTGCTGGCACAACCAAAGAATTCTGACCATGGACTGTATTTTTTAAAAATATTATTGAAACAAAATTAAATGTCTTTATAGTACAGTAACAGTATTATGATTATGTAGGAGATACATTGGATGTTAGTAATTAGGGATCAAAGTTATAATATCTATCAAATTTACTTGAAAAAACTTTTAGAAAAAAAATGAATAATGCAAACCATACAGAGAGATGAAGCAACTGTGGCAAACTACTGACAACTAGTATGTCTAGGTTAAAAGTGTATGAATGTCACACTATACTTACAACTTTTCTAAGGTTTGAACTCCAAATTTTTAAAATTGAGGGGAAATTTTTCTAATACATATACATCAATGACACTATTCTTATTAAAATGCAAATAAAGAGTCCATAGTTTATGATGGAACAATTTGAAAACATATACATACTCCAAAGCCCGGAAATAGCTGGTACTTACCCAAGAACTGTGCCTGTTTCCTGGTAATTTACTTGAATAAACTTGCCAAAACGACTTGAATTGTTATTATGAGCTGTCTTTGCATTTCCAAAGGCCTGTCAAAATGAACATTTCTCATTAGTTTCATTTAAAAAGAAAACCCTGCTTAGGTCAGCTCAAAGAGACAAAATGCTAAATAGAGAACAGAAAAACAATTCATTTGATATCTATAGACTCAAATTCATGGTTAGGGGAAAATTTAAAGAGTGACTAATAATTAAAATAACAGGTGGCTTTTATGTTATTCAGCAAAATTTTTTTTCATTTTTAAAATTTAATGCTCAATTTCTCTAGCACATTTCTGTCATCAAAATTTCCTAATATATAGTCATACTTCTATTTTTAAAATAATATTACAAAGCAGAAATGTCAAGGAACTGGGAAAGTACCAAATTAATTTTAGAATATTACAAATGAACTAGGAGATCCTGTCTAGAAGAAAAATGAACTGAAGTTATTTATATAACATACTACATCTATTTGAAGCAAAGGTACGGTATCATCAAAATAAGAACAAAAATTACAAGCTTCCTAAATTGTTACCCAAGGTATTCTAAGTTGATTGTACGATGATTAAATGGTTGTATACATTTCTCCAAACTCACCTGAGTTGTACATTTTAATTGGGTAATTCCATTTTGAGCTCTAGCTCAATAAAATTGATTAAAATTCTCAAAAAGTCACTATCTTGGCCTAATCTGTTCACACTATAGTTAAAGAAACAAAAGTTAGAAAAAAAAAATGATCAGCATACTGAAGACACAGAGCTTTATTCTTCCACGATGAAATTGTGGGTATGGTATGGCCCTCTGACTCCAAAAACCTAATGTAAAATTTTACTCGAAACTTCCTGAACGAAAGCCATGTGCTACACTGTAACAATACAGAGGAACATGCATGGGTATATGTATGGACACACATGCACATAAACACACAAGACAGACTGAAATAGTAAATTTAGTTAATGCTCGACCCCAACAATTGCATCTCTACTCCAGCAGTTCACAAAGCATGGTCAAGACCAGCAGCAACGGCATTACCTCAACACTTGTTTGAAATACAAATTCTTAGGCCCCACAGAGACCTACCGAATCAGAAACTCTGAAGAAAGGACCCAGCAATTTGTTTTCGTTTTTTTAACAAATCAATTTTATTGATACATAATAAAGCATAAATCCATCCAAACTGTACAATCAATGGTTAATCACATATTTGGGCTTATCACTTCAATCATTCTTAGAACACTTTACTTATTTCAATAATAATAATAAACAAAAAACAAAACTCATCACCTCTCAATCTCTCTATGCTTCCCCTGCTGTACGTAGCTGCTATTCTTTCCTTCTCTCCAGTATATTTATAAGTACATTTTGCAAAAACAGTCTTACAAATGCAATCTCACCCATATTCGTGTTTCAAATGAATTTTGCTATCTAATACAGTATCAAGTTACAGTTCTTAAGCTTTCCTTCTAGGAACGTACATGACCTTAGACTTTTCTTTTCAGCCAATGCAATATCCATATAATAGCACTGCTAGGTCCAAACACCATGATATGCTTTCACCATTTCTATTCATTTCCAAAGATTTACAAACAACCTTTGTAACAATTCTACACAGATAACCCTCAGCTTTACATGCTCTACACTCATTCTATTTTCTAGTGACCTACTAACTCCATGAGTTTATATAATATATTTAGTTCATAATAGGGCAGTCATACAACATTTGTTCTTTCGTGTGTGGCTTTCTTCACTCAACATGTCTTTGAGGTTCATCCATGTTGTTATATGTTTCACGACTTCTTTCTTCTTACCATTGCATACATCGTGCGTATATACCACAATTTGTTTATCCATTCATCAGCTGATGGACACCTGAGTTATTTCCAGCTTTTGTCAATCATGAATAATACCACTAAGAACAAAGGTTTGCAGATGTCTATTTGTGACTCTGCTCTGAGTTCTTCTGTGCATATACCTAGTAATGTCAGGTACTGCTGGGTTCCGTGGCAAGTCTATCTTCAACTTCCTTAGGAACTGCCTAACAGTCCTCCATAGCAACTGTACCATTCGACATTCTCACCAATAGTCAATAAGCATTTCTATCTCTCTGTAGCATCTCCAACATTTATAGTTTACCGAGATTTTAATACCGGCCAGTCTAATAGATGTGAAATATTTCCTTGTAGTTTTGATTGGCATTTCCATAATCACTAATGATAGTGAACATTTCTTCATGTGTTGCTTCACCATTTATATTTCTTTGTCGAACAATTGTCTTTTCAAGTCTTTTGCCCATTTTTTAATCGGGTAATTTGTCTTTTAATTGTCTTTTATTGTATGATCTCTTTAAATATAATGGATATTAAACCTCTATTGGGGGAAGCGGACTTGGCCCAATGGATAGGGTGTCCGCCTACCACATGGGAGCAAGGAGTGCTGTGCCATGCAGGGGTGTCCCCAGCGTAGGGGAGCTCCACACTCAAGGAGTGCGCCCCGTAATAAGAGCTGCCCAGCACAAAAGAAAGTGCAGTCTGCCCAAGAACGGCGCCGCACACAGGGAGAGCTGACACAGCAAGATGACGCAACAAAAAGAGACACAGATTCCTGGTGCCGCTGGATAGAAACGGTCACAGAAGAACACACAGTGAATGGACACAGAGAGCAGGCAACGGGGGGCGGGAAGGGGAGAGAAATAAAAAAAACCCTTATTGGATATGTAACTTCCAAATATTCTCTCCCATTGAGTGCGCTGCCTTTTCACCCTTTGAGATGGGAGAAAGTGTTGAATTTTAAGGCAGTCCTATGTATCTATTTTTTCTTTTGTTGCTTGTGCTTTGAGTGTAAGGTTTAAGAAACTACTGCCTACCACAAGATCTTGAACACGTTTTCCTACATTTTCTACTACGAGTTTCATGGTTTTCACTTTCATATTTACATACCTGATCCATTTTTAGTTAATTTCTGTATAAGGTAGGAGACAGGTGTCTCCTTTCTTTCTTTTAGATATGGCTATTCAATTTTCTTTTTTTAAAGATTTATTTTTATTTATTTATCTCCCCTTCCCCTCCCCGCCTCCCACTCTGTGTTCATTCGCTGTGTGTTCTTCTGTGATCGCTTCTATCCTTATCAGCAGTACTGGGAATCTGTGTTTCTTTTTGTTGCGTCATCTTGCTGTGTCAGCTCTCCGTGTGTGCACTGCCATTGTTGGACAGGCTGCACTTTCTTTCATGCTGGGCAGCTCTCCTTACCGGGCACACTCCTTGCATGTGGGGCTACCCTACACGGGGGACACCCCTGCATGGCATGGCACTCCCTGCACGCATCAGCAACTGCACATGGGCCAGATCCACATGGGTCAAGGAGGCCCGGGCTTTGAACTGTGGACCTCCCATGGGTAGGCAGACGCCCTATCCCTTGGGCCACATCGGCTTCCCTCAATTTTTTTTTTAACAGACTGTTCAGGCCCAGCTGCAAGGGCTTGACTGCCTTGTCAAAACTCACTTGACTGTAGATGTGAAGGTCTATTTCTGAGCTCTCAATTTGGTTCCAATAGTCAATGTGTCTGTCTTTATGCCAGTATCATGCTGTTTTTACTACTGTAGCTAAGTAGTATGCTTTAAAGGCCATAAATGAGAGTCGTCCAACTTCATTCTTCTTTTTAATATCTTTTTAGCTATTCGGGGACCCTTACCCTTTCAAATAATTTCTTTTTTTTAAGTTTTTTTTTTAGTTTATTTCTCTCCCCTTCCCTGCCGTTGTCTGCTCTGTGTCTGCTTGCATTATCAGGCAGCACTGGGAAACTGTGTTTTTTTTTGTTGCGTCATCTTGCTGCATCAGCTCTCCATGTGTGTGGTGCCATTCCTGTGCAGGCTGCGCTTTTTTCACATGCAGCGGCTCTCCTTGCAAGGTGCACTCCTTGTACATGGGGCACCCCTACACAGGGGTGCCCCTGCATGGCACAGCACTCCTTGCGCACAGTAGCACTGCATGTGGGCCAGCTAACCACATGGGTCAGGAGGCCCTGGGGATTGAACCCTAGACCCTCTATATCGTAGGTGTATGCTCTATCAGTTAAGCCACATCCACTTCCTCCAAATAAATTTGATAATCGGTTGTTCCATTTCTGCAAAACAGGTTGTTAGGACTTTATTTAGATCATGTTGAATCTGTAAATCAGTTTGGACAGAAATGACATCTTAATGATATTTAATCTTCTAATACATGAACACAGGATGTCCTTCCATTTATTTAAGTCTTCTTCTCTTTCTTTTAGCAATGTTTTGAAGTTTTAGGAATATATGTCCTTTATGTCCTTGATTAACTTTATTCCTAACTATCTCACTTTTTTTTAGCTGCTATTATAAATGGAAATTTTTTCCTGATTTCCTCCTCAGATTGCACATCAGTATTGTATAGAAATGCTATTGATTTTTGCGTATTAGTCTAGTATCCAGCCACTTTGCTGAACTCATCTGTTAGTTCTAGTAGCTTAGTTGTGGATTTTTCAGGAGATCCTAGACATCAGATCATATCATCAGCAAATAGTGCAAGTTTCACTTCTTCCTTTCCTTTCTTAATAATCTTCATTTCTACACTCTTTTTCATATCTCTTACCATTGTTTTTTCCTTTCAGGCAGCAGTATTCCCTTTAATATTACTCGTAATTCTGGTCTTTGGTAATTTATCAGTTTTTGTTTGTCTGTGAAGACTCTGAACTCAATGTCATTCTTCAAGGACAATTTTGCCAAATACAGAATTCTTGGCTGGCAGTTTTTCTCTTTCAGTACCTTAAATACATCATATAACTTTCCTCTGCCTCCATAGTTTCTGATGAGAGGTCAGCACTTATTCTTATTAATTTTCTGTGGTGTAGTAGTTTGATACTATTTATGAATTCAAAAAATAGAAACTGAATTGTCTGTAAACTGGCCTGTTCCTCTGGCCATATTAGATTGTATTAGATTCAGAGGTTTCACTTTTACTTGACTAAATTATGATCAAGGCTTTTGGTTCTTCAGTAGGAATTTGAGTCCCTGCCCCCTTGGTGGGTGGGAACTCACAGGGAAAACAACACAGCAGAGGAGAGAGTTGAAGTTTTGATGCTGGGGCCCAGGGAAGCAAATACTCAGAAGAACATAGAGGAAGAGAAACGGTGACACAGATATGGCAGAGGCCCTGGAAAGACAGAGAGCCTGACAGTCTACAGCTGATCTTGTGCAGAGACCAGTGCAGCTAAGCCCAGGAAGAAAGGAGACCCAGGGAGAGACATGAGCCTTATACCACCCTACAGCTGAGACCAGAAGAAGCTGGGACCACAGTGCCTGAAAAGGAAGGCTGAACCCTGGAAGATACTGGCAGCCATCTTGCTCCAACACATGGCAACAGACTTTGGTAAGGAAAGTAATTTACTCTTAATGGCCTTGTGACTGGTAAGCTTCTACCTCAAATAAATACCCTTTATAAAAACCAACAGATTTCTCGTATTTAACATCGGCACCCCTTTGGGCTAATACCCATGGTATGTGATGTTTTGCTTTCATCTTGCTGCTTTCAGAATTCTCTCTTTATCTCTGATACATATCATTCTGAATAGTAGGTGTCTCGGGGTAGGTCTATTGTATTTATTCTATTTGGGGTGTGCTGTCCTTCTTGGATATTGGTATTTATGTCTTCCATAAGGGTTAGTAAGTTTTTAGTCATTATTTCCTCAAATATTTTTTCTGCCCCCTTTTCCATTCTCTTTTCCTTCTGGGACACTGATGATGCATATATTTGTGAGTTACACATTGTCATTCAATTCCCTGAGACTCTTCGATTTTTTCCATTTTCTTCTCTTTCTATTCTTCTGTCTTTTCCAGTTCAGATATTCTGTCTTCACTAATCCTGTCTTAGAGCAATTCAAATCTGTTCTTATGTGACTCTAATATATTTTTAATCTCATCCACCATGTCTTTCATTCCCAAAAGGTCTGTTACTTTTCTTTGTAGACTTTCAAACTGTTCTTTATGCTCACCCAGTGTCTTAATATCCTTTATCTCTTTAGTCATATTTTCTTTCAATTCTTTAAATTGATTTAGGAGAGCTGTGTGATTCTTACTGATTAATTATCTTAAATCCTGTATCTCTTCAGGATATTTGATTTGTTCCTTTGGCTGGGCCATCTCTTTCTGTTTCCTAGTATGCCTTATAATTTTTTGCTGATGTCTAGGCACCTGAATCTGTTGGTGTTTATTGATGGTCAATTTCTCTCTCTTGCTTGTTTTTTGTTTTTTTTTTCACAGCTCTTCTTTGACATTTGGTTCAACTTATTCTAAGTATTTAAAATTATCCAGCTTAAGTTAGCCAAATCCGGCCAGGGACTCACTAATGAGAGTGTAGATTTTCTCCCAGTGGTTAGCATACAAAACAAACTGAACCATGTTTTGTCCATGCAATTTCTGGACCAGCCAGCAGATGATGCTCATCAACGCACCTTTCCACAGAAGTATACCTTCATTTTCCTGTGTTCTGGTCTGGCCAGAGTAGAGATTCAAAGAAGGCTCTGCTGGCTGAATTCACTGAAGAAAAGTCCCCCCACTCCCTTTTCCTTTTCCCTTGAAACAGCTGAGAGGGAGGAAGATGTCTGTTGCCCTCTCAGTCAGCTGCAGTGAGCCAGGGGTTTTACCCCAGGCTAATATCTTAGCCTTGGAGGAGGGGAGCCCTTCCTGGCCACCATGGGGGCTTGGTAACTCACAGTTGTTGTTTCAGGTTCTTCTTCTTTCTGTCCATTACCCTTCTGGGAGTTGTGTAGCACTGTCATAGTCTGCTAACCCCCAAAGCAGTTTTTGGCTCTTTCTCCATTGTTTTTATGAGAGTATTGAGCCCTGCCTGTTAGTTTGATGCCATCTTCCCACAATCCTTTACCAATCTGTTTCAATAACCCCTTCAAGTGACTGAGATGCAACCTAAAGTTTAAGAACCACTGATTTGCCCATTATGCACACCTTTAAATTTTGGGAAGCTATATTTTATGAAATATTAAGAATGAAATTATTCTTCAGTAGTGGTAGCAAATGTACAGATGCATGAGGATCACTAGAAGTATCCCTCATGAATACCTAGGAGCCACTGTACCTAAGTAAGGGGAAGAACCCAAGCTCTTATATACTTCATTAAGCTATCATAATCTATATAAACTACAATTTTTAAAAAGTAAAAAATTAAATTAAAAAAAAAACTTGAAAATTGGATATTTTTAAATAGCTGGAATGGTTTCTCCATTCTGTCCTTTACCTTTCCACCATCAGCAAGTTTTTTCAAGAAATTTACAAAAGCCACAAAGCACAGGCTGAACTATAGAAATATTGGCTGCATTTTTAAAAATTTCATATAAATAGAAAATGTTTTTATACTTTGAAAAAAAAAAGTTAAGACACAGATAAAAAATATGGCTGCAAGGGGAGCAGATGTGGCTCAAGCAGTTGGCCACCCTCCTCCCACATGGGAAGTCCCAGGTTCAGTTCCTGGTGTCTTCTAAAGAAGACAAACAACGACCTGACAATGAGCAGAAACAATGATCAGACAACAAGCAAAAATAAGCAGACAAGCAAAAGCGAAAATAGCACTGAGCAGATGTGGCTCAAGCAGTTGAGTGCCCGCCTCCCACATGGAATGTCCTAGGTTTGTTTCCTGGTGCCTCCTAAAGAAAAAACAATATAAAACAAGACAAACAAGAAAAAAATCACCAAGGAGCAAAAAAAAAAAAAAAGAAACAATGAGCAGACAACAAGCAATGTTGTTTGCATGAGTAAAAAGATAAGGGAGCTGTCTGTAGGTTGGGGGGGGGGAATATGGCTGCACTCCTATTCTCAAATATGTTCGCTTCTGAGGCTAACCAATGCTAAAATGACAGCAGCCAATCAGAAGCTTTCCCTGTTATTTAACCTACCCTTGACTGGAAAACAACTATATCATTTGTGTAAAGTCACCTGGGATCATTTTGAGAGGCAATAGATACTTCACCTAAGAGTTTAGATGTATGGCAAATAAGCATAACATATTCAATGTTATTAGCCATTAAGGATAATCAAATTAAAACCACAAGGAGATAGGACTACACAGTCATTTGTAGAACTAAAATAGAATAGAAAAATTAACAATGTCAAGTATTGCTGAGTATTGCAGAGCAACTAGAACATTTATAAATTGTTGGCAGGAATGCAAAATGGTTTACTCACTTTGGAAGACAATTACAGTCATATAAAGTTAAACATTCAAATATAATATGACACAGCCATGTCACTCCTGGATATTTATCCTAGCGAAATTAAAACTTATGTACACAAAACTATCTTTGCACAAATGTTAATATCAGCTTTAACAGCTAAAAGCTGAAAATAACCCAAAATGTCCTTAAAAAAAGTGAAGATATTAACAAGCTACAGGAGTAAAATTAAGAAATGCATCTCTGACAGAGCTGAAGCAGTTAATGTCT
Source organism: Dasypus novemcinctus (assembly GCF_030445035.2). Taxonomy (NCBI): domain Eukaryota; kingdom Metazoa; phylum Chordata; class Mammalia; order Cingulata; family Dasypodidae; genus Dasypus; species Dasypus novemcinctus. The sequence goes on from NC_080675.1 coordinate 147,036,201, forward strand.
GCTGCTAAGGTTTCCACTATAGATGCAAGAAAATTAAGGTCCTTGCACTTTCTGTCTGTCTGGTTGTGGCAGCCAAAATTGAATGGGGGAATACAGGAAATTCTAAAAACATGGGGAAGGGAAAATAATCTTTGCAACCCAGAAACAAACTTAAAAATAGCGCACACACAAAAAAGTGACGTATGTAACAACCTGGATGAATGTAAAAGACATAATGCTAGGGAACCGAAAGGGCATACAACTGCAAGCAGAATTGCATCCATCATCCATACGGAATCTAAGTCCCCTCTCGATAAAGAGGTGGAATATTGTACATCACCATCCCAGGGTCCACAGGATGGAGGAATAAAATATGGATTAGAGTGGACTTACTGATATTCTACTATGGAATTTTGTGACTAGTAATGGAAGAAATTGTAGCATTGATGTGGAGAAAGTTGCTGAGGGCAGGGAGGGGAAAGAAAAGATGTGATGTGGAGGCATTTTTGGGACTTGGAGTTTTCGTAAATGATATTGCAGGGACAAATGCTGGACATTATATATCCTGCCATAACCACTGAATGGACTGGGGGAGAGTGTAAACTACATTGTAAGCTATTATCCATGTGGTACAGCACTGCTCCAAAATGTATTCACAATAAATGTGCTGCAATGATGAAAGAGGTTGTTGATGTGGGAGGAAAGGGGTGAGGGGAAGTGCGGGGTATATGGGAACCTCTTATATTTTTTTTAATGTAACATTAAAAAAAAAAGAGAGAGATCATAAGAAGAAAAAAAAGACAATGCTGAATGAGAGAAGCCAGTCTCAAAAGTTCAAAAGTTCAAGTACTGTGTAATCCCATTTATAAGTAAGATGGAGGGAAGAGTTAGTAATGGGGAACACACCAATTTTTGCCACCAGTTATGGGAATAGGTGAGGGTGAAGAGTGTGACAATTAAATGGATGGCATAAGGGACTTTTATGAGGTGATGGAACTATCCTGTGTCTAGATCAGGGGTTCTTAACAAGGAATCCATGAGCTTGCACTGAAGTTCAAAAAAGAAAAAAAGACATTATTCTTGAGATATGTTGGTGCGGTTGTGATATATTTATTAAATAATACCCAGTACAGTGTGGACTTAGTAAGGGGACCATGGTTTCCACCTGACTTGCAAATGGGTCCCTGAAACAAAAAAGATTAAGAACCCCTGATCTAGATTGTATTTAAATGGTTACTGCGTATATAAATGGTTACAGATATCAGTACCTTTTAAAATTCAAAGAATTTTACTTTCAGATTATATTATAAAATTGTTTTTAAGCCTGGTGGGAACATGACCAATGGTGTAGACAGATAAGGCTTGGATCTTACTAAAGCAACTGAGAGGGAGACAAGGGCTACCTTGGCAACCTCCTTTGGGGTACAACAGACCAAGGCACTATTTCACAACTAACAGGACATTCAGGGACAGAGAGGAGGAACCTGAAACAGCAAACTGTGAGTTATTGACCCTCCTGGCTGCAGGCAAGGGCTGCCCCGCCCCCATCCCTGAGATATCAGGTGGGGGTAAAACTGACAATGGTATTTGATTACAAGGAGAACAGACCTCTCCCTCCCTATCAACACCTCAAAATATATAGAGTCCGGGGGGGGGGGGGGGGGGGGGGTGGTATCTGGGTCATCTAGGGTGCTAGAAAGAAAAGGAAACCTGCAAAATATCTTGAGTTTCTCTCACCTGTGGCTGGAAGAGGTGCTTATACTCTGCCCTAAGGACAAACAGCCTAAGTGGAGCCTCCAGCTTCCTCCTCCAAAAGGAATATGGTGGAGCCCTCCCTGGTCCCTGGGAAGGGGAAGAGTCTGAGAGGGTGGAGGGTGGTCTCTTCGCGGTTATTGTGGTTAGCCAAGCCCCTCTTGGGTGTCCAAAGGGACCCTGACTCGACAGGGAGAGGGGAGAGGGATCTCCTCAGACAGCTGCCACATCTAGCAGCCTAGGTAAAGACAGAATTTACATCAGAAAGGAGGCAGAGATAATAGGGAGGGAATAGGGACTGACAGGTTTCTGAAAAGACTTGCTAACCTAAGAAGGCACTTTAGCTCAGTGAAAGAGCTTCAGCCTAGTGTACACAAGATTTCTTGTTCGATCTTGGCCCCTCTCTGAGAAGCAATACAAAGTTTTCAAGCATCTAGTGAAACTTTATGACATGGACTATATTGACATCCTCTTTCTATTAGCTTTCATTGGATCTCTTATTTAAAAAAAAAAAAAAATTTAAAGGGGTTCCTTTTTTACTATCCTTACTTTACTCACAAAAACCTGGCTTAAAACCTGCAGAGGACAAGCTGCAGGGTGATTGATTGCTGAATAGCAACAGCCTGAGAAGATCACTAGGGGTTCAAGAGAAAAGGCTGTTTTTCCGTGTTTATCTTGGCTTTTTGATCCTTTTACTGCCTTCTTCCTATTCTTTATTAAAAAAAAAAACCAAAAAACAAAAAAACCAGTAGCTGCTGTCTTGATTTCTTGTTGTATCCCCACTTGTTTTTGTTTGTCTGTTTTTTCTATCTTTCGTTTCCCAATTTTCTTTACCTATGCTATATCTTTTCACTCCTTCATCCTTGTATTTTCTGTTTTCAGTTGCTCTTTCATTCCATCTCTTTGGCCTTGGTCTTCAATTTTTCTTGCACTCATTTCTCACTCTCACTTTCTGTGTTTTACTTTTCTTTACTTTTTTTTTCTCTTTCCTTCTCTCCTACTTTTTCTTTTCCCCTCTTCTCATCATTCTGGACTTTTAATTCATTCTATATTTTTCTCCATTTTGGTTCATATCTCATTGTTTCTATTCCACTTTCCTCATCTTATTTTTCTGCACTTCTCACTCAGGTTAATTATTCAATTACCTATGTCTTGTACAGTCCCTCTCCTACCTTTTACTGTTATCACTATTATTACCACTTTTCTCTTCCTATCTCTTCCTATTTTGCTGGTTCTAACATTTTTTTCAAGGGAACATGGACAATGGAGAGGAAATAGGAGGAACAAAGTGTCAAAGTGAAACTTTACCATACTCAAAAACAACAACATAAAACCATAGAGCAGAGACAGAAGCCAATCAACTGAACTAACACACCAAGATAAACAGATGACTAGATACCAACAAAAAAAATATAAGCCATACTAAGAAACAAGAAAACATGGCCCAGTCCAATGAACAAACTAAAAACGAAGAGAAGATGCAGAACATAGAACAACTAATCAGAGCGGTCCAGACAAATATCATGAATCAAATTAATGAAGTGAAGAGAGAGATTAAGGATATTAAGAAGACACTGGGAGAACATACTGAAGAAATTGTAAACATACATAAAAGGATAATGGATATGATGGTGATGGGTGGCACAATCCAAGAAATCAAAAATACACTGGAAGCACGCAACAGCAGCTATGAACAGGTAGGGGGAAGAATTAGCAATGTGGAAGACAGTAAATCTGAAATCAAATAGATAAAAGACCAGATAGATAAAAAGATAGAAAAAATCCAGCAGGTACTCAGGGACTTGAATGACAACACAAAACGCAAAAAACATAAGCATTATAGGCATCCCAGAGGGAGAAGAGAAGGGAAAGGGGACAAAAGGAGTGTTGGAGGAAATAATGACTGAAAACTTCCCAACCCTATTGAAGGAGATGGATGTACATCTCCAAGAGGCACAGCATATCCCAAACAGTATAAATCCCAACAGGCCTACTCCAAGACATATATTTGTCAAATTGTCCAATGCTCAAGACAAAGAGAAAATACTGAAAACAGCAAGAGAAAAGAGAAACATCACATACAAGGAAAGCTCAATAAGATTAAGTGATGATTTCTCATCTGAAACAATGGAGACAAGAAGGCAGGGGTATGACATAGATAAAGTGCTAAAAGAAAAAAACATCCAGCCAAGAATTCCCTATCCATCAAAACTAGCATTCAAAAATGAGGGAGAGTTCAAAATATTCACAAACAGAATCTAAGAAAGTATGTTAATAAGAAACCTGAACTTCAAGAAATAGTAAAGGAAGTTCTGCAGGTTGAAAGAAAAAAACGAGAGAGAGAGATGGAGCAGAGTATAACAATTAAAAAGACAAAAAGTAATAGAAACAATATATGACATACATAAACCCAAAGAAAATATGGCTAATCTAAGTTAATTCCATGACAATAATAACAATGAATGTTAATAGACTAAAACTCAACAGTCAAGAGACATAGATTGGCAGAATGGATAAGGAAATATGACCTACCTATATGCTGTCTACAAGAAACCCAACTTAGATCCAGAGATTCAAGGAGGCTGAAAGTGAATGGCTGGAAAACAATTTTACCAGGAAACAACAAACAAAAATGGGCAGGAGTAGCTATACTAATACTGGACAAAATAGACTTTAAGTGAAAAACTATTTTAAGAGACAAATATGGACGATATATATTAGTAAAAGGGGTAATCTTTCAAAAAGAAAGAAAAATCATAAACATTTATGTACCTAATCAGGGCACCTCAAAATACATTGAGGCAAATATCTGAAAAAATAAGTGGAGAAAAAGATTCCTCTACAATTATATTGGGGGACTTTAATATACCATTATCACTATTAGAACATCTCAACAGAGAATCAATAAAGAAACAAAGACACTGAATAATACATTAGAGGAGTTGGACCTAATAGACATATTAGAACACTATAACAAAATACAGTGGGATATACATTCTTCTCAAGTGCACATGGATCATTCTCCAAAATAGGAAACAAGCTAGGTCACAGAACAACTCTCAATGAATTCAGAAAGAGTGAAATTATACAAATAATTTCTCTGACCACAATGGAATAAAACTGGAAATTAGTAAGGGCCAGAGAACCAGATTGGGCACAAAGATAGATATGGAAGTTAAACAACACAGTCTTAGATAAAACAGTAGGCCAGGGAGGAAAATGCAAAAGAAATCAGAAACTACCTTGAGAGTGCCGCGCCACGCAGGGGTGTCCCCCACGTAGGGGAGCCCCACGCGCAAGGAGTGCACCCGTGAGGAGAGCCGCCCAGTGCGAAGGAAAGTGCAGCCTGCCCAGGAATGGCGCCACCCACACTTCCCGTGCCGCTGATGACAACAGAAGCGGACAAAGAAACAAGACTCAGCGAAGGGACACAGAGAACAGATGACCAGGGGAGGGGGGAGGGGGGAATTAAATAAATAAATAAATCTTTAAAAAAAAAAAAAAAAGAAACTACCTTGAAACAAATGAAAATGACAACATAAAAACATATCAAAACCTATGGGATGCAGCAAAAGCAGTACTGAGAGGGAAATTCATAGCTATAAATGCATATATCAAAAAAGAGTGACTTAAATCACAGATGTAACTGTACACCTGAAGGAATTAGAAAAAGAACAAACTAACCCCAAAGAGAGTAGAAAGAAGGAAATAACAAAGATCAGAGCAGAACTAAATGAAATCAAAAGCAATAAAATAAATAAATACCAAAAGTTGGTTCTTCAAGAAGGTCAATAAAATTGACAACCCCCTAGCTAGGCTAACAAAGTAACAAAGAGAGAAAATGCATACACAAAATAAGAAATGAGGAAGGGGGTATCACCACTGATCCGACAGAAATAAACAGTATCATAAGAGGGTACTTTGAAAAATTATAATGCCAACAAGATGGATCACTTAGAAGAAATGGACAAATCCCTAGAAACACACAAGTAGCCTACATTAATGAAAGAAGAATTAATGAGCTCAACAGACCAATCACAAGTAGTGAGATAGAATCAGTCATCAAAAACTCCCAACTAAGAGCCCAGGACCAGACAGCTTCATAGGTGAATTCTACCAAACATTCCAGAAAGAACTAATACCAATCCTGCTTAAACTCTTCCAAAAAATAGAAGTGAAGGGAACAAAGCCTAATTCATTCTGTAATTCCAACCTCACCCTAATACCAAAGCCAATCAAAGCAAAGACAAGAAAGAAAAACTATAGACCAATCTCCTTCATGAACCTACATGCTAAAATCCTCAACAAAATACTTGCTAACCATATTGAACAACACACCAAACAATCATACACCATGACCAAGGGAACTTCATGCCTGGTATGCAAGGATGGTTAAATATAAGAAAATCAACCAATTTACACACTGCGTAAAGAGATTGAAAGAAAAAAATTATATAATCATTTCTATAGATGCAGAAAAAGCACGTGACAAAACACAGCACCGTTTCCTGATAAAAACACTATAAAAAATCAGGATGGATAGCAGAAAGAAACTGTGGGTATATATGAAAAGCCCACAGGAAACATCATATACAAGCTTTCCCTAAAAGCTTTCCCTCTAAAATCAGGAACTAGACAAGTATGCCCACTATCACCACTCCTATTTTTTTTTTTTATTGCATAAATGATTTACCGATATTTTTATTGATATGGTTTATATACCATAAAATCTAGCCATATAAGGTATACAACTTAGTAGTTTTTAGTATGTTTACAAAGGTATGCAACCATCATCACTATCTAATTCCAGAACATTTTCATTATCCCAAAAAGAAACCCCATACCTTTTAGCCATCTTCTTGCTGTCCCCACCCCGTGTACCCGCTCCCAGTCCCTGATGAACACTAATCTACTTTCTGTCTTTATGCACTTGCCTCTTCGGGACATTTCATATAAATGGAATCATACAGTATGTAACCTTTTGTGTATCAGTATTTCATTCATTCTTAGGGATGAATAATATTTCATTTTATGGTGTGATGGTTAGGCTATTGTGTCATCTTGGCCAGGTAATTGTGCCCAGTTGTTTGGCCAAGCAAGCACTGGGCTAACTGTAATACAAGGGCATTTATGAACTTTTTTTTTTTTTTTTAATTTTTTTATTTTTTATTGACTTTGTAATAATATTACATTAAAAATATATATGTGAGGTCCCATTCAACCCCACCCCCCCACCCCCCCTCTCCCCCCCCCCAACAACACTCGTTCCCATCATCATGACACATCCATTGGATTTGCTAAGTACATCTTTGGGCACCTCTGCACCTCATATACATTGGTTCACATCATGGCCCATACTCTCCTCTATTCCATCATGTAGGCCCTGTGAGGATTTACAATGTCCGGTGATTATCTCTGAAGCACCATCCAGGGCAGCTCCATGTCCCGAAGACGCCTCCACCTCTCATCTCTTCCTGCCTTTCCCCATACCCTTTGTCCATTATGTCCACTTTTCCCAATCCAATGCCACCTCTTCTATGTGGACACTGGATTACACCACTCCTATTTAACACTGTGTTAGAAGTACTTGCTTAAGCACTAAGGCAAGAAAAAGACATAAAAGGCATCCAAACTGGAAAAGAAGTAAAAACTTCAATATTTGCAGATGACATGATCCAATACATAGAAAGCCCTGAGAAATCTACAACAAAGCTTCTAGAGCTTATAAATGAATTCAGTAAAGTCACACGTTTTAAGATCAATGCACAAAATTCAGTAGCATTTCTGAATACCAATAATGAGCAATCTGAGGAGGAAATGAGGAGAAAAAAAAAAACATTTACAATAGCAACAAAAAGAATCAAATACCTAGAAATAAATTTAACTAAATATGTAAATTACTTATATTCAGAAAACTACACAAGACTTTAAAGGAAATCAAAGAAGACTTAAATAAATGGAAGAATATTCCTTGTTCATGGATAGGAAGACTAAACATCATTAAGATGTCTGTCCAGGAAGCAGACTTGGCTCAATGGATAGAGCATCTGCCTACCACATGGGATGTCCACGGTTCAAACCCAGGGCCTCCTTGACCCATGTGGAGCTGGCCCACGAGCAGTGCTAATGTGCGCAAGGAGTGCTGTACCAAGCAGGGGTGTCCCCCAAGTAGGGGAGCCCCATGCACAAGGAGTGCACCCTGTAATGAGAGTTGCCCAGTGTGAAAGAAAGTCCAGCCTGCCCAGGAGAGGTGCTGCACACACAGAGAGCTGACGTAGCAAGATGATGCAACAATAACAACAACAAAAAAGAGACACAGATTTCCAGTGCCGCTGATAAGGATACAAGTGGACACAGAAGAACACACAGCAAATGAACACAGAGAACAGACAACTGGGGTAGGGGGGTGGGAGAAATAAATAAAAATAAATCTTAAAAAAAAAAGATGTCTGTCCTTCCCAAAATGATGTACAGATTTAACGCAACTCCAATAGAAATGAACATGGCATTTTTTACTGAATTGGAAAAACTATGAAATTTATTTGGAAGGGCAAGAGGTCCTGAATAGCCAAAGACATGCTGAAAAAGAAATATGAAACTGGAAGAATCACACTACCTGACTTTAACACATACTACAAAAAAAAAAAAAAAATACTACTTTTTAAAAGCTACAGTGGTCAAAACTGCATGGTATTGGCACAAAGATAGACATACTGACCAATGGAACTGAATCGAGAGTTCTGATATAGATCTTCACATATGCCATCATCTGATATTCAACAAGGCCACCAAACCCACTCAACTGGGAGAGAATGGCATCTTCAACAAATGGTGCTTGGAGAACTGGATATCCATATCCAAAAGAATGAGAGAGGAACACCATCTCACATCTTACACAAAAATTAATTCAAGATGGATCAAAGATGTAAATATAAGAGCCAAGACCATAAAGACCTTGAAAGATAATTTAGGGAAACATCTACAGGACCTTGTAATAGGAAATGATTTCATGAACTTCGCACCCAAAGCACAAACAGTGAAAGAAAAAAATAGAAAAATGGGACCTCCTCAAATTTAAAAAATTTTGCACCTTAAAGGAGTTTGTCAAGAAAGTGGAAAGGCAGCCTACCCCACTGGGAGAAAATATTTGGTACCTATATGTAGCAGTTTGATATGGTTATAAATTCTAAAAATAGACACTGGATTATGTTTGTAATCTGATCTGTACCTGGGCATGATTAAGTTATGATTGGAGTGTTGAGTTCCTACCCCTAAGATAAAAGGCATGACAAAGGACAGAGCTCAGGGTTTTTAATGTTGGAGTTTTGATGTTGGTGTTTGATGCTGAAGCCTTAAACTGGAGCTCCAGGAAGTAAGCTCACAGAGGAAAGAGAAGCAAGACCCAGGGAGAGAGGAACCCTAAGCCCAGAAAGAAGCAAACCCTGGGAAGAAAGGAACCCTGAACCCAGAGAGAAGCAAGACCCTGGAAGGGAGGAACCCAGGAAGCCTGAACCCTTGCAGCCACTGGCAGCCATCTTGCTCCAACATGTGAAAATAGACTTTGGTGAGGGAAGTAACTTTTGCTTTATGGCCTGGTATCTGTAAGCTCCTACCCCAAATAAATACCCTTCATAAAACCAACCAACTACTGGTATTTTGAATCAGCACCCCTGTGGCTGACTAATACACCATATATATGATAGGAGTCTATTATCTATCATATATAAGGAAATCCTGTACCTCAAAAATAAAAAGACAGCCCAATTAAAAATTGGGAAAGTAATTTAAATAGACACTTCTCCAAAGAAGAAATACAAATGGCTAAAAAGCACATGAAAAGATGATCAACATCACTAGCTATTAGGGAAATGCAAATCAAAACTACAATGAGATACCATCTTACACCCATTAGACTGGCTGCTATTAAAAAAACAGAGGACTACAAGTGTTAGAGAGGATGCAGAGGAACAGGAACTCGCTGCTGATGGAAACGTAGAATGGTGCAGCCATTGTAGAGGACAGTTTGGTGATGCCTCAAAAAAAACTAACTATGGATCTGCCATATGATCCAACAATTCCACTGCTGGGTATATACCTACATGAATTGAAAGCAAGGACACGGACAGATATAAGCACACCAATGTTCATAGCAGCATTATTCACTATCGCCAAAAGCTGGAAACAACCCAAAGCCCACCAACTGATAAACACCAATAGATAAACAAAATGTGGTATATACATACAATGGAATATTACTCAGCTATAAGAAGGAATACAGTACTAAAACATGGGATAACATGGATGAACCTTGAGAACCTTTTGTTGAGTAAAGCAAGCCAGGCCTTAAAGGACAAATATTACATGACCTCAATGATATAAATTAAGCAGACTGAGCAGACTCACAGAGCTAGAATCTGGAAGATAGGTTTATAGGAAATAGAAAGAAGAAGAAGGTTGTGAGACAATGTCCACACGGGCAAAATCTATGACAAGGTGAAAGTGTGAAGTTGTGCAGTGAAGAACATGACAGGTATGGTGATAATATTGGGTTGGGTGGTACAGGTTTGACAGGGGGGTAGGGTAGGGAGGGTAGGTTGGATGGTCCATGGAACTGGGGGAACTCAGGGGAGAGAGAAGGTAGACACGAGATTGGCAGGTATGTGTTTGAAATTACAATGTTGGTAATGCTCGTTTGGCAATATGACAAGGAAAGGTTACTGGTTTAGGGTGTTGGATGGAGGGCATTCAGGCCAGGGTGCACCTGGGGCAGGCTTCTAGGGAATATGAGTCATCATTGTGGCATAGTGTGTTGCATCAGTGGGGAGAGACCCACATAATGAGCAGGAAGGTGTTGGACTACCATTCTAAGGAGGCCTGTTATGTTCCCAAACAGAATGATGGGAGTCACTTGAGAGCCTCAGCAGTGCCTAATAGGGGAGGACAAACAAGTTGTCAAGCCCTGACTGAAGATGCAAGTAATTATGAATTGTCCTTCAAGGAGTGAAGCCTGGTGGTCGCAGTGGGCCTGAAGGGGAGGGGGAGGGAGGAATAAAATAGATATAGAACAGGGGGTATTTTGGGGGTGATGGAAGTTTTCTGCATAATCTTGCAACAATGGATAGAGGACACCTTAATTATCAGATTTTATAAAAGAATATGGGCCAAAATGTAAACCATAATGTGAATCATTTACAATGGTTAGTAGCGATGTTTCAATATTTGAGCATCAGTTGTAACAAATGTACCGTCCACACATAAAATGTTATTGATGGGGTAAAGGGGGAAAGGGGGAGGATGTTGGGTGTATGGGAATCCCCTGTACGCTGTACATAACTCTACTGTGACCTAAAACTTCTTTGAAGAAAAAATGAAAAAAAAAAAAATTAAGACACTGGGGGAATAAATGAAAATGTTACTGTACATACAGGACAACAGTCTTACAGTGATGAAAGGCAAAATGTCAAAAAAAAGTTTTTTTCTTTAAATATTTTTCATTATATTTTAATATCCCAAATTTTTAAATATTATTTTATTTTAACTTTTTGTTAATTTTTTCTGTATTTTACTTCATATGTATAAAACTATTATTTCATTTTCTTATTAATTGTATTTCATTTTTCTTATTAACTGTATTTCATTTTCTTATTAATTGGCTATTTTATTGGCTTCATTTTTAAAGAGGTTTTAGATCACAGAAGGGTTACAACTATGGCAGAAAAGGATCATTGGTGTGGGGTGTCAGTGAGGGGGGATACATGGGAGGAAGTTCACCTGGGTATACATATAACCTATAATTATTTCTAGAGTTGGCAGGTGTACATCCAAGAGACTTAAATCTTTGAGCTGTCTATGTGCCAACTGAGCCCTGAATCTCACCAAGTTGTAACACCTACTCTCCAGGTCAATGGACTCATCCAGTATAACTAACAGGGAGGAGATAATGAACAGCAACATACCAAGGAACCAAAAGTGCCTATATCTGCAAGCAAGAGAGTCCCATCCATCAGATATATGGGATCAAAGCCCCCCTCAATTAATAGTGGAGTGGGCATCACCATCCCAGAGTCCTCAGGATTGAGAAACAAACTATGGACTAAAATAAACTTACTAGTGTTCTACTATAGACTAATTGTGATTCTAGCAATGGAAGAAACTGTTGTAGAGTCAGTGACCCAGGGATGTTCTGAGATTAGGGAGAGGGAAAAACAAATAGGGGGGCATTTTCAGGACTTGGGAATCATCCTGAATGAAATTACAATGACAGATACAGGCCATTATATATCTGGCCATAACCTAGAGTCAAATGGGAGAGAGTGTAAACTACAATGTAAACTTTAAATAATCCATGCTTAGCAGTAATGCTCCAAAAAGTGTTTATCAATTGTAATCAATGTACCACACTGATGAAAGATGTTGCTAATGTGGGAAAATGTTGGAGGTGTGGGGAGCAGGGCATATGGGAATCCCCTATATATTCTCTTTAACATTTATGTAATTGAAGTATCTTTTATTTTTTTAAGATTTATTTATTTATTTCTCTCCCTTTCCCCACCCACCCCGGTTGTCTGTTCTCTGTGTCTATTTGCTGCGTCGTCTTCTTTGTCCGCTTCTATTGTTGTCAGCGGCACGGGAATCTGTGTTTCTTTTTGTTGCGTTATCTTGTTGTGTCAGCTCTCCGTGTGGGCAGCACCATTCTTAGGCAGGTTGCACTTTCTTTCGTGCTGCACGGCTCTCCTTACAAGGTGCACTCCTTGCACGGGGGGCTCCCCTATGCGGGGGACACCCCTGCGTGGCACGGCACTCCTTGCGCGTATCAGCACTGCACATGGGCCAGCTCCACATGGGTCAAGGAGGCCCAGGGTTTGAACCACAGACCTCCCATGTGGTAGACGGATGCCCTAACCACTGGGCCAAGTCCACTTCCCTGAAGTATCTTTTAAAAAATAAAAAAAGTGAAAAAAATAATAAAGAAACAATGCTCTGGATTATTGAAAAATTGTTTTTAATACTTTTTTTAAAAAAGGAAGTAATTGAAAAATGAAAGCAAAAATAAAGAGTATTTCAGAGGGAAACGGACTTTGGCCCAGTGGTTAGGGCGTCCGTCTACCATATGGGAGGTCCGCAGTTCAAACCCCGGGCCTCCTTGACCCGTGTGGAGCTGGCCATGTGCAGCGCTGATGCGCGCAAGGAGTGCCGTGCCACGCAGGGGTGTCCCCCGCGTAAGGGAGCCCCACGCGCAAGGAGTGCGCCCATGAGGAAAGCCGCCCAGCGTGAAAAGAAAGAGCAGCCTGCCCAGGAATGGCGCCGCCCACACTTCCCGAGCCGCTGACGACAACAGAAGCGGACAAAGAAACAAGACGCAGCAAATAGACACCAAGAACAGACAACCAGGGGAGGGGGGGTAATTAAATAAATAAATAAATCTTTTAAAAAAAAAAAAAAAAAGAGTATTTCAGATATACAAAGCTGAAACTTTTAATTGCAGGCAGACCCACACTAAAAGTAAAAAGGAAGTCCTTTAGGCGAAAGGAAAATGATTTCGTATTGAAATACGGACATTCGTAAAAAATGAAAAACACTCAAAATGGTGACCTCATGATAAATAAATAACTTTTTTCTTATTTATTCTCTTTAAAAGATTACTGCAGGGAAACAGATGTGGCTCAGGCGACTGGACTCCTACCTACCACATGGAAGGTTGCTGGTTCAGATCCCAGTGCCTCCTAAAGAAGACAGTGAGCTGGCGCTACTGGCAGGCACAACAAGCTGACACAACAAGAGACACAAGAAGGAAAGAACATACTGGGACATACACAACAAAGCAGGGAGCAGAGGTTCCCTGTGCCTCCTAAAGAAGATAGCAAGTTGATGTGATGGCCAGGCACGGTGAGCCGATGCAACAAGATGATGCAACAAGAGACATGGGAAGGAAAAACAGAATGAAAGACATAACAAAGCAGGGAGCAGAGGTGGCTCAAGCCTCCCTCCTACATTGGAGGTCTCATATCCGGCTCCCAGTGCCTCCTAAAGAAAGAAGGATGAACAGACCCAGCAAGTGAAAAACAGAAAGGGGGTGGGGAGAAATAAATAAATGTTAAAAAAAAAAAAAAGATAACTATATATGAGATCAGCAAAAAATTGTGAAAACCTCCAAAAGTCTTCTACATTTTAAAAAAATGGGAATACTATGAAAAATAGTCAAATTCCTGTGGGAGAGTGTGAACTATAATGTAAACTATGGTCCAGGCGGTATGGCAGTGCTCCAGGGTATATGAATCAAATGCAATGAATGTGCCTCACTGATGAAAGGGGATGTTGATGTGGGAGAGTAGGGGGCTGGAGAGTGGGGTATATGGGAAGCTCTTATGCTTTTTAATATAACGTTTTGTGCGATCAATTTATCTTTTAAAAAACAGACAATAAAAATTGTCAAATTCAACTTTTTATGAACACCAGAAATTAGCCAAAAACTCACCAACAATCCCTCACAGGGGAATGTTTATTCAAGGAAAATGGTGGAATCTTGGTTTAAAAAAAAAAGCAGGCATCATATTGTGGCCTTTTGACTTGCTCTTTTACCATCCCATTCTCCCCAACTCCAAGCTGGAAAGTAAACTAATATCCCAAAATGACAGTATAAACCAGCAGGCTATCAAACAGGACTAGAGCTGTCATATCAAGAGTGGAGTTTTTCCAAAGTCTTGTCCCAGAGAATCATCATAATCTACCCTAGGTTATACACATGCTCAGCAAATTCCTGAGAACACTGGTTGACCTGGAGGTTCTATGTAAGCAATAAGTAAATGCTAAGGCAGATTTCTCAACTGCCAGGCTTAGTGTTAATAGGTGTTCTGAGTATAGCAAGGAAATGTATAAAATGACAGCTTCCTACTGAACTGAGAATTATACATTACACCAATGAATGACTTGGACAAGTGCAGCACGGTGGGTAATTGAGCATTTATGAGGGGATTTATGTATCCTTGGTGGTGGAAGGAGAGATGGCATTTTCCCAGCTTGATCATCCACACTCACTGCAAAACAGTAGTGGTCTTTTAGAGTACATGTCTATGTGAAAATGGGGAAAGCAGATGAGGGGACACAACTTCTACAGAATGCTTTGATTACGATCAAAGGAGCTGATGTTCGTACTGTTTACTCAAGGAGGGAAAGATCAGACAAATACAGTTTTACTGACTTTAAATAAGATTTATTGATTCTCAGGCAATTGTTTCCAGAAGCATGTCTTGTGACTAGCTAAATCTAGCTTGCAGTTTAATTTAAGTAAAGGGCAGTAAGAGTTGGGAGATGTTAAGGTCTCTATGCCACAAAAGGGTACCCAAACATACACACAGAATCCCACAGCAAAGCCTAGAAGACTTACTGCATTCACGTATTTTTTTAATCTCCCCAATCATTAGCTGACCTACAAACTAAACAAGCAGAAAATCTGTTGGTAACACTCAACAAAGAATACAGACTTTTAAGAATTAATTCAGATCAAAAAGGAAAAAGAAAATGTAAAAAATACTATATACCAACTAAACATAGCAGACATCATATAACACAACACTTATCGGCATACTACACGTTCTTCTAAAATCCACATGGAACATTTTCTAAGACAGATCATATATGAAGCCATAAAACAAGTCTCAATAAATTGAAAAGGACTGAAATCATAGAAAGTATGATTTATTTACAATGTAGAGAAATTAATAATCAAACAGAAGTAAATTTCCAAAATTTACAAATATGTGTAAATTAAACAAAACACTGCTTAATAACCTATGGGTCAAATAAAAAATCATAAGGGAAATTAGAATATAGTTAGATATGAATGAAAACAAAAACACAAGATACCAAAACTTACAGGATACAACTAAAGCAGTGCTTAGAGGGAAGTTTATGGCTAGAAATACCTATATTCAGGAGGAAGAAAGATATCAAATAAATAAACTTCCACCTTATGAACTAGAAAAAGAAAAAAGAAATTCAAAAGCAAGGAGAAAAAAAAGAAATAATAGAACACAGAAAGATGAAATGGCAACAAAATTGGCAAACCCTTAGAAGAACACAGAGAAAAAAGACTCAAATTACAAAATGCTGACATTTGAAAAAGGACATCAGTACTAAAAATTCAGAAATAAAAGGATTATGAAGAAATATGATGAACCACTTTGTGTCAAAAAATTAGATAACCCATATGAAATGGACAAATTCCTAGAAAGATGCAAATCACCAAAATAGATCCAAGTGAAAATAGAATTTCTGAAGGCTGCATGACATGTTACAATGCCATCATTTTGATGTGCTTGTATATTGTTTTTTAGAATTTTTTAAGTAAGCTTATGCAATGATACTCAGCATCATTAGTCATCAGAGAAATGTAAATTAAAGTCACAAGGAGATGTGTGTTTATATATGTATACACACACGTGATGGAATATTATTCAACCACAAAAAGAAATGAAGTACTAATACATGTCACAATGTGGGTGAGCCCTGCAAATATGCTAAGTAAAATAAACAAGACACTAAAGGTCATACATATTGTGTGGATCCACAGGTAAGAATATCACAAATAGGTAAATCCTTAGAGGTAGAATGCAGACTGGTGGTTGTCACAGAATTGGGAATAACAAGAGTTTCATTTCAGGTGATAAAAATGTTTTGAACTACATAGAGGAGATGATTGCACAACATTGTAAATGCACTGAATGCCAATGAATTGTTCGCTTTAAAACTATTAATATGTCATGTGACTCTCAACATAATTTAAAAGAAAAGCAGAAGGCATATCTATTCTTTTGGAACTTGCAACAAAACAAAAAGGGAAGCTGTGCTTTGGGGATGTGGTAGAACTGGTAGGCAGTAGAGGTACAGAGGCTAGAAAGGTCATTTTTAAAACTCCAGAGATGCAAGATGAGAAGGTTGGTCCAAAGAGACACTGGAGCAGATGCTAAGAGGCCAAAAATTGCCAAGAGAAATGAGAGAGTAGCTGTTCCCTGGCACTGCTTCTGCAGTTGCCACTCTTCCTGAGGCCTTGTGATTCCATTTTCTCAGGTTTTAATAATAAATATTTTTGTTTTATAAATCTCCATTCTTGTGGTAACTTGACTGAGTCTCTGTTTCTTACCAAAATAATTAAGTAACCCAGTCTGCATATAATATAGTTGGAGCCCTGCTCCGTAACATAAAAAAACTGAAAATGGATCAAAGGCATAAATTGAAGAGCTTTAAAAGTATAAAACTTTTACAAGAAATCAAAGGTATAAATATTTATGACATAAGATTTTGCAAATGGTTCCTAAAATGACATCAAAATATAAGCAATCAAAGATATAAAAAATAAATTGGAATTAATAAAAAATTAAAAACCAACAGAATTGTGTTTGATTATTCTAACTTGCTTATTGGCTACCTGAAAGAGTGACACAAAGCATTTGCTTTTATTTCACCCAACTCAGAACACACTTAGGGCAGAAAAGCAACTACACAGAAGGCACTCCCCCAAAAAACATTGTAAGATAAATGAACAACCTCCTGCCACGTGGGGGGAAAGATTACAGTTGGAAAACAAAAGATATACTTAAAGCCTGGGAGGAAACGATGAAAAGAATGAGTCTATGAGAAATTAGGGTATTCAAAAGCACCCACCTATATTGAGAAATTTAGAAAGCCACACACCATACGTATGACAGAATGTATGCTCACAAAAGACTCAAAGCTGTAGCTGCTCTCTAGGTTCAGCACTCGAAGGAAGTGAATCTGAGGCAGAGTTGTTAACAGCATGGGTAAGTGATAAAGGGCCAAAATAAAGAACCAGAAAACAGAAGATGGGGAGAATTTTTCCGTTTCCATTCTTTTCTTTCTTTATTGGGGGAGAGGGTGAGAGGAGAGAGATTCTGACATTCAAGAAAATCTTGGTCAAAAAACTATCTGGGGAAGTGGATGTGGCTAAACCAGCTGGGCACCCACCTACGACATGGGAGGGTCCTGGGTTCAGATCCCAGTGCCTCCTAAAAGAGAAGACAAGCTAGATGCCACCCCCACCACAACAAGCAGATGGCACAAGCCAGTCGATGCCACAGCCCATGGGAAACAGATATGGCTCAGGCCTTTGGGCACGTGCCCTCATGTGGGAGGTCCGGGTGCCTCCTGGAGAAGGTGAGCAGACAGACTAGGGAACCATCTCTGGGGAGGAGGGGGATAGAGGAATAAATAAAGTAAATAAATCAATCTTTTAAAAAAAGCTATCTGAACACAAACGGGAAAAAAGAAACCTCAAAATCAACAGATAAGAAAAAAATACAGACTTCACAAAGGGTTTAGAAAACTTACAAATAATTATAGCCAGCAACAAACAACAAAAACTCAGAAGAGGGGGACAAATCTGATTTCTAGATTTTCTACATTATAATACTAAAAATCCGGAGCTTTCAACAAAAATTTATGATACAGGCAAAGAAACAAGAAAGTATGGTCCATACATAGAAGAAATCAATAGAAACTGTCCCAGAAGAGACATGGGCATTGGACATGAGACAATGGATAGGAAACGAAAAGGGAATCAAAATGGGATCCTACACACACACACACACACACACACAAAAAATCAATTAAACAGAAAAGAAGAAATGTGGTAGTTTGGAGCAACATAATCAAGAAAAACATGTTCTTAGACTTGGTCCATTCCTGTGGGTGCGAACTTTTGTAACTGGTATCTCGTGATGAGGTTACTTCAGTTAAGGTGGGGCCCAGCTTAATGCCATTGGGTCTTAATCCTATTATTCAAAGTTCATAGGGAAGGTCACAGAGAAGGGCAGGGAGCTACCAGAAGAAGAACATCAACTGAACCCAGAAGAGAAAGGAGAAGCCAGGAGAGGCTGCCATGTGCATTGACACGTGACAAAAAGTTAAGGACCGAGGATTGCCACATGGCAATCCCAGAACACCATAGTCTTGCGGGAGAAAGCACTGCCTTGATGATGCCTTGATTTTGCACTTCTAGCCACAAAACCATAAGCCAATAAATTACCATTGTTTAAGGACCACTGAATGGTATTTGCTTTAGAAGCCAGAAAACTAAAATAGCAGTAATGGAGAAAATAAGGAACACAGAAGGTATAAACGTAGCCCCTCCTCCCCAAAAAATGCAAAATGGCAGAAACAAATGTATATTCTCCAATCAAAAGGCAGAGATTGGCAGAATGCAAGAAAAAAATACAATCCAACTATATGCAATCTACAAAAGACTCACTTTAAATACAAGAAATAGATTGAAAGTGAAAGGGCAGAAAGATATTCCATGCAAATAGCAACCAAGAGAGTTGAGAAAGCTACCCCAACAGTAGTTGAAGTACTCTTTAAGTCAAACATGGTTACAAGAGACAAAGAAGGTCAGTATATATTGGCAAAAGGGTCAATTCATCAAGTAACTATTACAAACAGATAAGCACCAAACAAAAGAATCGAAAATATATAAAGCAAACACTGACATAATAGACTGGCCTACAATAAAAGTTGGAGACTTCAATATCCCACTTTCAATAAGGGACAGAAGTTAAATATAGAAATAAAAGATGTGAACAACACTACAGACCAATGAAGAATAACAGACCAATATAGAACATTCTAACAACAGCAGAATACACAGGCTTCTCAAGTTTACCTGGAACATTCTTCAGGCTAGACCATACATTAGGCAACAAAACATACCTCAATAAACATAAAAAGAATTAAATAACACAACGTACTTTCTCTCACCACAGGATAAAGCTAGAAATCAATATCAGAACAAAAAATGGAAAATTCACAAATATTTCAAATTAAACAATACACTTTTAAACAACCAATGGGTCAAAGAAGAAATCACAAGGAAAATTAGAAAATACTTAGAGATGAATAAAAACAAAAACACAACATGTCAAACATTATAGGATGCAGCAAAGGCAATGCTTAGACTGATAGGAGTAAACACCTACTTTTTACTTCTTAAAAAAGAAGAGCCCACCTCGATCAAGGTGGGAGAAGCTTCAGAGGTCTCTACCCCCACAACCAGTAAAAACCTGCAAAAACATCCTTTCCACAGCTCCAGAAAACAATTAAAAGAATTACAGTGACAGGGCAAATGCCAAATGAAGGAAAGTGCCACTTGAAAGTTATAGGATCTCCTAATACCATAGCTGACTCCCTCTTCCCACTCCCTCGACAGCTTGGCATGGAGCAGGAAGTACTCCCAGTGCAGATCCCTGGTCTTGGGGCCAGAAGAAGCAAAGTAATCCACATGCACATACTGGGAGCACGTATTTTGGGCACAATCTGTCAGTGTTCTGGGGAACTAAACAAAGAACTCTTTGCAAACTGTCCATATGAAAACGTGTCCTGCTCATAGAGTGAGGCTAACAGAACTCTCCAACAGGACTGTGGGAAACCAGTCAGATGGCTACCTGGGACAAGTGACTGCTAGCTGTAGGACTTCATAGGGAAGAAGGGACGTTCATATGCATGTAAACAAGGAAGCTCCTATGCCCATGCCCAAGAAAGTCCCATGGGCAGAAGAGACCTACTTTGGCCTGAAGCTATTTTCTAAACTTATAGATAAGTTCAGAAGGAGAGTACTTCCACAGGTGAAATTATAAAGAATGAGAAAGGTGTTTCTTTTTTTCTTTCTTTTTACTGTTTTTATAACTCCTGGTATTCAAGGAAAGTTCTAAGGCTAGCTTGATGCAAGTAAATACCAGACGCCTCACAATCTAAATCCAAGTGATAACACATTAAAATAGCAAAATGTCCACATATCAAAAAAAAGATAATAAAACATACAAAGAAACAGGAAGGAATGGTCCAGGAAAAAATGACATTAAAGCATTAGAAACTGGGAAGCGGACTTGGCCCAGTGGATAGGGCATCTGTCTACCACATGGGAGGTCTGCAGTTGAAACCCCGGGCCTCCTTGACACGTGTGGAGCTGACCCATGCGCAGTGCTCATGCGTGCAAGGAGTGCTGTGCCACGCAGGGGTGTCCCCCGCGTAGGGGAGCCCCACGCAGAAGGAGTGTGCCCCATAAGGAGAGCCGCCTAGCGCGAAAGAAAGTGCAGGCTGCCCAAGAATAGCGCCGCACACATGGAGAGATGATGCAGCAAGATGACACAACAAAAGAAACACAGATTCCTGAGTCGCTAACAACAGAAGTGGACAAAGAAGAACACGCAGCAAATGGACACAGAGAACAGACAACTGGGGGGGGGGGAAGGAGAGAGAAATAAATAAAAATAAAATCTTTGAAAATAAATAAATAAAGCATTAGAAACTGTCATTGAGAAGAATGAGAACTGGGACATTTCAAACAAAGACTTTTAAGGAAAAAAAGGTCCCAGAAATGTTCAAAGAGTTAAAGGAAAATATAGAGAACTAAAGGAAATCAGGAAATCACAGATGAACACAAAGAATGTATCAATAAATGGAAATTATGAAAAGTAACCAAACACTGCTGAAGATCAAAGTAACAGAAATTAAAAATTCCCCAGAGGCAGTCAACAACAGATTGCAGCTGGCAAAAGAAAGAACCAGTAAACTTTAAGACGCAACAATTGAAATCATCCAGTTTGAGAAGCAGAAAGAAGAAAAGCAAACAAGAGCCCAAGGACCATATGGGACACCATCAAGCATACCAACACATGCACTGTACAAAAGCCAAAAGGAGAAGAAAGGGACAAAAAAAATTCAAAGAAATAATTGCTGAAAACATCATAAATTTAAGAAAAAAACATGAACATACACATCAGAGAAGCTCAACAAACTCTAAACAGGAATCCGAACCCACACCACACCATGTTATAATTAAAATGCCAGATGTCAAAGAAAGAATTGTGAAGGACACAATAGAAATAAATCATTTCATATACACGAGGGCCTAAATGAAACTGCCAATTCTAAATCAGAAAACACAAAAGCAAGAAAGCATTGGGAAAACACATTTAAAATTACTAAGAGCAAAAAAACTACTAACCAAGAGTTCTACAAACGGAAACATTGTTTAAAAAAAGGAGTAGGATGGAGCAGATATGGCTCAAGCAGTTGAGCTCTTGCCTCCTACATGGGAGGTCCTGTGTTTGGTTCCAGTGCCTCCTGAAAAAATAAACACAAACAACCAAAACAAACAATAAAACTGACTCAGAAAAGCCAATGTGGCTCAGGGGTTGAGCACTGCCTCCAACATACGAGGTCCCAGGTTCAATCCCCAACTCCCAGTACCTCAAAAAAATAAAAGGAGGGGTGGGTATTAAGACATTCTCAAATTAACAAAAGGGACTAAGGAAAGAAGGTGACGAAGTGTTAAAAGAGTGGATATGGATATCTGGGAGGAAGGGGGTATATTAGAGGTTTTCTCATTTCCTAGGCTGTTCCAAGAAAATATCATGAAATGGTTCAGCGTAATGTGAATTGCATATGGTAAGAATCCGGAAAAATGTCCAAATCAAGGCATCATCAAGGTAATACCTTCTTCCCAAAGACAATCTATTAACAATTCTTAGTTCCTCTGCCATATGGCAAGAAGCATGTCATCAGCAGCTGGTCTCTCCTTTCTCTTCCAGGTTTCACTGATTCCAGATTCTCGCTTGCATATACTCTCTCTTTCTCTTCACTCTGTTTATAAAGGACTCCTGTAACAGTATTAAAACCCATCCTAGGGAAGCGGACTTGGCCCAAAGGATAGGGAGTCCGCCTACCACATGGGAGGTCCGCAGTTCAAACCCCAAGCCTCCTTGACCTGTGTGGAGCTGGCCCATGTGCAGTGCTGATGCGCGCAAGGAGTGCCATGCCATGCAGGGGTCTCCCCTGTGTAGGGGAGCCCCACGCACAAGGAGTGCATCCCGTAAGGAGAGCTGCCCAGAGCAAAAGAAAGTGCAGCCTGCCTAAGAATGGCACCGCACACATAGAGAGCTGACGCAGCGAGATGATGCGGCAAGGGGAGACACAGATTCCCGGTGCCATTGATAAGGATAGAAGCGGTCACAGAGGAACGCACAGCGGATGGACACAGAGAGCAGACAACAGGGAAGGAGGGGAGGGGAGAGAAATAAATAAATAATAAATTTTTTTAAAAAGCAATGATAACTCTAGGATTTTTGGATGTACAATATACAAAGGTATATATGGGAACAACAACAAAAAATAAAGTGAGGGGCCAATGGGCATAGGAAAAGGATATATGCCTGTTATTGGGTCAAGTTGATAACAAACCGAATATGACAGTTAAATGTTTAGGATGCTAAATTTTAAACCCATGGTAGCCACAAAGAAAATATATAAAAAATATACTCAGATAGAAAAGATAAATCACTCAATATGGTATAACACAAAAAATTAAATATATACAGAAGTAGGCATTAATGAAAGAATTGGAAGGCAAAAAGATTATAAGACTTACAAAGGTAAAATAACAAAATGGCAGGAGACAGTACTGCATTATCAGTAGTGACTCTAAATATAAATGTATTATTAAACATTCTAGCAAAAAAGCAGAGATAGGTAAAATGGATGAAAATGCTCCAACTACATACTATCTTCAAGAGTCTCAATGTAATTTCAAAGACAGAATTAGGTTGAAAGGATGGAAAACATATATATGCATGCAAGTAGTAATAAAAAGAGAACTAGTGTAACTACAATAACATCAGATAAAATAGACTAAGTCAAAATCATTAACGAGGGACTAAGATACTCATTACATAATAATAAAGGAGTAAATTCAACAGGAAGCTGTGGCAATTATAAATAAATATGCATTTAGTATGAGAGGCCCAAAATATATTTAGCAAATACAACAGATTTGAAGGGAGAAACTTACTGATTCATATTATTAGTAGGAGATTTTAATACATCACGTTCAATAATGGAAATAACATTGTGGCAGTCTGAAATTATTTTATGAATCCCAAAAACAGGAAGATTATGCTTGTGGGCTTGTCAACTCCTGTGGGTGTGAGACCTTTTTTCACTGTACCACCTCACTAAGGCATGACTCTGGTTGAGTCTCTACCCTCTAGTACAGTCCAATAGATAACAGACATGCAGGAAAATGAAACTGCCATGTTTGATTCTGCCATGTGAGAGAGAGGACTGCAGGAAACAGAAGGCTTCAGGAGGCTGGGGCCATGGACCAGCTCAAAAATAAAGGGTGAGCCCCAAGGGGAAGGCTGAAACATCAGCAGAGATCAGAGGCCATCTACCTTCAACACATGGCAACACGCCAGGATCAAAAGTAGCTGATTTTGGTGAGAAAGTATGACTTACGGTGCCCTATTTGGACTTTTCACAGCCTTGGAAATATAAGCTTTAAGCCCTGAAAAATCCCCTGTAAAAGCCAAGACATATCTGATACTTTGCAATGGCAGTCCTTTGGTAAACTAAAATAAACATCTAAACAGAAGATCAATAAATAAACAGAAGAGTTGAATGATAATAGAAACCAACTACATCTAACATACATACATAGAACACTTTGCCCAACAAAAATAGAATACATATACTTCATGAGTACACATGGATCACTACCCTGGACAGACCATATCCTGGGTCATAAAACAAGTCTCAATAATTTAAAAAAATACTAAAATAGCAAATATATCTTCTCAGAACAAAGGAATGAAACTACAAATCAAAAACAGAAAGAAATGGAAAATTCACAAATATGGGGAAATTAAACAACACAGTCTTAAGCAATCAATGGATTAAAGTGGAAACATGGGGGAAAAGGGAACATCAACAGACGAATAGACATAAAAATGGAACATACCAAAACTTACGGAATGTAGCAAAGTCTGTACTTAGAGGCAAATTTATACCTCTAACTACTCACATAAAAAGAGAAAAACTTCAAATCAGAGACCTAATCTCAAAACTAGAAGAACTGATAAAGAGCATACTAAACCCAAAACAAGAAGAAAGGAAGTGAGAATTACAGCAGAGATAAATGAAATTGAGGAAAAAAAAGAATGAACAAAACCAAAAAACCACATTAACAAAATGAAATTTTAGAAAAACAAAAACAAAATTAACAGGAACATCTCAAATGATGTAGGAAAGCATTTGACAAAATCCAGCACCCCTTCTTGATAAGAACACTTAGAACCCTAGGAATAAAAAGAAATGTCTTCAACATCATAAAGAACATATGAAAAACACACAGCTAACACCCTACTTAATGGTAAAATCCTGAAAGCTTTCGATCTAAGATCAGGAATAAGGCAAGGATGCTCACAACTCTAACTCAACATTGTACAGGAAGTTCTTCCCAGAGCAATTAGGCAAGAAAATGAAATAAAAGGCATGCAAATTAGAAAGGAAGATGTAAAACATTTCCCAATTTGTGGAGAACATGATCCTATATACAGAAAATCCTGAAAACTCATTAACAAAGCTCCCAGAGGTAGTAAATGAATTCAGAAAAGTAACTGGGTACAAGATCAATACCCAAAAATCAGTCATGTTCTATACATAAGAAATGAACAATTGGGAGAGGAATCAAGAAAAAATTCCATTCACATCAGCAACTAAAAGAACCAAATATCTAGAAATAAATTTAAGTAAGGAAGTAAAGGATTTATATACATCAAGCTACAAAACATTCCTAAAAGAAATCAAAAAAGACCTAAAGGAATAGAAGTACATTCTGTCTTCCTGAATTAGAAGACTAAATATCATTAAGATGTCATTCCTACCCACCAAAGCAATTTATAGATTCAATGCAATTTCAATCAAAATTCCAACAGAGACTTACAGGAAGATAGCAGAATAAAGAAACACAGGACAAACTTCTCTCCCAGAAAAATAGCTAGAGGACAGGCAAAAAAGGCCTGGGGAAATAATGTCCTAGGGTTTAGGATACCAGAGGAAGGCTGGACACCACCCAGAAGAGAGGGTAGCACAGAAAAAGAATCTCAACGGAAAGACTGAGTAGAAGCTACAGCTGCTGCCACCAGCACCTTTCCCCTGACATTCCAAGCAGACAGCTTTGAATTCTCCAGCCTATGAATAGTGCCTACGGACAGAGTGGGCCACAGGGATCTACCTTCCCATGAAATGCATCTTTAAAAAGAACAGGGGGAAGCAGTTGTGGCTCAACTGATAGAGTATCCGCCTACCATATGGAGGGTCCAGATTTCAATCCCAGGGCCTCCTGATCCATGTGGTGAATTGACTCACACGTAATGCTACCACGTGCAAGGAATGCCATGCCACGCAAGGGGTGTCCCCAGCGTAGGGATGCCCCACGCGCAAGGAATGTGCCCTGCAAGCAGAGCCGCCCTGCGCGAAGAAAGCACAGCCCACCCCCAGAAGTGGTGCTGCACAAGTGGAGAGTTGATGCAGCAAGATGACAAGAAAAAAAAAAGTGACAGTTTCCCAGTGCTGCATGACAAGAATGCAAGTGGACAGAGAAGAACACAGTGAATGGACACAGAGAGCAGATAACGGGGGGGGAAGGGTAGAGAAATAAATAAAAATAAAAATAAAAATAACAGGGAAGCAGCCTAAGGCTGATACTGCTTTTAGGCAACAAATTTGGTTTCCTGTGTCCCACAAGCACAGCCAGGTCAGGTGGGACAGCACCACTGTTTGCCTTGGGAGCTGGCATGGGACTAAAGAGATCAGACCCTCTCAATCAACCTCCCTACTGACTGGGACTGGTTGTTGAAGACAAAGAAGGGAGTGGAATTATTTCCTACCAGAGAAAACGGAGAGGGCTGCCAACAAAGGTTAGAAAACAAACTCTGAGAATTATGAGGCTCTGAATAGCCTCAAGGCAGAAACTTCTGCCACACTGTGCTACTGGTGTTGCAGCAAACACACTCAGACCAGGCTTTCAACTGAGAGGGCAGCTGAAGAGCACCATCTGCAGTCGGATCAATGAAGTACATGTGAGGTACTTAAAAGTAAAAAAGTAAGAAAGGCTTCTGCCAGTTATTAAAGCCTCCCTCCCAAAGGTCCTTGGAAGGGGGTCTCATACCTATTACAGGGTCTATGGCCCAGATTTCAGCAACTCACAGGGGCAATCCTGAAGACCTGAAGACCTAGACAGCCTGAACCAAGAGAGAGGAATGGAGCATCAGAGTAAATTCACCATTATAATCAGATACCTAGACATTAGGAAAAATTTACAAGCCATATTAAGAAAATAGAAGAGATGGCCAAGCAAAGGAATATATCAAAGTACCACAGGAGACATAGGATTTGGGATAACTAATTGACAAAGCCCCAAAATCAGATCAAGGAGTGGAAAGACAATATGGCTAAGAAATAAAGGACACCAAGAAGACACTGAGCATGCAAAAAAGATATTTTGAAAACCTGAGTAGGAAAATAACAGAGCTTATGGGATTGAAAGACAAAATAGGTGGAGATCGAAAACACATTAATCCCTACATAACCACTAGTCAAATTTCATCTTTATAAACAAACTTATATTTACATTTTATATGGAATCATACAATACGTTACACAATATTTTGGTTCATAGTAATGCAATCATACACTGTGTCCTTTTGTGTCTGGCTTGCTAAGGGGTTTGGAGTTTTTCTCTTTGGTGTAATGAAATCACTCTAAAGCTTTTTGTGATGATGAATACACAACATTGTGATTATACTAAAAGCTACTCATTATACACTTAGAGCATACGATATGTGAATATATCTCAAAAAAACTGCTTAATAAATAAAAAAACACACCAGAGGCATACAACAACAGGCTGAAAACGACAGAAGAAAGAATAAGTGATGCAGAAGATGAAGAGCTGAAATGGAAGAGAGATAAAAACAGAGAGAGAAAAGAATGGAAAAGATTGAGCATGGGCTCAGGGAGTTTAAAGATAACATGAAGTATAACAACATATGTGCCTTGGAAGTTCCAGAAGAGGAAGAGAAACAAAAAGGGACAGAAAGAGTGTTTGAAGAAATAATGGCTGAAAATTTTTCAACTCTCATGAAAGAAATGAATTTACATGTCCAAAAAGTGCAGTGAAACCAATCAAAATAAATCCAAATAGACCTACTATCCACCAGGAAGAAAAACAGTCATACATATTTATGTACCTAACCAGGGTATCTATGTTCCTAAACAGAGCATCTATGTACCTAACCAGGGTATCCCAAAATACATGAGACAAACTCTGGCAAAACTTAAGGGAGAAATATCTACAATAATCATTGAAAACTTCAAACTCACATCATTAGATAGAAATTAGACAGAAGACCAACAAGGAAACAGAGAATTTGAACAATATGGTAAATAAGCTAGACCAAACAGACATAGACAAAAAATCCAAGGGTTATACATTTTTCTCAAGCATTCATGGATCTTTCCCCAGAAGAGACTACTGTTAGGTCACAAGGCAGGTCTCAATAAAGAAAAGGAACAAAATTATACTAAGCACCTTCTCAGATCATAAAGGAATGAAACAAATCAGTAACAGATGGGAAAGGGGGAAATGCACAAATATGTGGAAGTTAAACAACACACTTAAACAATCTGTGGTCAAAGAAGAAACTGCAAGTGAAATCAGTAAATATATTGAGACAAATGAAAAAGAGAAGATAACTTATCAAAACTTATGGGAGGAAGCAGACTTGGCCCAATGGATAGGGCGTTCACCTACCACATGGGAGGTCCACGGTTCAAACCCTGGGCCTCCTTGACCTGTGTGGAGATGGCCCATGCGCAGTGCTGATGCGCACAAGGAGTGCCATGCCATGCACGGGTGTCCCCCGCATAAGGGAGCCCCACGCGCAAGGAGTGTGCCCCATAAGAAGAGCCACTCAGCGCAAAAGAAAGTGTAGCCTGCCCAAGAATGGCACCGCACACACAGAGAGCTGACACAAGATGACGCAACAAAAAGAAACACAGATTCCCGTGCCGCTGACAACAACAGAGGCGGACAAAGAAGAACACGCAGCAAATAGACACAGATAACAGACAACCGGGGTGGTGGTGGGAGGGGAGAGAAATAAATAAATAAATCTTTTTTTAAAAAAAATATTGTCGGGAAGCGGGCTTGGCCCAGTGGATAGGGTGTCCGTCTACCATATGGGAGGTCCATGGTTCAAACCCCAGGCCTCCTTGACCCATGTAGAGCTGGCCCACATGCAGTGCTGAAGCGCGCAACGAGTGCCGTGCCATGCAGGGATGTCCCCCGCGTAGGGGAGCCCCATGCGCAAGGAGTGTGCCCGATAAGGAGAGCCACCCAGCACAAAAGAAGTTCAGCCTGCCCAGGAATGGCGCCACACACACAGAGAGCTGACACAGCAAGATGATGCAACAAAAAGAGACACAGATTCCCGGTGCCGCTGATAACAACAGAATCGGACAAAAAAAAAAAAAAAAAAAGAACATGCAGCAAATGGACACATAGAACAGACAACTAGGGTGGGGGTGGGGGGGAAGGGGAGAGAAATAAATTGTAAAAATAATAATAATAATAATGTCAAACCCTGGACTAAAAAAAAAAGAGAAGAGACAAATAAAATCATAAATGAAAGGGGGTAAGTTATGAATGACCCCACAGAAACAAAAAGGATCATTAGAAGATACTATGAGAAAGTACATGCCAACAAACTAAAGAACCTGGGTTTTCGTCTAGGACAAATGATGAAAATGGACAAATTCCTGGAAATGCAAAAACAACCTTCATTGACTCTACAAGAAATACAAGAACTCAACAAACCAATCACATTTAAAAAGCTTGAAACATTATCATCAGCAATCTCCCAACAAAGAAAAGTCCAGAACAAATGGCTTCACAGGTGAATTCTACCAAGCATTTCAAGAAGAATTAACACCTATTCTGTTTATACTCTTCCAAAAAATTGAAGAAGAGGGGAAATTACCCTACACATTTCTATGAAGCCAACATCACCCTAATACCAGAGACCAATAGATAAAAGAAAAGAAAATTACAGACCAATCTCTCAACAAACCTAAGATGCAAAAATTCTCAACAAAATACTTGCAAATAGAATCCAACAGCATATCAAAAGAATTATAAACCAATACCAAGAGAGATTTATTCTTGGTGTGCAAGGACGGTTCAACATAAGAATCTCAATTAATATAATACACTACAGTAACAAATTGAAGAGAAAAACCACATAATCATCTTAACGCAGAAAAGGCATTCGACAAAATTCAGCATCCTTTGAAAACACTTCAAAAGACAGGAACACAAAGTTCCTCAAAATTGACATGCATAGGGAAAAAAAAGACACGATAACTAAGTCAGTCATGAAAGTGAAGGCATAACTACCTACCTTACAAAAATAAAAAGGATTATAGAAGAAGACTGTGAACAAGTATATGCCAACAAATTAGATAACCTGGATGATATGGACAAATTCCTAAAAATACACAATTTACCTAAATTGATTCTAAAAGAAATAGAAAATTGACCTATAACAAGTAAAAGAGACAAATCAGTAATCAAAAACCTTCCATCAAATATAAATATGTTATGTGAAATATGAATATGGATAGAATTGCATATATAAGATCACTTTTCTTTGAAGCTGAACAAAAGTTAATAGTACAAAATGTTAATATCAGACAAAAAAAAAAAAACATTATACTAAGTGAAGAGACCAGACACAGAGTACTACATAATATATGATTCCATTTATATAAAATGTAAATATAAATCAATTTATAAAGATGAAAGGAGATTAGCAGTTATGTGGGCAAGGAAGGAATACTAAGAGGTGTGGAGTTTTTCTTTTTGGAGTAATGAACTTGTTCTAAAATTGTTGAAATTGATGATGGTACAACATTGCGATTATACTAAAAGCCACTGATGATACACTTGTATAGAATAGCCAGAAACAGCAGCTACATACAGTAAGGGAAGCATAGAGGGAGAGGTGAGCAATTTTGTTTGTCTATTTTTTGTTTATTAGTATTATTCAAATAATGAAAATGCTCTAAAAATTAATGAAGTAATAGATGCACAACTATGAGATTATGGCAAATACCATTGACTGTACACTTTAGGTGAACTGTTTGTTTAGTAATATGTATCAATAAAATTGATTTGTTTAAAAAAAAGAAACCTTCCAACAAAGAAAATTCCAGCACCAGAGGCTTCACTGGTGACTTCCACCGAACATTTAGAGAAAGATAACACCAAGCCTTCTTAACTCCTTCCAACAAAACAGAAGAAGGAAAACTGCCTAACTCATTCTATGAGACTAGTATTACCCAGATACCAAGACCAAAAACATCACAAGAAAAGAAAACTACCGGCAAAATTCTTTATAAATATAACAAGAAAATTCTCATCAAAATAACAAATCGAAATACTAACCAATCTAATTATACAGCACATTAAAAGGATTATACACCATGATCAAGTGGGATTTATCCCATGAAAGCAAGGGTGGTTTAACATAAGAAAATCAATCAATGTAACACACCACCTTAATAAAACAAGAAAAAAACCACATGATTATTTCAACTGACGCAGAAAAAAACATTTCAAAAATCCAACATCTTTTCATGATTAAAAAAAACAAACAAACAAACAGAAAACTAGGAATAGAAGGTATCTTACTTTGCCATGGGTGCTACAGTAAAGTACCACTGACTAGCTGGCTTAAACAACAGGAATTTATGGTATCACAGTTTTGAGGGCTACAAGTTCAAAATCAAGGTGTCGACAGGATCTTCTTATTTTTTTATCTTGACTTTTTTTTTCCTTTATTAAAGCTGTGGGTTTACAGAACAATCATACATAAAATACCATCTTGCATTGGTATGGAACATCTGTTACAACTGATGAGAGCACATTTTTATAACTGTACCATTAATTAAAGTCCATGGTTTAACTTAGGATTCATTTTTTATATAGTGCAGTTCCATGGATTTTTTATTTTTTATTGTTACCATATACACAATCTAACACTGACATTTCTTTCTGATTATACCAGTCTGTAACATTTTGGTGATACCTTGCCAGCAATCCATAACTCAATTTCTACCCCTGTCACATGCCTGTTTCTCTTTCCATCTGTTTCCTACTGCTCTTAGATATGTCCTCTGCTTATAAGGACTCCAGTCCTGTGATTAAGGCCCACTGTGATTCTGTCTGACCACATCTGAATGAGTAACATCTTAAAAGATAGTATTTACAAATAAGTTCACATCCATAGGACCAGGGATTAGGACCTGGACAGGCCTTTGGGGGCATCATGACAACCTAAATCATATTCAAAGGTTTAAGATTGAAAGATTTCCTCTTAAGGTCAGAACAAGTCAAGGATGTTCATCACTCCTTTTCAGCATTATACTGAAGCAACCACGATAATCACCAATGGGGAAAAAGGCACCCAGATTGGAAAAGGAAGACATAAAATTTTCTTCACTCATACATATGATTACCTATATGGGAAATCCAATAAAATCATCAAAAAGTTATGAACACTTATATGTGAGCCTATTCAGGTTACGTAATACAAAATCAATATACCAAGATCTCTATCTGCACTGGCACAAACTGAAAATTTAAAAATTTTTTCTTTCTCTCCCCTTCCCCCTACTCTGCCCCAGTTGTCTGTTCTCTGTGTCTATTTGCTGTGTCTTCTTCTTTGTCCGCTTCTGTTGTTGTGAGCGGCACAGGAATCTGTGTTTCTTTTTGTTGCATCATCTTGTGTCAGCTCTCGGTGTGGGCAGCGCCATTCTTAGGCAGGCTGCACTTTCACTCTGGGCGGCTCTCCTTATGGGGCGCACTCCTTGCGCGTGGGGCTCCCCTACATAGGGGACAACCTGCGTGGCAGGGTACTCCTTGTGTGCATCAGCACTGCGCATGGGCCAGCTCCACATGGGTTAAGGAGGCCCGGGGTTTGAACTGAGGATCTCCCATGTGGTAGAAGGACGCCCTAACCACTGGGCCAAGTCCGCTTCCCAAAATTTAAAAATTTAACATCACTTATAATAGCATCTCTTTTAGTATACTAGGTTGCCAAAAGCAATATATCAGAAATGAGTTAGCTTTTACAATGGGGATTTATTAGTGCAATGTCATCCTGGCCAGGTAATGTACTCAGTTATTTGGTCAAGCAAGCACGAGGCTAATTGTAATGCAAGGACATTTCCTGGACTTTAATCATCAATGAACTTATTGCAGCTATGGCTTATTACATCAACAATCAACCGAGGAGACTGTCTTCAGCAATGAGTTAAAAGGAGAGTTAAATGAGCTGAAAGGAAAAGTCATTTCACAGCATTCAGGGAGAGAATTCCCACCTCTATTTCAGACAGCAAGCGTCTCCTGGCGAACTCATTGAAGACCTTCGTGAGAGTTCCTGGCTTGCAAGCTGCCCTACAAAATTTCGACTCATGCATCCCTAAAGTCACATACTATTTTATAAAATCTCATACTATTTACAGATACCTCCTGTTGGATCTGTATCCCTAGAGAACTCTGACTAACATGATTAGCACAAAAGTTTACAAGTTTGGGCTCATAGAAAATGTCCAAATCAAGGCATCATCAGGGCAATGCTTTCATCCCAAAGACTGGCTGCTTCGATCCTGGACTCCTCTGTCACATGGCAAGGCATCTGGCAGTATCTGCTGGTTCTCCCTTCTATTCCAGGTGTTACTGCTTTCAGCTTCTGGCTTCCATGGCTTTCTCTCTCTTTGACTGAATTTCATCTCTTATGAAGGACACGGTAAGAGGATTAAAAGCCACTTTGGCCATGCCTTAATCAAAAGGACGTAACTAGGGAATGGATGTGGGTCAATGGTTGAGCGCCTGCTTACCATATGGGAGGTCCTGGGTTCGGTTCCCAGTGCCTCCTAAAAACAAAAAAAGCAAACAAGCACAAACAGAAAAACCAATTCAGGGGAGCCAATGTAGCTCAGTGGTTGAGTGCCAGCTTCTCATATACAAGGTCCCAGGTTCAATCCACAGCCCTAGTACCTCCAAAAAAAAAAAAAAGGACATAACTAAAGTAACCTGATCAAAGGGCCTTACTTAAATGATAAGTTTATACCCACAGGAATGAATTAGCTATAATAACATGATTTTATGGGGTCCATATAGCTTCAAACCATTACAGCATCAAACAAATACTTAGAAATAAATCAACCAAAGATGTGAAAGACCTGTACATTGAAAACATTGCAGAGAGAAATTAAAGATGACCTTCTGTTGAATAGAAGAGAGAGTCCAAAAATAAATCCATATACACATATATGGACAAACGATTTTTTACAAAGGCAATGAGGTGAAGAAAGGACATAACAAATCGTGCTGACAAAGCTGAGTAGTCATATACAAACTAACCTGGATCCATATTTCACCTTAAATACAAATATGATATCAAAATAAATCACAGACCTAAATAAAAAATCTAAAACTATAAAACTACTAGGAGAAACCATAGGAGAAAATCTTTGTGAGCTTGACTTAGAAAAAAGTCTTCTTAGACATGGTACCAAAATCACAATCCATAAAAGGAAAAATGGATAAAATGGACTTCATTTCTGCTCTTCAAAAGACACTGTTAAGAGGATGAAGAGCCTAGCAATAGATTGGGGGAAAAATGTGTGCAAAGCATTTATCTGATAAAGGATTTAAAACCACTGAAAACAAAGAACTCTCAAAGCTCAACAAGAAGAAAACAAAACCCTCCCCCCAAAAAAACCGGACAATAGATTTTAGCAGACATATGACCCATTCATTCCAGTCCTAGGCATTTATCCAAAATAAAGTATACCTCCACACAAAGACTCACTCATAGCTTTATGTGGAATAGTTAAAATATGAAAACAACTCAAATGTCCATTAACTGTGAATGGATAAACAAACTGTGGCATATCCATACAATTGAACACTACTCAACAATAAAAAGGAAGGCATTACTGACACATGCGGAAACATGAATATTAAAATAATTACCCTAAATGAAAGAACAACAACAAAAAAGTACTATACAATTCCATTTATATAAAATTCTAGAAAATGCAAACCAATCTATGGCAATGAAAAGGACATCAGTGGCTGCTTATGGATGGGTTGACTAAAAGGGATATAAAACAGGGATTCAAAGAGACAGAAATTTGGGGGGGATAACAGATATGTTCATTCTATCATTACTTTGGTGGTAGTTTCATGGGTACATACATATGCCAAAATTTATCAAATTGTACACTTTAAATATGTGTAGTTTACTATATATCAATTATACCTCACAAAATCTATTTTAAAAAAACAACTAAGCAATGTTGCCTTTTATTTTCAGGTCTAAAACAAAAATAGTATTTCCTTTCTAAATTAGTTAAGCATAACTTCTAAAACTAAACATTTTTTCCTATATTCTCTATAGTACTTTCAAAAGTGAGCCCTTAGGGGAAGTGGATGTGGTTCATGCTGTTGGGCTCCTAACTACCACACGAGGTCCGTGGTTTGGTTCCCGATACCTCCTAAAGAAGACAATGAGCTGGTGCAATAGGCAGGCAAGGCAAGCTGACACAACAAGATGACAAAACAAGAGACACAAGAAGAAAAACATAATGAGAGACAAAACAAAGCAGGGAATGGAGATGGCTCAAATAATTAGGTGCCTTCCTTCCACATCGGAGGTCCCAGGTTCAGTTCACCATGCCTCCTAAAGAAACAAGTGATGAACAGACACAGCAAGTGCAAACAACCAGGGGGAGGAGAGAAATAAATAAATCTTTCAAAAAAAACAAGTGAACCCTCAGAGTTTCAATGCTAGATATAGATGTTGAAGTTGGAGAGATACAAATACATTGGCAAGGAATATTTACCCTAACCACCTATATCTACAACCCAGTTACAGTCACTTCTACAAATAGCAATCCTACCCAGTATTTTCTCCCCTCAAAGGGAGATATGATTTGTCATCTTTTTCTTTGTTATCACTATAGCCAAGAGATACCTATTGAAAAAAAATTACCAGTATCACATACCTTCTCCCTTCAATATTCCACACTGCCACTTTCGCTTTTCTGAGGTGAATATGTACATTTATCATGTCAATACTAGAATTTACAAGGTACAGTTTCCTTTGATAATTAAAAATGATGTTTTTAATTCTATTTAGTGTCATTTCACATTCTCACATTTACCAATTTTTTTTTAAAGTCCTTTAAAGATGTGTTTAAGAGCAAGAAAAGTATTTCTATACTCTTACCTCCAGTACTGGTCCAGCTCCAAGAATAATCTGTTCTACTCCACTGGCAAATCCTTTCTGACTTAGAGCAGTAAGGTGGTGAATAAGAAAGTTTGTGCTTTGAGTCTTTCCTGAACCACTCTCTCCTGAAATCACAATGCACTGATTCTTTCTGTGCTGAAGCATGGCATGATAAGCTACATCCGCCACAGCATAAATGTGGGGCTCAAGTTTTCCCAACTGGTGGTTATCATACATCTTGACATACTTAGGGTTATAAATAGGAAGAAACTTGAATGGGTTAATAGCTATTAGAATACTGCCAACATAGGTATAAATTTTTTCATGCTTAAAGCGATTTCGTAAGTTTTCTAACAGAGTTTTCTCATTCAAATCAGGTAAGCTACATAAATCATCAAAGTCTTTCTGTTGCGGCTGTGGAAGAAAACCTCGTTCCATCATCCTGCGACGTTCTTCTGTCACCCGCAGCCATGACTGAAGACTACCATAATGTATTGATCCATCAAGATTTTTTTCTCTCAGAAGAAAGCGGTAGTCCTCTCCACTCAAGCGATTTTCCAGAGCCATTCGGGGCCACAACATCATTCGCTGAACTGGACAGTCCGTTGGATTGAGTATCCATTCTTCTCCACCAAATTCCTTTACCTCTGCTAGAACATAACATTTTGTTTTGTCAAGATGAAGCCTATGTATAAGAGAGTCAATTACCTCAGCAGCTGTGGAATTTTTTCTGGCAGGAATTGGACAGTAAATTGTCCCTTCTGAAATTGTCCCAGGATATATATGTAATGTGAGCTCATTTTCCTCAAAACGTCGTCTTCCTCCATCACTTACATTCATATTGGATCCTGTCCCATCAGCATAGATAATACATGTTCAACATTGTGCAAAACATTTTCTTGGCAAAAGAACTGTAACATAAAAGAAAATGTAAGACACATTACTTTCTGATGCTCAAGAAAAAAAGATTTAACAATCATGTTGATTAAATCTTTTAGAACACAAAATCCTAACTCTTAGTAGAGCAACAGTCTTGAAAACAGTCTCATTGAGACCACATGATATTACATTTTATTGTCCAAATCTGGGAAATGAAATAACAACTAGCAAGAAAACACTTTAATATTTTATTATATTAATAATTTAGATTTCAAAGCATACAAAATCAGTAATTTTGTCCCCTGCTATCTCAAATGTTTCCAGAGTACCTGGGACTAGAACCAAGTCCTCGCCTTAGAGTTGAAGACCATCACCAAAGGCTGGACTAAGATAGTCAGAATAAGCACTCAAATCTAATCACCCTGCATTCAAAATATCTTAAGGATAAAACAAAAATAAAAATACCATCAAAGAAGCAAAAATTTTGTGAAATTCATTAAAGACAGTAAGAAGATGAGATGAGATAAATAGAGAAATTAAACTAGATAAAGTTAGATTTACCAGGAGAACACACAAAAGAGACCTGTTACAGAGATGGACATAGTTTCAGGAATTCCAGGTTCTGACTCTCCTCTGGAGTGGGGAGGTGAAGAGGGTTTGGCAGGGACAAAAAAAAAAAGTAGGCCCTGGGTTGCTAAACAAAGCTTGGCAAAATTATACAAAGTTTGGCAAAATTATACAACGAGGCTGACTTGCACCACTACGAATTTTACTCAACCTTATGTTGTCTCTCACTGTTACTGACCTACCGTTTTAATCTATCCTCATTCCACTCCTAACAAGTCATCTGTATACCCTTCCAATCTTCTCAATCCCACCTCTAGAAGATTGATTTCAATTTTTATACCTCACTGAGAAAAGAGTGATTTAATTTAATTCATTTAATCCTCACAACTTCTAAAATGAGGATTCTTTTATCATCATCCTCATTTTGCAAATGAGGGAACAAATGTAGAAAGATTACATAACTTGCCCAAACTCAAAACTAGAATGTGATTAAAACTGAGATTTGAAGCAGGGCAGTCTGGCTTAAAATTCACACACACTATTATCTAGGAGTATACTTTTTTTTTCTTTTAATCTTCCTCCACCACCCGAGATGGCTCCCTCGTCTTTCTGTTCGTTATATGCTCTTTTCTTTCTTTACAAGAGACCTCCCATGTGGGAGGTGGGCACCCAACTGCCACATCTGTTCCCCTGGGTGCACTTTTTAAAAATCCTACCTTATCCTGAGGACCTAAAGTATTATCCTTTCTTTCTAAAGGTATAAGTTTTCCTTTTCTCATGTAGATCTTTAATGTACAGAGAATTTGTTTTCATGTATGCTGTGAGATAAGGCTTGATTTTTTTCACTCGAATTCCAATAAGCAAATGAACCAACATCATTTTGAATAGTCTATTCTTTCCCCCATTAATTTTACAAATACCTCCTTTGTCAGGTAACAATCTTCCATATACAAACGTATCAATCTGCGCTGGGCTCTATATTCTGTTGCAGTGGTCTATTTGTCCATCCCTGAGTTCATCTTAATTACTATTGTTCTACAATAAGTTCTGATATCTAAAGGTTATGTCAACTCAATCTATTACTTATTTACCTTTGGCTAAATACTCTAGATTATGTATTTTAAGAGCAGAGTGTCAACTAACATGAAAAACATTTTGGCATTTTTACTGACACTGCATTAATTTCATATAGTTTTAGAAAAAAACTGACATATTAAATTGTGGACATGGACACCACATATACTTTATTTCAATAACTATAAATTTCATTTCTAAAATGCTCAAATAATAATTGAAGTGTTAAATGCACAAATATGTGATTATACCAAATACCTTTGATGGTTCACTTTGGATGAACTGTATGCTTTATTAATATATATCAATAAACTTGACTTGTTAAAAACAAAATCTTGACTGATAGGAAAAAAAAACTATGTATTTCATTTCTAACATTTCTGTCATTTTCATATCCATTTGCTATTTATTTTCATTTAAGGAATATTATTCCTTCCCTCATCTCTTTTAAAATCTTAAATATATAATTTAGTATTTTTCAAACTAATATTTTATGTCACCAAGAACAAACCTCTGATAGCTGATCTATTGTGTATTTTTCTTAGCATCAGATGGCTTTGTTTGACAATTTTGCTTTACGAGTGTATATTTTTATTGAAGCTTTATAGGTGTATATTTTTATTGAATATCTTTTTGTTTTTCATATAAACATTTACTGAGAACATACTATTTAGTACTTTTTTTAACACTAATACTATAATATAATCATACCTTCTAAAAGTAACAATTTTTAATATTAATCAATTGATGTTAAAATTTCCCTAGTGATCTAATAAACACTTCTTTTGTAGTTGATTTTTTTTTTTTAGTGAAAAAGTGATTTATTGGGAGTATACAAGCAAGGAACTATGGAAATCTTCCCCAAACCAGTTCATGGCAACTAGGGTTTTTAAGGGGGAAGGATATTTTTATGTAACATTTATATAATCTAGGTATCATTTAAAAAGTATAAATAAATAAATAGAGGCAAAGAGAGAGAAGAGGGAAAAGAAAAAGAAGTTAAAAAAAAAAAAGTTGATGCCAAAGGTCTTGTGAGGAGGGTATGTACAACTCTCAGTCCTGTGTTGTCTCAAGCACATCCAACTTGTCCTTCATTTCAGCGGCTAATAAACCACAGCTTAGCAGGTGCAAGGCCTTCATGGCTCCTTTCTCAGACAACTGCTCATGGATATCAAACTTTTTGTCTCTGGGAAAAGTTACAGATTTACATCATTCTGTCTGGTTTTGCTTTGAGACGTGATCTTAGTCCTGTATGCAAAACCGCAACCATATGCCTCCTTCCAGTGCACCTGCTTGTTTACCACTGACCCCAGGACGAGGCCTCCCTGCATCAGTGTCTCTGCGGACGCTCGCTTAGTTGCTTTTTTTGAGTCAGGATATTCTGCCCTGCATCAAGAGAAAGGAAATGTCCTAAGACAGCAGGTTCCTAGCTATAAAGCTATGTTTGTGTTCTCCTGAATTACTAGATAAAAGACTTCATTAAAAAATGGCCTCTGGCAGCAGTCAGCAGAAGTTACTACTTACAGACATGTAGGCCATGCACTGCACCACTCCATGAAATGCACTGCATAAATACAATCTGACTCCTAAAGTTGTACAATATGGCAGACCTAGAACTAAACTTAGAAACATCTTTTCAACAGAGAAGCTCTATCCCTGCCCATGGTTTCCAACAATGCGCCCAATTCCAACTAACACTATTACAGCAAAGAAAACAAAATCTCTGCACCACTTTTGCCTGCAGGCTCCCGGCCTTAGCCTCACTCACTGCTTTGTTTTCTTTTTTTTTAAAGATTTATTTACTTATTTAATTTCCCCCCCTCCCCGGTTGTCTGTTCTCTGTGTCTATTTGCTGCGTCTTGTTTCTTTGTCTGCTTCTGTTGTCAGCGGCAGGGGAAGTGTGGGCGGCGCCATTCCTGGGCAGGCTGCACTTTCTTTCGCGCTGGGCAGCTCTCCTTACGGGGCGCACTCCTTGCACGTGGGGCTCCCCTACGCGGGGGACACCCCTGCGTGGCAT
Source organism: Dasypus novemcinctus (assembly GCF_030445035.2). Classification (NCBI taxonomy): domain Eukaryota; kingdom Metazoa; phylum Chordata; class Mammalia; order Cingulata; family Dasypodidae; genus Dasypus; species Dasypus novemcinctus. The sequence goes on from NC_080675.1 coordinate 147,076,677, forward strand.
GGCACTCCTTGCACGCACCAGCACTGCGCATGGGCCAGCTCCACACGGGTCAAGGAGGCCCGGGGTTTGAACCGCGGACCTCCCATGTGGTAGACAGACGCCCTAACCATTGGGCCAAGTCCGTTTCCCTGCTTTGTTTTCTATTCCCTTTCTGAGCTATTTAAAAAAAAAAAAAAAAAAAAAATAGCTTATCTTTTTTTTAGTCCATTTATGTCAATTTGGTTTTCTATTTTTGTTATTTTATCATTCATTGTTCTGTGTGCCTCAACATAACAAGTCAAAAATCCTTCTTCACTGGAAGCCAGCCCTTAATTAACTGCTTGAAAAATATGTAATTCCCAAGCATTCATCAGAATCATCTGGCAAACATTTTAAAAATCTACATTTCCAGGCCCAATAGTGGTTCTGAAGTAGAGTAATCCAAGTAATTCTGTTATTGCTGGTCCACAGAATATTTGGAAATCACTGGTCTATATCCCCACTCCCTACTCCTTTTTCAATCTCCTCACACAGCAAACTTCTAACAATGCTCTTTGAAAGTTACAGCTGGCCATGCCATGATCAAGGTGGCAAAATGAGAAGCTTCCTGGCTCCATCCCACTCTACCCTCCCCTCCAACATACACAGAAGCTTTGAATAACGTGCAAAAACTGGCTGAAAAATAATTCTCAATGCTCCAGAAAATAGAGCAGTAAAAGAGCAAATGCTGAATCAAGATAAAGGCTGCCTAACCTAAATAAATGGAAGACTATTCCTTGTTCATGGATAGGAAGACTGAACATTATTAAGATGTCTATCCTACCAAAATTGATCTACACATTCAATGCAATCCCAATAAAAATCAACGCAGCCTTCTTTAAGGAACTAGAAAAACTAACTATGAAATTTATTTGGAAAGGAAAGAGACCCCGAATAGCCAAAGACATACTGAAAAAGAAAAACGAAATTGGAGGAATCACACTACCTGACTTCAAAACATACTATAAAGCTACGGTGGTGAAAACAGCATGGTATTGGCATAAGGAAAGACACATAGACCAATGGAATCGAATTGAAAGCTCTGATATAGAACCTCACATATATAGCCACATAATATTTGATAAAGCCACCAAACCCTCTCAATTGGGAGACAGTGGCCTATTCAACAAATGGTGTCTGGAGAACTGGATAGCCATATGTAGAAAAATGAAAGAGGATTACCATCTCACACCTTATACAAAGATCAACTCAAGATGGATCAAAGACCTAAATATAAGAGCCAAGACCATAAAAACCTTAGAAAGCAGTGTAGGGAAACATCTACAGGACCTTGTAATAGGAAATGGATTTATGAATATCTCACCAAAAGCACGAGCAGCAAAAGAACTAATAGATAAATGGGACTTCCTCAAAATTAAAGCCTTCTGCACCTCAAAGGAGTTTGTCAAGAAAGTAAAAAGGGAGCCCACACAGTGGGAGAAAATATTTGGCAATCATATATCTGATAAGAAACTTATAACTTGCATATATAAAGAACTCCTATATCTTGAAAATAAAAAGATAAACAACCCATTTAAAAAATGGGAAAAAGACTTAAACAGACACTTCTCCGAAGAAGAAATACAAATGGCAAGAAAGCACATGAAAAAATGTTCCAAATCTCTAGCTATCAGGGAAATGCAAATCAAAACTACAATGAGATACCATCTTACACCCATAAGATTGGCAGCTATGAAAAAAACAGAAGAATACAAGTGCTGGAGAGGATGTGAAGGAAGGGGAACACTCATCCACTGCTGGTGGGAATGCGGAAGGATCCAACCATTCTGGAGGACAGTATGGTGGTTTCTCAAAAAACTAGCCATAGATTTGCCATATGACCCAGCAATACCACTGCTGGGTATATACCCAGCAGAACTGAAAACAAGGACACAAACCGATATATGTACACCAATGTTCATAGCAGCATTGTTCACTATTGCCAAAAGTTGGAATCAACCCAAATGCCCATCAACAGATGAGTGGATCAATAAAATGTGGTATATACACACAATGGAATACTACTCGGCTGTAAGAACAAACACACTACAAACACATGTGATAACATGGATGAATCTTGAGAACCTTATGTTGAGTGAAGCAACCCAGACATTGAAGGACAAATACTACATGACCTCAATGATATGAAATAAACAAGCTGCCCTAGATAGCAAGAGACTGAACGATAGGCTTACAGGAAATCGGAGGGTGGAGGAAGGATATGAGCCGATGTCTGCAGGGGTGGAACTTAAGACGAGATGGTGGTAAGTATGAACACAAAGAAGAGATAAAATGGGGGCAAGGGGTTGCCTTTGGTTGGGGCTTTACGGGTTTGAGGGTGGCTGGGGAGGGACGGTTGGGTAATGTTGCCCAAAAGTGGGGGGAGGGAGGGGTAGCATACGAAAACAGGAGAGGGTTAGGAGGTGGTGGAGAGTAAAATGCCGAGAAAATAATATCAAAATATAATAAAGAGGGTTACCTGTTTAGAATGCTCGGAGGGGAGGGTCTGATGCAGGAAGGGCTCCTGGGGAATGTCTAAATGCTCATTCTGCCAGAGTGGGTGACACCATGGGGTAGAATCCCAAGTAGTGAGAGTGGGGGTGGACCCACATCCTGGGGAGGACTAATGCCACCAAATAGAGGGAACTCTATCCCTCGAGAGAAAGGGTGGCTCCCAGGGCATTGGGGCAGATGAGCAAGTTAGGCCCTAAACACTATTCCATCTATCTCTGGAAGTGGCTCCTCAGGAAACGGAGGTTGACTGTCACTGTGGGCACCAAGGTGGAAGGGAAAATGGACGTTAAATGTGTGGAACCAAAGTAAATGGGGGGCAAGGGAGGAGTTTCTTGAGAGTACACAAGGATGGATATAAAACATGTAATATTACACCATAACATATAGGAGACGACAGACTGATAATGTAAACCATAATGTAAAACATAGGAGAACTAAAAATGTAAAGAACTGTGTATAATAAAGTATGCACCATAATGTAAGCACAGATATTACCATGTTAGAAAGCTAATATCTCAGACTCTGTACATCACCTTAAGTAAATATGATGTGAATAGGGTGTAAGAGTATCGCTGTGGAAGGAAAAAGGTGTTGTGGTGAATGTATGGGAGTGTTGTATATTATATATATGCATTGCTGTGGTCTAGGACTCCTACGAAGAAACGCTGAATAATTAGGGGGGGGGGGGGAAAAAAGGATAGGATGAGGAATTTTTTCAAGTCAACATTCTTTATCTAAGTTCTTTATCTAACTTTATCCAAGTTCTTTATCTATCCTTTAAACCCATCGCTATATGCCATTCCCTAGTAAGGGACCATGACATTATATTGGGCTTCAAATTTCGGGGAGTTCTGGATCACAGAGTGTTTCAACAATGGCAATGGAGGGATACTGGTATGGGATACCAATGACAGGTGATATATGGCTGGCAGGGAGCTGTACAGAACATATGTCCAGGGTGCATGGTAATGATTGGATATACACATAGTGGCAACAATTAAAAACCCAGCAGGGGGGGTACTGGGTTCCTGGCCAGTGGTGCTCTGTCGTGGTCCCTAGGGGAGCAGCGATAGTCTCCCAGGTACAGCGGCGGGGACCGGGAGGGAGTGAGGGTTCAACAGTGAGCCCCTGATGCTAAGGACTATGCTTGTGAGCTGATAAACCTAAAATAAGAACAAGGCCTAGAGCAACATTGTGCCTGGGAATTTCCTCCTGTCAGCCTTCATGTTACTCAAATGTGGCCAGTCTCGAAGCCAAACTCAGCATGTAAATGCAATGCCTTCCCTCCAGTGTGGGACATGACACCCGGGGATGAGCCTCCCTGGCAACGAGGGACCACTATCAAATACCAACTGATGATGCAACTGGAAAAGGACCTTATATGGAAGGTTCAATGCGGATCAGCAGAATATCCATGTCTACATAAAACAACATGACTTTAAAATGCTGTTTGACCTAAAGTAAGGGGGAAATGGAAAGGAGAAATGAGTTTATATGGCTACGAGTATCTAAAAAAGAGTCTGGAGGCTGGCAGAAGGATTGCCCTCATGCACAACTGAGCAGAGTCAGAGAGACAGATAAAGCAGATACAACCACCAGATATTGGTTCCTATGAAGGCTAAAGAGACCCATGAGAGTTATGGTCATGGCCGATGGGGTTTACTACCAGGGCAGATGGCCCCTCTCTGGAAATGGTGTTTATGCGTGATGAATCTGGACTCAGATGGGATCTCCCTTCATAAGACTTTCATACTAATCTGCTGGAGGTGCAGTTAACGTTGGGGTTTAAGATATAGTTAGGGGATTTGAATCTCTGGACTGATAATGTGATAGCCAGGTCCTGAGCCTCAACAGACTCCAGCACCTACAATCTGATTTATTGGACTTACCACACTCAGCTAAGATGGAGTTGAAGAAGGACAATCACCACACCATGGAGCCTAGAGTGATTACAACTGAAAATGGGAGGATGGCAGCCAGCATCCATGTGGAATCTGAGCCTCCTCTTGACATAGAGGTGCAATGGACACAACCAATCCAATGTCCACATAGAAGAGGTGGCATTGGATTGGGAAAAGTGGACATGGTGGACGATGGGTATGGGGAAGGGCAGGAAGAGATGAGAGGTGGGAGCGTATTTGGGACGTGGAGCTGCCCTGGATGGCGCCTCGGGGGTGATCACCGGACATCGTGGATCCTCACAGGGCCCACTGGATGGAATAGAGGAGAGTATGGGCCATGATGTGGACCATTGTCTATGAGGTGCAGAGGTGCCCAAAGATGTACTTACCAAATCCAATGGATGTGTCATGATGATGGGAACGAGTGTTGTTGGGGGGGGGAGAGGGGGGGTGGAGGGGTGGGGTTGAATGGGACCTCACATATATATTTTTAATGTAATATTATTACAAAGTCAATAAAAAAAAAAGAAAAAAAAAAAATTAAACAACAACTTAATCCAAAAAAAAAAAAAAAGATAAAGGCTGCCTAAAACTGTAAGCTCTCCAGTAGCCCTCGCTAGTACCTCCCCCAGCCTGACCAGCTTGGCACAAAGCCAATTCAAACTCACAATACAGACCCCAAGTCTCAGTGCTAGAGCAAGGAGTGGAAGTCTCATGCAGATACTGGGAATATGTATGCCTGGCCCAATCCATCTGGTGATGGCCTGAGGGACTCTTTATCCCAGAACTTACCCTAGGAATAGAAGGCAGCTCACCCTTCTCTCCTACAAAGAACAAGTGGCTGCCTGGGTCACGGGATTGCTAGTTATAGGATATACAGTGCAGTGCCCATGAAGACACTGTTTCCTAGGAAAGAGAGATTACATCCATATAAATGGGGGAATTCCTAGGGCTACATGCACAAAAACAGATCAAGACAGGCGCCCCTATATTTTGGCCTCTGAACTCATTGTATGGATAAGCACTGCAGGGAAGGACTCCCATAAATCAATCTGCAAAGCCTGGGAAAGTGCTTCCTTTTTCCTTCATTTTATATTTTTGTTAGCTTCTGGTATTCAATTAAAGCTTTGCTATAACACTAGCTGGATACAAGTGTAAGGAACAGATGCCTCCCAGTGATAACACACTAAAACAGCAAAATGTCCAGGTTTTAACAAAAGATAACATACACAGAAAAAGGACGCGATGGCCCTGGCAAAAGAGACGATTAAAGCATTAGAAAACATTGACAGGAGGATCAGACCTGGGATGACCGGACAAAGACTTTAAAAATGGTTCTAAATATGATCAAAGACCTAAAGGAAAGCATGGACAAAGATTTAAAGGAAGCAAGGAAAATGATAGATAAAAAAAGAATATCAATAGAGAGATGGAAATTATAAAAATAAACCAGAGATGCTAAAGGAAGTTCTGCAGGTTGAAAGGAAAGGACAGTACACAATACATCAAAGTCACATGAAGAAATAAAGATCTCTGGTGAGAGTAATAACAGGAGTAAACATAAATCCAAGTACTATTCTATTTTTGATTTGTAATTCTACTTTTTACTTCCTACAAGATCTAAAAAGCAAATGCATAAACATAATAAGAAACCAGTGGTTTTGGATTCGTAATGTATAAACATAATTTGTGACAAGAACTACATAAAGATCAGGGGATAGGTATAGGAACATAATTTTGTACACTATTGAAGTTGTTGGTACCAAGCAAACAAGACTGCTACAGATTTAGAATGTTAAATTTAAGCCCCACAGTAACTTCACAAAAAGTATCAGAAAGAATACAAACTCATAGAGACAGAAATTAGATTACAGGTTACCCAGAAGGAGTGAGCAAGGAGAATAGGGAGTTAATGCAAAATGGATATAGGATTTCTGTTTGGGGAGATGGGGAAGTTTTAGTAATAGAAGATAGTGAGGATACTATTACATAGTGAATGTGATTAATCTCAATGAATGTTACAGTTGAAGTGGGTGAGATGGGAAATATTATCGAAGGAAAGGAGGGTGCAAGGTAGGGTGAAGAGAATATGAGAGAGTGGAAGGAGGGGGTGAGAGAGACAGAGACAGAGAAAGAAACTTTCCTTCTTGAAACTCTGCCCTACATGATATTTATATCTTCTTGTAGTTTTCCTGATATGCTTATTTCTTTTCTATTCACTTTTTTTTAAAAAAAGATTTATTTATTTATTTAATTCCCCCCACCCCACCCCACCCCCCGGTTGTCTGTTCTCTGTGTCTATTTGCTGCATCTTGTTTCTTTGTTCGCTTTTGTTGTCGTCAGCGGCACGGGAAATGTGGGCGGCGCCATTCCTGGGCAGGCTGCACTTTCTTTCGCGCTGGGCGGCTCTCCTTACGGGGCGGGGCGCACTCCTTGTGCGTGGGGCTCCCCTACGCGGGGAACACCCCTGCATGGCAGGGCACTCCTTGCGCGCATCAGCACTGCGCATGGGCCAGCTCCACACGGGTCAAGGAGGCCCGGGGTTTGAACCGGGGACCTTCCATGTGGTAGACGGACGCCCTAACCACTGGGCCAAGTCCGTTTCCCTCTATTCACTTTTATAACTCTTTTACCACTCCCTCACTTTAAAGGTAAAAATAACACTCCAAGGATCTGGTCTCAACCCAGGGCTCTTCTAGCTGGATAATTTATATCCAGTCCTCTAATTCTACCTATAATTCATATGTTTATGTACTATCAAAAGATGCTTTTAACTGAGTGGTTGTGACAGAAACTTTGCTGTAACACTAGCCCTTTACAGAAAAAGTCTCTCCACCTCTGTTCTAGATTAATCACTAAAAACATAGGAAAAAATATATACAATTTCTCAACTAATACAGTGAAAAAATGGAATGGTAAAAATTAATCATCCAGGGAAATGCATGTGGCTCAACCAACTGGGCTCCCTCTACCATATAGGAAGTCTAGGGTTTGATGCCCAGAGCCTCCTGGAGAGGGCAAGCTGGCCCACACGGAGTGCCAGTCCACGCAGGAATGTGGCCCCACGCAGGAGTGCTGCCCTGCATGGGAATGCTGCCCCATGCAGGTAAGCCACCCTGCAGAGGAGTGTTGGCCAACGCAGACAGCTGGCGCAGCAAGGTGATACAACAAGAGACACAGAGAAGAGAAAATAAAAAGACATAGCAGAACAGGTGATAAGGCGATGCAAGAGAGTAATCGTCTCTCTCCCACTCCGGATGGTTCCAGGATCAATTCCCAGAGCTACCTAATGAGAATACAAGCAGACATAGAAGAACACACAGCAAATGGACAGAGAGAGCGGACAACAGGGGCGAGGGGGTGGGAGCACAGGGCAGGAAGGGGAAGGAGAAATAAAAATAAATCCTAAAAAAACAAAAAAAAAAACGTAATCATCCAAATTGATTTGTTTAAAAAAATATAATCATCCAAAAAAAAGCCAAGAAAGAAGAAAAAAGTTAAAACAGATGGGACAGAAAGCAAATAGCAAATTTAAAAACTAAATAGTAATTCTTTTAAATGTAAATGTTACAGTTAAAGGCAAAGATTCTCAGACCAGATTTTTTTTTCAATTCTACTATAAGCTGTTTTTAGTAGACACACATCTATAACATGAGAACACAGAATTTGGAAAGGAAAAGGGATAGATATATCATGCAAAGAGTAGCCAAAAGAAAGAAGCGTAATAAAAATAGTATCAAACAAAATGGAAAAAGAAATTTGAATAAATAAATTTATTTATCTCTTAGGTCCTTTCTAGCACTTACAAACTTTTATTCAAGGTTTAGACATGAGAATAAAACTCTCTGGATGTCACTGGTAATCTTAAAGTGAAGATGTGGGAAAGACTAAGTTAAGGAGAACATGATAAAGTTACAAGCAAGAAGACAAGCAGGTGTTAATAAACCTGCTATAAAGAAAAGATGGGAAACAGTGTGAGAGAAATGTGGGGAGCATATCTTTATGATCATCAATAGGATCAAGTAGAGAAGCAGAAACCAAACACTAAAGAAAAAGTAGGTCCAAGTGATGAGTCAAGGTCCTTGAATAAGCAAGACTGTTCATTTCAGAAAAACAAAAAAATACTACTTCTTTTTCTGAAAGAATGAAAAGTAAGAGGATGGGCAGAGAAACAAAATTTGAAGAAAAATATGACAAGAGTGCATTTCAACTGATCTTCATCACTAGATGGAATACTAGACTCCCACAATGTGTATTAGCCTAGAAAGGGTTACCCAGAGCTGCTGGCAGCCATATTCCCTGAGTACATAGAAGAAGCCTCTCTGCAGTAAAAGAAAATGAAACACAGCAAATCTTTATCAGCATTGTTTGGGCCACCAAATACAGCTGTGCCTCAAGTTAGCTCAACCACTAAACTTCCTTGCTCAGTGTGCCAAACAATTTCCTTTTAATCTTTGAGCCATTTTTGAGTTGGTTCTCTGTTCTCCGCAATCAAAGGAACCCACTAAAATAGCATTTCATTGGAATACTCTTTGGGAATATTGGCATCCCTTGCTATCCAAAGTTCTGATATCCCAAAATCTTACACTAAACTCAGGAACCAAATATATTTGAATAGATTTATGGACACTTCCTTCAATGTCTTGTTATAAACTATATAAAACTGGGGAATCAAATACATTCAAATAAGATTATTACCCCTCTGAAATCCAAATTCCCTCTCCAAACCAAAGAATTAAGCAAATTTGGACAGTGAGGGATTCTTGTGATGCCAAGCATGCAGCAATACAGAAAGGGATTTATAATACAATGTCAAATGAAAAAAGAAAAAAAAAGTAGACTATGAAATTGTATATGAAGGAACACATACATTAGAAAATGGACAAAAACATTGCTTTTGGGAAATCTTCAAAATTTACTTTTACAGTTTTCACCAAAAATAATCTGAAATACGCTACTTCATTTGAGTTGAAGAGCAATTGTCTGAGATGACCAAACTGTTACTTTTCAGATAAGAAAATTAAGACTTAAAGAGTAAAAAGGGGCCTAAAGTTTATAAGAATTACCTTAAAATAAAATGGCATTTCAAGCCAGCAGAAAAAAGATTGCTCAATAAATGATATGCAGATAAACAACTGCAAAAATAAAATATGACAATGCATATAATGAATTAAGCACATTAATGGCACTTACATAGCAATCAGACATTGCTGTACTTTTATGAAGAAAATTTAATATTGTTTTCATTCCCTAACCCAGTGTAGTTCTTCAAAAGTATAGTTAACAGGGAAACAATGTGGTGAGAACCACAATGTGTAAATTGCTTTAAATTAGTAGGGTGTGGTTCAGAACAGGCCAGTTTATGATGTTATTCACTGGACTGAGTTAGAAGGGACAAATTATAGAGGAACACTGTGGTAAAGAAAGAAAAGAGAGTTAGGGAATACAGAGTTTCATTTAAATTAGAAGTTTAGCTAAAAAGATAAAAATAAAGATTTTAAATGCAGTGTTTGTTCTATCTGAAGTAGTCTAACAAAATTTTCAAAAAAATTACAGTAATGTTGGTTTTTTTTCGGGGGGGGGTACCCTACACATTCAGAGAACCTTCCCTAGTAACGAACTACAGAAATGACCAAATGTACAGTCTTCGCTTTTGCTGTTTTATCAAGTTCTCAAGTTTACTGTCCAGGAAGGAAAAAAAGTATCCTTTCTATCATACTTGCTTTATGGAAGGAATCTATTGATGAATGTTAGTAAGGAGGACCATACATTACTGTAACAGGAAGAGGAAAGAATCAGGTACATATATGTCTAAAAAATAAAAAATCTAACTTTACTGCTGGAAAAAAAAAACTCAAAGCAAAGGTCTCACAAGTACCTGTATAAAGGAGACCATTGTACTATCAAGACAGGGTTCATTTTAAAAAACTGTAAATTTTATGCAAGAGAATTATTAAACATTTTGAACTTATTTTAGATAAGTAACTACAGAAAAGTGCTGTTCCAAAACTAATACCCATGTTTCTCCATTCTTTAAAATAATTAAAACGTTCTACAAATAATTAGCCTACTAATGTATAATCACATATATAAACATATGTAACTTATTTAGACATGTAAACATTTAGATTTTTAAACTTTATAAACCATGTGTTTTATAGAAATTTATTTTCAAAAGCCCCTTAATAATCTTTTGACTTTTATCATTTGTGGCAGAGACAAACTAAATGCTCTACAAAACTCATTTCTTTCCCTTTCTGGGAATAAAGCCAGACAATATTTCCTAGTCTATCTTAAAATTGCATGTGGCCATGTGACCAGGCCCTAGGTCAATGGTATATGGGGAGAGGTGATGTACATCCCCTCTGAGCCAAGCCAGTAAAAGCCGTATAAAGGGCCTCTCTCTTCTGGTATGCCAGAAGGACACAGAGGATCTAGTGCTAGGCATTAAGGCCCTAAGGGATGACAGGGCCACTAGGTGGAAGGAGACAGGGTCCCAAATGCACAGAGAGCAGAGCACCCCTCATCACTTTACCCCATCCATCTATACTGAACCTATGATGAAACTGAGAAGTAAGCTTTTATTATGTACAGCCACCAATACTTGGGAGTTATTCAGTTACATCAGTTAACCAACACTACTGTAAAACTTTTTCAAACCGTCCCCCTTTATAAATTCTGTAAGGAAATTCCTCCTATATTCAATCCATCAGTATGTACTATAGGTTTACCTTCAAAATATATTCTGAATCTAACCATTTTTACCATTCCCCACTCTACCACTCACTTCAAGAACTCAATTAAAGAATATGGCATCTTTGTTTCTAGCCTCCCCGACAGTCTATTTTCCACATAGCAGGCAAAGTTTTCTTTTTCTTAAAAGTAATCAGATCATGCCACTCTCCTGTTCAAAATCCTCCAATAACTTTCCATAACATAAATAAAATTGAAATTTCTTACTGTGCCATAGAAGGCCCTACATGATGTGAAGCCCTCCATATACTTCGCTCCAGCCTCACTGGTCTTTTTTCTGTTTAAGCTTAGTTCTGCTTTAGGGTCTTTACACTTGGTTCCTATTCCCTCTGCATGGACCTTCTTTCATATCACTAAGATCTCTGATCAAATGTCAACTCTTCAGAAAGGCTTTTGCTTACCACCCTGCCTAAAATAACCCTCTAACCCCAACCTCCATCATTCTGTTCTTCTTATCCTGATTTACTTTTAATCAGAGAACTTAAAGCACTATGTAAAATTTTATTTGTGTTTTTTGTTTATTATCTGACTTCCCACTAAAAGGTAAAAGACTCCCTTTTTTAACACCAGTAACCACAGCTCAAAAATATATTTGTTGAAGAAATAAACAAATTCATATACACATTAATATATTTTAGCAATCATTTTTATGGCTTAAAGGTAGTCAATTTTTTATTATGGCTTAAAGGTAGCCAGTTTTTTAAACTTCACTATAGCTTTTTAGCCTTTTTCCTACTGACTTTCTGATCTATCTCCATATATAATCTGTATATGACACTTAGCTGACTTCCTATAAGAGCTATTTTCAATAATAAATTGATAATGTCTGGCTATAAAAATGAGCAAGTAATCAAAGTGCTTTCCTAAGAGGTAAATCAGTGTTTTGCTCATTCAGAAGCATGCCTAGCAATATATATACAGAAAAGTAGGGTTTAGAAACAAAGGTTAACTATTGGTCACTTTATGTGGCTCTGTTTAACCTCAAGAATACTGCTAAACGATGGAGTTTTCAAAATCCTAATAGTAAAGGAGCAAGAAATCAGAAAGAATTTTTTTAAATGAAGAACTGATCATCTGAATTCATATATTCATATATTTACAGTCATAAACAGAATATTACTCAGCATTTAAAAAGAACAAACTATTGAAACCAGCAAGATGGCAGCAGAATAAGGTGCTCCTAGAGTCAGCTAATTCTGCAGGGCAGTTAGTAATTACCCAGAGCTATCTAAAGCAACTATTTGGGAGCTCCAGGAGACCAGAAGAGGATCCTGCAATATCCTTCAAAGAATGGAAGAAGGAGACTGACCACCTGCAGAGAAGATTCGTGAGTAGAGCACTCCACACAGAAGAGGCAGGTGCCCATCTTCCACTGGCAGTGTAAGTTATTCCATGGCTGGAATTGGAACTCTGTTTCCCAAAAGGGGGGAGGAAGAGACAGTTGGGCACCAACTTTGGCTGATCAGTAAATTCGCTTGCTAAAGTAAAACCTAAGAACAGCTAAAGTGTGAATCTGCCCAAGCCATAAAGAGGCCAGGAGCTGCCATTTTCACTCCACCCCCAGCACGAGGGGAAGCAGGGCTGATTGAAAATCACAGTAAGGGTAGGGACAGGCTTCTTTCCAACCAGACTGGATTGCAGCTGTAGCCTAAGCCCCAGACCTACCTCTGGCAGTGAAGCTGTGGGGACCTGCACCAGCCTCTCTGGGTAAATGCAGATATATTCAGCTAGCACAGACTGAATAGTCGGACACCTGGGTATCCATCCTCACAACCCAATAAGATAGGAGAGGAGCTGTGTTTCCTCAGCCTCTCCATGCAACTGCAGGCACTTTAAGCCCACACTAACTGATTTGTTGAGTGCCTTCAATTCCATCTCCACCCCTCCAACCCCATTGGATAGGAGAGGGCTAGGGTTTCTTCAGCCTGTCTGGAAAACTGCAGGCACTTTCAGCCCACGCAGACTGGATACTCAGGCACCTGTAGCTCCATTCCTGGCTCCCAAAAGGATAAGAAGGGAGCTGTGTTTCCTCAGTCTCTTTGGATAACTGTAAGTGCTTTTAGCCCACACAGACTGAATAGTCAGATACCTATAGCTCCATCCCTGCCCCCAAATAAGGCAGAAGGGCAGTTGTGTTTCTTCAGTCTTTCCAAGCAACAGCAGGCACTTTTGCCCTGCAAGGCCTGGACTGGTGGGTACCTGTGGATCCACCCCCACAGCTCAATAGGATAAGAGGGGGCTGGTATATCCTCAGCCTCTACAAACAATGGCAGTTACTCTCAGCCTACAGGGACTGAATTGCTGGGTACCTGTGGATCTACTCCCAACACCCAATAGGATAGGAGGAAGCTGGTGTTTCCTTGGTCCCTCTGTTGACAGTGTCTGTTGAAAGTTTCAACAGATACTTTCAGCCTACACGGACTGAACTGTTGGACATCTCTGGGGACAGTACTCCCCCAGCCTCTTAGGGCTACAGCAGGTACTTTGGGCCCACATGAATTAGATATTTGGGCAGCCCAAAAGGTCGAGTCCAACCCTGGTTGGGGTTGGGGGGGAGGTGTATAGTTACGTCAGTCTACTTGGGCATCTATGGTAATTTTGGACCTGCACAGCATGGACTGCTGGCCACACCTGCAGTTCCATCCCTGCCCCTGTCAGGGGAGGAATGAGCGTGAAGCTTCACCACTCTCTCTGGGCAGCTACAGATGGTTTAGCCTGCATGACTTAGATTATTATAAATGGTTGTGGCTCTGTTCCTACCCCTGACAAAGGAAAAAAATGAAAAACGCTTCATCAGTCCCAGAGGCAACATGGGCAGCTTCAGCCTCCAGAGCTTACAGTACCAACTACATCCTTCGCTCCTACTACACCACCAGCAGGAGAGAAAGGGCAAGAAAGCCCTAAACTGAAGAGAGGAACTGGACCCAGAATAAATACATCTATTAAGTCAGATGCCAAGACAGCAACAAAAAATTAGAATCCATATCAAGAAACAGGAAGACGTTGCCCAGTTAAAAGAACAAGATAAGCCTCCAGACGACAAAAAAGTTGAGACAACTAATTATAGATGTTCAAACAAATCTCCTTAATAAATTCAATGAGATAGCTAAAGAGATTAAAGATATTAACAAGAGGCTTTATAACCTTAATATCTATATATGCCTTCAAATTCTTCTTTGTGCTCACCAAATATATTTAAGACATTGAAAAAGGAAAAATTGCCAACCAAGAATCTTATATCTGGCAAGACTGCCTTTAAAAAATGAGGGCGAGTTTAAAACATTCACAGATAAACAGAAACTGAGGGAGTTTATAATAAAGAGATAGGCTTTGCAGGAAATACTAAAGGGAGTGTTACAGCCAGAAAAGAAAAGAGAGAAGAGAGAAGCCTGGAAGAGAGTCTAGAAATGAAAATGGTATCAGTAAAAGTAACTAGAAGTGTCTAAAGAGTGCAAATAACACATGACAGATAAAATGCAAAGGTCAAAATGCATGAAATAAGAACTGCCTTTACAGTAATAACATTGAATGTTAATGATTTAAATTCCCTGTAGCTGTTTGATATTATTTATGAATTCCGAAAAGATAAATTATTTTTGTAAATTGGTCTGTTCCTCTGGGAGTGATACCCTTTGTATTAGATTCAGCTGAGACACCTTTGATTAAATTATGTTAAGGTGAGGGCTTTGATTCGATCTTGTCATTAGGGTGTGTAGGGCTGAGTCCCTGTCCCCTTGGTGGGTTATAATATAAATGGATACTCAATCAAGAAGATAAGAAAAGAGATTGACAGGAAGAGAGAGTACTCCATTAACATGGCCCCAGGTAGAGAGATGAGTCATTTCCCTGATAGTTTGCAGCTGACATTGTGAAGAGACCAGAGGAGCTGAGCCTGGACAGAGAGACGAGCCCTATGTCAACCTACAGCTGAGATCAGAAGAAGCTGAAATCACAGAGCCATAAGAGGGAAAAGGAAGGCTGAACCCTCATGAACATTGCCGGCCATCTTGCTTCAACACATGGCAACAGAGTTTGGTAAAGAAGCAACCTTGAGTTGGAATCTTAGGGCCTTGTAATTGTAAGCTCTTACCCTAAATAAATAGGCTTTACAGAAGTCAACAGATTTCTGGTACTTTGCATCAGCACCCCTTTTGGCCATATAGAATTTGGTACCAGGAAAGTGGGGTTGTACTTTTGCAATTACCAAAATGCTCAAACAGTTTTATAAATGGGTAAGGGGTATTTTTCAGAGGAATTGTGAGACACTTGATAGAAAAAGTCTAGACTGCTTTGAAGAGACTGTTGGTAGGAATATGGACACTAAAGAGAATTCTGATAAGGCCTTAGAAGTAAATGGAAAACTTCCAGGAAGATGGCAGACTAGGAAGACATGGGAACTTCTCTGGGAATATTACCCACTGTTGTCTGTGCAACTTGCCCCTTCTGAAGCACAGAGGCCCACTGTGGTCGCAAGGACATCCTCATGCCTAAGGCATCAAAGAGAAAAAGTACAGGAAGAGAAAAAGAAATCATCCATCCATATAGTAAAAAAGCAGCTCAAATTATGAGAAAGGCCCACAAACAAGAAAAAAAGAAAAGATTAAAGAATGAAAAAGCCTTGCATCTCAACATTACTGGTGAAAAACTACAGTGGTTTCACAATCATCTTGATCCCAAAAAAGTAGGATATTCAAAGCAGACACTTGTGAATTAATCGAAAGATATTTAAATAGATTCAGCAATGAACTGGAGCAGACTGAGTTACATAACAGCATCAAAGACAGGCAGGGAAGGAGGCACCATTCCCAAGGGACAGTCATCAAGCAGACGATGGCACAGGAAAAGCAGCCACATGAAGGATATGGCCTTGAGATTCCAGACAATGTTAATGTGGGTGATCTGAAAACTTTTAGGGAAGAAATTGCCAAACATTAAAATAAGGAAAATCTGTGCTAACGATGCAGTTCCCAAGGAGTGCAAGAGGAAAAATATTCTATCTGTGGACAAAGATTTAGGTGAACTGCAACTAAAAGATGAAACAGATGACTCAGATGGGAAATGACTGCAGTGGACTAAATGTCTTTGTTTAAATAATTTGAGAGCTTCAAGTTATACTCAATGAATACTCAAGTTATACTCAATCTAGATACAGGAATTTGCTGTTAGACCAGTCTCTTACATAAAGAGAGTCCTGTTTTTAGTTTCAAAAAATAATGTTATGATTTTATTTAAAAACCAAGGTTGCTTTATCACTTACATTATGATGCTAAAATGGATATGAAATGATCGCCAAGACCTATTTAACGTGAATTTCCAGGAGTGTATGGTAGTGTGATATGAATAAGGACAGACAATGTTGAAATTTTTTACCTCACATTTACTGACAACTGTCTAATCTCACATTTTGGAGCATGGACAGCATTCTTTTCAAAAAGGGTCCTGTGGATACTTCTTGAGCTGTGACGACGGCAATATGGTCTTTCAGCAATAGTACCACACTAATCCTCCTATTAAATATTAAACCTAACTTTTTGTTATAAAATAGGGAAAATGTGATGCAGAATTCATATAGGCTGTTTGATTTTACATTAATTATATTTATCTTCTAAGCCAGAGTTAAACAGTTAAAAAAAAAATAACTCACTTGTTAGGTTGATCTCTCACATTTAATCTCTAATCTTTCAACAAAGGAGATAAATGATTTCAAAATCCTTTTGATTGCATATTATTTTCTGCTTCCTCATTGTGAGAAACAGGTTTTGTTTGTGGAAATATGGCTAAATTGGTCATCACAGATTATCGATTTTTTAATGGTGCATTTTTGTGTTTTCCTCTGATAGACAGGTTAAACTGACATATAATTAAATATTTCAAGTGTCAGAAAAAACACGGATGTGTAGAATTTTCTTCATGGAATTCATTATATAACAACTTTTAGTCTATTTTTAAATGAAAAATGGGGGTGTATTGAATATTTTCAAGAAAGGAAAATCATTAATATTGTATGAGGTTAACTAGATGTCAACGAAGTCTTATTAACAATCTAAAGTGTTCTAACTTTTTTATGAAAATTAAAGATAAAATTTATTTCCGTTAAAAAAAGAAGAGATGGGAATTTCTTCTCCTCCTGAAAAATAACTAGAGGACAGCCTGAAACGGCCTAGAAAAAAGATCTTGTAGGGTTCTGGACACTAGGGAAAGACTGGACACTGCCCAGAACAGAGAGGGACAAAGGAGGAGAACTGCAACAGCAAAACTGTGAGTTGAAACCAGTGGTGCTAATGCTGGCACTCTTCCCCACAATAAAGACACTTTAGAATTCTTAGGCCTCTGAGTTGACTTCTAGTCAGGACTGATTGTTGAAGACACACCTCCCCAGGAAAGTGGAGCAAAAGGGACACAGCCTAAGGCTAACTCAGCTCTTGACCCAAAAATTTGGTCTGCTGTGTTCCACAAGGCCTTTCAGGCCAGGTGGAGCTGTGCCATTGTTGCCTTAGGAGCCTGTAACAGACTAAAGAAGTCTGATCCTCCCAATCTCCTTCTCTACTAACTTGGACTGATTACTGAGGACACAGAGGGGAGTGGAATTATTTCCTACACGGGGGAAAAAGGAGGAGACTACAAGAGAAGGCTGGAGAACTATTTCTGAGAAAGTTTCAATTAAAAGGTTCTTAGCCTCCAGGTAGGAACCTCTATCACATTGATCTGGTCTGTGTTATAGCAAAAACACTCCAACCAGGCATTAAAGTGAGAGGGCTGCCAAAGACCACCATCTGCTGACAGGACAAGGTAGTGCAGTGAGAAAATTAAAAATGGGTAAGTTAGAGAGGCTTTTTCTAACCTTATACCCTCCCTCCCAAGGCCGTAAGAAGCAGGTCTGCAACTCCTTACTGGACTCAGAGCCCAGTTTTGAGCAACTAACAGGAACAATCTTAACAATCCAAGTCAAAAAGAGAATCAAAGAGTAGCAGTAATACACAGTCTCCTACCATTAACTCTCTATAAAAGAGAAACAAATTGAGCATCTAAGTAAATTACATCCTAATCACATGTCTAGATATCAGCAAAAAATTATGAACCATACTAAGAAAATGGAAGACATTGCCCAGGAAAAGGAATATATCAAACCCCAGAAGAGACGCAGGATTTGAGAGAACTACTTAATGAGATGGGCACAAATTTCCAAAATCAAAGTAATGAGTGGAAAGACAATATGGCTAAAGAAATGAACAACATCAAGAAAACACTGAGCTAGCACAAAGAATTAGAAACCCGTAACAGAAAAGTAACAAGAGCTCATGGGAATGAAAGGCACAATAGGTGAGATGAAAAACACATTAGAGGCATACAAAAGCAGACTCAAAATGGCAGAAGAAAGAATAAGTGATACCAAAGACAGAACAGCTGAAATTGAAGAAAGAGGGAAGCAGATGTGGCTCAACTGACAGAGGATTCGCCTACCATATGGGAGGTCCAGGGTTTGAACCCAGGGCCTCCTGGCCCATGTGATGAGCTGGCCTACACACAGCCCTGCCGTGTGCAAGGGGTGCCGTGCCACACAGGGGTGTTCCTCGCATAGGGGAGCCACACGTGTAAGGAGTGTGTCCCTCAATGAGCCACCCTGCAAGAAAAAGCGCAGCCCGCCTAGGAGTGGCGCTGCACACATGAAGAGCTGATGCAGCAAGATGACGCAACAAAAAGAGACAGATTCCCAGTACTGCCAAGAATGCAAGCAGACACAGAAGAACACACAGCAAATGGACAGAGAGAGCAGACAACTGGGGGGGAGGGAGAAATAAATAAAAATAAATCTTTAAAAAAAAAACAGAAATTGAAGAAAGAAAAGAAGTGAGGGAGAAAAGGAGAAAACTGAACAGGGGCTCAGGAAGTTGAATGAC
Organism: Dasypus novemcinctus; assembly: GCF_030445035.2. NCBI lineage: Eukaryota > Metazoa > Chordata > Mammalia > Cingulata > Dasypodidae > Dasypus > Dasypus novemcinctus. The sequence goes on from NC_080675.1 coordinate 147,095,761, forward strand.
AGCACAAAACGCAACAACATACAAGTCACTGGAGTTCCAGAAGGAGAAAAAAAAGGAAAAGGGTCAGAAAAAGTATTTGACGAAATAATAGCTGAAAATTTTCCAACTCTCACAAAAGAAATGAACCTACATTTCCAAGAAGCCCACTGTACCCCAATCAGAATAAATCTGAACAGACCTACACCAAGACACACACTACTCAGAATTTCAAAGATAAAGAGAAAATTCTGAGGGCAGCAAGGGAAAAGCAAACCATCACATACAAGGGACACTCAGTAAGACTTAGCGCAGATTTATCATCAGAAACCATGGAAGCAAGAAGATAGTGCTATGATACAACCAGGAGAATAAAAGAGAAAAACTGCCAGCCAAGAATTCTGTATCCAGTAAAATAGTCCTTAAAATATGAAGGTGAGTGTAAATTATTCACAAACAAACAGAAACTAAGAGAGTTCATAAAAAAGAACCCACCTTTGCAGGAAATACTAAAGGAAGCTTTAGAGCCTGAAAGAAAAAGATAGGAGAGAGAGGCTTGGAGGAGAGCGTAGAAGAAAAAAATACCAGAAAGGATAACCAAAGAGTAAAAAGACAGATGAAACTTTGATAAGACATATGAAAACCAAAGAATAAAATGGTGGAAGTAAATAATGCATTAACAGTAACATCATGGAATACGAATGGATTAAACTCACCAATCAAAAGATACAGGCTGGGAAGCAGATGTGGCTTAAGCAATTTGGCTCTGGCCTATCACATGGGAGGTCCCTGGTTCTGTTCCTGTGCCTCCTATACAAGATAGTGTGCTGGCGCAACAGGCAGGCATGACAAGCTGACACAACAAGACACACAAGAAGAAAACATAATGAGAGACACAACAAAGCAGGGAACGGAAGTTCCCAGTGCCTCCTAAAGAAGACAGTGAGCTGATGCAATGGGCAGAAGCGGCAAGCTGACATAACAAGAGGATGTGAGAAAAGACAAAGGGAGGAAAAGCATAATGAGAGACACAGCAAAGCAGGGAGTGGAGGTGGCACCACCTTCCCACACTGGAGGTCCTGGGTTTGGCTGCAGGTGCCTCCTAAAGAAACAAAGACAATGAACAGACACAGCAAATGCAAAACCATGGTGGGGAGGGGAGAAATAAATAAATAAATGTGTTTTTTAAAAAGATACGGGCTGACAGAATGGATAAAAAACATGAGTCATCCTTATGATGCATACAAGAGACTTAACTTAGACCCAGGTATACAAACCAGTAGAAACTGAAAGGTTGGAAAAAGATACTCCATGCAAATAGTAATCAAAAAACAGCGGGGTAGCTATACAAATATCACACAACACAGACTTTAAATGTAAAAAAATTATAAGAGATACAGGAGACCACTATATATTTATAAAAGGGACAATCCACCAGAAAGAAATAACAGTCATAAATATCTATGCACCTAACCAGGGTGCTCCAAAATAAATTAAACGAACTCTGGCAAAACTGAAGGGAGAAAGAGACAATTCTACAATAATCGTTGAAGACTTCAACATACCATTCACATCGTTAGATAGAACAACTAGACAGAAGAATAACAAGGAAAAAGACAACCTGAACAATATGATAAACGAGTTAGACCTAACAGACAAATACAGAATATTGCATCCAAACTCAGCAGGTTATACATTCATCTCAAGTGCCCCTGGATCCCTCTCAAGGAAAGACCACGTTAGGGCACAATGCAGCTCTCAATAAATGTAAAAAGACTGAAATTATACAAAGCACCTTATCAAATCATAAAGGAATGAAACTGGACATCAATAAAAGACAGGAAAGTGGAAATCAGTGATAGATTGGAAAAATAGACCCATCATTCTAAAGAACATAGATGCAAAAATTCTCCAAATCTGTGGAGGCTAAACAATACACTCAATAATCAGTGGGTCAGGGAAACGGACTTGGCCCAGTGGTTAGGGCATCCGTCTACCACATGGGAGGTCCACGGTTCAAACCCTGGGCCTCCTTGACCCGTGTGGAGCTGGCCCATGCGCAGTGCTGATGCGCGCAAGGAGTGCTGTGCCACGCAGGGGAGCCCCACGCACAAGGAGTGCACCCCGTAAGGAGAGTTGCCCAGGGCAAAAGAAAGTGCAGCTGCCCAGGAATGGCGCCACCCACACTTCCCGTGCCGCTGACGATAACAGAAGCGGACAAAGAAGTAAGACGCAGCAAATAGACACAGAGAACAGACAACCGGGGGGTGGGGGTTGGGGCATGGAATTAAATAAATAAATAAATAATCAGTGGGTCAAAGAAGAGGTTGTAAGTGAAATCAGTAAGTATACTGAGACAAATGAAAACAAAAACACAACTTATCAAAACTTATGGGAGGGAAGCGGAGTTGGCCCAATGGATAGGGAGTCCTTCTATCACGTGGGAGGTCTGCGGTTCAAACCCTGGGCCTCCTTGACCCGTGTGGAGCTGGCCCGTGCGCAGTGCTGATGTGCGCGAGGAGTGCCATGCCACGCAGGGGTGCCCCCCGCATAGGGGAGCCCCACGCGCAAGGAGTGCGCCCCGTAAGGAGAGTCGCCCAGCACGAAAGAAAGTTCAGCCTGCCCAAGAATGGCACCACACACTCGGAGAGCTGACGCAGCAAGATGACACAACAAAAAGAAACACAGATTCCCGTGCTGCTGACAGGAAGAGAAGCAGACAAAGTAGAACATGCAGCAAATGGATACAGAGAACAGACAACTGGGGGGGGGCAGGAAGGAGAGAGAAATAAATAAAAATAAATCTTGAAAAAAAAAGCTTATGGGATACAGTGAAATCAGTCTTGGCAGGGAAATTTATAGCTCTACATGCCTGTATTAAAAAAAGAGAGCTAAACTCCAAGATTTAACTGATCAACTAGAGAAACCAGAAAAAGAACAGCAAACCAATCCCAAAGCAAGCAGAAGGAAAGAAATAATAAAGATTAGAGCAGAAACAGATGAACTTGAGAAAAAAAAATAGAGAAAATCAACAAAATCAAAATCTGATTCTTTAAGAAGATTAATAAAATTGACAAACTCCTACCTAGACTAACAAAGAAAAAAAGAGAAGATGCAAATAAATACAATCAGAAATGAAAAAGGTGAAGTTACGATTGACCCAATAGAAATAAAAAGGATCATAAGAGGTTATTATGAGAAACTGTATGCCAACAAACAAGACAACCTAGATGAAATGGACAAATTCCTAGAAAAGCACTACCAACACTGATGCTACAAGAAATACAAGAACTTAACAAACCAATCACATTTAAAGACATTGACTCCATCATCAAAATCACCCAACGAAGAAAATTCCATGACCAGATGGCTTCCCAGGTGAAGTCTCCCAAATATTTCAAAAAGAATTAACACCAAACCTATTTAAAATCTTCCAAAAAATCGAGAATCAGGAAAAATTACCCAACATTTTTTATGAAGTCAACATCACCCTAACACCAAAGCCACATTAAAGACCCTACTAGAAGAGAAACTTAAAAACCAATTATTCTAAAGAAATAGATGCAAAAATTCTCAACAAAATACTGGCAAATCAAATCCAATAAGCGTATTAAATAAGAGTATCAAAAAGACTTATACATCACGACCAAGTGGGATTTATTCCTGGTATCCAAGGCTGGTTCAACATATGAAAATCAATCAATGTAATACACCACGTTAACAAACTAAAGGAAAAAAAAACAACATGAAAAGGCATTTGACAAAATCCAGCATCCTTTCTTGATAAAAACACTTCAAAAGATAGGAATAGAAGGAAAATTCCTCAATATGATAAAAGGCATATATGAAAAACCCACAGCCAACATCATACTCAATGGAAAAAGGTTGAAAGCTTTCTAAGATCAGGAAAAAGACAAGGATGCCCACTGTCACCACTGTCATTCAACATTGTAGTAGAAGTTCTAGCTAGAGCAATTACACAAGAAAAAAAAATTGAAGGCATCCAAATAGGAAAAGAGGAAGTAAAACTCTATTTGTAGATGACAAGATCCTATATTTAGAAAATTCTGAAATGTCTACAACAAAGCTATGTGAGTTCATGAGTTCAGCAAAGTAGCATGATATAAGATCAACACACAAAAATCAGTAATGTTTTTGTATATTAGTACTGAAGAATCTGAGGAGGAAATCAGGCGAAATTTCATTACAATAGCAACAAAAAGACTCAAACACCTACAAATCAATTTAACCAAAAAAGTACAAGACCTATATGCAGAAAACTATAAAACAATGTTTTTAAAAATCTAAAAAGACCTAAACAAATGAAAAGACATGTTTGTGGACTGGAACACTTAAGTATCTTGAAGACAGCAATCTTAACCAAACTGATTTATAGATTCAAAGCAATACCAATCAAAATTCCAATGGCCTACTTTACGGAAATAGAAAAGGCAATTTCCAAATTCATTTGGAAGGGAAAGTGCACCCAAATAGACAAAAGCATTCTAAAGATGAGCAACATGGGAGGAATTTCATGGCTTGACACTGAAACATATTATAATACACAGCTACAGTGCTCAAAATAGCATGGGACTGGCATAAAGATAGACACAGATCAGTGGAACAGAATTGACAGTCCAGAAATAAATCCTCATCTCTATAGTCATCTAACTTTTTACAAACCTACCAAGTCCATGGTTAACAGGACAAAACAATCTCTTCAACAAATGGTGCTGTGAGAACTGTATATCTATAACCAAAAGAAAACGAATACCCCTATCTCACTCCCTATACAAGAATCAACTCAAAATTAATCAAAGACTTAAATATAAAAGCAAAGACCATGAAACTACTAGAAGAAAATGTGTAGGTGGTGGTGCCCAAAGCATGCACAACAAAAGAAAAAATAGATAAATGGGACCTCCTCCAAATTAAACACTTTTGCACCTCACAGATCTCTGTCAAAAGGATGAAAAGGCAGCTGACTCAAAGGGAGAAAATATTCGGAAATCACATGCACAATAAAGGTTTAACATCTCCAATACATAATGGGATGTTTTCCCCTTAATACATGAGTAAAACATGGATAGAGTACTTATGAAGCCTTTGTGCTTTTTATCCATTTAAGTAATGAAATTCCAGAAGCTTCAAAATGTTTTACTCTTCACATAAATAAAAGAATCCCAAAATTCTTCAGACTTAATGAAAATATGAAAATCTATTTGAAATTATAAAAGTAAAGAACATTTAAAATGTTTTTCTTGGGAAGCAGACTTGGCCCAGCGGATAGGGCGTCCATCTACCACATGGGAGGTCCCCGGTTCAAACCCCGGGCCTCCTTGACCCGTGTGGAGATGGCCCATGCACAGTGCTGATGGGCGCAAGGAGTGCCCGTGCCACGCAGGGGTGTCCCCCGCATAGGGGAGCCCCATGCACAAGGAGTGCACCCCGTAAAGAGAGCCGCCCAGTGCCAAAGAGAGTGCAGCCTGCCCAGGAATGGCGCCACCCACATGGAGAAATGACACAAGATGATGCAACAAAAGGAAACACAGATTCCCGTGCTGCTGACAACAGAAGCGGACAAAGACGACACAGCAAAATAGACACAGAGAACAGACAACCAAGGGGGGGGGAAATAAATAAATAAATCTTCAAATACATAAATAAATAAAATGTTTTTCTTTTCCAAGTCATTTATTTTGAGGTTTCCTTTTATTAGTCCAATGACATTTGCCTCTATCAAATTACCCTTCCACAGTCTATGGAAAGAAAACTGTATTTCCAACAGCTTTTTCAATAGGCTTCTATTCTCCAAAAAAATGTATTAAGTGAACATGCATTTAGTGACTCCAAAGAGTCTTTAACTTCTCTGAAATTCTATAACTTTTTTTTAATTTTGCTCATAGCTTTAAAAAAAATAGCTCATCTTTATTGAGTATATGGCTAGACAATGTACTGTATGTTTTGTATGTATTATCTCATGTAATAAGAAATATGTGCTATTGTCCCCTTTCTTCAGATGAGGAAATTGATTCCAAAGAGCTTGTGTGATGTTCCCAAGATCATGCAACTAATAAATGACCTGGGACTAGAAACCAGGTCTCAATTTCTTAACTAATTCTACCTTAGTACAAATATGAACCAAGATAATAATAAAATAGAAACAAATACACACATAGGATTTACTATGTGCCAGACACTGTTCTAAGGGCTTGAACGATATCCCTTTAACAACCCTAATGAAATCTGCACTACTATTATCCCAATTTACAGATCAGGAAATTGAAGCATACAGGCATTAACACTTGTATGAGGCTACAAGCCACTAAAGGCAGAGCCAAGATTTGAACTTCAGTGGTCTAGTCCTAGGATTTGGGTTCTTAACCACTATACTACTTTGCCTTTTCACACACTGCTTTATGTTGTAGTTGACAAGATACAGATATTTCCTTTATGAAATCATAAGCTCTTAGAGAGCAGAGACAAAGTCTGACCCCACTAAACCTCAGCTTTAGGTCTTCCCTAGCATAGAGACAAGAAAACAATGAAGGGAGACTGGGAGGCTCATTCGTGCATGTGTCCTCAGTTACTTCCTAAATAATTCACTCTCTTTCTAAAAAATATGCTTTTGTTAGCTTTATAATTTTATACATTAACCCCTCTTCTGAAAGTAGCCTTCCTTCTCTTTCATGTATCTGATTCATACTTCATTCATTTAACCATCAAGTATTTATTGAGAGGCTACTTGGTAGTAGGATACAATGAACAAAACAAAATCCCTGACATAATTAGGTTTATATTTTGATATGGGAAAACAAATAAACCAGTATGCCAAATGGTGACAGGAGCCAAGAAGGGGGGGAGGGGAAAGCAGGGAATGGAAAATAGAGGAAGTTGGCCAGCAAAGATTCCTATTATTTTTATAGGGAGAACAGGGAAAGTTTCAAAGAGATATTTTTTTTTTATTAGAGAAGTCATGGGTTTACATAGAGAAAATACAGAGTTCCCATACACCTACCACCCTTTTTTTAACATTTTGCATTAGTGTGGTACTTTTACAATTGATTAAAGAATATTAATTATACTATTACCTACAGTCCATAGTTTACATTATCGTTCACTGTGCTGAACAGTCCCTTATGATTGTTTTTAGTTTTTAATTTTTATTTTAGCAAAATATAATCAAAGATGGGGAAGCAGACTTGGCCCAGTGGATAGGGCATCTGTCTACCACATGGGAGGTCCACGGTTCAAACCCAGGGCCTCCTTGACCCGTTTGGAGCTGGCCCATGTGCAGTGCTGATGCGCGCAAGGAGTGCCATGCCACACAGGGGTGTCCCCCGTGTGGCAGAGCCCCGCGCACAAGGAGTACGCCCCAAAAGGAGAGCCGCCCAGCACGAAAGAGAATTCACCCTGTCCAGGAATGGCGCTGCACACACAGAGATCTGATGCAACAAGATGACGCAACAAAAAGAAACACAGATTCCCATGCCGCTGACAACAACAGAAGTGGACAAAGAAGAACAAACTCACAGCAAATGGACATAGAGAACAGACAACGGGGTTGGGGGGGTAGGGGAGAGAAGTTAAAAAAATAAAATAAAATAAAAAATATATGTATATAATCAAAGAAAGTTAGTCATGGGGATTATCTGTGGAAATCATATTTCAGACAGAGAAACCAACAACTGAAAAGACTCAAAAGTAGAAACGTACTTGGTGTGTTTAAGAAACAGCAAAGAAGCCAGTGTGGCTGGAACAGAGTGAAAGAGAAGGACAGTAGTGATCATTAGAGTGAGGATAAGGTTACAGATGGGCATAGAGATGGAGATGGGGATGCAGTGGGGATAGAAGGGGGGTGAGGGTGGGGAACAGGTATTTATCAGATCACATAGAGCCCACCAAGGCACCATAAGAGAGCTTTAACTTTCATATGTGAAGTCAGTGAAGGATCTGGCACAGAACTGACATCCTTCAACTACCATTTTAAAAGGATCATTCTAGGTGTTGTGTTGGGAACAAGAATGAAAGGGAGCATAGGAAATAATCTAGGTGAAAAATGTTGATGCCTTGGACTTGGGAGGTAGGGATGGACATGGTAATAACAGTCAAATCATGATATACTTTTTAAGATGTAGTCAACAAAATTTGCTGATAGAAAAGAAGTTGAGAGTAAGACACAAGAGTTACAAATAACTCAACACTACTACAAGGTATTAATAATAGGGTGGTACATGGGAAAAGATAAACCTAATGCAAACTAGGAACTATGGTTAACAGTAATATTGTAATAGTCTTTCAATGGTAACAAAGGTACCCTACCAGTACTAAGTGTCAATATGGGATTTTTCTTGCTGGAGCAATGAAAAGGTTCTAAAATTGTTATGAGGAGTGTGCAACTCTGGGATTAAACTGCTAGCCACTGACTGCACATTTCAGATGGAGTATATGGTGTGTGAATAAAAGCACATTAGAAAAACAAAAATTGTTTTAAAAGAATTAACTCAAACATTTGGGATGGGAACAATAAGAACTGAGGAGTTGATGTTTACCTAAAATTGGGCAGACCAGGAGAGGAGGTGGTTTGGAGAAGAAAAGCAGGATGACTTCAGCTACGTTAAGTTTGAAATGCTTATTAAATATGCACTAAGCAATTAGAAATAGAATTTAAAAATTCAGTGGCAAGGCTAAGCTCAAGCATAAGTACTACAAAAGAAGCTTTCCAGGCACCAGTCTTTTAGACACACATGTACTCCCAAACCACTATTGCATAAATATATCATAGTCCCTATAACCATGTGAATGTTATTTGGTGGCCTCCCCTAGTAATCTAAAGGCTTGTTGAGAGCAGAGTATTTTTCTGCCATACCTTCTACACAATGCTTGGTACCTAGTAGAAACTCAAAAATTGTTTTTTGAATAAATGTGAAACTCTATTATGAAAGGGTTGTATGTCATGTCCCCAAATCACCAGAATCAATAAGTGATCCCCTCCTGAAGGAAATTCATAAGCAATTATATAATTTGTAGTAAACCAATTCTCAGGCTGTTGAAGTAGACAGGAGATTAGTAGCTTTCAGAATCATGTGAACAGTAAATCCTTTTAACTCTTCTTGTCTACTTTCTTTGTCCTTACTACATTTATGTTTTGCTTTTCTACTCTTTAAATAGATAATGTTCTTTCTAATAACTATTGTTGCTCAATTCTTTCATTACAGACAACCCAACCAATGTTCTAAAACTCTTCAACAATTAAGTACTATGAGGAGAAAAAAAAATACCAAGGAAACAAATTAACAAAGTAATTTTAAATAGTAAATTTAAATAGCTTTAAAAGAAACTGAATAGTATGGTAATACTTGGGGAGGGGTCCACAAACGTTTTCTGTAAAGGGCCAGATAGCAAATGTTTTAAGCTTTGCAGGCCTCAAGGTCTTTATCACATATTCTTTGGCTTTTCTGCTTGTCTGCTTTTTTTTTAAGATTTTATTTTTTATTTCTCTCCCCTTCCCCTCCCGCCCCTCTCCCTCAGTTGTCTGCCCTCTGTGTCCATTTGCTGTGTGTTCTTCTGTGTCCGCTTGTATTCTCGTCAGCAGTACTGGGAATCTGTGTCTCTTTTGTTGCATCATCTTGCTGTGTCAGCTCTCCATGTGTGAGCTGCACTCCTGAGTAAGCTGCACTTTTCTTGCACTGGGCGGCTCTTCTTACAGCGGGGACACTCCTTGCATGTGGGGCTACCCTACGCAGGGGACACCCCTGAGTGGTACGGCACTCCTTGCGCTCATCAGCACTGTGCGTGGGGCCAGCTCATTACATGGGTCAGGAGGCCCTGGGTTTGAACCCTGGACCTCCCATGTGGTAGGCAGACACTCTATCCCTTGAGCCAAATCCGGCTTCCCTGCTTGCTTCTTTTTTAAACCATTTCACAATGTAAAAACTATCCTCAGCTCTCAGTACAAAAAGAAACAAATTGACAGAATTGGCCTACTGGCAGTAGTTTGCTTATCGCTACATTAGAGGGATTAGGTATGCTATTTTAATTATCAGTTGCACTCAGAGAAGGCTCTTAAAAGTGGAGAGAGGCCTTTATGACATGAAGGAGCCAGCTATGCTATGAGATAAATGCTCTAGCTAACAACACAGTGCAAAATGTGTAAATCAGTAACAAACTTGGAATGTTTGAGGAAAGAAAGGAACTCAGTGTGGCTGAAGTGAAATATTCACTGATGAAAATGAAGAGATATGAGATCAGGAGCAGGAAGAGGTTGGACTGTATAGTACCTTCCAGGTCTGGGATCTTATTTTAAACATAATAGAAAGCTTCTGGGGTTGTGCAGGTTGTGTGTGTGTGTGTGTGTGTGTGTGTGTATTTTAATAGGGAATTACATAAACTTACATATGTTTTTAAAAGTTTACTTCACGGAAGCAGATGTGGCTCAAGCAATTGGGCTCCTGTCAACCATATAGGAGGTCCAGGGTTAGATACCCAGGGCCTCCTGGTGAAGGCAAGCTGGCCCGTGTGGTGAGCTGGCCCACGCACAGTGATGGCCTGCATGGAGTGCTGGCCTGCGTGGAGTACGCGGAGTGCTGCCATGCAGGAGTACTGGCCCACACGGAGAGGTGGTACAGCAAGACAACACAACAAAAAGAAATACAGGGAAACGGACTTGGCCCAGTGGTTAGGGCATCCGTCTACCACATGGGAGGTCCGCAGTTCAAATCCCGGGCCTCCTTGACCCGTGTGGAGCTGGCCCATGTGCAGTGCTGATGCGCGCAGGGAGTGCCCTGCCACGCAGGGGTGTCCCCCGAGTAGGGGAACCCCATGTGCAGGGAGTGCACCCCATAGGGAGAGCTGCCCAGCACAAAAGAAAGTGCAGCCTGCCCAGGAATGGCGCCGCCCACACTTCCCGTGCTGCTGAGGACAACAGAAGCGGACAAAGAAACAAGACGCAGCAAATAGACACAGAGAACATCAACTGGGGGAGGGAGGGGGGAATTAAATAAATAAATCTTTAAAAACAAACAAACAAACAAAAAGAAATACAGAGGAGAGATAATAAGAGACACAGCAGATCAGAGAACTGAGGTGGCGAAAGAGAATGATTGCCTCTCCCACTCCGGAAGGTCTCAGGATCAGTTCCCGGAGCCACCTAATGAGAATACAATCACACACAAAAGAACACACAGCAATGGACGCAGAGAGCAGATGGGGGGGGGGCACACAGAAAGAAATACATAAATAAATCTTTTAAAGAAAACATTACTTCAGGGAATGGATGTGGCTCAAGGAGTTGGGCTCCCACCTACCACATGGGAGGTCCCATGTTCAATTCCTGGTGCTTCCCAAAGAAGATGAGCAAGACAGTGATCTGACATGATGGGATGGCAAGGTGAGCTGACACAACAAGATGACACAGCAAAAAGACAAAACAAGGAAACAGAATGAGAGATAGAAGAAGTAGGCAGTAGAAGTGGCTCAAGTGATTGGGTGCCTCCCTCCCACATGGGAGGTCCTGGGTTTGGTTCCCGGTGCAGACAGCACAAAAGGGGGATGAGGGAGAATAAATAAATAAATCTTTAAAAAAAAAGATTACTTCAAGGACTTTCCAGAAGATGGAGGATTAAAGAGACTGTCTGGATGGCAATTCAGGAGCTAAGGAAATCAGGGGAAAGCTAGAAACAACCAAGAGGAGAAAGGTTCAAAAGAAAGAAGTCTTGGCTGGAGCCCATCCCCCAACCTCTAGAGCAAACAGCAGGGAGTCTACCAGTCCCTGGTTGGCATCTGTGGACTAAGGGAGTTACAAGGGTCCTCTTAAGAAGAGAGGGGAGAGGAAGTGGCACAGCCTACAGCAAATACAGATATTGGCCAGTGAATCTGGTCTGCTACATTGGAGGGGTTACACACTTCCAGGCTGGGTGGGGCTTTAATATTACCCTGAGAACCTGCAGGAAGCTAAAGACAATTTGCCTTCTCAAACACCCTTCCTACTGCCTTGGGCAGGTTGCTGAAGACAGAGAGGGAGGGAAGGTGCCACAGAACAAAAAAGGAGAACAGCTTCTAAGAAAGTATGTTTGTCAGGCTTTGTTTCCCTGAGGACATTTGCTTCAGCACCTCCTGCCCTAGTAGTTACAAGCGAATGCATTCCCCTCTAGATTCTGGAGTATGAGCTAAGAGGTCTGCCAAAAACCACCATCTGCTGGCAGACTAGAAAAGTGCGTGAAAACAAAATAATAACAAATAAATAAAAGAGGCAATCAGGTGCCTTTACTGCCCCCCTCTCCAAGACCCTTAGAACTGGCCTCCATCCCACTACTGGGTCCTTAGCCCTATTTTTGAGCAGTTAAACAGGGGCTACTAAATAGCTAGAACAAGATGAACCGAAAATCAAAACATTACCAAAAAAACCCCCACAAAACCTACAGGATACAACAAAGGCAATGCCAAGAGGGAAATTTATAACCCTCAATGCTTATATTAAAAAAACAAGTGCTAAAATTTAAGCTCTAACTGCACACCTATAGGAACTAGAAAAAGAGGAGCAAACTAATCCCAATGTAAGCACAAGGAAAGAAATAAAGATTGGAGCAAAAATGAATGAAATTAAGAACCACAACAACAAAAAAAAGAGAAAACAAAACCAAAAGCTGGTTCTTTGAGAAGATCAACAAATTCAACAAATCCTTAGCTAAAATGACAAAGAAAAAAGAAGATAAAAAAGAAGAAAATAAAATCAACAATGAGAAGGGGGACAATACCAATGACCCCGTAGAAATAAAGGAGATCATAAGAAGATACTATGGACTGTACATCAACAAACCAGAGGCAAAATGGAGAAATTCCCAGAAACACAAACCACCTACAATGGCCCTAGAAGAAAAAGAAGTCTTGAGTAAATCAGTCATAAGCAAAGTGACTGAAACAGTAACTAAAAACCTCCCAAAAATGAAAAGCCCAGGACCAGATGACCTCAAATGTGAATTCAACCAATCAGTCAAAGAAGATGCAATACCAATCATGCTAAAACTCTTCCAAAAAAACTAAACAGGAAGCAAGCAGATTTGGCCCAATGGACAGGGTGTCTGCCTACCACATGGGAGGCCCAAGGTTCAAACCCAGGGCCTCCTGACCCATGTGATGAGCTGGCCCAAGTGCAGTACTGATGTGCACAAGGAGTGTCATGTCATGCAGGGGTGTCCCCCGTGTAGGGGAGCCCCACGCGCGAGGAGTGTGCACCGTAAGGAGAGCCACCCAGCACGAAAAAAGTGCAGCCTGCCCAGGAATGGCGCCACACACATGGAGAGCTGACGCAGTAAAATGACACAACAAAACAGGACACAGATTCTGGGTGCCACTGACAAGAATACAAGCAGACACAGAAGTACACACAGCGAATGGACACAGAGATCAGAAAAATGGGCAGGGAAGGGGAGAGAAATAAATTTTAAAAAAACAAAAACTAAACAGAAAAGAACACTACCAAACTCAGTCTATGAAGCCAACATCACTCTAATGCTATAGCCATGCCAAGATAACATGAAAAAAGAATATTATAAACCAATTTCTTTAATCAATATAGATGAAAAATCATCAAGAAAATACTTGCAAATAGAATCCAAACAGCATATCAAAAGAACTATACAACACGACCAAATGGGATTTATTTCTGGTAGGCAAGGGTGGTTCAACACAAGAAAATCAATTAATGAACTATACAACATTAACAAATTGATGGGAAAAACACATGATCATCTCTATCAATACAGAAAAGGCATTCAACAAAATCAAGCATTTTTTCTTGATAAAAACACTTCAAAAGCTAGGCATCATGAGAGCCTCCATGTTGCTCAAATGTGACCAGTCTCGAAGCCAAACTCAGCATGTAAATTCATTGCCTTCCCCCCAGCGTGGGATATGACTCCCGGGGATAAGCCTCCCTGGCGCCGAGGGATCAATACAAAGTACCAGCTGATGATGTAACTAGAAAATGACCTTGAATAAAAGGTTCAACTCGGACCAGCAGAATATCTCTGTCTACATATAATAACGGGAGTTAAAAATGCTTTTTGACCTGAATCAAGGGGGAAATGGAAAGGACAAATGAGTTTATATGGCTATGAGTCTCTAAAAAAGAGCCAGGAGGTTATCAGAGGGGTTGCCCTTATGCACTCCTGAGCAGAGTTCCAGAGACAGATAAAGTAGATACAACCCCAGGTATTGGCTCTTCTGAGGGCTACAAAGACCCACAGGTTTTATGGTCATGGCAGATGGAGTTCACTGCCATGTCAGTTGGCCCTTCTTTGGAGTTGGTGTTTCTGCGTGATGGAGCTGGACTCAGATGTGATCTCTTTTCACAAGCCTTTCCTGTTACTTTACCAGAATTGTAGTTGGTGCTGGGGTTTAAGATATACCCAGGGGATCTGAATCTCTGGACTGACCATATGATAGCCAGGCCCTGAGCCTCAAAAGACTTCAGCTCCTACACTCTGGTTTATTGGACTTACCCCACTCAGCTAACATGGAGTTGAAGAAGGTCAACCACCACACCATGGAGCCAAGAGTGCCTACAACTGAAAACAGGAGGATTGCATCCAGCATCCATGTGGAATCTAAGCCCCCTCTTGACATAGATGTGGAATGGACACAACCAATCCAAGGTCCACAGGATGGAGGAATAGAATATGGATTAGAGTGAACTTACTGATATTCTATTCATGAACTATTGTGATTAGTAATCGAAGAAAATGTGGCACTGGTGTGGAGAAAGTGGCCAAGATGGCTGCTGGGTGTGGGGAGTGGGAGGAAGAGATGAGATGTGGAGGCGTTTTCGGGACTTGGAATTTGTCCTGGGTGGTGCTGCAGGGACAATTACCGGACATTGTAGGTCCTCCCATGGCCTACTGGTTGGAACGTGGGAGAGTGTGGGCTATGATGTGGACCACTGACCATGAGGTGCAGCGATGCTCAGAGATGTATTCACCAAATGCAATGAATGTGTCATGATGATGGAGGAGAATGTTGCTATGGGGGGAGTAGTGGGGTGAGGGGGGTGGAGGGTATATGGGGACCTCATTTGAATGTAATAGTTAAAAAATGAATTTAAATAAATAAATAAAATAAAATTTTTTAAAAAGCTAGGCATCTAAAGAAAGCTCCTCAATATCATAAAGGGTTTATATGAAACACCTACAGCCAAGATCATACTCAATGGGAAAGGTTCAAAGCTTTCCCTCTGAGATAGGGAACAAGATAAGGATGCCTACTGTTACCATTCATTATTGTGCTAGACGTTCTAGCTAAAGCAATTAAACAAGAAAAAAATAAAAGGCATCCAAATAGGAAAAAAAGGAAGTAAAACTCCCACTATTCAGATGCCATGATTCTATATTTAGAAAATTCTGAAATGTCTATGACAAAGCTACTTGAGCTAATAAATGAGTTCAGCAAATTTGCAGGATATAAGATCAACATGGAAAGTTAGTAATGTTTCTGTACTCTACTTTTGAATAATCTGAGGAGAAAATCAGGAAAAAATTCCATTTACAATAACAACAAAAAGACTCACATACCTAGGAATTAATTTAACAGAAGATGTACAGGACCTATATCCAGAAAACTATAAAACACTGATAAAAGAAATCAAAGAAGACCTAAACAAATATAAAGACATTCCATGTTCAAGGACTGGAAGACTATCATGAAGACGTCACTTCTACCTAAATTTATTTATAGATTCAATGCAATACCAATTGAAACACCAACAGTCTACTTTACAAGAGTAGAAAAGGCAATTAGGAAATTTATTTGGAAAGGAAAGGGCACCTGAATAGCCAAAAACATTCTTCTTTTTTTTTTTTAATTAAATTGTCAAAACCATTCTAAAGAAGTGTAATGTGCAAGGACTTTCACTGCCTGACCCTGAAACATATAACAAAGTTACATGGTCAAAGAGCATGTTCTTGGCATAAAGATAGACACACCCATCAGTGGAATACAATTAAGAGTCCAGATACAGACCCTTTAAAGCCGGCTAGTTTTTGACAAATCTACCAAGTCAATATTACTAGTACGAAACAGTCTCTTCAACAAATGGTGGGAGGAGAACTAGATATCCATAACCAAAAGAATGAAAGAGGACCCCTACCTCATTTCCTATACAAGAATCAACTCACAATGGATCAAAGACCTAAATATAAAAGGCAGGACCCTAAAACTGCTAGAAGAAACTGCAGGGAAACATCTTCAAGATCTTGTGATAGGTGGTGGTTTCTTGGACTTTACATCCAAAGCATGAGCAACAAAAGAAAAAATAGATAAATGGGACCCCCTCAAACACTTTTGCACCTCAAAGAACTCTGTCACAAAGGTGAAAAGGCAGGAGACTCAAAGGGAGTAAATATTTGCAAATCACATGTCCGATAAGGGTTTAATATGCATGATAAATAAAAAGATGCTACAATTCAACAATAATATATCCAAGAATATACCCAGAAGAACTGAAAGCAGGGATATGAACAGATATACGTACATCAGTGTTCATAGCAATATTATTCACAATTGCTGAAAGATGGAAACAACTCAAGTGTCCATCAACCGATGGATAAACAGAATGTAGTATATACATACTATGGAATACTATATAGCCATATGAAGAAATCAATTGGGGAAGCATATGACAAAACAGATGAACCTTGAAGACATTATGTTGAGTGAAATAAGCAAGACACAAAGGACATATGTTATACGGTCTCACTAATATGAAGTAAACACGTGAATAAATTCTTGGAGTTAAACTGTAAAGTATAAGTTACTATGAGATAGAATGTGGGTTAAGAAGTGGGAGCTAATGCTGAATGTATGTAGTATGTTTAACAAAGAGGATTGTAAATGTGTGGAAATAGACAGAGTTGATGGTAACACATTATAGTGAGTATAACAGTGCCACTTTATAAGTGTGAATGTGGCTGAAAAGGGAAGTCTAGGGATATTAAAAAAAAAGTGACAACAACAATTAAATGCAATACATGATCCTGGACTGGATCTAATAATGGAGGAGACAATGCACAAAAGGGCATAATTGGGACAACTGAAAAAAGTGTAATATGGACTGTATGCCTTATATAAATGTGGAATTTCTTAAATTTGACAGCTATACTTAAGGTGACTGCATAAGTGAGTGTTCTTATGCTAAGGAAACATACATAGCAGTGTTATGCATTAGAGGAGAATGGTGTACACAATCTACTCTCAAATGTTTAGAAATAGATACATGGGAAGCAGATTGTGGTTCAAGCAGTTGGGAGCCTGCCTGCCACACGGGAGGTCCCAGGTTCAGTTCCTGTGCCTCCTAAAGACAACAAGCAAGACAGCAAACTGACGTAATGGGCTGGCACAGTGAGCTGACACAACAAGATGATGCCACGAGATGACACAATGAGAAAACACAATGAGAGATATAACAAGCAGGAAGCAGGGAAGGCTCAAGAGATTGGGTGCCTCACTCCCACTTGGGAAGTCCCAGGTTTGGTTTCCTGTACCTCCTAAAAAGAAGACAAGCACACAACAAACAGACACAGAGAGCAGACAGGGAGCTCAAACAACGAGAAGGGGATAGAAAGAAATAAATCCTTTTTTTAAAAAACTCAGATAGATATAATTAAAAATAGATGATAGGTAGATATAATTGCTCAAATGACATACCAAATGCAGCAAAATGCTAATAGTAAATAAGGATATCTGCATGGGGGTGCAGTGGAGTTCTACTGTTTCTACATTATTTTTTCAGTTTTCCTATACATTTCAAGTTATTTCAAAATTAAAAAGTTAAAAAAATAATAGGGAAGCAGACTTGGCCCAGTGGTTGGGGCGTCTGCCTACCACATGCGAAGTCCGCGGTTCAAATCCTGAGCCTCCTTGATCCGTGTGGAGCTGGCCCATGCGCATCGCTGATGCACACAAGGAGTGCCCTGCCATGCAGGGGTGTCCCCTGCGTAGGGGAGCCCCACGCACAAGGAGTGTGCCCCATAAGGAGAGCCACCCAGCGCGAAAGAAAGTTCAGCCTGCCCAAGAATGGCGCCGCACACACGGAGAGCTGACACAACAAGATGATGCAACAAAAAGAAACACAGATTCCCGTGCTGCTGACAACAACAGAGGTGGACAAAGAAGAACACACAGCAGACAAATACAGAGAACAGACAACTGGGGTGGGGGGGGAGGGAAGAGAAATAAATAAATAATTTTTAAAAAAATAATAATAATAATTACACAAAGATCTTAATACAATAGTAAACATGAGGAAATACTGGCAAGGAAAAAACTAACAACTTATCAGAATAAAGTTTAACTTGATCACACACACAAAAAAATTCTTAGCTGGTGTGTATTTCCCAAATGCAAAGACACTACAGTACAAAGCAGAGCTGCAAAGCTGGCAAAAGATGAAAAGATGCAGCTTCTCAAGAAGATTAGGAGTAGTGGTGGAGTGCTGCTCCTCCCACAGAGGAAACGGCTACCTGAGGATGGAAAAGGCTGGTCCCTTAGAGGTAAGAGAAAAACGGCAAGGGGGAGCAATGTGTCTCAAGAGAATAATTTGATCATCAAAGGATTGAAAGAGGCCATGAGGAAACTACTGGAGTCCTTAACTATGCTTGCATTTTGCAAACCCTCACTTGCTAGAAAAGTCTAAGTTCTGTCATACAAAGCTGTGGAAAAATTAATCATAAACAACCTCAACACCTTTGCTTGCTCAGGAGCATTTGTAACTTTTTATTAAATACCGTGTAAGAGCACCCTGCCAGTGGGTCTTACCTTGGAATATATGATAACCTATTTCCTCACTGTTAACAGAGTTAGGTCCATTTATAATTTCCCTACACAGGATTCTTGTACCCCTTTCATTTGAACCTATAATTAGCTCTATACCCATTAAATATATGTCCCAGAGACATAAATCTTTAGTCTGTTGATTTTATATACTGGTTGAGCCCTGAATCTCAGCAGAGTTGTGGCCAACCCCTACTCTCCAGTTCATCAGACTCGTCCAGGACAATTAAGAAAACGATGATTGTCAATGCCCATCCCAAAATACAAAGAATATCTAAAAATGCAAGCAAAACAGTTCCTTCCATGTGCCCCATAAAGTCTAAGCCCCGTCTCAATCTGAAGCAGGGTGGGAATCACCACCCCCAAATCCTCAAGATAAGGAATGAACACACATAAGGAGTGAATGCAACCATGGACCAAAATAAACATTATTATTATAGTAATATAAGAAATTGTAACATTGATATAAAGATATTGGTTACCATTGGTTCGGAGGGGAGGGAGAGGGAAGAACGGGTAGAAGACATGGCATTTGTAGGGCACTGGAATTGATGTGCATGACTTTACATTGAAGGACACAGGCCATTACACATTTTGTCAAAACCTACAAAATTATACAGTGCGAACTGTAAACTATATTGTAAACTACTGACCATGGTTAGAAGCAATGCTTCATTATTTGCTCATCAACTGTAACAAATATTTTTTTAAGCAAATCAATTTTATTGGTACATATTAATAAAGCATAAAATTCATTCAAAGTGTCCAATCAACAGCATTTGGTATAATCACTTGGCTGTGCATTTATCACTTCAATCATTACTAGAGCATTTTCATTATTTCAATAATAATAATAAACAAAAAACAAATAAACAAGAAGTTTTTATTTAAAATAGTTTAAAAAAAAAAACTAAAATCAAACACCTAACTATACATCTGGAGGAACAAGATAAAGAATAGCAAACTAAACCCAAAGTAAACAACAAAGAAAGAAAAGATTAGAGCAGAAATAAATGAAATAGAGAATAAAAAAAACGAGAGCATTAAGCAAACTAAAAGTTGGTTCTTTAAAAAGATCAATAAATGACAAAACTAACTAGACTGACAAAGAAAAAAAGAGACGTTGCAAATAAATATCAGAAATGAGAGGGGACATTACTACTGTACCCACAGAAGTAAAGAAAGATCATAATAGGATATTGACAACTGTTTGCTAGAAAAACATGAACACTGACTTTAGAAAAGAATAAAAGATCTCAACAGACTGAATACAACAAGAGATTCAAATCAGTCATCAAAAACCTCACAAAAAAGAAAATCCCAGGACCAAATGGCTTCACAGGTAAATTCTACAAGATGGTGTATGTTCTGCAAATGCTCAGATAAATATCTGAAAAACTATATACCAAGCTGAAAAAAAAAACACCACTAGGAAGGGAATAGTATGGGAAGACAGCCATCACTGTAAAGGAAATATGATGGAAGGAAAGGGAGGACAAGGGGGTACCTAATCTGTATGTCTTCATTTTCATTAGAATAATCTAGCTAATTTTTTCAAGTTAGATATTTATAGGTTTTATACTGGATTTCAAATGCAGGGTTCAGATTTCAAAGTGTTTTAAGGGTAAATAGCCTTGGCATAAATTAACATCAGACAGAGGTCTTTACGTGTAAATATGCCCACATATTTACAAGTAAGGAATTTCATATTACATACAAGGAATTTCAAATCGCTCTATTGTGAATTACCTAATAAATACTGTCTATTTCCACTGTAACCTCCTCTTTCATTACCAAACTAATAGAACCAAAACAAACAAAAAACACTTAAAATAACTGTCTGACACTACAACAGATATCACAAAAGTGAAGTTGTAATATAACATTCAACTGCAACCAAACACACTATTTCAAAATATGCAAATAACTGATCTAAGATGGCAAACTAATAATGTATCATTCCATCAAAACTATCCCATGCTTGTCCTTTCCTTCTTATATTCTTTTCCACTGTCTTTCTCTAGAGAAAATTTAGCTTCTACTCTGTTCTGCTATTTAGATTGGCAGTAGTCTTCAGTACACAATTATTAATACACCTTAATTTTCCATTATATTATGTAATTAAATCTATAAGATACTAACTCTAGTTTTCTGCCTTTGCCTAAGAAATGCAATGCCCTCTGTGCCTAGTGTCACACACACACACACACACACACACATATATATATATATACATGGCTTGCTTTTTCCAACAGAGCTTCAGACATATTCTGCACTCCAATTCCTTTCTCTTCCATCTCCTCCACCATAGTCATTTCTGATCTCCACTCTTACTACTTAAAATTGTCAAAGGTTTATTTTCCAACACACTATCAATGTATAATCTGACATATTTGCTACATCCTACTGACATTTTTTCATCTTACTCACTTCCTCACTGGCTGCTTAATGTATAAGTCTCAATCTTGGCATTTAGAACCATCACCAACCAATCTTCTGATCAACGACAAACGATTAACATGAGAGTTTCTGTCAATTATTTCTTATTGCTCACTCTAGTAGGCTCTTTTTTACTGACTGTTGCAGGTGCTGTTTGGGATAGGGTAATTCAAATGTTACTCCATGTAGCTTATTAAAGTGAAAAATGGGGGTATATGGGAACCTCATATTTTTTTAATGTAATATTGAAAAAATAAAGACAAAAAATAAAAATAAAAATAAAATAAAGTTTTCCCAGTCCAAAAAATAAAGTGAAAAACATTACTCTCCAAATACTATTAAAGATAGACCTACCATCAATAAAATATGTTGAGTTGATTTTTCCACTTAAATTGATTTATCTTTGCTCATTTATCCAGTCTTCTACCTCTAAATAAGTACATGCATTGTTATAAAGCAATATGTACTTCCAAAAGTAGGGTTATGATCAGAGAATAGTCTATTCCTTACCAACTTACTTAAGAATAAAGCCTGACAAAGACATGGAAAAGTAGGTATCTCAGTACATTGTTGGTGGGAATGTAAAATGGTGCAGCCACTGTTAAAAACTTAAGCAAAGAACTACCATATGACCTGGCAATCCTACTTCTAGATATATACCCAAAAGAACTGAAAACAGGGACTCAGACATCTGTACAACAATGTTCATAGCAGCATTATTCAAAATACGCAAGGGAAGAGGATTTGGCCCAACGGATAGGGCATCCGCCTACCACATGGGAGGTCCAAGATTCAAACCCAGGGCCTCCTGACCCATGTGATGAGCTGGCCCAGTGCTGATGCACACAAGGAGTGCTATACCATGCAGGGGTACCCCCTACATAGGGGAGCCCCATGCGCAAGAAGTGTGCCCCATAAGGAGAGCCACCCAGCACAAAAAAAAAAAGTGCAGCCTGCCCAGGAATAGCGCTGCACACACGGAGAGCTGACGCAACAAGTTGATGCAACAGTAAGAAACACAGATTCCGGATGTCACTGACAAGAATATAAGTGGACACAGAAGAACACAGAGCAAATGGACACAGAGAGCAGACAACTGTGTGTGGGGGGGGAGAGGAAATAAATAAAAAATCAATCTTTTTAAAAAAAATCAAGGGAAGAGGACTTCGCCCAGTGGTTAGGGCATCCGCCTACCACATGGGAGGTCCGCGGTTCAAACCCTGGGCCTCCTTGACCCGTGTGGAGCTGGCCCATGCACAGTGCTGATGCACACAAGGAGTGCCGTACCACGCAGGGGTGTCCCCCGCATAGGGGAGCCCCACGCGCAAGGAGTGCGCCCCATAAGGAGAGCCGCCCAGCGCAAAACGAAGTGCAGCCTGCCTAAGAATGGCGCCGCCCACACAGAGAGCTGACACAACAAGATGACACAACAAAAAGAAACACAGATTCCCGTCCAGCTGACAACAGAAGCAGACAAAGAAGATGATGCAGCAAACAGACACAGAGAACAGACAACCAGGGCGGGGGGGGAGGGGGAAGGGGAGAGAAATAAATAGATAAATCTTTAAAACAAAAAAAAAATGCTTTAAAAAAAAATCAAAATAGCCAAAAGGCAAAAGCAACACTAACATCCTCAAAAGACAAATGAATAAACAAGCTGTAGTATATACATACAGTGAATATTATTCAGTCATAAAAAGGGATGACGTTTTTATATATACACTGTAACATGGATGAACCCAAGACATCATGCTGACTGAAATAAGTCAAACACAAAAGGATCTATGTTGTATGATTTCACTTACATTAATTACCTAGAATATACAAATTCATAGAGACAGTTTATGGCGGGGAGGAAAATGGGGAGTTAATGCATAATGGGTGCAGAGTTTCTCTTTTGGGTGATGGAAAAGTTCTGGTAATGGATGTCAGTAATGGTAGCACATTGTAAATATGATTAATTCCACTGAACGGTATGCTTGGGAATGGTTAAGATGGGAAATTTCACATTGTATATGTTTCCACAATTTTTTTAAAAAGAGAGAAAACAAAGTAAATATATATACACAGAAAAAAAATAGACAGACAGATAGGTAGATATGTTAAAGCAACAATGATGAATAAATGCAATGCATGATCCTGGACTGGATCTAATAATGGAGTAGAAAATGCCCAAAAGAATATTACTGGGACATATGAAAAAAATTGGAATATAGACTGCAAGCTTTTCACATTGGTAATGTTAAAGTATTTGAACTTGATAACTGTACTTAAGGTGGTTTACATAAGTGAATACCCCTTTACTTAAGAAATATAGGGAAGTGGATGTGGCTCAAGCAATTGGGTTCCCATCTATCACATAGGAGGTCCAGGGTTCCATACCCAGGGCCTCCTGGTGAAGGCAAGTTAACCTATGTGGCAAGCTAGCCCAGGCGGAATGCTGGCAGGTGTGGAGTACTGCTCCGCGCAAGAGATGCTGCCCCCACACAGGACTGCTGGCCCATGTTGAGAGATGGCTCAGCAAGACAACACAACAAAAAGAAATACAGAGGAGAGATAATAAGAGATGCAGCAGATCAGGGAGCTGAGGTGGTACAAAAGAATGATCGCCTCTCTCCCACTCCAGAAGGTCCTAGGATCAGTTCCCAGAGCCAGGTAATGAGAATACAAGCAGACACAGAAGAACACATAGCGAATGGACAGACAATGGGGAGGCGGGAATAAATAAATAATATCTTAAAGAAAAAAAAAGAAAAATACAAGGAAGTATTTAAGTGTTCAAGAAACATGATGTATACAACTTACCCTGAAATGTTTAGAAAACAAACTGATAGAGCAACATACAGACGTATAGATAGATAAAAGATACAGCAAACTGTGGCAAAATGTTAAGAGTTAATGGATCTGGATATATGGGTGAGGGGTATGTTGGAGTTCTCTGTATGGGTTTTGTTTGGTTTTGTTTTTTAATATTTTTGTAACTGTCTTATAAGTTCGAAATTATTTCAAATTTTCAAAAAATTCTAAAAATAAAAGAATAACGCCTGAATATGCAAATATACAGAGACAAAAAACAGAATAAAGTTTTCTGGGGGAGGCATGACTTTGAGGGCATGAAGAATTAATATTTAATAATAAATGAAACCTTGTCTCATTAGAACGGTACACTGAACAACTATTATTTCAAATACTCAACAAATACTGCCTTACTGCCTCAAGAATCAAGACAAATGATGGGTCATTTCCATTCCCTCAAGATCTTGACCTTTGGGCGGCAGACTTGGCCCAATGGTTAGGGTGTCTGTCTACCACATGGGAGGTCCGCAGTTCAAACCCTGGGCCTCCCTGACCCGTGTGGAGCTGGTCCATGCACAGTGCTGATGCACAAGGAGTGCGCCCCATAAGGAGAGCCGCCCAGCGCGAAAGAAAGTGCAGCCTGCCTAAGAATGGCGCCACATGCACGGAGAGCTGACACAACAATATGACACAGCAAAAAGAAACACAGATTCCCGTACTGCTGACAACAACAGAAGCGGACAAAGACGACGATGCAGCAAATGGACACAGAGAACAGACAACCGGGGTGGGGGGAGGAAGGGGAGAGAAATAAATAAAATAAATCTTAAAAAAAAAAAAAGATCTTGACCTTTATCAACAGCAATGTTAGCAAACAACTTACTGAAAGATTCAATTTAAAAGTTCTCTTGGTGGGAAGCGGACTTGGCCCAATGGATAGGGCATTCACCTACCACATGGGAGATCCGCGGTTCAAACCCAGGACCTCGTTGACCCGTGTGGAGCTGGCCCACACTCAGTGCTGATGCGCGCAATGAGTGCTGTGCCATGCAGGGGTGTCCCTGCATAAGAGTGCCCCACACACAAGGAGTGTGCCCAGTAAGGAGAGCCGCCCAGCACGAAAGAAAGTTCACCCTGCCCAGGAGTGGTGCCACACACACGGAGAGCTGACACAACAAGATGATGCAACAAAAAGAGAAAAAGATTCCCAGTGCTACTGACAAGAATAGAAGCGGACACAGAAGAACACACAGCAAATGGACACAGAAAACAGACAACTGGGATGGGGCGGGGCAGGGCGGGGGGGGGGAGGCAGAAATTTTTAAAACATAAATGAAAGTTCTCCTGGGTTTTAATTCTTATAAAAGGCATCATCATTCACTACATGTGAAAAAGTATATTATGCCAATGGCTTCAAGTGGGATTTTAAACAATCTCACCTATATTTTGTTGTGAGATTAACAGTGCTAAATTAACAACTTATGAGGACTCAGTACATATGAAAAGAAATTACTCGTTCATGCAAAATAAAAGTGCAAGTTAATCATTATTGTGCTGCATGGTAATTAGAATCAAATAGGGAAGTGGACTTGGCCCAGTGGATAGGGCGTCCGTCTACCACATGGGAGGTCCACGGTTCAAACCCCGGGCCTCCTTGACCCGTGTGGAGCTGGCCCATGCGCAGTGCTGATGCACGCAAGGAGTGCAGTGCAACGCAGGGGTGTCCCCGCGTAGAGGAGCCCCACACCCAAGGAGTGCGCCCCGTAAGGAGAGCCGCCCAGCACGAAAGAAAGTGCAGCCTGCTCAGGAATGTCGCCGCACACACAGAGAGCTGGCACAAGATGATGCAACAAAAAGAAACACAGATTCCCATGCCACTGACAACAACAGAAGCAGACAAAGAACATGCGGTAAAAGTGGACACAGAGAGCAGACAACGGGTGGCGGGGCTTGGGGGGGGAAAGGGGAGAGAGAGAAATAAATTAAATAAATAAATAAGAATCAAATAGATAGCAAGTCACTACTTATTAGCACAACAGTAAGATGTCAGCTACTCTGAACATTTAGGGAAGTCATTCTAAGAAATCCAAGATTGCCAATGAACTGGAATTTCTGTTAGAAAAACTGGTATTTTCCCCAAATACTCTGGATGAAATTTTTTTAATTTAATATATTTCTAAATTAATATCTTTTGGAGCACAATATATTGAATAATATAAACACATTTCTTAAGAATTTGGAAACCAGTAATGAATGTCTACTCTTATATAATACAGTGATATTCATTTTTTAAAAACCTATTGATAAGAACAAGGTTGTCTATCCCTATCCTCACCAGACTGATTTAATTTTAGTTTATATACAAGATTCTCATGCTATCAGCTTAACAATCTTTAAATGTCCTTTTGTTCTTATTTGCTGTTTCTAATCCCTGTGGCCTTGGAAACCAAATAATTATTAGAATTGTCTAAAATAAGAGTAAATAACCTCTGAATGAAAGCCTGAGAGACCCTCAAGTATGTAGAGAAATGTTAATCATATGTTTTCATAAAATCTCCATTAACCATTTAGAGATTTTTTTTTTTTTTACAATCTAATTATATAGGAAAAGCATGGGGTTTATAGTCACAAGATAGTGTTTCAGAGCCTACATTTAGCACTTATTAGAGGTGTGATGCTGGGTAAATACGAAACTGCCTTCCTTAAATGTCTGTATACTTGTTAAGTGAAATCACCATCATCACCTAAGAGAGTTGCTATGACACTAAATGCGTTAATGTATATAAAACACAGTAACTGACACAAAATAGGTATATAATTGCAAAATCAACTTGAATCCCCAGATTTATCTTTGAGTCCCATAATGTGGCAAAGTTACTAAATCTTACTGTCTTTTATACAAACAAAATTGTCCATTTCTTTTTAAACATTTTTTAGTTCTTAGGAATTATCTATATGGGATACTGGTTTTCCCTTTCAGAGGGTTTTTGAGTATTGTATTCCATTTTGTCCTCTGTAATTGAGATTGTAAATAAGCTTCTTAAAGGCAAAGTCTCTGTATGCTACTTACTAGCTTGGACAAGCTACTCCATCTCTCTGAGCCTTAGTTTCTTCATATTCACAAAGAGAAAAAGGATGTCCATTACCAACAACATATCCAAGTACTTAGAGTAAAACTTTTAAGGGGAGTCAGCAAATTTTTTTAGGCTTTTATAGGCCAGATATATTTTAGACTATATATATTTTAGGCTTTAGAGGTCAAATGTTTTGTTTTAAGCATTATAGCATAAAACAGCCATAGATAATACATAAACAAAATAGCATGGCTGCATTCCAATAAAACTTTTTTTTTCCCTCTCCCTTTCTCCCCCGCCCCAGTTGTCTGTTCTCTGTGTCTATTTGCTGCATGTTCGTTTTTTTGTCTGCCTCTGCTGTTGTCAGCGGCACGGGAATCTGTGTTTCTTTTTTTGTTGTTGTTGCGTCATCTTGCTGCAGCATCAGCTCTCCATGTGTGCGGCACCATTCCTGGGCAGGCTGCACTTTCTTTCGCGCTAGGTGGTTCTCCTTATGGGGCGCACTCCTTGCGCGTGGGGCTCCCCTATGTGGGAGACACCCCTGCGTGGCAGGGCACTCCTTGCACGCATCAGCACTGTGCATGGGCCAGCTCCACACGGGTCAAGGAGGCCCAGGACTTGATCCGCGGACCTCCCGTGTGGTAGACAGACACCCTATCCACTGAGCCAAGTCCACTTCCCTCCAATACAACTTTATATGTGGACAACAAAACTTGAATTTCATATAATTTTCTTGTGTCTCCCAAAAAGAACTTTTTTCCAAACACTGAAAAATGTAAAAACTATTCTTTAGCTTGCAAACCAGACAAAACAGGTGGTGCAAAGAGTATGCTGACCTTAGAATTATAACAAACAACCACTTCAGTCACCAGTCCCCTATGCATACGCACACATACATGCCCACACACACACCTAAAAGACACACAAGTAATGTCCCACAGAAAATAACCAATCAAAATGGTAACAAACCATCATGGCGAAGAGAATGTGGCTCAACTACAGAGCATTTGCCTACCATATAGGAGGTCCAGGGTTTGACACCCAGGGCCTCCTGGCCTGTGTAGTAAGCTGGTCCACACGCAGTGCTGCCGCACACAAGGAGTGCCATGCCACACAGGGGTGCCCCCTATGTAGAGGTGCCCCACATGTAAGGAGTACGCCCCGCAAGGAGAGCTGCCCCACACAAAAAGCACAGCTCACCCAGTAGTGGCACCACACACATGGAGAGCTGACACAACAAAATGATGCAACAAAAAGAGACACACATTCCCAGTGCCGCCTGACAAGAATGCAAGCAGACACAGACACAGTGTCACAGACACAGTGACACAGACACAGACACAGTGACTGGACAGAGAGAGCAGACAATGGGGGGGAAGGAGAAATAAAATAAATCTTAAAAAAAAAAAGCATCATGAATGAGAACAAGCAAACCAAGTAGAAACAGATTTGCAAAGATGCCAGATGTAGGAAATGCTCATATACGGAATATAAAATAACTACTTACTAGTGTCTAAAGCAATACACAAGCTTGAAAATTTCTAAAGGGGCCAAGGAACATAAAATATGACCGTTAATTTTTTAAAGAATTTAAAATAACTCCTAAAATTGTAAAAATAATTAAAATTTAAAATAAAATGGTTGAACAAAAATAGTACACCAAAAGAGGTGAAGAAATTATAGAGTAAAAGAAAAACTCGTTGTTGATGTGGGAGGAGTAGGGGGTGGGGAGTGAGTATATAGGAACCTCATATTTTTTAATGTAACAGTTTGTGTGATGTATGTATATTTTTAAAAGAGACAATAAAAAATTTTTATAATAAAAAAATTCAGTTAAAGAACACATAGGAAAGAGTGAGAAAGTCTATTGTATGTGTAAATTGGAGAAACAAAGAAAAGGCGCTGAAATCATAAGATCACATTTTCTGAAAACAATTTAGTAGAAAGAAATCAGTAGTAAAAAAGATGACAGAGATTAATGAATATCCATCCCACCTGTCCTTTCACAATGTGAAGTTAACATTTTTTCCGATGTTCTCTCCCCTTTGAACCCAGGTGGACATTTGTGATTGTCCTGACCAATAGAATACAGCCTAAGTAACTGCATGATTTTTAGGCTAGGTCAAAAACACAACATGGCGTCCACCTAGTGCTCTCTTAGGAACTCCTTATGCCATGCCATGAGGACATTTACAAACCCCACAGAAATATCCACATGGAAAGGAAATCAAGTGGAACTGCCAAGCTAAACTGTTCCTAAATTTCTGACCTTCAGAAACTGTTAAGAAGAATAAACCTCAAGTTTTGGGCTTACCTTGCTTTACCAGCAAGTTCTCTGATACACTCAAAGAATAAATCATTCTAATCTTAAATTCTTCCCAATTCTTTTTATGAAGCCAGCATAACTCTGAAACCCCAAAGCCTGACAAGGACCAGACAAGAAATCATAAGCCAATCTCACTCCTGATCTTAAAAATCCCAAACACTAGCAAACCAAATTCAACAATATAAATACAATGTACCATAAACAAGTTAGGAATATCCCAGGAAAGCAAAGATAAATCTGATAATACTATAGGAAAACCAATTAATATAATCAACCACATCTCAAGAGACCCAGAAAAATTCATCATTTATTCATGTCTCGAAAGAACAGAAGGAAACTTTCTTAATCTGACAAAAGGTGACCATAAAACCCTATAGCAAACATAAATAAAGGGAAAGGTTGAAAGTTTTTCCTTGGAGAATAGAAATAAGTCAAGGATCAGCCCTATCAACCTTTTTTTTTTTTTTTAATTTATTTCTCTCCCCTTCCCCCTTGTCTGCTCTGTGTCCATTTGCTGTGTGTTCTTCTGCGTCCACTTGCCTTCTCAGCGGCACCTGGAATCTGTGCCTCTTTTTGTTGAGTCAGCTCTGTGTGTAGGACACCACTTCTGAGCGGGCTGCGCCTTTTTTGCACTGGGCTACTCTCTTTGCGAGGCAGGGCGCAGGCCTTGCGCTTGGGGCTCCCCTACGCGGAGGACAGGGCACTCCTTGCGCGCATCAGCACTGCGCATGGGCCAGCTCCACACAGGTCAAGGAAGCCCAGGGTTTGAACCACAGACGTCCCATGTGGTAGGCGGATGCTCTATCAGTTGAGCCACCTCCGCTTCCCCCTATCAACTTTTATCAACAATAGATTGGAGGTTCTAGACAGCATAAGAAAAAAATTAAATTAAATTAATGAAATAATAAGGACTACAAACAAGACACAAAAATATTATTTGCATATGTGTACACAGAAAGTCCTGAAGAATCTATAATAATAATTCTAATAAGTTAATAGATTCAAGCTGATATTGATTATTGTATTTCTATATACTAGCAAAAATAATTAGAAAATAATCTTTTAGGGAGCACATGTGGCTCAAGTGGTTGAGTGCCTGCTTCCCACATGGGAGGTCCTGGGTTGGGTCCCTGGTACCCCCTAAAAAATAAACAAACAACAAACAAAACAAATGAAAAAACCAACTCAGGGGAGTTGATCTGGCTCAGTGGTTAAATGCTAGCTTCCCATATACAAGGTCCCAAGCTCATTCCCAGGCCTGGGACCACAAAAAATACATATATATTTTAAAGATACCACTTACAGTTGCATCAGAACATATGAAATAATAAGGAATAAATCTAACAAATGATGTACAAAACCTCTGAGAAAATGAGACTTTATTATGAATAATTACAGAAATGGTGAGATAGAGACTAGAAGCCTCAACATTGAGGAAAAAAATTTCAGTTCTCACCAAATGAATCTACAGTGTCAATTAAGCGTTAACAAGTCATTTTTATTGCTGATTTGCTTTTGTGGAACTTGACAAGTGATTCTAAAATTTATATCAAAGTACAATGGACCAAAAACAGTTAACGGTCTCCTAAAAAACAGCAGCAAACTTGGAAGACTTGCCTTGTCAGATGTCAAAAATTATAAAGCTAAAGAAAAATTATAAGGTCATTATAAGTACTTAAGATAGTGTTAATGGTACAGGAACAGACAAACAGAATAGAACAGAATAATAAGCCCAGAAAGAGACCCAACAAACATGGAAAACTGATATATTTTTGATGGGACACCATGAACAGTGAAGAAAAGATGAACTTTTCAAAATTAATGCAGGGACAACTGGGTATCCATTTAGGGGAAAAATGAAATTGGGCCACTACCTCACACATCAATAAAAATCTATTTCAGGCAGAATAAAGACCTAATTTGTAAAAAGTAAAACTAAAAAACTCTTAGAAGATAATATAGGAGAACATCTTTACTCTCAGCTAGGGAAGAATTTCTTTTAAAAGATTCAAAAAGCACTAACCAAAGTTGAAAAATTCAACTACATTAAAATTGAGAAATTCTTGAGAAGCAGCTATAGGTCAGTGGTTCAGTGCCTGCTTCCCATATACAAGGTCCTGGGTTACATCTCCAGCACCTCCTCAAAAAAAAAAAAAGGCCTAAAACTGAGAAATTCTATTTAACAGCAGGCACCATTAAAAAAAGTGAAATGACAAGTCAAAAACACAAGTATTACTGACAAAGGATCAATATCCTAAATACATACAGAATTTCTAAAAATCAGTAAGAAAAAGACCACTTAATAGAGAAATTGGGCAAACAACATGAACAGGCACTTTACAAAAAGAAACTCAAAATGACTATGAAAAGACACTCAACCTCATTAGTAAAACCATGAGATACCATCACACCTTCAGATCAGCAAAAATTAAAGTCTGACAATACCAACTGTTGAGAAGAATGTAGAGCAATGGGCACTCTCATACACTGTGGTGATGGAAGTATAACTCATATAACTCAGTTTCTTTTTTTTTTTTTCAAATTTTTAAATGTAATTTTATTTTATTTTTGCAAATTTACTAGTCCTTCAAACTCAAAAGCCTGGGAACTACAACTTAGGTTACATGTTTCATAATCTTATTTCTTGGTGATTTTCCCATAAAAAATTATGTAGCAGGATAAAAGTAAGTCTTAATTTATTTTAATTTATTTTAGGCCAGTGTAAATATGGTTTGAAATTCAAGCATTAAAAATTGTGTGGGAGAGAGTTTAAACTATAATGTAACTATAATCCACATTTAGTGGCAATTCTCCAAAATGTGCTCATCAATTTTAACAAATGTACCACACTCATGAAGGATGTTGTTAATGTGAGAAATTGTGGGAGGGGTAGGGAGTGGAGCATTTGGGAGTCCCCTATACCTATATTTTTTATGTAACATTTATGCAATCTAAGTATGTTTAAAAGAATAAAATTTAAAAGTATATTTTAAAAAATACCTTTTCAACCAATATCTTTTATTAAAACTAATAACATCAGTACCTATCCTATGATATGTTGGGGTAGCTAGGGCCTGTTTTTACATATGTGGGCATTACTGGTGCAGTGGAGAAACAAAGCAGCTAGGGGTTCAGACAAGCCACATTCCTAGGTCAGGTTTTCAGTGGCACTGTAGGTCGTTGCCAGTTTCAAAGTACATTTTGGCCCATTTATCTTCATAAATTATACCATATGGTTTTCAGTTTTTACACACATTTAAACTGAAAAGAAAATCTATTACACATTAGAGGAAAGCATGTTTTAGTGGGCTTCATGTGTCAGAAACAACTCCATATTTCATAAAATTATTTTTATGCCACACTAGCTACCTTTGAGAAAGAATAGTTCCATGTCAATGCACAATCTGGAATAGACTTTCAGAAAACCTTATAGAGATCTATGTAAATTCCAATATGTCCTCCCGTACAATGAATCAATTAATCTCCACTCCTCAGTGTTAAAAGAGAGTAGCTGGCCATTATTTTTTAAAGTATGGCTCAGAGAAAATACAAGAATAATGATCATTATCTGGCATTTTGTTCCAGATGAAATTGTTGAGTTTTATATCTGACTCTGTGATTCTGTGATTTGTTATAACTGTATCCCTCCCTATTAAGTTATTCTTGTTAATATTAATTCCATATTCATTTGATATAAACATTTATAGTAAACCTTAAAATAACCTGTATCCCAAATACATGCCAGGGACTCCTAAAAAGAAAATTCAGCTTTCCACCCAATTCTAACAACATTTAGTCATATTAGTAACTATTAAAATGACAACTAAAGATTTAGGCAGGTGTCTTGCAGTGAAAAGGCATAAGCGGGGAAATCTGGGCAAGTTACTCAGTGTAGTTATCAATGCTTAGTTCTTCTTGTTTTTCTTCAGATAGCAAGCCCATGTGGACTTGGTTGTACTCATCATTACTTTTAAGCAAATCCAAGAAGGCAGGAGTGAGATGATTGAGGCCATTAGAAAATGGATCACATATCCATTGGTTCGGGACTGCAAGCCAACTGTTTTAAGAGCAGACTTCACAAATGTCTCTGAAGAGGGCTTATCCAAGGTCAGCTTTCGGATTTTGGACAGTTTTGTAGCTACGAGATACGGCAGGACACTCTGCACAAAGATGCCCTTGCTCTTATACTCTTCATGGAGGCACTGAGAGAAGTAATCTACAAAAGCCTTGGATGCAGAGTAGAGAGCCAGCAGTGGAACTGGATGCATGCCACTGGCAGAGATGTTCAGAATTACCCCTTTAGATCTTTTTTCCATGCCTGGCAGCACCAATCGTGTCATCTTACAAACAGAAACGATGTTAATATTTATCAGTTTCTTGATGGTATTGTCCAAGTCCGGGACATTCAAAAAGTATTCAGGATACTCGTATGACATTCCCACACTGTTAACTAGGACACCAATTTCAAGACCTTCTAAGCCTCTTTTAATTGCATCATAAATATCTACTGATCCAAAGTCAGCAGCAATGATCCTTGTTTCCACTTTCAATTTTTCTCTTATTTCACTGGAAACCTGGTTCAGTTTATCCTGTGATCTGCTGATAAGGACAACCTTCATTCCACACTTCGCCAACTCTTCTGCATATGCTTTTCCAATTCCATCAGTACTACCAGTCACAACTGCCCATTCCCCGAGACTTGGTCTGACCCCATCCTCGCTACCCAGACCCCAGACGCGAAGGGCCGTGAAGAGCCAGCACAAGATGCACAGGCCCATGAAGGCCACAGTGCCCTCGCCCACCCAGTATAGGAAGCCAGCGGCTGGGACAGCGCTCTCCATGGCCTTCGACTAGGCCTCACTACCTGCGGAAGGAAAAAACTAATCTATAACTCAGTTTCAAACAATAATTTTGAAAAACATTTTGCCATTATCTATTAAAGTGGCCCAGACCTAATGATCCAGCAACTCCTTTCCTGGGTAGTCTAGAGAAACAATTGCAGATGTGCAAAAAAAGAGACAGGGAAAAGAGCACTCAACACAGCGTTGCTTGTACACTAATAGCAAGAAATTGAAATCAACCCAAAAGTCAGTCAAGCTATAACTGAAAAACTGCTGTATAAAATACAATGGAATACTTTACCACAATGAAAGTTAATGAACTACAGCTAAATATACAACTTAGAATTAATCTCACAAAAGTAATATTGAACCAAATGTTTTAAATCACATAAGAATACACACAGTATTATTCCATTCAAAAGCAAAGAAACTAAACCGTATGAAGGATTTCTACAAAGGTGTTAAAATTATGAAGCAAAGCAAGAAAATGATAATCATAAAGGTCAGGATAATGGTTACCTCCAAAAAGGGGGATATGTTGACAAGGATCAAAGGAGTGAATTGGGGAAGGGCAGGAAGAAACTTCTGGTGTGTTAGCCTGGGCAATGACAGTGCAAATATTCACTTCATATTTATTCTTTAAACTGTATATATTTTAAGCACTATCTTATATATATGATATTCCTCAATAAAAAGGAAAAGTAACAACTGCATATGATTGTTTTGGTAATTTAATACAATAAGGTAACATATGTAAGCCTGGTACCTAGTGTCCATTAAAAACAAACAACAACAACAACAACCAACAACCAATGATAACTTTTTTACCCTCCAGAGAACACAAAAGAGTAAGGTCTCATGGTAGATGCTCAAATATTCTGTACGATAAATGAAACAAAGTCTTTCGATCACTGGAGTAAAAGAGAAGATGCTTTAGATCCAAATAATTAGGTTACCTAACTTCCCCTCTCTACTTCCACAAGTTCCAAAGCTGACAGTCCCTGTATCCCAACATTTACTCTCTCTATTACCTTTAGTATTTTCTTGATCTCTTACTCTTTAGTCCCACAATATTCTTATCTGCCTTCACTAGACTTAAAAAGCTGTCCACTGAACACTTGGAACCCTGCAATCTGAGAGATTTAAGGCAGAAAAGAGGGGAAAAGAAAAAGAAGGGGCTAATCAGTTAGGGGAAGTTGTATAAAAAACTAGTGAGCACTGAACTTTAGTATCTTTATATGAAAACTCCCAAGACATCAGGTTTTTAGTTCCAAAGCTTCAAGAAGCAAGGAAGTATAGGGGGAAAAAAAAATAAGTAAATCATCTATTTTCTAACCTAGATACCAAAGAGCAATTACATCAGATTAACATTCAGTGATCACCATAAACCTAGTATGTAGGGGTAAGACTGTGTAACTATGTCCCAAAATATATCTCTCTCTCCTGAAATCTCTCAACAATACCACTCTGATTATAAGGCTCTCTGGGGCAAATCACCTTCTCAATTACTTGGTAAAGAAACTATATTTTTTAATTAATTTATTAAGTATTACTTATGCATAGTTCAAAATAATAAACACAAATATCAATCAGAACAAGACTCCTTGAACAAAGTTGTGGTATATCCATACAATACAATATTATGCAGGCATAGAAAAGAATGGAGATCTCTACGTACCATTATGGAGCACTCTCTAAAATATATAAAAAGTTTTAAAAAAATTTTAAGAGGGCACAAAAATATATAAATAATAAGTTACCTTGGTATATGAAAGAAAAATATACATACATTCCTTGTTTTTGAAAGAAAAAAATACTGGAATGATGACCAGAAAATACACATACATACCTTATTTTTGAAAGAAAAAAAATGCTGGGATGGGCCAGAAACTTATAAAAATCATTACCTAGAAGGGAAACAAGAAGGAAACAGAAGCAATGACAGTCTCATAACAAGAAGCATATTTGTTTCGAATTGGTTTCTAAATACTCACTACAAAGAAATAGAATTCTTGAAGAAACTACTGATTCTAAGTCTAGAGCAAGAAAAGCCCATGATGAGCCAAGATCTTGTGCCCAAAAGTAAGAAATCACCTGACTAATCATGTCACATAAAAGTAATTAGGAGAACTGGATGTGGCTCAAGTGATAAGGCCTCCACCTACCATATGGGAGGACCCGAGTTCGATCCCTGGGGCCCTCTGGTGAAAAAAAGAAGAGAAAGGATGCCTGAGGAGCATGTGCCCACATGGGTGAGTCGAGTGCCCACATGGCAAGCCAAGTCCTGTGCGTGTGCCCGCGTGATGAGCCAAGTGCCCACTTGACCGCCCATGTGGTGAGCCACTGCTCACTTACTGAGCCAGTGCCCATGCAGTGAGTGAGCCAAGTGCCACACGGGTGCCTGAGTGGTAAGCCAAGAGCCCACATGGTGAGCCGAGTGTCTACATGAGTGCCTGCATGGTGAGCCAGTGCCCACGCGGCAAGCTAGGGCCTGCAAGGCGAGCCAAGTGCTCACGTGGTGAGCCAGGGCCCACACAATTGAGTCACGCAGCAAGATGACGACGCAACAAAAATAGAGATGAAAGGGGGAGTTAAGGTGAAGCACAGCAGAAACCAGGAACTGAGGTGGCACAATTGACAGGGAACCTCTCTCCACATTAGAGGTCCTCAGGATCGAATCCCAGTGAATCCTAGAGAATAGAAGACAAAAAGAGAAATAGATACAGAAGATCACACAGCCAATGGACACAGCAAAAACACAGGGCAGGGGAGAGGGTGGGGAAGGAAAAAAAGTAAAAAAAAAAACAAAAAAATTTTTTTTAATAATTCAGAAGCCTTCTCAAAGAAGCTCCCACTGACCTTACTTAAGGAAAATCTGAGTATCAAAAAGAACAATATCTATAACTGATTGTAACACACCAAATAAAAATCCATGAAAGACTATAAAACAAGAAAGAAAAAATTCATTTGTCACTGTTGTAGATGACTATTATACCAAATGACTCTGAAAATTAGTTGGGAAAATAGGAAAAGAACTAAGCATTTACACTGCCTTTTTAGAAGGAAGTATAGTTCATTCCCCATTGATGAAGGTTATAAAGCTCTTGTTAACTGAATGACATCTAATAAATGTTAAAAAGTTATAGAATTAGGAAAAAAAACACCATTTTGCAACCCTTAATTAAATAACTGATAGCGTAAGGATCAACAAAGGATGCTAAAACAATTAGGTAAAGAATATTACGGAATGGAATACCTGTATGGCACCAAAGTATTACCCCTCAGATTAATTTTCTTGAGAATTGCATAAGGAAAAAAATGTACCTTTACAATGAGAGATACAGCAAATACCACCTTAAACTTGGTCAAACTTACATCACTAATAGTTGGGACACCTGACATTGTATACCTCCCATGGTAAGCAACATGAAATACAGCATCACCTATAAGGTATTCCTGCCCAAAAAGTTTTAACATTAATCTAATCAAGACTTTGAAACATAATTTCCAGTATATAGGCCATACATGGAACAGAAGAACAAGTTACACAGGAGCACAAGGAAATAATCAGATAACTCCAGAAAACAGGCCGTTCTATTAGATAAATGACCTAGTCTCTTCAAAATTTCAGTATCATGTAGACAGTGGGGGTGCAAATAAAAAACTAATCTAGATTAAAAGAAATTTAAAAGATATCAAATGCAATGCAAGAATCTTCACTGAATCCTAGTTTGAAAAAAATAATTTTAGGGGACAAATGGGAAAATTCAAATATAGACTGAATATTGAATGTCATTAGGGAATTACACTGTTACTTTAGTTAGGTGTTGGTACCGTGGTGATATCCAGATTATTTTCTCAAGAAAGATATGCTGAAGTATTTTGAGGTAAATCTGCCATGATATTTGGAACTTACTTTCAAAAGGTTCAGCAAAAATATATAAACATAGAGAGAATAATGAAGCTAATATCACATAATGATAACTTTTTAATATAGGTAGTAGATATATGAGTGTACTCTTTTCTAGCTTTTCTATATTTTTTAAAATTTTTGTAATTATAAAAAGTAGAGGTGAAGGAAAATGGTAGGAGAACTTAAAGAAGGTAGAGGTACAAAAGCAAGTAGGGGAAAAAATAAGACCTAAAAATCATTTATAAACACATGCCCACAAGTAACCTGAAAAACTTTCTCCACTAAAAAAAAAAAAAAAATCCAGAGATTACTCAGCCCACTATCACCTGATCAATGAAAGTAAACAAATTTCAAACAAATACTTAAACATTACAAACAGCAATAGTGCTGTCAATGATTTAAGGAATGTTTGTCCTTGGCAAACAGGACACATTTTGTTACCATACTTGACAACGAATCAAAATACATGTTAACATCCATTAATATATACTAAGATATCAAAAGACTATGTCTTTTAAATTTTGTTATTGAAAACTATATCCCTATATCCAACAAAGGGAGAAATAATCTTTACAAAAAAAAAAAATATATATATATATATATATATATATCATACA
Organism: Dasypus novemcinctus; assembly: GCF_030445035.2. Classification (NCBI taxonomy): domain Eukaryota; kingdom Metazoa; phylum Chordata; class Mammalia; order Cingulata; family Dasypodidae; genus Dasypus; species Dasypus novemcinctus. The sequence continues at coordinate 147,134,565 of NC_080675.1, forward strand.
CTTGGACATACCACAGCTAGCCGCCTATCCTTCTAAGAATTATTTCTATTAGCAACAAACTTGGATGAGCCATTTATTCTGAAAGCCACCCAATGAGTCTTTAAATTCTTGATCTCAGGAGACTGACTTGGCCCAGTGGTTGGGGCGTCCGTCTGCCACGTGGGGGAGGTCCGCGGTTCGACCCGGGCCTCCTTGACCCGTGTGGAGCTGGCCCATGTGCAGTGCTGATGCGGGCGGGGAGTGCCGTGCCACGCAGGAGTGTCCCCCGCATAGGGGAGCCCCACGAGCAAGGAGTGCGCCCCGTGGGGAGGGCCGCCCAGCGCGAGGGAGAGTGCAGCCTGCCCAGGAATGACGCCGCCCACGCTTCCCGTGCTGCTGGCGACAACAGAGGCAGACGAAGAAATGCGGGCAGGTAGACGCAGAGAGCAGACAACCGGGGGAGGGGGGGGGAATTAAGTAAATAATAAGTCTTTAAAAAAAAAAAAATTCTTGATCTCATAATTAAACATAAGAAATAGACACATTAAAGGGGAGGAAAAAAGACTTGTTGAGTATCTGCTATGTGCTTGCTGCTTTACATAAATTATTTAACCCCTAATGATAATCCTGTGAAATAAATTTTATCCCCATTTGAGAAATATTCCGAAGCTCAGAAATGTTAAGTGACCTGCCCATAAATGACAACTCACAAGGTTCTAGAAGGCTGAACTTGAATCCAGATCTGTTGGTTTGAAAGTCCACATTCTTTTTACTTATTTGGACTTAATGGATTTATGATTAACAAACAGAAAAACCCATCTAAGGAAAAAGTATGTTTAAAAGAATACCTTAATATTCAAAGGACTACATAATAGTAAAATGTTTAGAAAAAAAAAAAGTATCGTGTATGAAAAAGAAGTTTACCTGAAAGTATTGCTAAGTTGTTAAAAAAAAAAAAGAACCAATTCTTAGTAAGCCAGCTGTCTATGACACAGGACAGTTAGTCCTTTTCTCACTGTACATGTGAAATTATACTCCATTTGCCTGCTGGATGATCCCACTGTCAAAATACACTAGCAACATAATTCACATTTAAAACCGAAAGGCCAAACACCATTTCTTAAGTGCTTTACATGTTTACTATACCCTAATCTCAGCATGTTTACCACTTAAAATTAATATGCTATTATTATTCATCAACTACACTTTGACGGTTTTTAAAATGATTTTCTACAACTCTAAAATGATGGCATTAAACTTGTAAACAAGAAATCTTACCTAAATACAAACATGTACACAAATGAGTTATAAAAAAATTAGAAAACACTGTGACTTTTTTTTTAATTAGAGAAGTTATAGGCTTCTAGAAAAATCATGCAGAAAACAAGAGTTCCCATATATCACCCTCACACAGTTTTCCCTATTAACATTTTACATGAGTTTGGAAGCTTAGTTACAACTGATGAAACTATTATAATTATACTGTTAACTATAGTCTACAGTTCATACTAGGGTTCACTATTTGTGTTACTCAGTTCCATGTACTCTCTTGGTTTTTTTTAGTTTTTATTCTAGTAACATGTATGCAACCTAAACTTTCCCCTTTAACACATTCATATATATAAGTCAGTGATGCAGCAGTGTTAACTGCATTCACATTGTTGTACTACTATCATCACCATCCGTTATTAAATCTTTTCCATCACCACAAACATAAACTCCATACCAATTAAGCATTAACTCCCCATTCCCTACCCACTGTGTTCTAGTTTCTGACTCTATGAATCTACTTAATCTATTTCATATCAGTGAGATCATAGAATATTCGTTCTTTTGTATCTATCTTATTTCATTCAACATGATGTCAAGGTTCATTCATGCTGTCACATGTATCAGGACTTCATTCCTTTTCACAGATTAGTAATATTCTGTGAAATTCTATGTATATACTACATTTTATTTATTGATTCATTGGTTGATGGACGTTTGGGTTGCTTCCATCTTATGGCAATTGTGACTAATGCTGCTATGACTATCAGTGTGCAAGTATGTGTTCAAGTCTCTGCTTTCAATTCTTTTCAATATATATCTACTACTGGGACTGCTGGGTGATATGTTAATTCTATACTTAACTTTCTGAGGACCCATCAAACTGTTTTGCACAGTGGTCGAACCATTTTACCTTCCTACCAGCAATGAATGAGTGTTCCTATTCTTCCACATCCTCTCCAACACTTGTTTTGTTTTAATAGGAGCCATCCAAATGGGTATGAATGGTATTTCATCATGGTTTGGGTTTCCATTTTCCTAATGGCTAATGATGTTGGAACCTGTTTTCATGTGCCTATTGGTCATCTGTAGATTTTCTGTGGAGAAATGACTACTCAAGTCTTTTGCCTATTTTGTAATTGGGTTGTCTTTTTGTTAATAGAGTTATAAGATTTCTTTATATATATTCAATATGCAGTTTCCAAATACTTTCTCCCATCCTGCAGACTTTTTACTTTCATGATAAAGTCCTTCAATGAAGTCCCATTTATCTTTATTTTCCTTTTATTACTTGTGTTTTGGGTGTAAAGTCTAAGAAACCACTTCCTAACACAAGGTCCCTAAGATGCTTTCCTATGTTTTCTTCTAGGAGTTTTACAGTTTTGGCTCTTATATTTAGGCTTCGTTCCATTTTGAGTTGATTTTTGCATATGCTGTGAGGTAGGGGTCCACCTTCTGTCTTCTGCATATGGATATCCAGGTTTTTGTATTATGTAATTTTGAATTCACCTACTGTGTAAAAGTTTGCCAAAAATAATTATGTATCTTTCTATTGGCTATCTATGTCTCTTGCATGTCTAAAGAAACACACAGGGAAACGGACTTTGGCCCAGTGGTTAGGGCGTCCGTCTACCATATGGGAGGTCCGCGGTTCAAACCCCGGCCTCCTTGACCCGTGTGGAGCTGGCCATGCGCAGTGCTGATGCGCGCAAGGAGTGCCGTGCCACGCAAGGGTGTCCCCCGCGTGGGGGAGCCCCACGTGCAAGGAGTGCGCCCGTGAGGAGAGCCGCCCAGCGTGAAAAGAAAGAGCAGCCTGCCCAGGAATGGCGCCACCCACACTTCCCGTGCCGCTGACGACAACAGAAGCGGACCAAGAAACAAGACGCAGCAAACAGACACCAAGAACAGACAAACGGGGGGGAAGGAATTAAATAAATAAATAAATCTTTAAAAAAAAAAAAAAAAAAAAGAAACACACAAAATACGTAGAAAAATCTATGTGTTAAAAAGTTTTCCCTTTTTTTTTTTTTTTTTTTTAAAGATTTATTTTATTTTTATTTAATTTCCCCCCCTCCCCTGGTTGTCTGTTCTTGGTGTCTATTTGTTGCGTCTTGTTTCTTTGTCCGCTTCTGTTGTCGTCAGCGGCACGGGAAGTGTGGGCGGCGCCATTCCTGGGCAGGCTGCTCTTTCTTTTCACGCTGGGCGGCTTTCCTCATGGGCGCACTCCTTGCGCGTGGGGCTCCCCCACGCAGGGGACACCCTTGCGTGGCACGGCACTCCTTGCGCGCATCAGCGCTGCGCATGGCCAGCTCCACACGGGTCAAGGAGGCCCGGGGTTTGAACCGCGGACCTCCCATATGGTAGACGGACGCCCTAACCACTGGGCCAAAGTCCGTTTCCCAGTTTTCCCATTTAAAATCAAATACTTTAGATTGGATTAGTGACTAGAAGAGGGTATGAGGTGACTTGTGGAGTTCTAGCAGTATTTTGTTTCATGATGTGGGTGCTAGTTACAATTGTATGTTCTCTCGGTGAAAATTCATTGAACAGTGTTATTTTGTACATTTTGTAATTTAATTAAAAACTTACATTTTAAAAAATTCTCATTCTAAAAGCCTGTCTTGGAAGTTGATGTGGCTCAAGCAGTTGGGCACTCACCTACCACACGGGGGGTGTCCCAGGTTCGGTTCCCGATGCCTCCTAAAGAAGATGAGCAAGACAGCAAGCTGACACAATGGGCTGTCACAGGGACCTGATGCAGTGAGATGACACATCAAGGAGACACAATGAGGAAACACAATGTGAGACACAAGCACAGAGTAGAGGTGGCTCAAGCAAATGGGTGCCTCCCTCCCACATGGGAGGCTCCAGGTTCAGTTCCCAGTGCCTCCTAAAAAGAAGATGAACACACAATGAACAGACACACAAAGCAGACAGCAAGTACAAACAACAAGGTTAGGGGGAGAAATAAATAAATAAAATAAAACTTTAAAAATAAATAAAATAAAAACCTGTCTTATTACAGAGCGCTGATACCTTTCCTGTCACTAAAGAAGTCATAGCCTAGTGGAGAAAATAGGCAAATAATTAGGCAATTTCATTAGCAAGCTATGATAGAAGTAAGTACCATGTGTTACAGGAACACACAGGAGTGGCACCTAACTTAACCTGTGAGGGGTAAAGGAAAATTTCCTGAAGAAGATACAATTGAACTGAGTCCTGAAGGTCAGACCAGAGTTGATCAAACAAAGCGGAGAGGGGAAGTTGGCAAAAGTGAATAGCAAGTGTTTGTGAAAATAAAAAATAAATAAATACAATCACCTACCTTTAATAAAGGGGGGATAGTGGGTTAAGGATAGCAAGTGCAAAGACAAGAGAGAAAACACCTTGCATGAAAGGGAACCTAAATTATAATGAGTGGAATTTAACGGAAAGCTAAAGAAGCAAGGGAAGAAAGGCTAGAGAGGGAAGCAGATGTGACTCAAGCGATCGGGCTCCCACATGCCACATGGGAGGTACTGGGTTCAGTTCCCAGTGCCTCCTATAGAAGACAAGCAAGACAGCGAGCTGATGCAATGGGGTGGCATGGCAAGCTGATGAAACAAGATGATACAACAAGAGACACAAGGAGAAACACATAATGAAAGACACAACAAAGAAGGGAGAGGGTGTGGCTCAAGAGATTAGGCACCACCCTCCCACATGGGAGGTCCTGGGTTTGGTTCCCAGTGCCTCTTAAAAAAGGAAGACAAGCATACAATAAATAGACACAGCAAATAAAGATCACGAGGAGATGGGAGAAATAAAAAATAAAAACAAAATTTAAAAAAAGGCTAGAAAAGTAAAATAGATCAGAAAGGATTTCATAAGCATACCTTGCTTCAGAGTTTAAACTTTATCCTGAACACAATGAGAAAGCAATGAAGATCTTTCACTAAGAAAGTACATAACTAAATCTGAATTTGTACTATACATATACACATCAATTATGGTGCCTGCTATGGTTAGAACCCCATTTTGTGGGAAATCAGTCTGTACAGTGCCCCATGCTTTTCATCATCATGATCCTGCCCCACACCCATATGTATATATACACACACTACCAACATTAAACAGCCAGGGTGGCTTCAGGACCCAATATATAAGCTTGATAGCTGTCCTTGAGAAAAAGAACTGAGCCAGAGAGAACGTTTCTTGGGAATTCAAAACAGAAAATTCTAGGGAGAAAGAAGACATTAGCAACAGAATATAAAGCTAAAAAGATAGCAGCCAGGAGAAAAGATGTTGGCACAGGAGTGACAGTAGGTATAAGGAGGCAAAAATTGGAAATAAATGGAAACTATGAAATAGAGGGGGGGAAATTAGAAAGAATAAGTCCGAAAGAAATAAAGTAGCTAAAACAAGTTAACAATAAAGGACTGGAGTGCAGGCCATCTTCTGCTTCCAGCTCCTATTTTTAAGACCAAGTTGTTTAGCTCTTCCTGGGTTCCCTTTCAATAAGCACTCCATTACTTAAGGTAACTTGAGTCTTTTCCCTGCAGGTGAAAGAGCCTAGCTAAAGAGCATTTTACACAGCAGTGCAGAGAATGAAACGGGTGAGTGGCAAAACAAGAAGCAGAAGAGGAAAGGCAAGAAGACTCCTTAAAAAATATTACAGAAGTCCAACAGATATTTTGGATTAAAATAAGGTAATAATGAAAAAAAATAGCAATAAAGAATGAACTTGAACTATCACAAGAGGGAATGTACACGACTTTATGACTAACCGGATGTGGGGAGTAAGGTACAGAGGAGTCAAGGATGATTCTCAGGTTTCTGAAGGCTTAGTGAGGAGTGGCAACCTTCACCAAAACGGGAAATTAGGAGGAAGAAAAAAATTTGTTGCAGTTTCTGTCTCCCTCTTCTTTTTAGGGGAAAAAAGGCACAGAGAGTTAGAAGAGTTTTGCTTTGTATGTGTTTAGATGGAGGTGCCTGTGAAATGTGGATCCAAGTGGAGATGTCCATTAGACAGATTTACAAGGATCTGGAGGAGAAGCGAAAGTGCTAGAAAGCAGCTCATGACTTAGGAATCAATATATTCAGTTGATACTGTAGTTTTAAAATAAAATCTAAAAATTCTTTACTCTCCTTCCATCAAGAAGTAGAGCCTAATTCCTCTACCTTGAATATGAGCAAGCCTTATTTACTCATTTTTAACTAACAAAATAGGGCAAGAAATGACTTCTAAGGCTAGAAGATCATAAACAGCTTCACCCAGAGCTCTCTTGGAGCACTTGCCTTTGGAGTCCTGTGCCACTTTGGAGGACTGTGCCACCTTGTAAGAAAACTGGCTACTGTGAGATCACCATGCTGGAGAGACTATATAGAAAGAAAAAGTGATGCCTCCATAAGCTTCAGTTGTAGTCCATGCCCCACCCCCATGTGAGATTCTTCCCAGTCCAAGTGCCAATCAGAGCCCTTCCCAAATTGCTGAACCACAAAGTCATGAGCAAAATAAATGGCTGTTTTACGCTGCTACACTTCAGAGTAATTTATTATGCAGCAATAGATAACTGGAAAAGCAAATGAAACCATATAGGTATAGATAAGATCATCCAAGAGTAGTATCAAGTATGAAGAAAAAGCAATATACCCTTAATGAACCCCAAAATTTAAGGATCAAAGAAGGAAAAGGTAGAAAGAAAAACTAGTAGTAAGCTATTCTACTCCTCCAAAGGAGCAGAATTCCAAAGAGGGCATGGTCAGTAGTCAAGTTAAATGAGGTCTAAAAAGTGACTCCTGGATTTACCATCAGAAATTTTGTAGAGAATGCAGTTTTAGTGGAATAATGAGGGCAGAAGTCAGGTTACAGCAGAACAGGGAGTAAACAGAAGTTGAAGTCAAATGCACTCTCAAAACTTAGCTATGAAGAGGCAGAGAGAACCAGGACAATACATACAAACAGGATCAAAAAGAGATTTTCTAAAATATGGAACAGCTCCAAACACATTTACTTGATAAGGAGAAAAATGCAATATGGGGAAAATTCAATATAAAGCCAAGAAAGTGAATAAGTGATTGAACATTGTCAGCAAGGTAGAGGAAGGTGGGATGCTTCTGCCACTGAGATCAAAGGAATGAAGATATAGATTCAAAAAAACAAGAGGTTGAAGAAATTTAGGTGCATATATCTATTTAGAGAATACATTTCTTCACTCAAGAATTTTGTCTAATAGGTAAGAAACTAATGATGTTCACTTAAAAAGTGAAATTTTTAAAAGTGGTAGTAATGGAGATCCAATCAAACATACAACTGATTTGATGACAATTAGCAAAGACCTCTAACCTTCCTTGTCTTTGTTTTCTCTCCTTAAAAATACAAATAAAAGTACTAGTCTACCTTTAAGAAATAGTGTGAGAATTATCTCTACAAAGCCCCTTAGAAATCCAGGTCTTCTAACCATTAGATAATTTTAAGATATTTATTTCAAACTATATTAATATAACTAAAAATCATGCAAACTAAAAATAGTATCTTTGACAAAACAAATTTTCAAACCTCCTACACGTCTGTGCAAACAAGAACTTAACAAAGTTCTACATGGCACAATCCAAATGATTAAGGTGAGTTTTACATTACCAATCTCCACCAAGATTTTATTTTTAAGCTAAATTTATACCACTTCCTCATGAACTATATACCATTAATATTAGCTTAGGAATAAATGTCACATATTAGTGAATTTCACTTCTGACACTTAAATTCTGACAAGATTTGTAAAATAATTGAATCATAATTTACTAGGTTAGACATTCAACTCTCCTGTACTTTAAATCCTGGGGTTTCTGTCCTATATCTTTTTCTCTTCTTGTCTCTACCCTTCTGACTCTAAAATCTATTATTGCAAAGTTGTTTAGCTTTTCCTGGGTTCCCTTTCAATAAGCACTAAGATATACTATCTAATTGATAGTAATATCAATTGTAAATTGACATTTAGCTTCAGCTGCCTACTGGCCATCTACATCTGAAAAAACCATAATCACACAAACTCAGTGTCACAAATCAACCCTCTTATCCCTGTTCTGTTACAAAAGAAAAAGAAAAACTCCACTCCTCCTTCATCCGGAACCACACCTCAGTGAAAGGCACAAGCTAGAAACCTAGGTCTTATCATCCATGCACCCTTTTCCTAACCACAAATTCAATCAAATCACCAGGTCCTGTTAATTCCCATAACCAAGTCCAGACCCACCTTCATCACTTGCTGGATTACCCTCTTGTTATTGCTGCCTTTAGGTTTATTCAACCCTTCAATCCTCCACCTTCACTGCAGCCAGAGTACCCTTCTAAAAATGCAAATCTCATCATTTCAGTCCTCCACTTTAAATCCTTCAATAACTTACCTGATAAATGCTGTAATCATCATCAAAGCTAATCACACAAAAGCTCAGAGGTTCAATAGGAAATTTACTTTAGTTATATACTTTCTTGTAGGTTCAACACAAAAAGAATCATCAAGAAAAATGTTCACATCTGAAAAATCATTTAAACATACATATAACTGCAAATACATTTAAAGAAAAGCAAATAGCCTAACCTCAAGTCCACCAAAATGGAATACTGTACCATCTAATCACTAAGTGATGCACTTCCATATGTAGTGTTATTGAATGATCTCTAGGATCAATTATACTCTTAAGCTGTAAAACAGAGTGTGTAGTGTGCAATCATGGTGCCATGTGTGTATTTAAAAGCATGTTATGTTTAGGCTTATATATGCTGAAAGTACCAGGAAAGATACACAAGCAGGAAACAGTATTTACCAATAAAGAGGGAAGCTATGTGGCTGGAGGGTAAAGAGGGAAAACTTACTACATATTTTTTGGAAACTTTTGACCTTTATACCATGTCTAATTAACACCTCTAAATAAAATAATGTAATGAGTTTTCACTCTCCCCAACCCTTCCCACACACACATAATAAAAGAAATTTAAGTACTCACTAAAGGACCTCTCTACACTTCATCTTCATCCCTCCTTTCAAGTAAACTGCTTCAGTATGTCAACCTTAAAATCATGCACTAATTATCTGATTATGACAGACTCATATTTTATACTATTCAGAAGGCTGTTAATAACGACAATGGACATCGAATGATTGCCCTTGGAAGAAGCAAGACAGCAGCATCGGGTAGCAGAAATTTATTACTAAGTTGACATTAAAATCTTTAGGGATAAGGAAAATTACAAACCTTTTCCCAGCAAATCCAAAAAATAGCATCAAAAAAAAAATCCCAATACCCTTCAAAAACAGCACAAAAGATCTGTAAAAATCTACAAAATGCGAAGTAAATGATACTACATGGAGACATAGTTACATCAAGTAGTATAGTGACTTAATCCTTACAGAGGCCCCTAAAATGTCAGACCTGGACTACCTCACACTTTCTACAGAAGACACAACAGGAGGAGCGGGCTGTGACCTTGTAATGGCACACACACACTCTGCCCTGTGCTTCTGTACCCTTCTTTCCCTCCCTTCTTCTTTAGTAGCCAGCCCAAAGCCTCCATGCGTGCCCTTAAACTCCACTGGGGGAATATACTAGGCCAAGGAAATATCCTCTCCGGATTCCCTGGCAAAGCCCTTTCAACCAAAGAAAGGATCACGACTGGAAGAACGATAACAAGGTTTGCCGAAAGACAGAAAGTCTGTGCGAGGGGATGCAACTGGGGTAAGAGAGAGGCCCATGTCTGTGATGGTGTCTAAAGAAGAGGGGCTGACAGATGTAGAGAGTTAAAAGCATCATGAAATAAACTATCTTAATGCCGTGATGGGCTGGGGAAGAGCGTGGCAATGAGCGACCTGTGAGGGGGGTCTGCGACGATGGATTGGTGTGGGGGGAAGGGCAGGAAGGGGGGCGCAATAGACCAGGGGGGAACCGTGACTGTCTCAGGGGCGCTGTGGTCGGGCCAGCTCATTTGAGGGTGTAGCGGGGTCTGGAGACTCCATGAAGGGTCCTAAGAAAGTCTGAGGGGGTTCTAGTGGAGTTGGTTGGGGGAGAGGGGACCGTGACAGACTCGCCGGGGAGGTTGAAAGGCCAGCATAATGTCTGGCCAATGGAAGAAAGGATGGGTGGGATCTACTGGGAACCGAGGAGCGTGATCGGGTGTCTGGGAGACTCCGGGCAGACCCGCTAGCGGGGCGTCTCCGCTGGGGCGGGGCGGGATGGACTACCAAAGCCAAAGAGGGAGATTGGGACGTGGGCCGGGCCAGGCGGCAGGGCCGCAGGGCGGCTTGGGCGGATCTTACCTCAGGCCCCTCCGCTGTGGCCACCACAGCCCCCTCCTCTTCGACGAAAGCCACTTCCCACTCTCGGCCCCAGGGTCAGGCCAGAGGAAGCAGCAGAAGCCGTGGCCAACGAGGGTCAAACGGTTCCAGGAGGGTGGGCCCGGCTGCCTCAGGGTCGGAGCAAGCAGCCTCCGCGCATCCCCCGCCCTGTCAGAGAGGCTCCGCCCGGCCTAGGCAGGCACATCCCCCGCTGCACCCCGCCCAGAAAGCACGCGTTGGACCGCCGCTTCAACCGCTGTCGCTCCTTCTCCCGGCGCGCGGGTACAGCCTCCACAGCCTCTCAAGGTCCTGCCTGGACTCTACAGCCACCGCTAACCGCTGCCGCGAAACCCGTCAGCTCCGGCCCGCGCGCCCCCGACCTCGCGCACGCGACCCCGCCCCGCGCAACAGCTCGGAGGCAAGCAGCGCGCGCACTCACCTCCCACGCCCCCTACCGCCCGCCGGGACCGGCCCCGCCCGACCGCGTCTCCGCACGTGACACCACCAGAGGGAGCTGCGTGCGCCTGCGCGGACACGCCCCATTTCTTCCGTCTCAGGAGGCCCCGCCCCAACTCTTCTTCCTCACCTTACGGCAAAGCTGGGGACTCTTCCCAGCCTGTTCTTTCTACTCGGGAGGAATGTCGCAAGTTTGAGGAAGAAAATTCTGGATTTGCGACCTTAACTCTCGCTTTCCGGCCAATACAGAGGTGCTTGAAATTTAGTTGGAGTGGTGAAACCCCGGGCAGGTAAGAAGGCGCTTCCTTATTTCGATTAGTCTCAGTTTGCCTTGCTTGTGGCTGCTTTGTCTCCCACGTAGACTCTGGCGAATCCGTACCCCCTCCCCATTCTGGCTCTAGGTTCTCAGCGCCGCCCTCCATAGCCCCCGCCCCTTCAGTAGTCATACCCGCCCCCTCTCCCAGGTCTCCGCCCCCGACCTTCGTTTCCAGATCTTCCTCCCCATTCATTCTTCAAACTTTCACTGAGTTGTTTCCATGTCTTAGGCTCCAGAAAGTCACAGGCGAATGAGATAGTCCCAGCGTTCTGAAGTGCTGTGTAATATGGGAACCGTTGAGAGAATCCGCGGTGGTAGCACAGTCAAAATCATAATATAAACAAAGCATAGAATGTTCTCTGGGCACATAAGAGGGGGCCCTCATCGTGAGGAAGCGCTTTCCAAGGTGACCTTTGGGTCACTCTTAAAGGACTTGTATTAAAAGACTAGTCCGCACCTGCTGGGCAAAGAAATGGAAGAAGAGGTAGAAGCAGAGAGACTAACGAATGCAAAAACGTATGACATCTTTGGCCTGGAAAATTAACAAGTTAACGAATGTAATGTAGTTGGTGGTACCCATACTGAAACATCGTTTTAAAGGGGGATGTAAAGAGGGAAGAAAAGGTGGCCTCTTTTTTAAGATGGGAAACTTTTAGGCATAAAAATTCAATTGGATGGAGAATTCAAGGGTGAGGGAGGATATTTACTTTATCAAGATTTGGTGGGGGGAAGGGTGCAGAGCATTAATGGCTGATTAGTAATTCTCAACCTTGTATGCACATTATAATCAACTGGAAAGGTTTTTTTTTTAAGATTTATTTTTTATTTATTTATCATCCCTCCCCCGGCCCCTTGTCTGCTCTCTTGTGTGCATTGGCTATGTGTTCTTCTGTGTCCACTTGCATTCTCAGCGGCACTGGGAATCTGTATCTTTTTTTTCCATTGCGTCATCTTGGTGCGTCTGCTCTCCGTGTGTGCAGGGTCACTCCTGAGTGGGCTGTGCTTTTTTTTTTTTTTTTTTGCACGGGGTGGCTCTCCTTGGAGGGTGCACTCCTTGCTCATGAGGCTCCCCTATGCGGGGGACACCCCTGCGTGGCATGGCACTCCTTGCACATGGCAGCACTGCACCTGGGCCAGCTCACAACGTGGGCCAGGAGGCCCTGGGCTTAAACCCTGCACCTCCTATATGGTAGGCGAATGCTCTATCAGTTGAGCCACATGGGAAGCCACATGCTTCCCTGGAAAGGTTTTTTTGGTGGGTTTTTTTGTTTGTTCGTTTGTTTTCATTTTCTGTTTTTTTGTAACTATAAACCAGGTTAAACAAGTTAGGCCCCAGCCTGCAGCACTTTTTTAAAGCTCCCCAGGTGACCCCACGGAATTGAGAACCACTGAAGAGAAAAAAGAAGCTGAGGGAGTTGGCTCTGAGATTTAAGATAAGGTCAATTGATGAAAGAGAGAGAGTTGGGGGTGGGATGAGAATCTTGAGCAGTTTAAAGGTTTGAGTAACTGCTCTGGAAAATGAGAGAAGCTGCCTTGCCTTTCCCTTCAGCAAGCTCCATCCCTCAATCTTACTCAGATCCACCTCAGTTACCATATCATCTTTCTTCTCCTCTTCCCTTCATAGAGCTCAAGGGCCATCCCCATTTCTATCCTCAGAAAGATCAGAGCTAAACCAATTTGTGAGATTCAGAGACAAACATCCATTCCCCTAGAGATTACTACACACCATGTCTTGCCAGTTTAGAATCTGTCCTTTATTCATTTCATCAATCCTTTTAAAAGTACCACTATAACTGAGAAGTGAAAGAGAAAAGTATTTAAGATACAGCACTATTACAAGGGACCATGTAACACAGCAAACCATGTGGTGGATGATGGACTATGGTTAACAGTACAAATCTGAGAGCATTCTCTCATGAACTATAACAAATGTACAACACTAATACATGGTGTTAATAATACGGAGGGTATGGAAAAATACACCAAATGTAACCTATAGACCATAGTATTTTAATGATGTTCTTTCATAATCTATAACAAATGTTCTACAACAAAGAAAGGTGGAGGGGTGATGTATGGAAATTATGCATGCATGATTGTGTTATAAGCTCACAACTTCTCTAATAAATAAATACGACCCTATTAGATCACAAAGTTTTGGGGGAAACAGACCTGTAATGAAGAAGAGTACACTTGGCAGGCCGAGAAGAGGCAAGCCCAGGAGGGTGCATGGCTACTGTCCATTAATTAGGGTTAATCAAAAAACCTGTCTATCTGCCTCTGGATGAGAGAGTTACTGTTGTTTCTTTTAGCTAGAACATAGTATGGTGAATCGGGGTAGGACAGAGATGAAACTGATAAAGTGGGGTGCACATAGATTATGAGGAGCCTTATATTCAATGCTAAAGAGCTTAGATTTCGTAAGCAGTTAATAGGTATAAATGATAAAGGTTCTTAGTCTTTTTTATGCCATTGGCCTCTATGGCAGTCTGACCTATTGATCCTGTCCCTGAATAATGTTTTAAATTTATAAAATAAAATATAGACATATAAAGGAACCTACATTTATTTAAACAGTTTTAAAAATATTAAAGCATGTGTGATAGTTATGTGTTTCCTTGTGCATTTTAAATAACATCTAATAGTAAGTCTAATTATTTAATTTCAAAGTAATGATGAGTATAAATCATATTTTGAGATATCTGCTGCAGCTAGACTATGATGTGAAAATCTCAGAGCTTCCTATTGGTGACAAGAGTACAGTACTGCCGTTACTGCTATGGCTTATTGCCTACACTGAAAATGGAAGAAAATGCTAAATTTCAGCTAGAGATTATTGAAAATAAAGGTATAATTTTTTCCAGACCAAGTTCATAGAACCCTTAAATTGTATCTACAGCCTGGGTTTTAAGCAAGAACATGATAAATCAAATCTGTGTTTGAGAAAGGTATTAGAACAGTGTTCACTTCCCAGTCACTCTATTGGAAGGCAGTCAGGCTCTTTTCTCGGCTTCTTCTGTATAAACCTCAAGGGCAGCAACAGTACTAGTCAGCTACTGCCTAATAACCTGGACCTGCATGGACGATGAGCTATGGGGTATATAAACATGTAAGAGCAGTACTAGGAAATAAATCAGGAACGGTAGATTGGGACTTCTTTTCTGGAAATCATTGAATGCCAGACTATAATTTGTATTTAATTTGATAGACTATAAAAAGATGTTAAAATTTTTGGAGTAGAATAATGTAGAGTTCTGTTTGAAAAATTAATCTAGTAGTAATATGTAACTTAGATTTTCAAAGGAGAGGATAGGAATGAAGAAAGTAGACCAAAAACTAAATTTTTAAACTAAATTTTATCATAAAGTGATCTCTAAAGAGATTTCTGGGTTATTTTAGTTCTCCATTGTAACTAGACAGTCTAATGACACACAGATTGGAGTAAATTACATACCATTCTACAGAGATATGCACACCAGTGTGAGGGACAGTTAGCACTCTATATAGTTAATCAGCCAGCCGATTCTTTTATTTTATAAATAATAATGTTAGTACTTCTGATAAGACAATGGCATTACTACACATTTGATTCCCAAATGTTGGTAAGGCCTTCCTTGGTCAAATTCCATCTGTACCTCTGATCCTACATTTCTGAAATTTTAGGTCATGACTTCTCTTGCTTTGCCAATCACTTTAACCTCTTGGATAGGTAAAAATGTATTAACAAGCAAAGGAAAAGTCTGCAAGGCCCAAGTAACCCATATCCTTGAATACTGATAAATACCATACTATATAAAAGCTTACTACCCAAATCCCAGCAAGTTCTCAAATTGTATGTTTTTTTTTTAAATTTGAAAAAAAATTGAATTTGGAGGTTCAAGTATTACTAATGCAAATGAATAACCTAAAGTTACTTAGCTTTCTGAACCAAATTCTCTGAGAGGCCACATATTACTTCAGCATGACTGGCCTATACTGACTTTCTGTCCATCTAATGATTAAAGACCAAATAGGCGGTGATGTAATTCAACACAGACTGAAAATCAAGTTTATACAGAGCTTGAAGTTCATCTATCTATCCGGTTTTTGCTTTGCTCTCTCTCTTTTTTGGGGGGCAGCGGTAGAGGAGAGTTCTATCTGTAAAGCAGAGAGAATATTTGCAACTTTTAAGAGCTCTTTAAGACTTGTTATTACTAATTTTAAAATCTCAAAGTTATTTTCTCTGGCTTCCAATTAAATGTCTATCTCTTCCCATAATCATCTTTTGTAAAAGCGCTATGTCATGGTCCTGATACTTAAAAAAAAAAAAAAAAAAAGTCCTGATTTTAGTTTTTATTTTGTGCACCTGAATTATAGGTTTACAACCTTAGAACAGGAGCAGGTATGGCTCAAAACGTTGAGTGCATGCCTCCCAAATGGGAGGTCTCAGGTTCAATGCCGGTGCCTCCTGAAAAAAAACAACAAGCAAAACAAACAAGAAAACCAACTCAAGGAAATCAGTGTGGCTCAGTGGTTGAGTGCCAGCCTCCCACATATGAAGTATTGGGTTCAATCCCTAACCCCCGGTACCTTAAAAAAAAAATCCTTGGACCTTTCTTCAAAACAAGAGCTTGGGGATTTCTAGTCTCAGTTGGCTCTCATTACTTCACTACCGTTGTGGCAGTAACTTGGCACTTTACATTAGCAGCTAAGATAAATAATTGCTGGAAATGTTTAGTCCTACCAGTTAATACATAATTCAAAGTTAGATAATGCATCAGTATTTTTACTAATTAACACTTAAAGACAAATTGCTAAAGCGAACAGTGCTATCTATATCATCAGCCCCTGTTTTCCTATCAGTACTATACAATAAAACATTTCATCCATTTATTCATTAAATATTTATAGAGCACATATTTGAAAAACACGGGTCAGGAATTCGTAATAACAATTTGGCTCTTAACTATCTGTGAAAAAGCATTTGCCAAGATTTATAATTTACAGGACAAATAAGATTAAAAGATGATAGCTTTTTCAAACCCTTTCAAATAATGTGTTTGCATATAATTACCATATGCTCTGAACACAATTATTTATTTATGAAATCAGGTAGATTAGGACTGTAGCTTGTCCATATTGTTACTTTATGTACCAAAAATAATTCTTTCCATGCTTTTATAAAATATTATACTAGTGTTCTCATTAATTTTAATGGCCTCTCCACACACTATCCCCACCCCCAGTCATTTCAAATTTTGCAGTGGTTAAATTCATTTCTTAGGAAATTTCAAGCAAACTAGGTCAAAATAAGGAAAAGCTGCTGTTTACACCAAGTAAGGGAGAAAAAATTGGTAGACTGAGATTAAAATTCTTCTCATGATCAGTGACACCTTAGCCATTGATAGCCAAGGCTAGTAACAGAGCAGCAAGTGGGAATCCTTGGTACTAGAGGAAAGCCTGAAAGGTCACCTAGTGCATCTCCCTGACCTAAAACTTGTCTGAATGGATTTTATGTCAATAAAATTGCACCACGTGGTTTTTCTACTTTGAGAGCCATATTCCTCTATTTGTGAAATATTGATGTTGGAGAAATAGTGTTTAAATTTATAAATTACTTATGAAATTGAGAATTTTTCCTGTTTGTAAGAATTTTGTGTTTTTAGGAGTTTTTCAAAATTGTTTAACTTCTGTATTTTGTTCAGGAAAAGCATTCATTTACTAAACATACAGTTTGTCAGGCCCTGAATATACAAGGATGAATAAAATCTAATCTCTGCCTTGAAAAGGGATATATAAATCTTGATGGTAATTATACATGTCACTTTATGCAAATGTCTCTATGGTTTTACTTAGCATTAAGAGGAAACATTTAATTGAGGGAAATTGAAACAAAAAATTTTTAAAAAAACAAAAACACTCGAACTTCCTTCCTGAAAATATTTCTGCCTGTGTTGCCATGAAAAGCACATTCGGGCTTGTTTTTTGTGAAGTTGCAAATACACAGAAGTTGAATATTCTCTTCAAATTTTTTTAAACATCAGACTATTTTAAAATCTTTGTGTTTGAAGGTTTGTAGAAGAGATATTAGCTTACTTTGATTTTCTCCCAAACACAAGCAAAGAAAGTAGGATAAAGAAACATATATTTTAGGTCAGTGTAAAAGTGGGAGGTAGTACATCTTTTTTTCCCCCTAAAATGAAAATAGCTGTATTTTCTGGTTATGTGTTCATTACAAAAAGAAAGGAAAAACACAAAAACACAATATCAAAATATCAAAAGTTAGAAGGAAAAAATTAAACATTTAAAGGATATTTTTCCAGATTATTTTTCCTAGTATATTTTTATCATATTGTATAATTTTTATATAATCTTCCTTTTCACATTTCATGAATATCTTACTATGTAAATGAATTTATATCTACAGCTATTTTTTAATATAATAAATTTATTTTTAAGGAGGTTTTAGGTTACAGAAAAGTTACATCAAAAGTATGAGGGATTCCCATGTACCCCGCTCCCTCTCCGAAAATGTCCCCTATTTGTTTTTATGTAGCAGTACAATTTATTATGATGCATCCGTAAAAGCCACTCATTTTTAAAATGCACATTTAAAAAATGACTTATTTGTGGTAAGGACTAACCTACCTACAGTAATAATCTAAAAAATAAAACTGTCATATGGAAACCCTATTATTTAAATTTTTCTATCTTCTTTTTGAACATTCAGGTAGTTTCCAATTTTTCTATTATAGATATTGCTGTGGTGATCATACTTGTTAAACTCTTGCATATATCTTTAATGTTTCCCTTAAGATAAATTTCTAAAAGTGGAAATTCTACATATGTACATTTATTAAAATTTAAATATAATGGCTAATTATCTGCCAAAAAGCTTGTATTTATTTACAATCCTATCAGTAGTGAAGTACCCCTTTTCCCATAGTCTCTCATCAATACAGGATGAGGGGGAAATCTGGTGTTAACCAGTTTTTCTCGTGCTTACTAATCTGGTAGATGAAAAATGAAATCTTGTTTTAATTTGCATTTCTTGAATTATTGTAAGGTGGTAACTATCTCTTCATGGACTTTATTGGCCTATTGTGTGTTGTCTTAACCTCTGTTTTCTAATTTTTTTTTTACTTTTTAACTTATAAATTTTAACTCTATCTGAAATTAATTTGATATGAGGTAGGGATGTAACAATTTTTTTTCAGTCAGATGATGCCAAGTTATCCCAATGCCATGTGGAGAATAATCTGGAATATCCCAGACTTTAGTGCGAAAAACAGTATTTCATGCTCAAATGAGCTTGGGAAGAATGTGGATCCCCCCCAAAAAGTTAAATAGATTTCTTTATTGCAGAACTTTTTCTAGCTTCTAATATGCTATTGTGCGTAATGAATTACCAATGAGTTTTAGGATGTAGACTTTCCCTAACTTATTTGACCATGTAATGTTTTTTCTCTCAAGAAATACTTAATGAAAACCTATGGTATTGTGCTGTCCAATATAGTAACCACTTGTCACATGTGACTATTTAAATTTAAATTAATTAAAATTAAATACTCAGTTACTCAGTTACTCTAGCCACATTTCAGGTGCTCAGTACACGTGGCTGGTAACTACTGTATTGGACCTTACAAATAAAGAACATTTCCATCATCAGAGAAAGTCCTATTGGACAACACTGTAGAACACTATAGAGCATAGTGTTCAACAGAACATAGATTGGAACACCATGAAAACACCAAAGAAATCCATAACTCCCGTTGATTTGTAATGTCTCTATGATCATATTTTAAATTTCTAATATTTGCTTGGATACATTTCTGTGCTTTTTCATTGATTTGTCTATTACTGCTCTGATAACATATAACTAGTTGTGAGCCAAACTTCTGCATGTTTTCCCTGCAGAAATGAAGAATAAGTGTTGCATGAAGTAGGAAGTTATACTGGAAGGGATAATGAAGGCCCTTACTATTCTAAGAGTTTGTCAGTCTAAAATTTGTATACTAAACATTTCTCTCCAGAACATTTATATCATGTTGAGATCTATGCCTCATTATTCATTCATTTATTTTACAATTATATATAGAGTGTCTGCCTGACATGCACTGTTTTAGTTCCTGGGACTAGAATGGTAAACAAGTAGACAGGGTTCCTTGTTCCCTTATTCTAGTGTAGTTTATATTCTTGTTGGGGAGAGAGAGAGAATTAACCAACAAGTAAATAAATAAACAAGAAACCTATCAGATAGTCATGGGTGCTGTGCAAGGAATCAAAATTAGAAGATAGGATAGAGAGTGATTGACTGGGTGGCATCTTTATTTTGGCTTGTCAGGTAAGACCTCTGTGAGTAAGTGCTATTTCAACTGAGCTACCCAACAGAAGGAGCCAGCCATGTGAAGATCTAGGCAGAGAGAACAGCTTGTACACCAGCCCTTAGGAGAGAAAAGGCAGTGAATGTTTAAGGAATAAAAACAAGGTTGGTGTGGCTAGAGCTTAGTAGGTAAAGGGGAGAATAGTAAGAGATGAGATTGAGAGGTAGCTGGGGCCACATGATCAGGTAGGATTTTGCAAGTTATGGTGGGAAATTTGCATTTTTTCTTAAGTGTGACAGTGAATTACTAGAGAGTTTTAAGCAGGAGACCAAAATGACCTGAGCTAAAAATTTTCAACAATTACTCTGACAACTTATGGAGAATTAACTGGAGGCAATCAGTAGTGGAAATAAGGAGACCTTTTAAGTTAGATGAAGACGAGAAATGATTACGAATTTGACTAGGGTGATGATAGACAGGATAGAAAGCATTAGATTCAAAACATTCT
Source organism: Dasypus novemcinctus (assembly GCF_030445035.2). Classification (NCBI taxonomy): domain Eukaryota; kingdom Metazoa; phylum Chordata; class Mammalia; order Cingulata; family Dasypodidae; genus Dasypus; species Dasypus novemcinctus. The sequence goes on from NC_080675.1 coordinate 147,154,704, forward strand.
GGCTGTAGAATTGGCAAGACTTGTTATGGATCGATGTGAGGTATAAAGAAAATAGAAAACTCTGGGATGATATTTATATTTCATTATAGAGTAGTAGGTTCAATTTCAAGTCTAATTATTGCAGGCAAAATTGGCACAAAGAATACCCCCAATAAATATATTGTGACCAAATGCATAAATTTGCTTTTAATAAGTGCCTTGCTTCTATACACATTTAAGCTACTAAAGCACAAGCTTGTGCTCAGGCCTCTATTATCAGACTATCAGCTTCCTAAGAATTAGGCATTTATATTGCAGGTACATAAGCTCTGAGCCAGTAGTTAGGCTGTTCTACTGAGGTATCCAAACCTGCAGAATAGAGTGAATGAAGCAGAGAAAATCATCTGCCACAGGCACAAAGTTCTATGGAAATCTATATTTAATTTTAAAATTCATCCTGATTTTGCATTTTATTCTACAATATGTCCATATTTATGTTAATAGTAAAATATTTTAAGTTACTGGATTCCATTGCTTAGCTCTTTTTGCCCAAAGCTAGTAAAATTGAAGCACTAGTGGGAAGCGGCCATGGCATAAGCTATTGAGCTCCCATTTACCATATGGAGGACGTGGGTTCCATCCCCAGGACCTGCTGGTAAAAAAAAGAAAAAAGGCATCCCAGACCTGTGCAGAGAGTCACAAGGTCCCTGCAGGGTGAAGCGATACATCAAAAAAAAATGATGACACAACCAGATAGGAAAAAAATTGAAGCACTAGTAACACTGAAGCGCTAGAAAGATGTGCTGTGATTAGCCTAGTTTATTTATAGTACCTGCTGGCACCTACAGCCATGTATCCATTTTATAACCAAAAGGAGTATATGGTAGATTGAACTGTGTACCTCAGCTTGGACATGTTCTTGGACTTGGCCCAACCAGCTCTGGTAACTGTGAACCCATTGTAAATATGGTCTCTTGAAGATGTTACTTCAGTTAAAGTTTGGCCAATTTATTCATATTGTGCTTTAATCCGGATTACTGGAATCCTTTATAAATGGAAAGAGATTCAGACAGAGATAGAAAGCCATGGAAAGAAGCTGAAAGTCAAGGGAACCAGGAGAAGAAAAAGAGAAAACATTGCCATGTGAATTAACATGTGACCGAAAAGCCGAAGACCAAGGATCTCCCAACAGCCAGCCTCAGAAATCTACAATCTCCAGGGCGAAAGTAATGCCCTGCTGACACCTCAACTACAAGCTTCTCCTAGCCTCAAAACTGCGTGCCAATAACGTCCCATTGTTTAAGCCAACCCCTTATACAGTATTTGTGTTTTAGCACCTGAGAAGCTAAAACTAGGTAGATGGGGAACTGTAATTAGAAACTACTAACTTAGAATCTCCATTTAAAATGTGGGTATAACTGCTACACTTTGTAATATATTTTTAAAATATAGCCAGATAGGGAAGTATATGTGGCTCAAGCAGTTTGGACTCCCACGTACCACATGAGAGGTCCCAGGTTCAGTTCCTGGTGCCTCCTAAAGAAGACAAGCAAAACAGCAAGCTGACATGACAGGCTTGTATAGAGAGCTGATGCAACAAGATGATGTAACAGAGACAGAGCAAGGAAACTCAATGAGAGACACAGTGGGGAGTGGGGAGGGTACTCAAGTGTTTGGGTATCTCCCTCCCACATGGAAGGCCCTGGGTTTGGTTCCTGGTGCCTCCTAAAAAGAAGATGAACAGAGAACAGACAGCAAGCACAAAACAATGAGGCGGAGAGGGGGGATAATTTTTTTTTTTAATGATTTTTGTTTAAAAAATATATATATATATGTATATAAAACCACATCACTCTCTTCCATTATTTCAAGGGAGCCATTATGGAACTATTAGGGGAAAAAATTGAAAAGATAACAATTCTAGGATAGTATGTTTTCTGTTGGGCTTTACAGTAAAGCAAAATTACCTGGATCACTACTTCTTCATGTAACAACAACAGGTATGTTTCCTGAGAGGCCAAATAGTAAAGACTGTAGGCTTTGCAGGACACTCAGTCTGTCACAACTACTTAACCCTACACTTGTAGCTCAAAAGCAGCAGTAGAGAATATGTAAACAACATATTTACACTTTGTGTTCATAAAAAATGTATTGACAAAAGCAGACTGTAGACTAAATTTGACCTGTGTGCTATATAGTTCATTGACCCCTGGACTAGGAAGTAGGATTTTTTAGGACTTTTAAATATAATGACAGGATTTAAAATTTGGCAAAGATAACTTAGCCTTAGAATTAAAGAACGTAGAGCTGAAGGTAATGTTAAAAATCATAGAATCATGTAGAAAGTCTTAAAAATACAGGTGCCCAGAGATTTCTAGGGCAGATGGTAGAACAGGGAGCTCCCAAACTGAGTCCTTTTACCAAAACAATTATTAAACAGGCAGGAACTGTCTGAAATAACTATTTTGAAACTGCAGAGGCCCAGACAACACTGTACAGCATTCATGGAAATGCGGGAGGAAGAGGCTGATAAAATGCGATAAAGAACAGTAAATTGCTCTCTCCCAGCAGCAGCTACCAGTGCCCATCCCCCACTCTAGTGGAAAATCATTGTGGGGTCCAGTCCCTACTTGGCAGCTCCTGATAGAAAGGGGCATAATACTCTTCCCTAAGACCAAAGGTGTGCACAGCTGATCACTGAGCACGGTTTTTTGTTTGTTTGTTTGTTTGTTTGTTTGTTTTTCTCTCCCTTTTCCCCTCCCCCCCAGTTGTCTGCTCTCTGTGTTCATTCGCTGTGTGTTCTTCTGTGACCACTTCTATCCGCAGCACCAGGAATCTGTTTCTTTTTGTTGCATCATTATGTTGTGTCAGCTCTCCGTGTGTGTGTGTGCGCGGCGCCATTCTTGGGCAGGCTGCACTTTCTTTCGCGCTAGGCAGCTCTCTTTACAGGGCGCACTCCTTGCGCGTGGGGCTCCCCTACGCGGGGGGACACCCCTGCATGGCACGGCACTCCTTGCACACATCAGCACTGCGCGTGGGCCAGCTCCACACGGGTCAAGGAGGCCTGGGGTTTGAACCGCAGACCTCCCATATGGTAGGCAAACTCCCTATCCATTGGGCCAGGTTCACTTCCCACCTTTTTTTTAAAAAGCAGTTTTTTCTAGATGTGTTCACATAACCATACAATCTCTCAAAAATGTACAGTCAGTGGCTTTTACAATTATCAGTGTTGCGTTCTGCATTCATCACCACAGAACCTTTAAGAACAGTTTCATTACTTGGGGAAAAAAACTCCATACCACTTAGTAGTCACCTCTCAATCCCTCTATCCTTCCCCATCCCCACATAACTATTAGTCTAATTCCATCTTTACTAATTAAGTTATATTTGCATTTTATGTAAATGGTACATGCAATATGTAGTATTGTGTGTCTGGTTTTGTTCATTTAACATAATGTGTTTTGGTTTTGCCTGATATTCCCATCTTGTAATAATAACATATTATTCCGTTTCAAAGAAAAACAGTCTTATATATGCAGTGTTACCCATTTGCAGTATTACTCATATTTCATATGAGGTTTCACTGTTCTGTATAGTCCATTGTTACATTTTTAGCTTTCTTTCAGCAATATACATAACCATTGACTTTACCTTTCAACCACTGTCATCCCTGTATAATAGCACTACTAGTTACAAACACTGTGTTGTGCTCTTCTCTTCTCTATTTATTTCCAAAGATTTACAAACAACCTTTTTACCAGTTCTGCATAGTTTAACCCTCAGCTTTCCATTCCATAACCTCATTCTGTTTTCTGGTGACTGATATATTAGTTATTAAATCTGTGAGTTTACACAATATATTTAATTCATAATATCACAGTCATACAATATTTGTTCTTTTGTGCCTGGCTTACTTTATTCAACATAATGTCTTCCAGGTTCATCCATGTTGTTATATGCTTCACGACTTCATTTCTTCTTACATTTGTATAGCATTCCATCGTGTATATACAGCACAATTTGTTTATCCTTTCCTCCGTTGATGGACACTTGGTTGTTTCCATCTTTGGCAATTGTAAATAATGTCACTGTGGACATTGGTGTGCAAGTGTCTGTTCTTGTCACTGTTCTGAGGTTTTCTGGGTATATACCTAGTGATATTGCTGGGTCACATGGCAAATCTATATTCAACTTCATTAGGAACTGCCAAACAGGGGCTGTACCATTCTACATACCCAACAACAGTGAATAAGTGTTCCTATCTCTCCACATCCTCTCCAACACTTAGAGTTCACTGTCTTTTTAATAGTGGTCTTTTTTTTTTTTAACCAACTGAAGACTTTAAAGTGAATTTTGTGGTATGCGAATTACACCTCAATTTTTTTAATGTTTTAGAAAAGAGAAAAAAACTAAAGGCAACCAATCTTCTACTTGTTCTTATACCTGGGTTCCAATACTCCAGTAAAACCCCCCGGGCATAGGAACGGTGCCTGAACCAACCATACACTCCACTCGTCACTAGGGTATGAGTGTCTGACTTCTCATTTTGCACCATGTGGTTGAAGATGGAATCGACTGTAAACATGGCCGCCTTCCTCAGACATTCTCCATAGACTACCATCAGCAGGCCGGCGGCACTGAGCCAGGTGATCTGCTTCAGTTCTGTCCGAAAGATATTTTCCAGTGTGAACTCGATCCAAGAAGACAGGGCAGCTACAGTATACTCCAGGCTGTGATTCAGGAGAAAGGACTCCAAGGACGGACTTGGGGTTATTGGCTGCTATTGCTAAGTATTCAGAATACTGGAATAATGACAGAGCACATGTACCAGCCAAAGTGATTCCAGGAAGACTGGCCAAGACTTAGAAGCACACCGCAGCCAAAGACAAAGCCCAAGAAACAGGCGCGAATGGCTCTCAGGTAGCACCTTGAGCCGGCCACATAGAGCATCGACCACATAGAGCACCAGCCCCTGTGGGCCTGGAGGCCAGTGTGCATGAGCAGCAGCAGTGCAAGCACCAAGGCACGCAGCAGGAAGGTGGCGAGGCTGGGGCGCACCTCAAGCCCGGTGGAGCCCGCGCCGCACTGCCAGACAAGGCGGCGGAGCAGCAGGTGTGGCATAGCCCAGGGAAACTCGCCAACCGAGCCTCTGGTCATTCTAATAGATGTGAAATGATATCTCATTGTAATTTTGATTTGTATTTCCATAATCGCTAGTGATGTGATTTTTTTCACATATTTTTCACCATTTGTATTTCTTATTTGGACAAATATCTATTCAAGTTTTTTGCCTATTTTTCAATCAGGTCATTTGTCTTTTTATTGTTGAGTTGTATGACCTCTTTATATATCATGATATTAAACTCTTATTGGATATGTGATTTCCAAGTATTTTCTCAAGGTCAGGCAGTGAAAGTTCTCCCATGTTGCTCTTCTTTTTCAGAATGCTTTTGGCTGTTTGGGCGCACTTTCCCTTCCAAATAAATTTGGTAATCGCCTTTCTATTTCTGTAAAGTAGGCTGTTGGAATTTTGATTGGTATTGCATTGAGTCTATAAATCAGTTTGGATATGGATGTGATTAACATCCTAATGATATTTATTCTTCCAATCCATAAACATAGAAGGTCTTTCTTTTTTTTTTTTTTTTTTTGTCTTCTTTGATTCTTTTAGCAGTATTTTATAGTTTTCTGCATATGGGTTCTGTACATCTTTGATTAAATTGATTCCTAGGTGTTTGAGTCTTTTTGCTGTTACTGTAAATGGAATTCTTTTCCTGATTTCCTCCTCAGATTATTCAGTACTAGTGTACAGAAACATTACTGATTTATGCATGTTGATCTTGTATCCTGCCACTTTGCTGAACTAGTTTTATTAGCTCATAAGCTTTGTCATAGACATTTCAGAATTTTCTAAATATAGGATCATGTCATCTGCAAATAGGGAGAGTTTTACTTCCTCTTTTCCTATTTGGATGCCTTTTTTTTTTTTCTTTTCTAATTGCTCTTGCTAGAACTTCTAGTACAGTAATGAATGACATTTGTGACCCTGGGCGTCCTTGTCTTATTCCTGATCTGAGAGGGACAGTTTTCAACCTTCCACATTGAGTACAATGTTGGCTGTGGGTTTTGCGTAGATGGCCTTTTTGAGGAATTTTCCCTCTATTCCTATCTTTTGAAGTGTTTGTATCAAGAAAAAATGCTGTATATTATTTAATGACGTTTCTGCATTGATCGAGATGATCATGTGGGGTTTTTTCCTTCATTTTGTTAGCGTGGTATAGTACATTAATTAATTCTCTTGTGTTGAACTACCCTTGCAGACAAGGAATAAATCCCACTTGGTCATGGTATATAATTATTTTGATATATTGTTGTAGTCTATTTGCAAGTATTTTTGTTGAGGATTTTTTATGTTCTTTAAAGAGATTGGTCTGTAATTTTCTTTCCTTGTGTATGTTAATCTGCCTTTGGTATTATAATGATGTTGGCGTCATAAAATGTGTAGGGCACTTTTCCCACCTCTTTTTTTTTTTTTTTTTTTAAGATTTATTTTTATTTATTTAATTTCCCTCCCCTCCCCCGGTTGTCTGTTTTCTGTGTCTTTTTGCTGCATCTTGTTTCTCTGTCCGCTTCTGTTGTCGTCAGCCGCACGGGAAGTGTGGGCGGCGTCATTCCTCGGCAGGCTGCTCCCTCCTTCGCTCTGGGCGGCTCTCCTTATGGGTGCACTCCTTGCGCGTGGGGCTGCCCTACGCAGGGGACACCCCTGTGTAGCACAGCACTCCTTGCGCGCATCAGCACTGCGCATGGGCCAGCTCCACATGGGTCAAGGAGGCCCGGGGCTTGAGCTGCGGACCTCCCATGTGGTAGACGCCCTAACCACTGGGCCAAAGTCCGTTTCCCTTTCCCACCTCTTCAGTCTCTTCAAATGTGATTGGTTTGTTAAGTTCTTGTATCTCCTTTTTTCTTTTCTTTTTTTTTACATTTTATTAATTTATCATCTACCCTACCACCACCACCACCACCACCCGCCCTTGTTTGTGATTGTAGTCTGCTTGTCATCTTTTTAGGAAGCATCAGAAACCAAATTTGGGACCTCCCATGTGGGAGGGAGGTACCTAATCAGTTGAGCCACCTCTACTCACATGTATTTCTTATAAAGTCAGTTTAGGTTGCTTGTGCTTTTCTAGGGATTTGTGCATTTCATCTAGGTTGACTAATTTGTTGGCATACAGTTTCTCATAATATCCTCTTACGATCCTTTTTATTCCTGGGGGGGTCAGAAATCCTCCCTTTCATTTCTGATTTTATTTATTGGCATCTTCTCTCGTTTTTCTTTGTTAGTCTATGTAAGGATTTGTCAATTTTATTGATCTTCTCAAAGAACCAGCTTTTGGTTATGTTGATTTTCTCTATTGTTTTTTGTTCTCTAATTCATTTATTTCTGTTCTAATGTTTGTTTCTTTCCTTCTGCTTGCATTGGGAAGAGTTTGCTGTTCTTTTTCTAGTTTTTCCAGTTGTTCAGTTAGATCTTTGATTTTAGCTTCTCCTTTTTTAACATAGGCATTTAGGGCTATAAATTTCCCTCACAGCATAGCCTTTCCTATATCCCATAAGTTTGAATAAGTTGTATTCTCATTTTCATTCGTCCCAATATACTTACTAATTTCAGTTACAAAATTTCTTCTTTGACCCACTGGTTGTTTAGGAGTGTGTTGTTTAACCTTCATACATTTGTGAATTTTCCCCTTTCCCATCTATTATTGATTTCCAGTTTTATTCTATTATGATCTGATAACATGCTTTGTATAATTTCAACCCTTTTTATGTTTATTGAGACCCACCTTGTAACCTAATATGTAGTCTATTCTGGAAAAAGATGAGCACTTGAGAAAAATGCATAACCACAGACTTGGGATGCAATGTTCCATATATGGCTGTTAGGTCTAACTTCTTTCTCATACTGTTAAAGTTCTCTGTTTCCTTGTGATCTTCTGTTTAGTTGTTCTGCCTAATTATCTGAGTGGTGTGTTGAAGTCTCCAAATGTTATTGTAGAGATGTCTGTTTCTTCCTTCAGTGTTGCCAGAGTTTGCCTCATGTGTTCTGGTGCACCCTGGTTAAATGCATAGATATTTGTGACCGTTATTTCTTCCTGGTGGATTGTCCCTTTTTATTAATATATAATGGCCTTCTTTATCTCATCACTTTTTTGCATTTAATGTCTGTTTTGTCCAAAATTAGTATAGCTACCCCTGCTTTTTTAGGTTGCTGTTTGTGAAGTATCTTTTTCCAACCTTTCACTGTCAGCCAATTTTGTATCCTTGGGTCTAAGATGATTCCCTTGTAGGCAGCATATGGATGGCTCTTTTTTTTTTTTTTAAGATTTAATTTATTTATTTCTCTCCCTTTTCTGTGTCTATTTGCTGCGCGTGTTCTTCTTTGTCCGCTTCTGTTGTTGTCAGTGGCACAGGAGTCTCTCTTTTTTTTGTTGCATCATCTTGCTATGTCAGCTCTCTTTGTGTGCAGCGCCATTCTTGGGCAGGCTGTACTTACTTTTGCACTGGGCGGCTCTCCTTACAGGGCACACTCCTTGCGCATGGGGCTCCCCTATGCGGGGACACCCCTGCGTGGCACGGCACTCCTTGCGCGCATCAGCACTGCACGTGGGCTAGCTCCACACAGGTCAAGGAGGCCCGGGGTTTGAACCGTGGACCTCCCATGTGGTAGACGGATGCCCTAACCACTGGGCCAAGTCCACTTACCATCTCATATTTTTTTAATCCATCCTGTCAGCCTATATCTTTTGATTGAGAGTTTAATCCATTCATATTCAGTGATATTACTGTAAATGCATTATTTCTACCATTTTATTCTTTGGTTTTCATATATATTATTTTCATCTTTTTACTCTTTTGATTATCCTGTCTGCTAGTCTTGCCTTCTGCACTCCAAGGCTCCAAGCTTCTCTCACCTTTTTCTTTGGGAATGTAAGGCTCCCTTTAATGTGTCCTGCAAAGATGGATTTTTTTTTTCATGAGCTCTCTTAGTTTCTGTTTATTTGTGAATATTTTAAACTCACCTTCATATTTGAAGGACAGTTTTGCCAGATAAAGAACTCTCAGCTGGCAATTTTTCCCTTCTAGTACCCTAATTATATCATACTACTGTCTTCTCACCTGCATGGTTGGGGCACTTTGAGATTATTTATGAAACCAAAATAGAAAGATTATGTTTAAAAGCTAATCCACAAAGATAGTTGGTAAATTTTCTCTGAGTGTGATACCCTTTGATTGCATTAAGTTCAGCTAAAAACCCATTTCTTATTACACATGCTAAAATGCAAAGGCATAAAAATAATGATAAATCTGTGTTTTATTTAGAGAGCTATAAGAAAAGTATTTGTGCATACTATTCAAGTTATGTTGATACCAAACCAAATATAATTGTTACATATTTAGGATGTTAAATTTTAACTCCATGTTGACTACAATGAAGAGAGATGAAAAATATATCCAGATAGAAATGATAAGTCACTCAGTATGGCACAGCACAAGAAAGCAAATAAATATAAAAGTAGACTGTAACAGAAGTGAGGGCCAAAGAAACGTTTAAGACTTACAAAGGCGGGAAACGGACTTTAGCCCAGTGGTTAGGGCGTCCGTCTACCACATGGGAGGTCCGCAGCTCAAGCCCCGGGCCTCCTTGACCCATGTGGAGCTGGCCCATGCGCAGTGCTGATGCGCGCAAGGAGTGCTGTGCTACACAGGGGTGTCCCCTGCGTAGGGGAGCCCCACGAGCAAGGAGTGCACCCATAAGGAGAGCCGCCCAGAGCGAAGGAGGGAGCAGCCTGCCGAGGAATGACGCCGCCCACACTTCCCGTGCGGCTGACGACAACAGAAGCGGACAGAGAAACAAGACGCAGCAAAAAGACACAGAAAACAGACAACCGGGGGAGGGGAGGGAAATTAAATAAAAATAAATCTTTAAAAAAAAAGACTTACAAAGGCTAAATAGCAAAATGACAGAAGAAACATCTATATTATCAGTAGTGATTTTGAATGCAAATGGTTTAAACTCTCCAGTCAAAGACAGATTGGCCTAATGGATTAAAAAAGCATGACCCAAGAATATGCTGTCTGAAACAGACTCATCTTAAAGTGAAGGGTACAAGTAGGTTGACTGTGAAAGGATGGCAAAAAATATATGCCAAGCAAGTAGTAACCAAAAGTGATACTAAGGGAAGCAAATTTGGGCCAACGGATAGGGTGTCTGCCTACCACATGGGAGGTCCAATGTCCAAGACCCAGGGCCTCCTGACCCATGTGATGAGGTGGCCCATGTGCAGTGCTGATTAGCGCATAGAGTGCCGTGCCACGCAGGGATGTCCCCCATGTAGGAGAGCCCCACGCACCAGGGATCCGCCCCATCAAGAGAGCTGCCCAGCACAAAAAAAAGTGCATCCTGCCCAGGAATGACGCTGCACACACACAGAGAGCTGACGCAGCAAGATGACACAACGAAAAGAGACACACATTCCTGGTGCCGCTGACAAGAATACAGGCGGACACAGAAGAACAAACAGTGAATGGACACAGAGCGGACAACTGGGGAGGGGGTCAGGGAAGGGGAGAGAAATAAATAAAAAATAAGTCTTTTTTAAAAAACACAAAAGTGATACTAATATCAGATAAAATAGACTTTTAAGTGAAAAACACTTATGGGACAAAGAGCGTCATTACATACTGATGAAGGGGATAGTTCAACAGGAAGATGTAACAGTTATAAGTAATACTCACCTAACAGCAGAACCCCAAAATGTATGAAGCAAATACTTACAGATGTGAAGGGAGAAATTAATGGTTCTACATTAATACTAGGAAACCGTAACACACCACTTTGAATAATGGGTAGAACATCTAATCAGAAGATCAGTAAGGAAGTACAGAACTTACTAAACCAACTAGACCTAACAGACAAATTGTACAAAATGAAAACAGAATCCATATTCTTCTTGAGTATATATGGATCATTCTCCTTGTGTTGGGTGGCAGAACAAGTCTCAATAAATGCAAAAACATTGAAATCATACCATGTTTCAACAACAGTGGAATGACAGAAATTAATAACAGTGAGACAGTTAGTGTTGGGGTTTAAGATGTATTTAGGGGATTTGAATCTCTGGACTGACAATGTGATAGCCAGGTCCTGAGCCTCAATAGACTCCAGCACCTACAATCTGATTCATTGGACTCACCACACTCAGCTAAGATGGAGTTGAAGAAGGACAACCACCACACCATGGAGCCTAGAGTGATTACAACTGAAAGTGGGAGGATTGCATCCAGCATCCATGTGGAATCTGAGCCTCCTCTTGACATAGAGATGCAATGGACACAACCAATCCAATGTCCACATAGAAAAGGTGGCATTGGATTGGGAAAAGTGGACATGGTGGCTGATGGGTATGGGGAAAGGCAGGAAGAGATGAGAGGTGGAGGCGTCTTTGGGACATGGAGCTGCCCTGGATGGTGCTTCAGGGGCAATCACCGGACACTGTAAATCCTCACAGGGCCCACTGGATGGAATAGGGGAGAGTATGGGCCATGATGTGGACCATTGACCATGAGGTGCAGAGGTGCCCAAAGATGTACTTACCAAATGCAATGGATGTGTCATGATGATGGGAATGAGTGTTGCTGGGGCGGGGAGAGGTGGGGTGGGGGTGGTGGGGTTGAATGGGACCTCATATATATATATATATATATTTTAATGTAATATTATTACAAAGTCAATTAAAAAAAAATAACAGTAAGAAATGGAAAACTCACAAATATGTAGAAATTAAACAACATACTCTTAAACAAATGGGAAATAAGGAAATCAAAAGCACAATTAGGAAATATATTAATGAAAATGAAAAAACTACATACCAAAACTTACACAGTGCAGCAAAGGCAGTCCTGAGAGGGAAATGTATAGCTCTAAAAGCTTACATTAAAAAGAAGAAAGACTTCAAATCAGAGACCTAACCTCAAAACTGGAAGAAATAGATAAAGATAAGCAAACAAAACTCAAAGCAAGCAGGAGGAATGAAATAACAACGACTGGAGCCATGATAAATGAAATTGTTTCAAAAAATAGAAAATCCGCAAAACCCGATGGTTCTTTGAAAAGATAAAAATTGACAAACCTTTACCAAGCCTGACAAAGAAAAAAAAGAGATACAAATAGCAAAAATCAGAAATATAAAGGGGAATGCTACTACTGGCCCCACAGAAATAGAAAGGACTGTGAGTGGACACTATGACAACTGTATGCTAATAAATTAGATAACCTAGATGAAATGAACAAATTCATAGAAACATACTACCTACACTGACTCAAGGGAAAAAATTGAAGCTCTCAACAAATCAGTTATTAGTAAAGAGATTGATTCAGTCACATAAAATCTTCCAACAGAGGAGGGGCAAGATGGCAGCAAATTAAACATCTCCAAAAGGTAGCTCATCCTACAGTACAGTTAGTAATCACCTTAAGCTACCTAAAGCACTTGTTTGGGGGTCCCAGGAGACCAGAAGAGCATCCTGTAGCACCCTTGGAAGAACAGAAAGGAGAGTGCCCATCTACAGTGAAGATTCATGAGTAGAGCACTCCATACCACAGAGGCCAGTGCCCATCTCCCACTGGCAGTGCAAGATGCCTGGGGAGCTAATCCCTGGCTGGGGTTGAAAGCTCCATTTCCCATAAATGGGAGGAAGAGATGGCCAGGCACTGACTTCAGCTACTGATCAATAAATTCAGCTGGCTGAAGTCCAGTCCTAAGAACAGCTAATGCTTGAACCTGTCCAAATCAGAAAGAAGCCAGTAGCCTCTTCCATTTTAACTGCCCCAGGCATGAGGGGAAGCAGGGCTCATCAAAATTCACAGTGACAGTAGGAACAAGCTTTTTTCCATTCAGATTGGATTGCATCTCTAGCCTGGACTCCAGCGCCTCTGGCCTCTCTAGACAACTGTAGTTGCTTTCAGACTGCAAGGACTAGACTGTTGGGTAAATATGCCTCCATCCTCACCTCAGATAGAATGGGGTAGAGATGCAGTGTTTTCTCAGCTTCTCAAGGCAACTGCAGCTGCTTTCAGCCTGCACAGACCCTAGACTGTTAGACACAACTGTGGCTACATCCCTGCCCCTAACCGGGCAAGGAAGTGGGACAGTGTTCCCTTAGCCTCTCTGGGCAACTGCAGCCACTTTCAGCCCACACAAACCAGAATATTAAACATATCTGTGGCTCCATCCCTGCTTCCAGCAGGGAGGAGGAGGGACAATGCTGCTTCTGCCTTTCCAGACAGCTGCATTCACTTTCAGCCCACACAGACAAGATTGTTGTGCATACCTGTGGCTCCATTCCTGCCCCTGGCAGAGCAAGAGGGGGACGAGTCCTTCGCCATTCTATCTGGGCAACTGCAATCAGTTTTGACCACCATGACTTAGTTTGCTGCCCATATTTGCAGCTCCATCCTCCTTTCCCCCCCTCCCCCCCCGCCCAGGCAGGGGAGTAAGAGGAGTGGAGCTTCATCAGTGTCTTCTGGCAACTACAGATGGTCTTGACTTGCACAGCTTGGATTACTGCACAGGACTGTAGCTGTGACCCTACCCCTGGCGAGGGAGAAAGGTGGTAGAAGCTTCAGCAGTTCCTGCGACAATGGAGGCATCTTGGCCTCCACAGCTTACAGTACCAACTGTATCCTCAGCCCCTACTCCAGAACTAGCAAGGGATAAAGAACAAATGAACAGATGAAAAAGAGTGGAAAAAACTCAAATTGGCTAAAAACGAGCCACTATAAATTTCCAAATTAAGTTAAGCCAAGTATCAAAGAGGGGCTGTAGCACAAAGCCAATCAAATAGCCCTAAACGAAAGAGAGAAAGTGAACCAGTATTTCCGGCTTTGCAGGAAATACCAAGGAATGTGCTACTGGCAGAAAAGAAGAGACAGAATAGATAGGCTTGGAAGAGAGTCTAGAAGTGAAGATTTTATCAGTAAAAGTAATTAGAAGTGTAAAAAGAGTGGTAAAGATAAGATGTGGAAGATAAAACCCAAAGGTCAAAATCGGTGAAGAACTGGCTTTACAGTAATAACATTGAATGTTAATTAAACTCCCCACTCAAAAGCACAGACTTGTGAAATGGATAGGAAAATATGAGCCATCTATATGCTATCTATAAGACACTCACCTTAGACCCAAGGACACCAACAGATTGAAAGTGAAAGGAAGGAAAAAGATGTTGCACACAATGCGGTAACCAAAAAAAGCTGGAGTAGTGTGATACTTTGAGATTATCTATGAATCCAAAAAGAAGAAATTGTATTTGTAAACTAATATTCCTGTGAGTGTGATACCCTTTGAGTGCATTAAATTCAACTGAGAGGTCTTTGATTAGTTTACCTATTAAGATTAGCAATTTTGATTTGACTACATCAGAGGGCATGACTCAGGTTCAGTCCCTACCCTCTTGCTGGGTCTGATATAAATGGATACTTAGTCAAGACGACACAGAAAAGAGAGAACTTGTTCATTTTGATCCAGCCATGTGATAGAAGAAGAAGGTTCATACAGCTAAAGCCCCCGGGAGACATGGACCATTTGCCTGATAGCTTATAGCTGACCTTGGGAAGAGAGCCAAGACTGATAAAAGAAGCCCTGAGAGATGAGCCCTATGCCAGGCTGCAGTCAAGATTGGTTAGGAAAGTACCTCTTTTGGTACCTTGAGTTGGACTTTCCACAGCCTTGGGACTATACGTTTTTACACCAAGTAAATACTCTTTATAAAAGCCAACAGATTTCTGGTACTTTGCATTGGCACCCCTTTGGCCTACTGATGCAAGTAGCTATATTTACATTGGGTGAAATAGACTTTAAAAGCAAAGCTGTTCCTAAAGACAAGGAAGGACATTTTATATATATATAATATATATATGTATATATATAATATTTATATATAAAAGTAAATAAAAGGGGCAATTCACCAGGAAGAAATAACAATTATAAATGTATATACACCTAACCAGGATGCCCCAAATTATATGAGGCAAATACTGTCAAAACTCAAGGGAGAAGTAGATATCTCTATAATAGTAGTTGGAGTCTTCAGTATACCATTCTTATCGTTGGGTAGAATATCTTTACAGACAATCAATAAAGAAACAGCTTGAATAATATGATAAAGGAAATAAACCTCTAATAGACATATACAGAACTTTGCACCCCAAAACTGCAGGATATAGATTCTTCTCAAGTGATCATGGATCTTTTTCCAGGATAGAGCACATGTTGGATAATAAGACAAGTCTCAATAATTTAAAAGATTGAAATAATACAAAGCACTTTCTCTGATCATAATAGAATGAAGTCGAAAATCAATAACAGACAGAAAAAGGGAAAATTCACAAATATAGTGAGATTAAACAACACACTCTTAAATAATCAGTGGGTCAAAGACATGCAAGAAAAATCAATAAATACTTTGAGGTGAATGAAAACAAAAACACAATATACCAGAACCTATGGGATGCAGAAAAGACGGTGATGGGAGGGAAATTTATAGCCCTCAATGTTTACATTAAAAAAGAAGAAAGATTGGCGGCGGACTTGGCCCAGTGGTTAGGACGTCGTCTACCACATGGGAGGTCCACGGTTCAAACCCCAGGCCTCCTTGACCCGTGTGGAGCTGGCCCATGTGCAGTGCTGATGCACGCAAGGAGTGCCGTGCCACGAAGGGGTGTCCCCCACCTAGGGAAATAGGGGAGCCCCACGCGCAAGGAGTATGCCCCGTAAGGAGAGCCGCCCAGCGCGAAAAAAAGTGCAGCCTGCCCAGGAATAGTGCCGCACACACGGAGAGCTGACACACAAGATGACACAACCAAAAGAAACACAGATTCCAATGCCGTGTCGCTGACAATAGAAGCAGACAAAGAAGACGCAGCAAATAGACACAGAGAACACACAACTGGGATGGGAGGTGGGGGGGGTGGGGAGAGAAATAAATAAATGAATAAAAATCTTAAAAAAAGAAAGAAATTGCCCAGAGAACTTGGGCAAAAAATAAATAAGAAGAAAGAGCTAAAATCAATGACTTAACTACACAGCTGGAAAAACTAGAAAAAGAGCAGCAAATAATTCCCAAAGCAAGAGAAGGAATGAAGAATGAAACAAAGATCAGAGCATAAATAAATGAAATTGAGAACAAAAAATCAATAGAGAACAAAACCAAAAGTTGGTCTTCAAGATTAACAAAATTGACAAACCCTTAGCTAGACTAACAAAGAAAAAAAAGTTTCAAATAAAATCAAATGAAAATGGGGACATTACTACTGACTCTACAGTAATAAAAGTGATAAGAGGATACTGTGAACAACTGTATACCAACAAACTAGGCAATGTAAATGAAATGGAAAAATTCCTAGGAACATAGAAATAACCTACATTGATCATAGAAGAAATAGAAGACCTCAACAAACCAATCACAAGTAAAGAAATTGAAACAGTCATCAAACAACTCCTCAAAATGAAAAGCCAAGGACCAGATGGCTTCACAGATTAATTCTACCAAGCATTCAAAAATTTACTGCTAATTGTATACAACTCTTCCAAAAATTTGAACAGGAATGAACACTGCCAGACTCATTCTATGAAGTCAATATCACACTAATACCAAAGCCAGATAAAGATATTATGAAACAAGAATTACAGATGCATTTCCATAATGAATATAGACACAAAAATCCTCAACAAAATACTACTCGAATCCAAAAGCACATTAAAAGAATTATTCATCATGATCAAGTGGATTTTATACTAGACATGCAAGGATAGCACAACACAAATTAATCAGTGTAATACACCACAATAATTGAAAGAATTATCAATTCTTGCAGAGAAAGCATTTGGCAAATTACAGCATCCTTTCTTAATAAAAATATTCCAAAAGATAGGAAACTTTCTCAGTATAATAAAGGGTATATGTGAAAAACCCACAGCTAACATTATACTCAATGTTGAAAGACTGAATGCTTTCCTGTTGAGATTGCAAACAAGACCAGGATACCCACTGTGACTCAATATAGTGCTAAAGGTTCTGTGTAGAGCAGTTAGGCTACAAAAAAAATAAAGACATCCAAATTGGAAAGGAAGAAGTAAATTTTTGCTGTTTGCAGATGATATGTTCTTATACCTAGAAAGTCCCAAAAAATCTACAACAAACCTACTAGATCTAATAAATTTGTTCAGCAGAGAGGCAAGATGCAAGAATAAAACCAAAAAAACAAAAACAAAAAACAAAAAAAACCTAGAATGCTTTGCTAAAAGAAATCAAAGATGGCCTAAGTAAATGGAAGAACATTCTATGTACATAGATTGGAAGACTATTATTTATTTCTGTCCACACTGATATACGGATTCAGTGCAATCCCAATAAAGATTCCAACAACATTTTTTAAAGCAATGGAAAACCCAATTATCAAATTTATTTGGTAGGGTAAGGGACCCCAAATTAGCCAGAAACGTCTTAGAAAGGAAAAACGAAGTTGAAGGACTCTCACTTCCAGACTTTAAATCATTTTACCTGTCTACAGTGTTAAAACTGCTTGGTACTGGCATAAAGATAAGCATATAGATCAATGAAACGAAATCAATGGTTCAGAAACAGACCCTCACATCTATAGACAAGCGGTTTTTGACAGGGCTGTCAGTGGGAGAAAATACTTGGAAACATATCTGATAAAGGTTTGATTTCCATGTTAAATAACTTAACAATAAAAGGGCAAGCAACCCAATTTTAAAGTGGACAAAGACTTATATACACATTTTTCCAAAGAGGACATACAAATGGTGAAAAAGCATGTGAAAAAAAATGTTCAGTATCACCAGCTGTTAGAGAAATGCAAATCAAACCTGTAATGATTTATCATCACACACCTTATAGAATGACCGGAAAACAAGAGAGAATATAGAGAAATAGGAACACTGTTAGTGGGAATGTAGACTGGTGCAGCCTCTGTGGAATACAGTTTGGCAGTTCCTCAGGAGGCTAAGTATAGAACTGTCATATGATCCAGCAATCCCTCTACTAGGAATATATCCAGAAAAACTGAAAACAGTGACACAAAAAGACATTTGCACACGGATATTCATAGTGGCATTATTCACAGTTGCCAAAAGATGGAAACAAACCAAGTGTCCATCAACCAATGAATGGATAAACAAAATGTGGTATATATACACAATGATATACTATTGAACTGTAAGAAGAAATTAAATTAGGACACATATGACAACATGGGTGATCCTTGAGGACATGATGCTCATTAAAATAAGCCAGACACAAAAGGACAAATATTGAATGGGAGAAACACAATTTAACTTGCTGACTATAGTTAACAGCAATATTGTAATATTCTCACATCAGTTTCAGAGAAGGTACTGTAACAATGCTAAATAATAATAAATTTATTTTTATGGACCAAGGGAAACATTCAAAAATTTACTGAGGCAATAACTGCACAACTCTGTGATGAAAATGAGAACCACTGAGTATATATTTTGAATAGAATGTAGAAGACATGAAACTGTATAATACAGTGAACCGTGTGGTAGAAGATGGACTGCAGTTAACAATACAAGTAAGTGTGTTCTCTCATGAACTATAACAAATGTACAATACTGATACATAGTGTTAATAATAGAGGGTGCATAGAAAAAATATGGTAAGTGTATGCTATGGGCCATAGTTAAGTGGTAATAGTCTGTAGTCTGATGATGTTCTTTCATAATCTGTAACAAATGTTCCACAAAAATGTAAGGTGTTGGTGAAGGGGTGATATATGGGAATTCTGTACATTATGCATAATTGTTTTGTAGGTGCACAACTTTTCATAAATAACACAAAAAAATAAAAACCTCAGCAAAGAAAAGCCCAGGACCAGATGGATTCACAAGGTAAATCTACCAAACATTCCAAGAAGACTTAACTCTAAATCTGCTCAAACTTCAAAAAAATTGAAGATTAGGGAACACTCCCTCACGCATTCTTTAAGTCAACATTACCTTCATACCAAAGCAAGATAAAAATGAAAGGAGAAAAGAAGAACACAGACCAATATATCTTATGAATATAAATGCAGAATTCCTCAACAAAATACTAACAAACCAAATCCAATGGCATGTTAAAGTAATTATACTCTACACTCAAATGGGATTTATCCCTGGTATGCAAGGTTGGTTCAACATACAATCAATTAATGTAATATACCATATTAATAGAATGAGGAGGAAAAAACCCACATGGTCATCTCAATCAATGCACAAAAGACATTTGACAAAATATATCATCTTTCTTGATAAAAACATTTAGAACACTAGGAATAGAAAGAAACTTTGTCAGGCTGATAAAGGGCATATATGAAAAGCCCACCCATCCTACTTAATGGTAAAAGACTGAAACCTTGCCCTCTAATATCAGGAACAAGGCAAAGATGCCCACTGTCACCGCTGTTATTCAATATTTGTACTGGAAATTCTTGTCCAGAGCTATTAGACAAGAAAAAGAAACAAAGGCATCCAAATTAGAAAGGAAAAAGTAAAACTTTCCTATTTGCAGATGACATGATCCTGTATACAGAAAATCCTGAAGACTCTACAACAAAGCTCTTAGAGCTAATAAACAAAGTCAGCAAATAGTGGGGTGCGTAGTCAACACTCAGAAATCACTAGTGTTTCTATACACAAGCATGAACAATCAGAATAAGAAATCAAGGAAAAAATTCCATTCACAATAGCAACTAAAAGAATCAAATATCTAGGAATAAATTTAACCAAGGATGTAAAAGACTTGTACACAAAAAGCAGTAAAAAATTGCTAAAAAGAAAATTAAATAAAACTTAAATAAGGGAAGGATATTCTGTATTCATGAATTGGAAGACTAAATATCATTAAGATGTCAAACTACCCAAAACAACTTATAGTTTCAGTGTGATCTAATTCAAAATGTCAACAACCAGAGTAATGAAATTATTCTAAAGTTTTTGAGATGATGAATGTACAACATTGTGATTATACTAAAAGCCATTGATTATACACTTTGGATAGAATAGCCAGAAACAGCAGCTGTGTACAATGGCAGAACATAAAGAGACTGAGAGGTGAGGAAATTTCTTGTTTGTTTGTTTTTTGTTTATGATTATTATTTAAATAATGAAAATATTCTAATAACGATTGAAATGATAAATGTACAACTATGTGCTTATACCAAATATCATTGATTGTACACTTTGGATGAACTGTATGTTTTGTTAATATGTATCAATAAAATTGATTTGTTTTAAAAAAATTTTTCAATAACCTTTACAGAAATGGAAAAGCCTATCATCGAATATATATGAAAGAGTAAGGGGGCCTGACTAATCAAAACTATCTTGAAAAAGAAGAATGAAGTTGGAGGACTTGTACTTACCAATCTTAAAACTTATTATAAAGCCACAGTAATCAAAACAGCACAGTACTGGCATGAGGGCAGACATGTAGACCAATGGAACTGAACAAAGCTCAGAAAATGAACCATCACATTTATGGCCAACTGATTTTTGACACGGTGGGAAAGACTACTCCATTGGGAATAGTCTCTTCAATAAATGGTGCTGGGAAGACTGGATCTCCATTTGAAGGAAAAAAAAAAAAGAGGCCCCTACCTCACATCATAACAAAAATCAACTCAAAGGAAGCAGATGTGGCTTAAGTGGTGGGCTTCTGCTTTCCACATGGGACGTCCCTGGTTCAGTTCCTAGTGCTCCAGGAGAAGGCAAGGTGGCACGGCAGACAGATGAAGGAGCGGATGCAACAAGATAATGTAACAAAAGAAACACCCAAGAGGAAAGACAGTGAGAGGCACAACAAACCAGGGAGCTGAGATGGCTCAGGTGATTGAGCTACTTCTCTTCCACATAGGAGGTATCCCAGGTTCAGTTCCTAGTGCCTCCTAAAGAGAAGACAAGCAGACACAGCAAATGGACATAGCAGAAAGTGGCCACAAACAAAAACAGTAGAAAGTGACCGCAAACAATGAGGGGGGAAGATATAAATAAATTTAAAAATTTTTTTTTTAAATCAACTAAAAATGAAACAAGGATCTAATATAAAAGCTAGAGCCATCAAACTCCTGGAAGAAAACATAGGCAAGCATCCTTAAGGACCTTGTGTTACACAGTGTTTTCTTAAACTTTGCACCCAAACCACAAACAACAAAAGAAAAAAATACATAAATGAGAACTCATCAAAATAAAAAATGTTTGTTCCTCAAAGCAAAGTAAAAAGACAACATACAATAGGAGAAAATATTTGGAAACCACATATCCAATAAAGGATTAATATCCAGTGTATATAAAGAAATCCTTCAGCTTAACAACAAAAAGACAACTCAATTTAAAAATGGGCAAAAGACTTGAAGTCCTCTCCAAAGAAGATAGGAAATCGTCAAAAAGCACATGAAAAGGTGTTCAACATTATTAACTAGCAGGGAATGCAAATCAAAACCACTATGTGATACCATTTCAAACCCATTAAAATGGCTGCTATTAATAAAAATTTTTTTAAAAAAACAGAAAAGAAAAAGTGTTGGAGAAGAAGCGGATATGGCTTGGGGTTAAGAACCCACCTCCCACATGGGACATCCCGCGTTCGGTTCCTGAGAAAACAAAACAACAAACAAAACAAAAAAGCAATTCAGGGAAGCTGCTGTGGCTTCATTGTTGAGCGCCAGCTTTCCACATACAAGGTCCAGGGTTCATTCCCTGGCCCCCAGTATCTAAAAAAAAAAAAAAAAAAAAAAAAGTGTTGAAGAGAATGTAGAGATAATAGGAACATTCATTAGTTGCTGGTGGGAATGTAAAATGGAAGACGTTTGGCCGTTCCTCACAAAGCTAAGTACAGAGCTGCCATATGACCTAGAAATCCCACTGCTAGGTGAACTGAAAGCGGGGACTTGGTATTTGCACACTGATGTTCATAGCAGCATTATTCACAATTGCCATAAGATGTAAGTAAACCCAAGTGTTCCGTCAACCAATGAATGAATAAATAAAATGTGGTATATATACACAATGTAATATTATTAATCTTTGAAAAGGAATGAAATCCTGATACATGCAAGAATATGGATGACCTTGAAGCTGTCATGTTGAGTGAAATAAGCTAGACATAGGACAAATATTGTATCGTATCAATTTGAAAGAATTAGAATAAGCAAATTCATAGAGTCAGAATCTAGAATATAGATTACCAGGGCACAGGGTGGGTATTGGGAATGGAAGTTAAGGCTTAAAATGTACAGGGTTCCTATTGGAATGATGGAAATCTTCAGTAATGGATGGTGGTGATGGTAACAGCATTGTGAACACATTTAACAGCACTGAAATATATATATATGAATATAATGAAAAGGGGAAATGTTAGATTGTATATATGGCAACAATAATTTTTTTTAAAATCCATGCAAGTGCACTATATAGTGAAACTCTAAAGTTAAACCAATTCGTAATTACTAATACAATTATGAAAATAAGCTATCATCAATTGTAACATGTTCCACACCAATGCAGTACTGATGGTGGGGTGGTATATGGGAATCCTGTGTTTTATGCATAATTGTTCTATAAACATACAACTCCTCTAGTAAAGGAGAGAGGAGAGAGTAATATAACTAAAAACAAAAAAACAGGTGCCCAGGCTACCCCCAGAGAGAGAAAGCAAGTGTTGTGTATGCTCTTACTGTGCACTCCTTGCTAGAAAAACTATTTCTCTTAGTCTAAATCCCTCTGTTTACAGATGATAAGGCTGAGACCCAGAGAGGTAAATAACATATCCAGAGTCAAACAACTGTTAATTGCAGATCTGAACTGAATCCCAGATCTTCTGACTCCCAAACTAATGTTTTTTCCTAAGGAGCAGCAGCTTCTTCCATTACTTATATCAACAGATAATCAGAATGGCTCCTGTTGATTTGTAAATTTTCCCTTTGATTTAGTTTTTATTACTTTTTTATTTACCTTGCTTTTTATAAGAAATATTAATATAATAGGAATTTTAAAGATTTTAAAGGGTTAATATGAAGAAGTATTTTTTGTTAAATAATTAAACACATAGTATAGCATTCTATACTATGAACTCGGTAATAGCTTCTTTAGCTACAGAAATTGGGAGATATAATAAACTAAGCTCTTTAATCACAGGGTGTATATACACAGACAACACATTAATATCATAGCTTCACTCTGCAGTTTGAGAGAACAACTTTTCCTAGAGTTAGTATTCACTGTTATACAAATGGTATAGCACAAAATCAGAGTCATGCCCTGGCTACTTCTGGCCTCGGTGGCTTTGTGGCTTTATATACAAATACATCCTTCATTATTTTTTTTAAGATTTATTTTACTTATCCGCACCGCCTCCCCTTGCCACTTGCTTGCTGTCTGCTCTCTCTGTCCATTTTCTGTGCATTCTCCTGTGTCTGCTTGTCTCCCTTTGTTGCATCATCTTGCTGTGCCAGCTCTCCATGGGCATGGGCTGTCAGCCCTCCACGGGCACGGGCCGGCTTGCCAACCCATATGGTAGACAGGAGCCCATTTGATTGAGCCACATCCACTTCCCCAAATACTTTATTTTTAAAAATCTTTAGGGAAACGGACTTTGGCCCAGTGGTTAGGGCGTCCGTCTACCACATGGGAGGCCCGCGGTTCAAGCCCCGGGCCTCCTTGACCCGTGTGGAGCTGGCCCATGCGCAGTGCTGATGCGTGCAAGGAGTGCCGTGCCACACAGGGGTGTCCCCCGCGTAGGGGAGCCCCACGCGTCCTTGCGCCCATAGGGAGAGCCGCTCAGCGCGAAGGAGGGAGCAGCCTGCCGAGGAATGGCGCCGCCCACACTTCCCGTGCCGCTGACGACAACAGAAGCGGACAAAGAAACAAGATGCAGCAAAAAGACACAGAAAACAGACAACCGGGGGAGGGGAGGGGAATTAAATAAATAAAAATAAATCTTTAAAAAAAAATAAAAAATAAAAAAAATAAAAATAAAAAATCTTTAGAGTCCTTTACTACCACACAAAAATAGGGATCAGAGAAGGGAACCACCTTTTTTTGAGTGTGTAATATATACGAGACCACTTTTTATTTTAAAGTTATTTTGAAATATTTTCAAACTTAAGGACAGTTACAAAAATAATATGAACCTCATGCAGAGAAATCCAACACACCTTTCTCCTCTCAGATATCCAAATCCACCAGTTTTTACATTTGCCATATCATTCTATCAGCTCACCCTTTTATCTATCCTATTAATCCATTTTCTGAACACTTGAGTGCAGGTTGTTCCTAGGATTTTTTTAATTTAATTTACTTAACACTGTGCAGTAGGTTTTATTATTACCTTTTTACTGATAATGAAAATGAAGCCCTTGAAAATGTATGAAGTCACTTACTCAGAGTCACATAAATAGCAAGTGGCAGAGTCAGAGCCTAGACTCAAATCCTTCTAGCCCAAAAATATGTGGTGTTTTTTTCCTCTTTTGAACATAGAGCTATAATATATTTTGTAGGATTTGACAAAACTGTGAAGACTCTTCCCGATTCACTCACCTTCCTTGTTACTCCCCCAGTCTTCTTACCATCCCAAATACACAGGTCTTTTCATTTATTAATCAAGAAAGGAACACACACACACCAAAAAAATGGGAATATTATACATGGTACAAACCTCTTAAGAAGCCTCATTTTTCTTTTTCCCTAATCTTTTTTTCTGACTCCGTTTTTATAACACTTCATTCACCTGGCAAATATTTTTTGCACTTTAGATATGCTAGGCATGGTGCTCACTCTTATCAAAGGAAAATATTTTTAAGCTAGTTCTAGATGGCTCTTGATTCTTTTGCAAGGTCCCCTTCCCTTTCCCCCACCCCATTAATAATGGTATCAGCACCTCCCAGACATCCCAGCTGAAACCCCCTAAGCTGTTTCTTATTCTTTCTTCTTTTCTTACCACTGTCTTCTAATTATTTGCTGAGTCTTACAGATTCTCTGCCTACAATATCTTTTACTCTCTGCTCCTACCACCATTTCCCCTGGTTTAGGTCATTATCTTCCACTTTGACTTTGTATTAATCTCTACCTCTTAACTGTTTCCCTACCAATTATTCCTAAATATTTTTGCTGAATTATTAATCTTCCTAAAGCATTGACTAGCCAATAATGGCTCCCCATTTCCTATAAAATAGATTCCAAACTCCATCTTTACCTGGAATTCCATTTGTCTCCCTTGGCTTCTAATAAACTTCCTGCAGTCCAAACACCACTGCTCCTACTCCATTCCAGACAGACAGTTCTCCTCAGTATTCCCAACATTCTTAAGTGTACTTTTCTTGCCTCTGCCTTTTCCTTAATGCCGTTCTCCGTGCATCCAACTCCTACTTTCCCTTCAAGACACCTCTTTTATTGGGAAGCGGACTTGGCTCAATGGATAGAGCATCTGCCTACCACATAGGAGGTCCAGGGTTCAAACCCAGGGCCTCCTAGCCCATGTGGTGAGCTGGCCCATGCACAGTGCTGATACGCACAAGGAGTGCTATGCCACGCAGGGGTGTCGCCTGCATAGAGGAGCCCCACATGCAAGGAGTGCGCCCCATAAGGAGAGCTGCCCTGCATGAAAAAAAGTCCAGCCTGCCCAGGAGTGGCGCCGTACACACGGATAGCTTACACAACAAGATGATGCATTGAAAAAGAGACACAGATTCCGGTGCTGCTGATAATACAAGTAGACACAGAGGAACACACAGTGAATGGACAGAGAGCAAACAACCGGGGGAGAGGAGGGATAAAGAAAAAAAAAGAGACCTCTTTTATGCCATTTTCTCCTTTGAAGCCTTTCCTGATCACTCCTTCCTGTTGGCCCTATTATTCTGAATTCTGATACATTTTATTTGTCCTCATGTTTCTTACCTCATTGACTCTAGGCTGCCTAATACATCTTTGTATCTCCTGTAATACCTAATGTTAGGTACTCAGTAGATCTTTATTGTCTAAAAGAATTATATATCCATTACATTCATATAACATACTGGGCTTAAACTCAGTGAGGGTAGGAACCATGGCTCTTTTATTCTTTTTCTTTATTTCTAGCCTCTTAAACATAGGAAACACTGTTAAATGAAATATGTTACAGTTATCATTAATGGAACATAAATTTCCTAATGACACTGGATATCTCATACTACTTTTTTGTAGTATTTTAAAAATCTTAGTTACCTATATTCTTCATTTTATATTCCTAAATACCCTCTGATAAAGATCAGGTATAATATTCTCATTTTATAGAAAGGAAACTGAGGCTTAAAAAAATTAAATAGTTTGTGGCCACACAGCCAAAGAGTAACAAAATTGAGTTTAAAATTCAAGTCTTCAGAAGTGAGCTTTAGAGTTCTTTTTCTTGATCAAGGTATGTTTGGTCAAAGGCTAGTTTGGTATTATACCATTTGCTTTAGAATTTTTTGGATTCAACTATTAAAATCATACTGTATGGAGTAACATTAGGGCCTTAATGGACTCTTTGTGCACTGGGTGTTTTAAAAATCAAATAAGCAAGCACAAAAACTGTTTTCTGAAGAGACTCTTGACCCTGCCTGTGGACACTCACTCCAAGGAGGGATGACTGTCTAGTCAGGCACTCATCTCCTCGTGGACTTCTGTGCTCAGTTAGGTTGGCTTTTAAGTTGTGGGTCTAATTTCAGCTAGCAACATAGAGTAACAAGTCTCTACTTATTTGCCAGACAGTACAATCTGGCACTCACCAGTACACAGTATTCATTGAAAGCATGGGGCAAAATACTGTATTCAGGGAAGCTTGCTTGGGGCAAATTCATAAACTCTTAGATCAGGTCAGAGCAACTGCAAATGAGGTACCTAGCCTCCACAAAATGCTTTTACTAGGTTGCTGTTTGTTCATTTTACATCAAAGGATATTAAAGATCATTATAAGAAACAATCCTAGGAAACTATTGCATCTATGATAAAGGATATTGTGGGATATTATTCATGATACACCATGTCTTTTATGAAAATTTCTTGAGAGAAAACTGACTTAAATACAAAGTATACTTTTACTTCTCAGCAAATGCTTTGTTTTACTTTATGGACTTTGTGAATGTTTAACTTAATGCTTTCAGGTTAACAGCCAAAAGCTTCAAGCCAAATTTGTGGTCAGCATATAAGAAATGTGCTTTATGCCTCGTTAACTTCATTCCTGGCTCAAGTTTATGTTTCTGCTCTGGTTATTCTTTCTTGGAAGATCCTAATTCATGCTTTTTTTTTTTTTTTAAGGAGGTATCAGGGATTGAACCCAGAACCTTGTACAGGAAGCAGGCCCTCAACCACTGAGCTATATCCACTCCCCAATGCCATTTATTTTTTATATGTACGAGTTCATAAATATCCTTAAATTGTTTCTGAAATTTTCAGATTATGAGGTAGTATGTGCACATAAAACCATCTTGGGTCCTTCTTAGTTATCTCATTTACTTTAGCTTTTTTCTTTAGGGGTGTATTTCTTTTTCTGCGTTAAGTTTTTGCAGGGTTTTGATTACTTGAAAATGGTTATATTACAAAATTTTATGGTATTAATAGTATAATTAAGTGGTAAAATAACTGATCTAATGGCCAGAATTAATTAAATTGATGTTGTAAATCTAACCCCTTCTTTTATAGCAACATTACTTTTTTTTTACAATATGCTTTGTTTTGTACTCTGTTCGCATGTGACAGTTTATTGCTATGTGATCTTTAGAATTTTAGAACTGTTATTATGCTGCCAAGTCAGTGCTGTTAACTATCTTGTAGGCTTAAATATTATCTCCGACATCCATCAGACTTCTTGTCTTTGTGAGCACCCAACCTTGTATGATCATGAACATATTAATCTCATCATACAGCTTGTCTTGCTTTTGCTATGTATTAGTCACGATTTTGTTCAGACAATGTAATACGAATGGATATTTGTTTCCATACCTCCTTTGCTTTGATAGATTTGGAGCTCTGTCAGGATTTTCTGATTATCTTACTAATATCCAGTTGATAGCATTAATGTTTGTACAATATTTTATACTCTTTTAATACCTTCAAGTAAAATTATTTGGCCTTCTCTACAAATCTGAAATATGTAAGTCCTTTTTAAAGATGACAACAAAAAAAGCCAGAATTTTTGAAATGACTTACCCAAGATGACACCAGCAAATCGGTGGCAGAACTAAGACTATAGACCCTGGTCTCCTGGTCTCCTGATTCCTATGCCATACTTCCCTTCAACATCAAAAGAATTTCTGACTTATGTTAACAACACTACATTGTCTTTATCTTACCCTTTGAGGGGAAATGGGCAAAGACAAGTTATGTCACTAGTCCTCATAGCTGAGCAAAATCAGGAATGAATTTCATTTATATTACTGTCATGATTTTCTGTTCTTGAAATTATAGTTCCTTTTAACTACAACTGTAATCACTGCCACTTTCCATTATAGAATGAGGAAGCAATATTTTATCTTATCTCTTGAAAATTTATGTTGAAATGGAAACTCTTTCCCTTGGTAATTCGTAACTTTTTTCTTCAGATTCTGAAAATTCATCTTTGATATAAAAATAATTTGCCATTATTATTATGCATAGTCATTAAAAGACCAATATACAGTTAATGCTGTGGTTTTGGGTAAAATATTAGCTATAACTTTAATCATTTATTGTCTGCATTTAAGGAGGAAATTAAAAATTCATTCTTACTGTTTCAGCATGGAGCATTTCCACAGTTTCCATATAAGTAATTGTTCACATACATTATATAAGTTAGGGTTTCTCAAGTGTTTACTCAACCAGGCATTGTTGCTAAGGACTTTACTAATATACTTCATCTTTACCACAACCCTGTAAGAGTAGCTTCTGTTTATGATCCCCATTTTACAGAGAGGCATCATATTTAACAGTAAATATTGTCTTCTGTGTCTCCTTTAGCTTCTGGAGTTTTGGAGCAGCCCTGGTTCATAAAGAATGGACCCTGTAGTCTTGAGTTACATGGACAGTCTACTGCGACAATCAGATGTCTCACTATTGGATCCTCCACGCTGGCTAAATGACCATATTATTGGATTTGCCTTTGAGTACTTTGCCAATAGTCAATTTCATGACTGCTCTGATCAAGTCTGCTTCATCAGCCCTGAAGTCACCCAGTTCATCAAGTGTACCAGCAACCCAGTAGAGATCGCTATGTTCCTTGAACCCCTGGACCTCCCCCACAAGAGAATTGTGTTTTTAGCCATCAATGATAATTCTAACCAGGCAGCTGGGGGAACCCACTGGAGTTTGTTGGTTTATCTCCAAGATAAAAATAGCTTTTCTCATTATGATTCCCAGAGCAGGAGCAACTCAATCCATGCAAAGCAGGTAGCAGAGAAACTGGAGGCTTTCTTAGGCAGAAAAGGAGACAAGCTGGCCTTTGTAGAAGAGAAAGCTCCTGTTCAACAAAACAGCTACGACTGTGGGATGTATGTGATATGTAACACTGAGGCCTTATGTCAGAACTTCTTTAGGCAGCAGCCAGAAGCATTACTTCAGCTACTCACACCTACATACATCACAAAAAAGAGGGGAGAATGGAAAAATCTCATTGCCAGACTTGCTGAAAATTAGCTGTTGAAGTATATTTGTGACTTTTGAAGTCTCCTCTTTCTGCCTGTCCCCATTTATTGGATGGCTGCAATCTTAGTGCCTAAGGGAAGATGTCTGGTAGAGGGAAGGTTAACATTCTTACATTTTCTTGAAAGACTATCATTCTCTGCACTATCCCTGTGGTAAGTTTCACTGTAACTCTTGACTTAAGAGCAGTATGTTCTGTGAAAATATCTTGAAGTTATGCACCAAAACCTTAAAAGTATTAATTACATTCATTACACATGAGTTTCAAAAAGGACTTTTCTTTTCCTGTTCGTATAAAATTAAGTTCCTTGTCATCTCCCATATCAGTATTGGCCTGTTCCAAAGTAAAAGCAATGATCTGTAAAACCAAGAATACATGAAATCCAAAGGAATGAACCTTAGTGAAAAAAGTGTCAACTGAAATGCAAGAAGAAAACTAGAAGAACTAAAACCTTGTTACACAACCCACATATTTAAAGAGATTCAGTGGCTGGAAGCAGATGAAGACCTGACTTCATTCAAGACCTAATATGAGAATCAGTTATTAAAATCTGTGATATCTCTTCCTTTCATCACGCAAAGGTTTCCCCAGCTCTTTGTTTAAACTTTGCAAATATTTGATAAAGATGATATTAGCTCTTCTTCCCACATTCCTGAAATGCTTTAAGAAAGGGGGACTCTTGAGTAACTTCATTAAAATAAATGGCATAAAAGACCTCTTACTCAGCCATCAGGTCAGCTTGCTACTCTGGATTGGTCATAGCTTTTACCTTGTTTATTTGCCATGCACACACTCCCTCCTTGTACCTAAAGTTCTGTAATTCTAAAACTCAAAGTTGATAATTCCTCAAGGTTACCTGTTATTTAAGATTAATATTTCTACTTTCTGGTAGTTATATTTTGTCCTCTCCTCTCCTTAATCTGGCAGAATCATTTTCAGTTTTGCCACAGTGATTTCAGAAATATTGTATCTGAAACTTACAGATTTAGAGTTGATATTTTCATTTAATTCAAAATGCAGAAAATATAATTGGGAAAATGTGGAACCGAGAGTAAAAAGAAATGCTTTCCCTCCAAAAGTACTGATGTGTTTTTTTTTTTCAGTTATTTAAAATAATTAACAACCAGATAATATGTTGAGTATGCACATTAATTCTACTCTGAATGGGAATTAGATTTCAATGCATATGAGACTTGAAAACCAAAGATCAGTTTCTGCCATGGTACTCCTTGAGCCACTCCTAGACTAGCCCTGCCTCCAGCCCTCAAGACCTAAAATAACCTCTCCACCCAGTGACCGCTGAAGCAGTAACTCAGTTCCTTTTAGCCAGGAAGGAAAAACACAGTAAGTAAATGCAGGTTACCAAGCAGACCCAAGTGACATTGAAATTAAAACTAAAGTCAAAAAGACAGCTGCAGAGAAAGATTCCATGCCAAGTCAGTGTGTTATGGATTAAAAGGAGACCTAATGAAAGGGGACAGGAAAAAGATTAGGAATTGGCAGTCAGCCATAAAGGTGAAATAGGAGTGACACCAGGTGGTGATAAGCCAGGAGTTCAGACAAAGATAAGAAAACAATACTAGTTCAATAACTTGATTTAGGCACCTAGTCTAGGCTATGAAGGAGAAAGTCAAATCCTCCCTGAGACAAGTTAGTGTCTTTTGATAATGCAACATATTTATTTAAATGTCAAGAATTTCTCCCATTTGAGAGTTAATTACAACTGAGAGCAATCTTAACACCCTTAGATTTGTGACAGTTGCATTTTTTTAACTAGTTTTTATTTCATCCATTTCTTAATTTTCTTTTCTTTTTTTTCTTTTTAAACTAGCTAAGTCTTTAAAAAAGAAAATCCAAGGTCTCCTGTCCCAAATACACAGCATGACTTGACTATGTCACAGATTTGCCTCCTATAAAACTTCAAGTATGCCATTTGTGTTAATATTACATTTAAAAGTTTATTTGTAAACAGTGGATCCTCATTATTTGTCGATTCTGTATTTGAGAGCTTTTCATTCCACCACTTTAAACAGGAAAGCTGAAAACATTTACAGAAACTTAAGTGCTGTGTTGTTAGAAAGAGCATAAGTTTTTAAATCAAATCCCAGCTCTGTCAGTTATTAATGTATACCTCAGACAAGTTTGAGATTCAGTGGCCTCATCTGCAAAATGAAGATTGTAGTCTCTTTAAACAGCTACTATAAGAATTAAATAAATTAGCTTAAGTAAAGCATAAATTTTGTTTCTCCTCTAGTTCCATTTTAAGACTAACAGCTAGTTTGAAAACTTAGTTTTATATTGCAGTGCAGCTAAAGAGTTGTATAAAAAAACAGCCTGATGAGTGCTGTTATATAGAAAAGAAAAATTATTAAAGGGTGGTAAAGAATACAAACTATTAGCAACAGCAAACTTTTTGCTATTCTGTAATGTGCAAGGTCTTGAAATATATCATCTTGTTGAATTCTCATGTTTTCCCTGTAAACTAGGTATTTCATTTTATAGATAAGGAAACAAATTCAGAGAAGCTAAATCACATGACAGAGTAACAGGGCCAAGACTCAGATGCAGGGCCCAGCTCCTCTTCTCACACTCCACCTGCTCCACTCTCCTTCTCCCAGAAAATGTGGAAAGAACTCCATGCTTGAGCATTCTAAATGTAATCTCACCTGACTTTCTGAATTTCATAAATTAGCAGTGGTATGTCAGGAACCAAGAATAAGAAATTGTCATCTTAATTACCTGCCAGGTAGCAGAACTTATGCAATTACTGGCTTTGTTTTATATATTATATTTGGATCAGTTCTTTACAACCACTTCATGATCTAATAAGGCATTTTAAAAGCATTACATTTTACTTACGTTAAATCACTTTTCAGAATTCATGTATATTAAAGATGGGAAGTAGAACATCTCCACTGCCTCTTTTCCATCAGCATTTAAATGTGTTAAGCCATCTTGCAGGGAAAAAAATTAAAAATGAGGGCTCAAAGAAATTGCATCAAATAACTAGGACTAAGCAAAGTTGGAACACTGCTGACAAGAGATTGGTCCCTAAATTCCAAGTGAGCCAAATGAAATTCCACTACAGAGAAACCAAATGCTAAAGGCAGTTAAATGAAATTTTCTTACATAGGGAAAACCTTGACATGTCAGAGTGCCAAAGTAAATGGTAGCCATCTTTAGTGTCAGCAGTAGGGAAGTGTTATCATCACCCTGGAAAAAAATTAATCTTAGATCCTGCAGTGTGCGTTAAAAGGAGAGAAGACAAGGCTACTTCCTTGATCTTTTCCTTTCATGTATCCAAACCAAGCAACCAGTATTTAAAAGAAACCCCTTCCCCATGATGCAAACTCAGCCAAGGTTTTCGGCCCTAGGCCACACTTCCCTAGCCAGCTCACCATCCAGCCTGCCACAGCTGCTGCCTCAGTCTTCATTCCTCAAATGTGCAAAGCCCTCCCCTCCTCCCTCACTCTCCTAGTTTAAAGAGAAAATAGAAGCTACCAAACAAGAACTCTTTCAACTTTCCTGACACCAAATTTACAAATCTACCTGTCTCTGCACCCATCCTTGAGCCTTCCACACTTCTGTTACACTGACCCTCAGAGCTAAACCTGATCCCTCCACTTGTGCGTAGGGACCTTTGGCAATCTCCTTCCCCATGCACACACATCTTTACTGGCTCTTTTCCATTAGAATTTAAATGTGTTAAGCTTCTCCCACCTTTCATTTCAAAATAGCTAAAAATATAATCCTATATCTCCCTGTAGATACTGACCCCCCCCCCCCCCCCCCCCCGCTTCACAGCCAGATCTAAATTGTCTATAGTCAGTGTAACCATACCTCACTTCCCTCCCATTTGTCAACCCACTTTAACCTGCATTCCGCCCCATCACTAAGTATATATAAGGATAGGAATAAAATCCTATTTCAATTACTATTGACATGAGCATAGCCTAGACCATGAAAAAGTTACATCCTTTCTGGAACAAGTTGCTGTCTTTCTGATAATGCGAAGTGTCACATTTCCAATAACGTCCCTAGTAGCTCTTAGCTTATTAGATCTCTCAGCAGACGTTAGACCTCCGTTTCAAACCACCAGAAGGAACACTGTCCTGGTTTCCTCTTCTCTGATCACTCTCATATTTTCATTTGCTAGTTTCCTTTCTACTTACTTTAAATTCTGAGATTTGTCCCATAAGCCCTCTTCTCCTCACTTTGTACGAACTTCCCAGGCTCTCTCCTCTACTCCCAAGTCCAATGATAGATTTAAGAGTTTCAGATTTGTACATGTCTCTTCTGAATGCCAACTCATATATCCATCTATCTACCTACTGGCCATCTTCACTTGGATATTTCATAGACATCTCAAACCCAACGGTCACAAAACTGAACTCATCTTCCCCATCAAGCCTGGTTCTGTCAGTGTTTTCTATCTCAGGAAATGATACTAATTCCTCACCCAGTTTTTCTAGCCAGAAATCTAGAGCCCTCTCTCACACCTCATATATGATCCATCTCCTAATTCTGTTCATTCTATATCTTAAGTATTGTTTAAATCCATGAACTTATCTCCACGTGCCTATTCATTTTATATTCTGCCAGTATCTTGAATAAAGCTGTATGTAATCTGTCCCCTCCATGCTTCTCCCCTCCCAAAGCCTCACTCTAGTTCACTGTGCTTCTTTTAGTTCCTCCAACGCAACACATTCTTTTCTTCCCTGAAAGCCTACCCACCTGCTGTTCTCTCCCCCTCTAACCCTTTGCCACATACTCCACTAGGGAAACTCCTGTGTAATCAATCTCTTTATCAGGGAAACTTCCCTGATGCACCAGACCAGTTTACTTTCCTTATTTAACATTCTCTAGAATCATGAACCTTTTCAATGTGCCTGAATCATGTATAATTTTTGTTGTAGTGTCCCTCTTTCCCACTAGACTGTAAAAACCAAGTCGGTCAGGAACCATATCTGGTGTATTCACATCAATTCCCACTGCCTGATAGAGTACCTCGCATATGAGCATTCCTTATGATTTGTTGAATGAAAAATATAAAAATATAGAAGCTATTTATCAAAGAAAAAATAACCCATCATCCCTCTATAGCAGAGCACCAGAAATCACAATGCCAGGTTAATCAGTATAACCTTTTTTTTATTTATTTCTCTTCCCTTCCCCACTGCTGTCTGCTCTGTGTCCATTTGCTATGTGTTCTTCTGCATTTGCTTACATTATCTGGCGACACTGGGAAACTGCGTTTCTTTTTTGTTGCATCATCTTGCTGCATCAGCGCTCCGTGTATGCGGCACCATCCTGAGCGGGCTGTGCTTTTTTCACACAGGGCGACTCTCCTTGCGGGGCGCACTCCTTGCACGTGGGGCACCCCTACGCGGGGGCACCACTGCATGACAGAGCACTCCTTGCATGCAGCAGCACTGTGCATGGGCCAGCTCACCACAAGGGTCAGGAGACCCTGGGGATCAAACCCTGGACCCTCCATATGGTAGACAGACACTCTATCAGTCAAGCCACATCCGATTCCCTAACTTTTCATAATTACATTAGAGCAAACTGTTGGGTGATGGGAGGGGTTGATGAACTTAAGCAACCTTACAGAAAATAAGGAACTCATCAAACATGTAGCTCTAACCCTGAATTACATCTCAACTTATCTGCTGATTTTTGGGGTTTTTTTCACATTTTACATAGTTGGAAGTCCATGTGTAAGCACTATTTTATTTCTAGTTTTGTATGTCCTTTTTTTTTTTAACAAATCTCCACCCTTAATTATTGTCTACTTCTTTATATTTAAAGGGAACATGAGGTTATATCAAGTTAGTAGTTTGTGATTTTCTTAGCCATTTTGCAGTGTTGGGCTTTTTGGTTAGTTCTGATTATGCTGCAAAAATCTTCATAAATAGCTTTTTCAAATTTTGAATTATCTCCTTAGGGAATACAAAAGTGGAATTAAGACATCCAAGTATAAGAACAACTTATATCTCTCCATACAGTCAGAGAATTCTTTAAAAAGAATCAATTTGTGGTTAAGCATGTGCTTCACATGTACGAGGTCCCAGGTTCAATCCTCATTACCTCCTAAACGGGTGGGGGTGCGGGAGTGGGGGAAGAATGTATAGGACCATTAAAACTGTGTAATAAAAACCTACATCTAATTCCGTGTAGCCCTACCAACATTAGGTTTCATGTTGTTTAAATTTATTTCCTGACATTTAATAGATAATAACTAACACTATTGAGTGCTTTCTTCTAAAGATTTATCATAAATGTTCCCATTCAGTAGTCACCATAAACCTGTAAGGTAGCTAATATTATTATCCTCCTTTTATAGATGAGGATATGGAGTGTTAAAGTCCCCTACTTAAGTAAATTGAGAAGGTTTAAATGTAGATGTACTGATTCAAGAAGCTGTACTCTTAAACACCATGCTATACTGCCTTTTGGTTGTTAGTGAGTGGTTTTATGTTTTATTTAGCAAAAAGGGGGAAATGCTATTAAAATGTAACCTTTCCAATTTTCAGGAATGTAGTGTAATTTTTTTTTTTACTTTTTAAAATTTTTAAAACCTTTTTGTAGTATAATTTATTGCTAGAGAGCTTGTTGTTTTGTTGAGGTAAACATCTACATGGAACTTTTTATTTGAGAGAGGTGAATTCTCTGGTTTTAGTTTGAGAGGGCCAGGAGGATACAAAGAGAGATCAGTGATTCAAAATAACAATATGAAAGAAATTTGAATTTTCA
Source organism: Dasypus novemcinctus (assembly GCF_030445035.2). Taxonomy (NCBI): domain Eukaryota; kingdom Metazoa; phylum Chordata; class Mammalia; order Cingulata; family Dasypodidae; genus Dasypus; species Dasypus novemcinctus. The sequence continues at coordinate 147,191,205 of NC_080675.1, forward strand.
TTAGATACCCTAGAGAAAGTGTATGAGGCCTGGGAAAAGAAAGAAGTAGGGGGTAGTTGGTGAAAATTGACATGGGGAGCACTCTAGAAACATGGCAGGAGGCAGGGGCCTACTGGGGGACATAGCCAATGAGAAGTTTCCTTAGGTAGTAGAAAATGGCTGTTAAATTTTGATAAGCATTTCATAGTAGTTATAGTTACAAACGTCAACTGAGGGAGTTCTGAATTCCTACCCAGGGGAGCTCTGTTACATTCTCCAATGGAACAACAATAATCCCCCAAGTGCAACAGCGAAGACCAACAAGGAAAGATGGTCCAATAACGAGCCCTTGATACTGATGACTATGCCTATGAGCCTGTGTGCCTGAAATATGCACTAGGCCTAGAGCTGCAGGGTGCCTAAGAGTTACCTCCTGAGAGCCTCCATGTTGCTCAAATGTGGCCACTCTCTAAACCAACCTCAGCATCTAAATGCATTACCTTCCCCCCAGCATGGGACATGACTCCCAGGGATGAGCCTCCCTGACACCAAGGAATTACTACCAGTCACTAGCTGATGCAACTAGAAAGAGACCTTGAATAAAAGGGTGAACTCAGACCAGCAGACTATCTCAGCCTACATATAGGATCATGTGTTAAAAAACACTTTTTGACCTTGAATAAAAGGGGGAAATGGCAAAAACAAATGAGTTTATATGGCTAAGAGGCTTTAAAAAAGAGTTGGGACGTCATCCGAGGGGTTGCACTTATGCACTCCTCAGCAGGACCCCAGAGAAAGCCAGAGTAGATACAACCCTGGGTAGTGGTTCTCCTGAAGGCTACAGAGACCCACAGTGTATATGGTCATGGCAAATGGATTTGGAGTTCTGTGCCATGTCTGAGGGCCTACTTTGGAATTTGTGCTCCTGAGTGTGATGTGACCTTTCTACACATGCCTCTTCTGTCACTTTTACTAAACCTGTGGTTGGCGCTAGGGATGGTGTATACTCGGGGGACTTGAATCTTTGGACTGCCCATGTGCTAGCTGGGCCCTGAGCCTCCGCAGAGTTGTAACTTCTACTCTCTGGTTCATTGGACTTACCCAGGTCAGCTAACAGGGAGGTGATAATGGTCAACCACCACACCAGGGAATCAAGAGTGCCTACAACTGCAATCAAAAGAATTGCATCCATCATCCATGTGGAATCTAAGCCCCCTCTTGATCTAGAGGTAGAATGAACATCATCATGCCAGGATCCACAGAATGGAGGAAGAAAATATGGATTAGAGTGGACTTACTAATATTCTACTATAAAAATATTGTGACTAGTAATAGAAGAAATTGTAGCACTGAGGTGGAGAAAGTGGCCACAGTAGTTGCCGAGGGCAGGGTGAGGGAAAAAGAGATGTGATGTGGGGCATTTTTGGGACTTTGAGTTGTCCTCAATGGTATTGCAGGGTCAGATGCTGGACTTTATATATCCTGCCATAACCCACTGAATATACTGGGAGAGAGTGTGAACTACACGGTAAACTATTATCCATGTGGTGCTGCTGTGCTCCAAAGTATGATCACTGAGTGCGATGAGTGTGTCACAATGATGGGTGAGGTTGCTGGTGTGGGAGGAGTGGGATGGGGAGGTGGGGGGTATACGGGAACCTCTTATGTTTTTTAACATTTTTTGAGATGTATATATCTTCAAAAAAATACAATTTACAAAAATGATGGGGGTGGGGGAATGGGTAGTAGGTTATATGGGAACCTCTTATGTTTTTTAAGGTAACGTTCTCTGTGATCTATTAACTTTAGTTTAAAAAGTGTTAAATATATATATATACACATTGCAAAAAACAAAACAAAATTTGATAAGCAATTATGTATGCTTTGAATTTGAAGTTTTCTGCCTTGTGCTTTAGCCTTCCATTACCTCTAAATCCCTCATACAATTCAGATACATCCAACCATCTTAATGGTGGATCATTGGAGGAATAAAGCGTGAGAACTGGTGCCATCATGAGGCAAGAGGGCAGTAGCCAAAAGAAGAGGGGACGGGGTGGTTGAGTGCCTGCTTCCCATATGGGATGTCCTGGGTTCAGTTCCCAGTGCCTCCTAAAAACAAACAACAAGCAAACAAATGAAAAAACTAACTCAGAGGAGCCAGTGTGGCTCAGTGGTTGAGCACCAGCTTCCCACATACAACGTCCCCGTTTCAATCCCAAGCCTGGTACCTCAAGTTAAAAACAAACAACAAAAAGTAGGACAGTGGACAAGCAAAGTAACTTCATGATCTGACCCGGGAACTACAGAAGCAACCTTGGAAATCCTTGGAGAAATTTAGGTCTCAAGACTTCCCACAATAGTTAGAAATTGGACTTGGGCCATTTTTGTGAGCTACTAAAAGGATGAATGACCCCTAAAGGTTAAATGATGTGGGATTGTCTAGACTGGAAAGTTCTGGACTTTGGTCGAACCACCATAAAAGAAATTTGATTTATCAGCAACATTTGATGAGATGGAATTAGCATCCAGGATACCACACTCTTCTGGGTTTTCTCCCACTTTATCAAGTACTCCTTCTCAATTTCCTTTGATTGTTCCTATTTTTCTTCCTGATCTCAGTCCCTTGTTGATCTCATTGAGGCTCATGTTTTAAATACCATCCATGTATTGGCAGCTTCCAAATTTTTCTCTCAGCTCTCCAGAACTCAGAACCCATATAGCCCCTTGACATCCCCATCTGGATGTCTAAAACTCATCTCAAACTTGTCCAAAACTACATTTCTGATCTTCCTCCCAAAAGCTGCACCACTCATAGCTTTCTCCACTTCACTTGATGGCAACTCCATCCATCTTTTTAGGTTAGGTCAAAAAACATAGAGTCATCCTGATGACTCTCTTTCTATTGTTGCCCTTCTCCAATATGACAGGAAATCCTGTTGGTTCTGCCTTCGGAGTATAGACAGAATCTTCCCGTTTCTACATTCTCTACTATCACCTTCATTAGAGCCACCATCATCTCTCACTTGGATTACCACAAGTTTCCTAACTGATCTCCCTGCTTCCCTAACAGCTAATGATGGTTCTTGCTCTACATTTTTTTTTCTTTTCCTTAGCACTGATCATTTTCTAATATACTATGTAATTTATTTATCTTTATTGCTTATTGTCTATCCCTCTGCCCCCACTATTTGAATATAAAAGCTTCGTGAGGGCAAAGATCTTTATCTGTTTTGTACACTAATATATCCCACTTAGTACAGTGTCTAGTCCATAGTAGTCACTCAATGATAACTATTATTGAATGAAAGAATAAATGGAAAATCCTTATCGCACCTACAGAATGTGAATCTGGATCCACAATTTTGTACCACACTTGTGTATTCCTTTGTACCAGGGATCAGCAAGCCCTTTCTTAAAGAGCCGGATAGTAAATATTTTAGGCTTGTGGGTCAAATGGTCTCTATTGTAACTACTCAGTTCTGCCTTTGCAGCTCCAAAGCATCCAGAGACAATACATAAAGAAATGGGCATGGCTATTATTCCAATAAAACTTACAAAAACAGGCAACCAGCAATGTGGAAAACAGTTTGGTAGCTCCTCAAAGCCAAGTGCCATAGAATTACCATATGATCCTCAATCCCACTTCTAGGTGTATAGCCAAAAGGCTTGAAAGCAGGAACTCAAACAGATATTGGCACACCGATGTTCATAGCACTATTATTCACAATTGCCAAAAGATGTATGTAACCCAAGTGCCCAACAACCGATGGATAAATTGTGGTATATACCTCGAAAATATCATATTGAGTGAAATAAGCCAGACAGTAATATGAAATAATTAGAATAAGCACACTCACAGAGTCAGAAATTAGAATGCAGGTTATCAGGACTGGCATGGGGTTGGGAATGGGCAGTTAATGAATAATTGGTACAGAGTTCCTGTTTGGGATGATAGAAAAGTTGTTGTTGCGCCCCACCCCCACCCCCCCACCCTGCCCCCGTTGTCTGTTCTCTGTGTCCATTCACTGTGTGTTCTTCTGGAACCGCTTCTATCTTATCAGTGGCACCGGGAATCTGTGTTTTCTTTTTGTTGCGTCATCTTGTGTCAGCTCTCCGTGTGCGCGGTGCCATTCTTGTGCAGGCTGCACTTTCTTTCGTGCTGGGTGGTTCTCCTTATGGGGCACACTCCTTGCGCGTGGGGCTCCCCTACACAGGGGACACCCCTGCGTGGCAGGGCACTCCTTGCACGCATCAGCACTGCGCATGGGCCAGCTCCACACGGGTCAAGGAGGCCCGGGATTTGAACTGAGGACCTCCCATGTGGTAGGCGGACGCACTATCTATTAGGCCAAGTCCACTTCCCAGAAAAGTTTTGGTAATAGATGGTGGTGATGGTAACACAACACTGTGAATGTAATTAACACCACTGAATTATATATTTGCATGTGGTTAAAAGGGGAAATGTTAAGTTGTAATATACATTAATAGAATAAAAATTTTTATAAAAACAAAGGACTGTACAACACAGTGAGCCCTAATATAAACTATGGACTATAGTTAATAGTATATAGCAAAGCAACCACATTAATGCAAAGTATTAATAGAGAAACTGTGTGTTTGGAGGGGATATATGGGAACCCTGTATTTTAAGCATGATTTTTCTGGAAATGTACAATTTCTCTCATAAAAAGTTAATAAAGTTGAAAATGCAGCCAATGGGCCATGCTTTGCTGACCCTCCTTTAGACTTAAGTTACATCTTAGTAAATCAGATCTCTTCCTTGGAAGACCAGGTTCTATCCATCCACTCTGCTCATAGCCACAAACAAAATTTTAGAAGGACAAATGCAAACCTAGTGAAATTACAGATCAGTAGTTGCTCTGACTGATGGAACCCAAATTCTGCAGGCAGATTGGGCATTCCTTATACTAAGAGGGATTGGGGGGTGGAGTGGGGAGAGAAATCCTGATATTAGCCACTTCTTTGCTAATGAGTCTAAAATACATTCTCTGTAGCTTTGGGCTATCCTCTAGAGGTTTCTAATATGCAAAATATCTACTTCTAAAGCCTCTTTTCTCTATGTCATTAACTTCTTTGGCATTGATGATGGATTTCTGTGGGAAGGAAACCATTTTTCCTTGTCAGCTATTCTAAAAGTCAATAGACTGACACAGCTGGCTATGAAAATACCTGCCAATATTCTGAGATCCAGTCCCTAATCTCCTTCCATATAAAGCAGTGACTCTCAATCGGACAATTTTGCCCCCCAGGGGAAATTAGTCAATGTCTAGAGACAAATATTGCTTCACAACTGGGGGTGGGTAGTGAGCAGAGGCCAGGGATGGATGCAGCTAAGCATCCTACAATGCACAGGCCCACCACCTACAGCAACGATTATCTAATCCAAATGTCAGTGGTGCTGACGTTGAGAAACCCTTATCCAGACTATTCTGCCAGCCTTTTTTTTTTTTAACCTTTCTTCTTTTTTATTTTCTGCCAGCCTTTTAATCCACCTGATACTCTATTGCCAAACCAATATTCCTAAACCATCAAATTTATCCATCACTCCGAAACTCTAATAGCTCCAGGAGCACCTTACTGCCTGAAAGAGCACATCTCTCCCTCTCCTCCTGGCATTTATTTATTTTTATTTTTATTTTTTTAATAATGAAAGTTGGTTTTTTTAAAAGATTTATTTATTTATTTTTTATTTCTCTCCCCTTCTTCCCCACCCCCTCCTGCCCCAGTTGTCTGCTCCCTGTGTCCATTTGCTACATGTTCTTTTTGTCCGCTTCTGTTGTTGTCAGCAGCATGGGAATCTGCGTTTCTTTTTGTTGCTGTCATCTTGTTGTGTCAGCTCTCCGTGTGTGCAGCGCCATTCTTGGTCAGGCTGCACTTTCTTTCGTGCTGGGCGGCTCTCCTTACGGGGCGCACTCCTTGCGCGTGGGGCTCCCCTATGCGGGGACACCCCTGCACGGCAGGGCACTCCTTGCGCGCATCAGCACTGCGCATGGGCCAACTCCACACGGGGTTTGAACTGCGGACCTCCCATGTGGTAGACAGACACCCTATCCACTGGGCCAAGTCTGCTTCCCTCCTCCTGGCATTTAGATCCTGAGGGATTTGGTCCACTTGCACATCCTGTCCTCAACAGGAGCACTGCTTTTCCCAAGCTTTCATTTGTACCATCCTCCACACCATCCATGATATTACCCTCAAAACACACACTTTGGGAGGATCCGCCTGTATCTCTCCTCTGATCAAATCTTACTCATTGTTTGAAGTCCATGTGTGTTGCATGGCCCCCTACCACATAGCTGGACTGTACAACTCCCTTCTGCACTTAATATGGACTCACATGTCTTGCCTCCCCAATAAACCTTTTGTAGATTAAAAAAAAAACATTTTTTATTTCTCATCTATCAGTTTCAGTTCTCACAGTGTAAAGTATGGAAACTATTGTTGTATTGAGACTCTCGTTTTGAGATAATGAATTAAAAAAGCACCTTGTATAGGGCCTGGTACCCAATAAGTGCTCAGAAAATTATAAATTATCTATAGAGGCACACATTCAGAAGTCCATAGGTGCTTAATAAATCCTTTACGTCTAATTATGTACTGGAGTGAGCCTGTCATGCATACTAGCCTGGTGTGTGAAACTAACAGCAAAGAAAAGCTTCCATCAGAAATCCTACCCCAATTAAAATGCCTTCATGCTAGACTGAATCCAGAAGCAGTGGGTGTCACATTTTCCCATTGTGGTACCTAAGCCAACCTTGCTGCATTTAACAAGTTAATGAACAACTGGTAACACTTTGCCCACTCTATCCTGGTTTAGAAGGCAGCCAAGAGGATAAGACACTCTCTGCTCTGCTGGGACGCTGGCTGCCTCCTCCCTAAGTGCTTCTGCTTTCTGCCACTGACGTCCTAAGAAAATGTCTCCACCAGTGGAATGAGGCTGCAGCTAGGACCTGGGCCTTCCCCCAAGCGGAAGAGAGCCTCGCCTCAGATCCTGTGAGAGGAGAAGTGAGTGGGGGCATGGTATTCCGAGCAGCTCAGGTTTGGCTTTGGGCCAGGCACTGAGTGGCAAACAAGAAGGAACACATTCCGGGAAGGCAAGGAGCCCTGCCAACACGATGGCAGCCCAGCAAGCAAGGCCCTGCTGGGCGCCAGGTGCTCCTTGGCTCTGTGGGGGTCAGGCATGCGTAAGGACGAACTCAGGTTTATCTCGATTATCATTTCAGAGACTTAAACGCAACAAAACATGGGTAACCTTTAAATTTTAAACCTCTGTGCTTTGGGGTCCAGCTCCTGCTCTCTAAACAAAGGTGGGGCAAGGAGGAGTGCTGTTGCTCTCCTGAAAGCACTCTGCAGGCGCCAGACTTCTTTGATCCCCAGGAGTGCCCTGAGTGAGAGAAGATGCCACTCACAACGAAAACAGGTCAGTGGGAAAGCTGGGATTTCTGTGCCCTGGTAGGGAAAGAAGCTGACATCTCCACCCTTCACCCTCCACCCTCCACCCTTGCACTCATCCACAAAGAAAAGCACACCTGCCAGTTCTGCCTCTCTAGAGGCAGAAGGTCCGGGGAGCTCGGGTAACTGTTTTCCTTTGTGAAACACCTCAGGCTTTCCCCCAGGCTATGAAAGAAGCTGGGAGGGGGCTGAGAACAGAAGGGACCACAGGGGAAAGGGGTAGAGCTGTTCTTTCAGGGGGAAATTGCCACAACCCTGCCGGAGGTTCCCTTCTTCCATTGGATATGTGGGTGCACTGGACTTGGAAGAGGCCTGGGCCCATTTTTCACTCATGGGACAGTGGAGACCTTTCTCTGAGAAAAGGAGAATGAGATTTGTTCCCCACCCTTTGGGCTCCAGCTCTTCTTATAGTACCTTTGCTGCCACCTAGTGGACCTGTTGGTGTCTCTTCCGTTAGAGAGACGATGACGCCTGCTTCCCTTCCAACCAGCCTTGACTTGAGCCTAGGGATCTGGCCTCAGGAAATCCTTCTTTGAGAAGTTTCTCTTCCCTCAGACTCCCTGGTCCTGTGGCCCAACACTGGGAGTGAGGAGCATGGGCCTCAAGACCTCTTGCCCTGATGCTGTTGGCAACCAGGTAGGAGAACCATGGCTGGCTGGTCAGGCACCGGGAGCAGGCGTGGGGGGCAGTTCCTTAGCCCCAGGCATCTCCTATGGGTGAAGTTCTTTCAGAGCTCTCCACATTCCAGGATGCCCTTTTCACTAGAACTCTTGCCCTTCCCACGACCCTTCCTGGCCTGGCTAAGGCCCATGCTGCAAAACGGAAGCTCCAGCATAATATATATTTCCTTTTTTCCCCTCAAATTTAAGGCAGTTGTTTCTGCCTTATAAAGTTAGCTCATTTCACTTAAAAATTATAAATATGTTTATGTGTCCTCTCTGTGATGCTCCTGTTATGAACGAGTATCCGGGAATAGTGAGAAGGGGGTATATTTTAAAGAATTCTGTTGTATTAGTTTCTCGAAGTCATTCAGAAGAGGGCCGTAGATGATCAGCCATATCTTCCTGCATATCATATCCAGGTGTTTATTTCCTCTAGCAAAGGAAAACCACCCATCCACTGTCATCCCCAAACTTTCAGCTCTGGGTTGCAGTACCCAGGGATGGTATAAAATCCAAACTCCTTTCTCCTGCCCACCTCTCCAGCATCTTTTCATGCCACTCTCCTTCTTGGTTAGTATCCTAGAATCATGGAGACCCTCTCTGTTCCTCGGAGACACACGAGCTCTCTCCCGCATTTGGGCACGTGCAGTTGCTGATCCACCTGCGTGGAATATGCTTTCCCCAGCTCCTCCGTGGCTGGCTCCTCATACTTCGAAGCATCAGTTTAAATGCCACATCAGAGACCTTTTTTGACTACCCCACCTAAAACCAACTCCCTCTTTATCTCATTTCATTTAATTTTTTCATGGAACTTAATCATAATTTGCAATTACCTTGTTTGTTTACGTGTTTATTCGGTACTTACATTTACATGGAAGTTCCACAGGGACACAGGCACTGCCTGACATGTTCACCGTTCTAACCCTAGTGTCTCGCATAGTACCTGGCACCTAATCTAGGCCCAATGATATTTACTGAATGAATAAATCACTACTAGATGGGAACATTGGAGGACAAAAGAAAACAGGTGGTGTAGACCAAATTGGATTTTAACCTTCCTAAGCCATAGAAAAGGACAGGAGCTTTCTGCCTCTGAGTTCAGGGCTTAATTCCCAAGTCAGCAGCACAGGGGCATTGCTTTAGAGTTGCCCAGGAGAAATGGGGAGGCATTCCCAGTGTCCCCCCAACAGAGGCAGACGACTGGGATGGTTTGCTGTGGCCTTTCCCACCAGCTCCAATACACAGGAGCTCAATCAGCTCAGCTCAGGTGCTTTGAGATTTGTACAATACTTGGGATTCTGGGTATGACCTGGGCTCTGTCAGTCTCCTTGGTACTAAGTATGACAGTAAAAGTACCTTCATAGAGTATTCAGAGGATAAAAAAGAACTTCCGAAACCACAGTACTCTAGAAAAATCAATTTTTTATTTAAAAATACTTTCACAGGCTAATGCTATATTGGAACAACCCAAGAGTGGATGAACCAGACTGTCAGGGAATTAGGAGAGCATCAACCAATGCAAGCAGGTCTATATAAATATATATAGTTTATAAATGGGCACAACAGAAGCAACAGAGGACCGGCTGGGGGGGACAAAAGGGAAGAACTGCAAGAGGGCCCTCCAGAGGGACAGAGGGACAGGACTCGAAGCCCTGGGTCCCAAAAGGTCCTTTAAAGCCACCTACCCTACAGCAAGCCTCTCACGCTTTCTGAACCTGGGGAGCAGCCGGAAGCCAAGTTCACCATCATCTTGGCACAGCTGCCCATGACTTGGCACTTCTCATGGCCTCTGGCTCAAGTTAGCAAAGCTCAGAGGAATGACTTGTTCTCCCTGCCCTTCAGCAAGGACCAGGGAGAGGAGGTGTTGGGGCAAGAAGGATTATTCCCCTGAAAATATGATGGAAAGGAGTGACGAAGAGGGCTGGTTCCCAAAAAAAGGATGGGCATCCATCCAGTGTGGCACTTCAGGGAGAATGGGAACAGCGAGTTTCACCTGAGATATAAAATGTAGTGCAAGCTACCCACAAGGCCAGGCTCTAAGCTTAATCCTAAAACCTAGGATGGGGGGTGGGGGGTGGGGGGAGAATGAGGAGACCTTCAATCTGAGCTCAGTCATTGTAGAGTTGTCACCTCCAGTCCTCATTTAGGTTTGTTATAAACAGGAAAAACCATCATGGCTCCACAATAAATGATTTCCACCTACATGTCTTCCCTGTCTTGAGAGAGAAAAAATAGTGGCTATTTCTGACACCACCCCCTCATTACCAGTCATGTTTCCTGATACCTCTAGGCCTCCTCACTAAGGCCCCTTGTGAACCTCCAAAGATGGAGAGCAAGTCAGAGTTCTGGGGCACAGAGAAACTTTAGAATAGAGAAGGCCTCGACAGAGAAGGACTTCAAATTAAAGCTATCACCATGTCCACCCTCCTCATCCTTCACCTGTCTTGTCCCCAGGGGTATCAGATGGACCCCTGCTGGCCTGATCCACTATACCAGGCCCACCTGGGACACCTCTACCTTCCTCGTGGAGGAAAAAGCCCATGGAATATAGGACCTCTTCCATGACCTGCAGGTGACATGAGAGAGCTCTGCCCTTAATGGCTCAACACCATCATGCCCAGCTGCCCAGCCAAGCCAGGCCTTCCTGACAGACTGCGTCTGGCCATGCCTGAGATGCAGAGTACAAAAGCAAGACCTCAGGTCAAAGCTACCACCCTGCCCGCTCTTCCCATCCCCTAATTTCAGGGCCTGGGGCATCATGGAAACATTTGCGTGCACCAGGGGAAGATCCTGTACCAGGTCTGTGACAGAGAGTGATCAAAGGCCATGCTTCGCCTATCTCACTAGGAAGTGGCAGCCAAGGACACAGAGTTCTGGAACCTCCCGTTCTTCCCAGCCCTTGCCATCACCCCTTGCTGCAGGCAGTATCCTCCACGTTCAGCCAACCTCCTAATAAGGGGCCAGCACAGAGCTCCAACCCAGAGCATGAAGTCGGCTCTTGTTGGAATGCTGGCCATAGCCTGCCTGTCCCCATTCATAGCTTGCCTCCCACCTCCCTCCAATCAGCCCCTCAGGGGGCCTCTGCCCTCAGGCCTGATAGGTGCCTGGCTCACAGCAAGAAGCCCTTTGGGCCCCCAAAACAGAGATTCTCAGAGCTCAAGTGAGAGCACAGTATGCTGGGTGGGAGCAGAATCCACACTGGCGTTTTGTGTTCTAGCCTCTGACCCCACCACTGGAGTGAACCATATGACCATCAGGGAGCCTCATTCCTGGTCTCAAAGCACAGCCTTTGTCCCTTGAGGTGGCCCTCAGCGCTCTACCTGTGAACCAGAACTGTTTCCAAGGAACAAGTTAATTTTTTTTTCCCATTTAACTGCTTGCTGAAGCTTAGTGTCCAGAATCTCATAGCTGGTTCCAAAATCTGGCTTTTTGCTTGACTCCAACAATTTAAGAAGCCAGTTACTTGGTAATAGGTATTCAGATCACTCATTGGAAAAGGGAGAAGACTTGAGGAGAGCAGGAGGAAGCATCTGGAGTGTTTTCCTTCATAGTGAGTCTGAGCACAGCAGCAGCATTGAACCAAGAGATCATTGGTGGAGCCTTGGCACCTGGAGCATTCTTCTTGGAGAAGGGGTGGGGACAAAGACCAAGTGGCTGTTACCTGCACACAGGAGAAATGCCGAGATCAGGAAAAGGGCCCAGAAAGCAGACAGACATGGGCGGAAGGGTCAGTGAAGCCTTCGCCCATGGAAGTGGGCAGGACAGGAGCTGTGCAGACCGCCCACACTTGCATAGGGTCATCGAGAGAGCTCAGTCAGAGGGGAGCCCAGTCCAGCCTGGGTAACAGGCAGCATGACCTTAGGTTTTAGCTCCTGTCTTCAATCCTCCACCCCAGAGACACTGGGAAAAGAAAGGGCCTCACCTGTGCCCAGGGATTGGGCATTCCCAGTTCAGGGAGCACAACTGCTGTTCCAGCCTGGAGATGCGGAATGCCAGGTAGGATGAGGACATCACCAGGAAGCAGATCCTGGAGGAAGAGGAGCAAGAAGTTGAATGTATCTCCCAGAGAAAAGCCATTTTCAGAGGCCCACCAGAAATAGGAGTGCAAAGCTACTCCTGCAGTTGGAGGAATTAAAGAACGCATTGCTCTGCAACCCTGCTCAGGCCTAGGCATCTTTCTTCCCAGAGGTCACACAGGGGTCCTGAGATTAGTCCCCATGGAGATGTCCTTGCAGGCTCACAGGAATTCTGGGCACTTCAGCTGAGCCCTGGAGGGAGCTCTGGCCGGACAACCAAAGCTCTCGTCCCAACTTCCCTCTCACCTTGGGCCTGTGGTTCCTCTGGGAGGGCACTAAGGTCATCCCCTCGGGTGGTAGGCACAGTCCCCCAGCAGGTTCTGAGTTGACAGCAAAACCCATCAGAGGAAAGTGATGAAGTGAGACAAGGGGAAGCCCAGGGTCACTGTTCATGAAACTTCCTACCATGCTCACAACTCTACTATTCCTTAGGTGAAGGTACAGACATGTCAAAGTTATCAGAAAACTGTCCTAGTGGCAGTGGAAAACCTGTGTTCCAACCCCAGTCAGGACTTGTCCTCAGCTATCTGCTGGCCCCCTCCAATTGTTCCCCATCACCTTCACCACCCTGGGCAGTGATGATCTCTCCAGAACCAACGTGTGGGAAGGTCCTTCCCCTCAGAAAATGCACAGATGATGTGACACTTACTAAAAGACTAAGGAAAAATGAAGTCACAGCAAGGGCTAAAAGCCAAAAGTCAGAACCCAGGGTTCTAAATTGATCTAGATGTCACACAAGGTTAATCTGAATTCTAGTACTATCAAAGAGCTCATCCCTTTCCCTCCTGTGTGGCCTCCAGTTACCATCCAGGAACTTGCAGCTGACTCAGAACCTTCCCCGGCTTCAGAGAATGACCTCCCCACACACTAAGGCCCCTGCTGCAAACATCTAGACACCCAGGTGAGTCTGCTCCCCTTTCCCCAAAATTTCACCTACAGCACAAGGAAGACCTTAAGGAGCCGGTAATCCCAGAGCCCCAGCTCCTCCTTGCTCTTGGGCTCCTCCTCCAGCTTGTCCTCCTCACAAATGGCGTGCTCTGCAATGGGAGAGCAGTTAGGCACCCTCCAGTAGCAGACAGGACCCCAGTCCAGCTCCAGACATGCCCACCTCCCCTCATGACTTTCCCATATGGATCTGCAGAAAGAAAGAAACAGCTCTCAGAAGCCCTGGGCTGTGACGAGCCATTTTCAGAGAATGAGGAAGAGGGAAAGCCTGGTCTTTGCCAGCATGTCCATGGACAAGCCCTCTGAACTCACCAGACCCTGGAGGCTTCTGGGAGGGGAAAAAGCTGTCTGTGGAATCCATGGATGCCAGAGGCATACAAGGGATGTTGTTCGGGAGAGACAAAGACCTGGAGGCAGGGCACACTTTTCTCCACTTCATCTCAGGGATGAGGACTTCCTGCAGAGAACGAAAGAAGCTGTCTCACTGTGGTTCTTGGGATCTCACTTGCCCTATGGGGTCCACACTAAATTCATCAAAGCTCTCTTCAAAAATTACTAACATGGATGCCTGGGTGTGGGGGGTGGGGAAGCAGTAGCCAGGATGGGGGAACCATTGTCATAGCAGTCACATCTCCCCTACCTGCTCTCCTACCTGGCCCCCCTCCCAAACCTCCTGCCAGAAGCTGGAAACAGTGTTCCATCCAAGGAGCACCCTGCTTCCCTTCAGCGCCACTATGGCCTGTCTGCCATTCACACCAGCTATCCTCTTGCCACCTGGGCAAAAAGAGAGGTATGAATAAAAGTGAGTACACTTTTTAAGATCCAAACAGATAAGAAACTGAAGGGCCACATCGAAATGTGGCTGATGTTGATTGGAGTAATACTAGCTAATCCTCACCCTGCTCTGAAGCCCTTCCCCTTCCCTACAACCCCTAGCTCACTACCTCACCCATGAGACCTCCTCCTCTGAAAACAATGCCTTTGAAGATTGCAAGAGTGAAACCACAGTAGGATCTGAGATGGGAGGCAACCCAGGTACATGGTCTGATCAGTCAATTCCAAGAAAGTCTGGCACAACATGCTTTAGGTAGGGTATGTCCATCTAATTGCAACTCTAACCCTAGCAGGTCACTAACCTTGACAGAGGAGGTTTAAGGTCCCCATCAACAAAACGGGAACATCACCTTCTACCCTTGGCATGGTATTACGCATACTGCATGCTTGGCTGAACACTTAATAGTTACTGAAGGAGGCTTCAAACACCCTCAGGGCATTTCCACTCCGACTCCCAGCTCTAGAGCTTCCAGAAGCTCAGCTCTGCCTACCCAGGATCCCAGCTACCAAAGGAGACTGCTGGTTCCTTGACAAACCTAAAATGAGTCTGTCTGGGTTCTATAGTGACAGGCTTTGGATTTCTTCCCCAGACACATCTCTCTATCCTCTTGAAGGTCCTCTGACTCAGTCCAAGGAAAGAGGATGGGTCACTGTTCTGTGTCCCTACAGGTGTGAGATCCAACCTAGGCAGTGTTCCCAGGGCTGGACATCTGTTCTGCTCACAAAGTGAACAAATCTGTTCAGGACCTAGTGGCTCTGGATGGTAGGGGTTGGGGCAGGTCTGGGGGGCTACCTGGTACCGCATGGCTGCTGGCTCTTGAGTCTGGTACCCTGCCGGGGAGGCCCTGAAGCCTCAGAGCCACCGGTAATCTCAGGCCAGTAGCCTTTGCTCCCAGCTTCAGCTCTTACCAGAGATTCACACTCAGGTTCCTCTGGAAATTCTCTTATGCTCAGACTCTTCTTGCTAGAAGGCTGAGGAAGAAAGGAAACAGGGATCACTTGTCCTTCGGGAACAGCCAAGGGCAGGCATGGGGAGGCGTTCACATATCCAAGATAGCTTGTCCTCCAAATAAGTTGCTTCTCTGTCAGAAGAAGCCTAGTTCCCAGAGTTTTCAGGGGACCCTCTAATTAATGCTAGAGCCAAGGGGCAAATCCAAGGCATCATACTCTCCCATGCTGCTTTCCCCTTCCCCCCTCCTTTTCCTCACCACAGGCCAAAGTTAGTTGCAGGGCATATGGGAAGCAGCCATATGCTCCTGTCTATCTGTACATTGAGGAAACATAAGTGAGGGCACGTAGATAGGGACACACATGGGGTCACTGGCTCAAAAACATGCGCATAAGCCCAGAAACATAGTCCAAGTACTGCCTCTGCTACATTGGGCCTGAGCCTCTTATTTCCCTCTCCCTGCCCTGGCCCTTGTGCTGGAGACATGGGCCAACGTCCTCCAGTAGCCTTGTCCCAAGACCTGAGCCCAGGCCCAGGCTGCTTCCCTGGCTCCATGCTGGCCGCTGAGCTGCATACCTGCAGATGAGTACAGACCCTCCTTAGCATGTCATAGACACTGTCCCGGGAAAGCAGTGACACAAAGACATACTAGAACAAGAAAAGAAAATAGAAAGGGGTAGAGTGAGATGAGACCCCTGCTGTGCCGGACCCCTCCCCACTCCACAGCTGGGACACAGGCCCACAGGGATATCGGGCCCCAAGAGGCCTAAAGGATACCCTAGCTAGGAACCTCTTCCAGTTTCTTCCAGGGCCCAAAATATCCTTTGAAAAGCTACGGGGTGGGAAATAAAGACTCAGCAGTGTGCCAGCCAGGCTCTGGGCTCCTGGAGCGGGATGGGGAGACTGACAAGGAAGTGCTAGCCCAAAGACTCACTGACCTTCTGGCTGGTGTTGGTGGTGATGGCCAGTCCGTTGGGGAGGAGCCGTGCCATCTTGTGTTTTTTGATCATTTGTACAGATACCACAGGGATGACCACCTGAGGGGGAAGAGGCAAGGACATGGTACCTCCACTCCCTGCATGTGGCCACAGCCACAGCTGGCAGTGACCAAACATGGGCACCATGAGAAGCCTAATCTCATGAGAAGATATAGGCCTTCCATCTTCTCATCTGGGCTCCCCTTCAGGTTATCCCCACCACCCTGCCCCAGCCTTGGCAGCACATGCCATTCTGGGCTCTTACCTCAATATGGTCCCTGATACCCAAGAGGTCAAGCGTGGCTGCTCTAGTGAATCCCAGGCTCTAGTAATGGAGTTCCCTGAGCTAGCTCTTGGCCATACTTATGGTTTTCCCAAATATGACACCCTGCTCTGATTCTGAAGGCATTTCTGAGACACCCACCGTCAGTGTAGTTTGGTTGTGAATTGAACAGGCCAGATATGGGGGTCTAGGATTGGACCCCGTTTTGGAAGGAACAGGGTTACTTCCCTGGACACCAGATGAGATGCCTCACAGCTGCTCATCCAATCAATAAGTGGCTTCACCCAGAGTCCAGCATGCAGAGGGACAGGCATAACTTAAGGTGTGCCCCCAGGTCAGGGGGCTATTTCTTCCCTGGGTTGGGGCTGGGGCTTCACTGGGCCACGGCTGCCCTTACTACTCATAACTACCTTGATATCCTTGCCAAAGAGGCTGGCATGGAAGCAGAGCCAGTTGGGAGAGATGTAGAGCCGGCCCTGGAGAAGGAGGTCCCTCTGCAGGGCGCAGGAGCACACTGGTAGGTCACAGGAGGGAAGATTGCCGTGAGCAAGGTCACCTGGAAAGCCCCAGGGCCTGGAACCTGTCCTTCTCAGACTCTGTTCTCCCATTCCCTGGCCCCAAACAATCCACTCCTCCAGCACCCTACACCCCCTTCTCCTGACAATCCTGACTGCCCCTGACCTCCACCCCATCTGAGATCTAGATGTCTTTTCCTTTTTCTCCAGCTATGTCCCCAAAGGGTCTGGGGAACTTCCAAATGTGGATTCTCACTAACTCAGGCAGAACTCACACTTTTGAAGAACAAAGAACCAATCACCTCGAAAAGGGCAGCCAGTTCCCCTATCTAAATTGTGCTTTGGAGGGTACGGAGAGGGGACCTGGACCCGGACGCTATGGAAATGTGCCCACATGGGAGGGCAGCTCACCTTTGAGAACCACCTCCTCCAAAGGGATGTCTTTAAACAGCTTGTGGTACTGCTGGTTGTTTTTATTCAGTAGCGTCTGTAAACACACAGGCAGGCTCTGAGAAGCCCTGGAAGATCAGACCACCCAAGGGGCCCTGCTCCAGCCCCCAGGAAATAATGGCTCAGGGCCCCCCCTGGACTTAGCCTGAAGCCGCCAGTGGGTGTGGAGGCCTGAATTCCAACCACAGCTTGTCTCCTGGTGACGCTTGGTCCTGGAGGGGCATGAGCCACTCCCCAGCTGGGAGGGGACACCCACTTGGGTCTCCATGAGGCTCCTGGTTTCTTGGTGACAGGCCTTGTGGCCAAGGAACCAACAACAGTCCCTGAGTTCAGGCAGTCCAAGGCCCCTCCCGCAGGGAGCAGTGAGAAGTTGGCCACCACACACTTACCCCTTCTCGGCTGCACTTCTTTATCTCTTCATTCGTCAAGCCTTCCGGCCAGTGCAAACTGCAAAGGAGACATTCCATTCCAGGGACAAGGAACCCTTGAGTCCTACCCATGTGCCCTCGGTGCCAATTCTGCCTTGGCTTTAAGCCAGAAGCATGGGGCAGAGATTGGAGACTAGGGGCCACAACAAAATGCCAAGCACAGGCAGCCTGTGGCTGATCCCTGGGAAAGGGCACTCCCGGATGCAGGGAGGGGTCGCCGAGAGCCCTGCTTCCCAGGCAGTGTGTGATGCTCAGCCTGCTTCTTGTCACCCAGAGATGCCGAGGAGCTGCCCACCCCTGGCCATCAGAGACCCCCTCCCATATCTCTAGCCTAGCCGTAGGCAGTAGAGCAGGCCCGAGACTCAATGAGCAGGAGGCAGAGGGACGGGACCAGGATGGGGAGTGGGTGGGAGAGAGGAGTCAGACTCACGGCTCCCGGGTCTGGCCGTCAGCCATGATCCCGGCAGGACTGCGCTCCTTGCAGCCTCCTCCCGTGGCCTGGAGCTCTGCAGAGACTCACCTGACCTGACAGAGGCTCCCAAGGCTGGGGGGAGGAGGTGGTGCTGAAACGCAAACTTTGCCCTGACCAGGTTGGCCAAAGGACAGGTAGGCAGGGAGGAGGCTGGTAACCCGAGAAGCCTGGACTCTGCTAGGTCCCAGGGCACTGGGACAGGCCTGAGGGGTGGGAGGAAGGGGCCTCAGGACAGCCTGTGCCCGACTTAGCACTGCTGAGGGGCCCTGAGCCACCCTTCCCGTCCCCCCACCCAGGGCTTCCCGCCCCCCACGCTGCATGGGGATCTGACTGAGAGGGGGACTCACCTGCAGTTTAGGGGCCCCGGAGCCCTGTCTACTTTCTCTGTGCAGGACACGGGGTTCTTCGGAGACGCTGTCTTTCCGTGCATCTGTTGGTTGCTAGGGAAACACAGGTCCACATCAGGAAGTGGGGGTTGATGTGGGGGCCTGACCCCAGCAGCCCCCCCAGGAGCAGGGCAGCCCTGCCCACGGCTGGCCATGCTATCCAGGGTGAGGCTAACGGCGTCTCAGTGCATAGGAGGCGGGTTCCTGTGTATGGGAACTCTATCCTCTCTGTGTAATTTTTCTGTAAACCTGAAACTGCTCTAAAAATAAAGTTTCTTTAAAATGAAATAAAAATAAAGAAAAGAAAAGGAAGACACAGTCGGGAAGGCAGCAGTTCGGGCGGGAGTCTGGGGCCTCGCGTGCGTCTTTCCTGGAAGCATGGAGCTCAGCTTCAGCCTCAGCGGAAAGGAAAGTGAATGCATCCACCTGGCCCAGGGCACTAGGCAGGTGCTGAGCCAGGCAGAATTAGGCCCCCGGCCCCGCCCTTGAGGAGGCACATGAAAGGCAGGACTCTGACACTTGTTCCACGCTGAAAGCAAACTTTCAGCTGCTGCCGGGGCGGCATGACTATAAATGACCGGTTTCTGGGAAAGGAGGCTGAGTGCGGGAGGCCTCATCAAAGGCTGATGGCAGGGAGGCAGATTCCCGTCAGCCCACAGGTAAGTGCCGGCTGGAAGGGGAGGGGCTGCCTCATACCAGGAAGGGGCCGCAGGTGCCTTCAGAGAGTCAGGACAGCTGGGGCCTGAGAGCCAGAGAGGGGACCCAGGTGGGAGGAGACACCTCTCCCTGAGCAGGTGGGCTCCGCAACGTCCTCTGAGGTCCTACCTCTCCACCAAACAGCTTCCTGGTGCTGGGCACCTGCCCTGGGGGGAGAAGGTCAGACTAAATCATCTCAGGTAGATCCCGGGCTGAGTCAGTAGCTGTTCTAGGAGATCTTTGACTTGCCGCGGAGTTGGGATCTGAGGCATAGAGCTGAGATTTGCAGGCTCCAGGTTCCAGCTCCTCATGTGCTGAGGAACCACCCACCATGCAGGACCTTGTTACCTATTCCAGACCCCAGCACTGCCCTGCTTTGGTCCTCCTTCTTGGCCACTCTGTCTTCCCGGGTCAGCCCTTGGGCCTGTTTGGTCAGGGCCCGTCTCACCACTTGGGCTTTGATTCCCAAGGTTAATCTCTGGAGTGATTTGGTTCCAGTGTTCTGCATTTCACAGGTGTTTTTTCCCCCTTAAATTTTTTAGGTTCATAGAAAATTTGATAAATACTAAAAATGCATAAGATCAAAATCACCCAGAAAAAAAAAATTCCAAAAATCACCTGAAAAATGTTTGCAAACATATATACTTCGTGTGAGATTTTATAGTTTATCACTTTTGTGCCCTGCTTTTGTTGTTTCATATGACTTCACGAGAAATTCCCTGTCACTGTTCATTCCTGGGATAGGTTCTCAGAAGTGAAATTAATGGTTAAGAATGAACATTTTTCTGGCTTTCTAGACCCACTTTCAAAATGCTTTCCAGATGCTGTACCAATTAACAATGTCTATCAGCACTGTACGAATATACCTGTTTGCCCACATCCAAGCCCTACTCTGGATATTATATTTTTTCTCACCTTTGCAAATTATATTGGTGAAAATGTGGGTTTTGTTTTTTTGGTATTTGTATTTCTGCTTATTGGTAGGTTGAACTTTCCCCCAAAATTACATTAACCACTGGAATTTCATCTGTAAACTGTCCGGAAAATCTTGTTTTCCTTATTGGTTTGAATGAGCTTTTTATTTATTGAGGCTATTAATCCTTGATTTATCATTTTGAAAATATTTCCCCCAGCTTGACATTTGCCTTTTTTTTTAAATGGGGAAGACATTTATTGAGAACCTCCTGCATACAATACCCCTATGAAGTGACATGAACCGCAACCACTTCATGGGGGGAGGAAGCCAAGGCCAATGGGAGTCCCAGCCAAGCTCTCCACATGTGAAGTCTGGTCTGACCTCAGAGCCTGCTGTTCTCAGCTGGGCTCAGCCCAGGGGAGGCCCCAGTCACTTGGTTCCATGGAGGAGGCCCAGGCTGGCCCTGGTTGGGTGGGGGGCCACGGGGGACTCAGGTGGAGCGTCATTGGCCTTTTATTTTTGCTTCCGTTGAAATTTTATCCATAGATTCCATCCATGTTTTTCTCACGTTTTGAGTGCTGTAATAGGACAGGCCCCTGAGGAGTGGCACGTGTAAGTCAAACCATTGAGCCTTTATAGAGTTTGAGGCCTGCAACTCAGCGAGTCCACCCGGCCACCAGGGAAGAGAAGGGAATTGGCTTAGCCCTAAGGAGCACACTCCAGCCAGACGTGCAAGGGGATCAAGCAGGTCACCAATGAAAAGGAGCTTGAACCATGGTTACCCACGGTTTCAGGGGCAGGGAGCGCCTTAATCAGGTGCTGAAAGCATGATTTAAGTTCCTGAGGCTGCAGGACCTCAGGACACGGATATCTCTGTGGACTGAAATAATCACAGAAGGGTTCTAGAGAAAAGGAAGCTGCATTTGTAAACTGGGTAGGATTATAACCTTGCCTCTGGGCCTTGGCATGGATTCAAAACCATACTCCTCGTTAGGCCCAGTGATCCCAAAGAGGGAAGCCGTCCCTCACCCCTCCCACCGCCTGGGTGAGGAGCCCCTGCTTCAGGCACTCATAGCCCCCTAATCTAGGAGTCTATCGCAGCCTTGACTGCAGTGTGTTGGTGTGCTGTAGCTGTCCATCGCTCCAGTTGGGCCGACGGAGGTCAGGGACCCTGCCACGCCCATCTCGGAATGCCCTGAGCCTGGCGTGTGTTGGAGACGGAGTCAGGTAAAGAGTGGAGGCTGGAGGAGAGATGGACCATGAGAATAAAAGAGACCGCGTGCATTTCCCACCGCATCTCCATGAAGATAACAACTGGAGACACTTGCCAGCAAACGACCTTCGACTATCTTTAAACTAAAAGCTACAGGATGGTTACAGGCCATTCTTTTATGGTGGTCCCTTCAAGTTTCTTATAATGCCGGTGGCCCAGACACCCTGCCTGTGGCCAAAACGAGTAGACCTGTGCTGCTTTCCAAATGACCTACAAGTCAGACCTTCTCATTAGTCTCATGTTCTCCCCCTAGAGGGTTTGTTCGTTGGTTCAGATGAAAAGAAATGGGAGCGATGCTATATGCAAAGGTCCGGGCAGTGACGGTGAAGCAGCGGGCCAGGAAGGAGGCTTCAAGGGCAAGGAGCTGCACGTGGGGGTGGGGAGCCAGCCCAGCCCAGCCGCCCCCCCCCCCCCGCTGGCAGCCTCTGTCCAGTCCCACATGCAGACTCTTGCTCGCAACTGTTACTCATCCTCTATGGGTTGGACATCACACCTCCCTCCCATCCCACCCATTCCACCTCGTCCATGCTGTGGAGTTAATATCAGGGTTCCCCAAATCCCGATCTATTGTTTCAATCAAAGCCACAAAAAATACAGTTACTGTTGTGAGGTGGACAGCGCAAGGAAGTCCCGGTATTTTTGATATGAAAACAGATGGAAACTGTTGGAAAACTGCCTCACAGGAGGCCCGTTCCCCTGCTGAGCCCGCCCTGCCCTCAAGCCCGCCAGCCAGGGGGGACTGGGGCCACCTGCTCACTCCTTCATTCCTTCCACAAATAGTTACTGAGCTTATCACCCCAGGAGCCGGGGCCAGGGCATGCCCAGCCTGAGGGGCTGCGGAGAAGGCAGGGATGGGGATCTCAGCACGGGAGCTGGGAGGAGGGCAGCAAGGCCTTTCCAGAAGGGGAAGATGCTCAGCGAGCGCAGGAGAGGGGGAGAGAGGCAGTGAGTCGGCAGAGACGCAGGAGTACCTCCTGCAGACCTCGTGCGCCAGGCCTCGCGGGGCACCTGACGCCTGCTCAAGCTACCCCACCAGACAGACACTCCCGAGTCTGCAGCTCCAACCCTGAGACCGCGACTCCTCGTGAGCTTCAGACCCCAGCTGCCCTTTGTATACATCAAAGGGAGCTCCGCAGCATCCTCCCAAGCTTGCTTCTGTCAGAGCGCCCAGCATCTGGGAAAGGCTCCATCTTCCACACTGTGACCCCAGCTAGAGTCCTCAGCTCGTTCCCAACCCCACCACCACGACCAGTCACCAAGGCCCTGAGAGTCTTCCCCCAGTTGAACCCTGAATACCATCTGCTTCTCCACTCGTGCAGCACCATCCAAGTCCAGACCACCAGCATCTAGCTCTTGGGTGCTGGCAACAGGCCCCTAACTGAATCTGCCCCTCTCCCATGTCCACACTACCCACAGAGCCATCTGGGGCCCAGATCTGGTCCTGCCATCTCCTGCTGTCTTAGCTGCCTTAGTTCCCCATCACCTCCTCGAAGGGCTCTCCTGGCGCTCCTGCTTCTCCTGCTGTCCTCCCCGCCTGCCGCTTCCTCCCACTCAGCTCTGCTGAGCGGCGAGCTTCCTCACCGCAGCAGGGGACCTTCACGCCTGCACGTCTTGGCTCTGATGCGTCTCTACCTGGAGAATTCTTGGTCATCTTTCAAGCTCCAGTCCAAATGTCACCTTCTCTGTGGAGCCTTCCCCAATTTCTGCCACCAGAGCTGGTCACTCCCTCTTCTGTGGTCCCTTGTTTCTCCTTTGATGCTGCTGTCCCAGACTTACCATACCAGCCTGTGCTTGTCTGTTTACACATCTCTCTCCCCCAGTCGACTCAGAGCTCCACCAGGGGTGTGTCTTGTACATCTCTGTATCCCCAGCACACAGCAGGCACCCAGTGTTTGCTAAATGAATGAATGAAGGAGACAGGGAAAGAGAGCGATGATGACACCTGAAGAGGGAGGAAGGGAAAGAAAAGCAAGGTAGTAAGAGTGAGGGGCACAGAGAATGACTGACATCCAGAAGGAAAGGGAGGAAGGGAGAGTGGACAGGAGCTGATGGGGCTCACCCACAGATGGGCCTTTCCCTCTAGAGCCCCAGCCTGTGGGCGAGGCAGACAGCTCTGGCCCAGGACCACGAGGCACTCAAACCATGCTGGTTGACTGATCAAAAGGGAACTCAGGTGGGAGGCAGAGGACACATGGGAAGGATGAAGTGTGGCAGGGTATTTGGGCAGAAGCACAGGCCTCCTGCCTCGGCTGCAGTGTTCACTCAGCTGTGCTCCCCTGGGCTGTCCCATGCCCGGGAAACACTCGCCCAGCTTTGCCAGTCCCCTCCCCACACTCAAAGCTTCCTAACCACAGGACCGACCTACCTCCAGGGCTCCACCAAGACTCTGTCAGTAGCAGTGGCTATGGCTGATGCTGAAGCAGGATCTAGCCAGGCCTAGCAGCCTGAGCCGGTCAGGCCTCCCCACGGCTGTGGGTTGCTCCCCTGGGGTTTCTCCTCCCCAGGGAGGTGCCCACACTCTCCCAGGTTGATTCCTCCTGAGCAGCTGTGACACTAGAGCATCCTGTGGGTCTGGCCAGCTCGTCTCAAGGACAGACCCAGGGACAGCTCCACCCTCTCCTGCAGTCAGCCAGGAAGCTAGGCTCCATGAGCTCTAAGGACAGACTGGAAAACAAATGCTGTGCTCTTCCCATCAGAAGCGCGTCTTACCAGTGGGCACCTGGGGGCACAAGCTCGGAAACCCCGGAAATGGCCAACTAAGGACAGGGAGCTGAGAGGTAACACCTGTCCTTGGTGGAATGTCAGCCTTTGGGGCACCTCCCTCCTTAGGCTGCTGCAAGTTCCTCCAGGCTCCCCCCAGCCCACCTTCACCTCTCACTCTGCACACAGCCAACCTCCTGTGAACAGGAAGGTGTAACCTACTGCGTACACATTAGAATCACCTGTAGAGCTTTTTAGAAAAAAAAAAAAGCCGAGCACAATTTTAGATGAATTAAATCAGAATTTCTAGGCTAGAACTTAGTTAACTGTGTATTTTTAACATGTTATTGAGGTATACATAATATAATCACACGTAAAATAATCATAAATGGAACATAAATGGGGAACTAGTCCCTCAGGAGCTCCCCCACTCCTGGGCTCACTGCCCCCTTGCCAAGGATGACCATCATGCTGTTACTACGAACATCAGTTGCCTTTGCCTGTTTGGGGACTTAATGTAAATAGAATCATACCATCTGTGTTTTTCCAGTGGCTTTTACATTTGTGAGATTCCTCCACAGTGTTGCATGTAGTTGACACTTGCATTTCTATGATGTTTAGAATTCCATTGTATGACTATATCATAATGGATCCATTTTACTGCTGATGGGCATTTGGGTAGTTTCCAGTTTTTGCCTATTATGAAAGGGCCGTGCTATGAACATTCTGGTACCAGTCTTGTGGACACGAGTGTTCACTTCTTTGGGTAAATACTTCAGAGTGGAATTGCTGGGTCACGGGGGAAGTGGATGTGCAGCTTCAGGCTTGAAAAGCTGCAAGGTGATTTTAAACATGCAGCCAGTGTTAAGAAACCACTGGATGAATCCTGCCCCCTCCCCTCCTTTCTAGTGCAAAGGGAAAAGCACACCCCTCCTCCCCAAGGCCACCCATCCGCCCAGGGCCGTGACCCTCCTGTGCTTTCAACCTGCCCCTCTTGGGTTTCAGGAACATTCTTGGCAAGGCAAGGAACCACATTGTTATATTTCATCTGTTAAGGCCCCAAGCCCATTTACTAGGTTGCGTCATGGAAGTAAGGAGACCAGCTTTTCTGTGTTGTGAGTCTGGCCTCTGAACCACAATGTCCTTTCTGAGAGCCTCTCTGTTCTTTTGGGGCCACAGTCCCTGTTCACAGCCCAGAAACTGGTTGACAAGACCACCCCAAGAGGAAATGGGATAATGTGGCTAGAGTCAGGCTCATCATCAACACACTGAAACTTGAGAATAAAAGATAATTTCAGTCTTTTGCAAAAATAATTCCATCATCACTGTCCCTGCACTCACATAAAGGTGACTCCTCATTTCTTATTTTCTAAGCTGATATCTAGGACACATCTAGGACAGCTGCCTTGCACCTTCCTGATGAGAAAAGGGAAGAATATCCCACAGTTGAATTTCATACTGATACAAGGCGGCAGCTGGGTGCCCACCATCTAGCCCTCCCAGACCCCTACAAATGGCTGGGGGAGGGATAGGCGCTCAGCAGTCACAAGCCCAGCTTCCCAGGAATGGGTCTGAGCATACCCAGGCCACGAGTGCGCTGGGTTTCCCTTTACACCTTTGCAGCTTTGAAATGAGGGGGACGAGGAGGGCCAGAGCCCCACGTCCCAAGAGACCATAGTTTGCACCAAGTGACAGGGTCCCCAGCCAGCAGAACCACAGGGGTGCTCCCAACCCAAGGAAAGCCATCCACAAAGTGACTGGCAGCCTCTTTAGAGTTAAGGATGAACAAAAATAAACAAGAAAAAAAAAAAAATAAACAAAAAAAAAAACGAAAAAAGAATAGAGTTAAGGATGAGTTAGCTCATCAGATTCCCTTTCTAATGAATCCTAACTGGGAAATATGAGACGATGTGGAGATTGTGCCAAAGGTAGTGAATGAGCAGGAGAGAGCACGGCACGGTGTAAACTGCAGGCAGGGAGCAGCAGAAATCTCTGGATGCACTCAGAGACTGGGTCTGGAGTGAGGGCAGAGGGTGCAGAAAGAAGCAGGGGTCCATGGTCCAGCCCCCAGTCTGGGAGAGAATAAGGAGGTTCTCTCCCTTGGCTGCCCATTAACTTCCAATTCTGCATCCAGTCCCCAGCACTTGAAACCAAGCCAGAAACCACACTTGGTTTTCCCCAAGAACACCCATATGTTATTTAGATTACTTAGATATGCCACTTGGGCCGTTAAGGTGGGGCAAGGGATACATCGCACAGGTGGAGAATGGAGCTCAGCTAGGATCAGTGACTGGCCCACACAGTTCTTGGGAGGACCAGGATTGCAGGAGGGTCTGTTTGACACCCAAGCCTGTGTCTCAGCCATAAGCTCAAGCCTTCAGAGCCAGGAAGGAGAGAGGACCCCAGAGAACATTCAAACTAAGTCAAGCCCCATTATCCCAGAAGCCTTGTTCCTTTTGGGGTAACCCCTGAAGAGAAGGAAGGAGAACAGATCTGGATCTAGTCCTCACATCACCTCTAGTTTTCCCAGGAAGATGGCAAAATCCCCATTATACCACTGAGGAAACTGAGGCCAAGAGAGGTACAATGACTTGTTCCTGATCACAAAAATGGAAAATAGTGGAGCTTGAATTCAAAGTCCAGTCTGGCTGAAAGCACACCCTCTTTCCCCTGCAGCACATTTCCTCCAGTGCTCCAGGGCCCTGGAATTCTGGCCCCTCCTGTAGCTTTCCCTGGCTACAAAATTCCAAGAATTGGGGGTGGGGGATACATAGAAGAAGGGCTCTCTGCCCTGAGATAAACATGCAGAGGCCTCTCCAGGGAAGGAGGTTCCCTAGATCAGATGCCCCCCCCCCAAGTCCTTTCTCTTCCCTACTGAAGGAACCAAAGAAACTGGGAGAACTTGTCACTCCAGAGGAGGTGTAGGCTGGCCCAGTCCTCTGGGGGTGGCTGGGCCCAGCCTGAACAAAGACCCCTTTGAGCTCTGGTGCTAACAAGAGCTCCTTCTACCTACAGGGATCTCAGAAACCCCTGGGTCCTCCCATCTAGTGGGGGCTGGAAGAGCCGAGAGCAAGGCCGGTCCCCATCTCCTGCCCTCGGCAGCCAGGACACTGCCCACTGCCCAGGCTTCTCGCTGGAGCCCAGATGTGGTCAGCTAAGCCCTTGGCTGCTTAGATGCCTGGACCTCCCTGGTTAATGGGCCCCAATCCCATGTTTCCCTTTTCCTTGACCCCCTGCCCAGGCCAGGGCTCTCTCTGCACACCAGCAAGACCCAGCCCCTCCTGGAGAGGGACTTCAGGTGCAAAGTGCTCCCCCCACTCAGGAGGCATGGTAATGAGCTGGGCCCTGCCGAGCAAACCTGCTGCCCAAGATGGAGACCTCCTTGTTCTTAGCAGCCAGCACCTCTTCTCCCTGAAGCCTGGCCTGTGCCTTCAGGAGAACGGCCCCTCCTCCCCCGTGGCCCCGCTCTGTCTGTTCAGAAGTCATCCTTGGTCGCCCTACCTGTTCATGTGCCAGTCTCCCGCTAGACTCCTCTCTCATCCAGGGCCTGGCACAGTTTCAGGCATACAGTAAGTGCTCAGTAACTGTTTATGGAACAATTAAATGCTCCCTGCTGGAAAAGCCCCTCTGTGCATAGACTTGCTGGTCTGTCCAGAAGCAGAAGGCCTCAAGGCACAAATTCAAGATCAGGAGCGTTTTCCAGTTTGTACTGGGCTCCACCCTAACCCTCCAGGTGACACACACACACACACACACACAGTCCTCTACCTGAGTTTGCTCCTCTATGAAATGGGAAAAATCCCCTCCCTGACCTGTTTGAGTGGGGCGGGGGGTCCTCCACAGTCCTGCCCACTGAGTCTGACATCCCCTTGCTGAGAGCTGAGTTGGCCCTGTGTCCCATCACATCCCTTGAAGGATTCCCAGGGGAACAGCTCTCCATGGGAAGCAGAGAAGGGGCAAGTCTGGGCCTCAAGCTGTCCCCACGAAGCTCCGTACATGCCACACATGACCAACTCTTCCCCTGGGATTACAGCCAGAGGAACAGTCAGGAAGCAAGGCCCTCTTTACACCAGCCCACACTCATGACTACCTCCCACCCTCTTGCCCTCTTGGGCCCAGAGGCACTCCCAGAGCTCAGGCCCAGCCGTGCTCAGGACCCTCCCTCACTTACCCTCCCTCCACCAAGAGCCCAGAGCCCAGAGGCCTGTGGAGTGAGAACGGTCCCAACAGATGGGGAGAAACAGCTGAAACCCGGACTCCTTGCTCCTGAGGCTGTCCAGGCCACACCACGGAGCAGGCAGCTGCTTGTGCAGAGAGCAGCCTGCCCGCCGCGGGCCTCGCCTGGAGCGCCCACTGCCGGGGCGGCATCTGTGTGAGCTGGCACCCTGGGCTTGGTTACAAGCCACTTTTTCTTGGCGGGCCTCTTGGGGCCTGGCTGTTTCCAGACAAGAAGCTGGTGATTCAGGTCTAAAAACAGACTTGCATTCACTGAGAAACAGAGCGCCCCTGTGCTCCGGGTGGCTACCCTCTCTGGCCGGGCCTGCTGTGGGGAGGGCCACGGACTCAGCTTCAGCTGCTCAGATGCCCCCACTCAGGGCTGCTGGGGGTGTGGCTACTCTGAGGACAAGTCAGCTCTGTCCAGCCTTGGACACCATGCAGCACACCTACTCCAGTCACCCTAGGACACCCACCTCAGAATCATTCTGGTTTTGAGGACCCGCTGGGCTCCTCTTGGGCCACCAGCAAATCTGAGGGGACTGAAAGAACCTGCAGATGGGGTCAGGGATGCAGGCCTGGAACTGCCTCTCACAGCTGAGGGGCCTCAGGTAAGCCAATCTCTCTTCCTGTGCCTCAGGTACTTCCTCCAGAAAGGGATAAGAGAGTCTCAGCCCAGGAGACCCTATTATTTTCTGAGAGATAAACAAAGCAAAGGCCAGGAACTGGGTGAACTGCAGATGGCCACTGGCTCCTCTGTGGTCAGAAAAACCCCCTGTCCCAGGAGAGGCTGCCTGGAGTACAGTCCTCGAAGAACTTCCAGGCTCCCAGCCTCCCTTCACAACCCCCAGGTGAACACCTGCTATTCACTCAGCTCTGTGTAATGCCGTGTATGCCAAGAGGGGTAAGGCAAGATCCTATTCCCAAAATGCCTGATGGGAGAGGCAGACCTGAAACAAATATTTACATAAATCAACACATGATTATAACTGTATATATACCATGAAGGAAAAGCCTAGGGTCCTATGAGGACCTCTATGCCGGAGAACAGGGAAGAGCTCCCTGAAGAAGCAGCCTTTGAGCTGATATCCAATAGCTGCTATGGTGGTTTCGAGCAATGTGTCCCATGAAAAACAGGTTCTTAAACTTAATTCATTCCTGTGGGTGTGCATCCATCGTAAGTGGGAACTTTTGATGAGGTTACTTCAGTTAGGGTGCAGCCCAGCTCAAATGAGGATGGGTCTTAATTCTATTAGTGGAGTTCCTTCATAAGCAGAACGAAATTCAGACAGAGAGAAAGCCAGAGGAAGTTAAGAGGCTGAGGGTCGACAGAGCCCGGGAGAGGCCAGGAGAGGCCACTGCGTGCATTGCCATGCGACAGGGCAGCCCAGGACCAAGGATCCCTGGCAGCCAGCCCCACAAGCCAGTCTTCGGGAAGAAAGCATCACCTTGATGAAGCCTTGGTTAGGACTTTTTCCCAGCCTCAAAACCATAAGCTAATAAATTCCCATTATTTAAGCCAACCCATTGCATGGGATTTGCTTGAGCAGCCAAAGAAACTAAATCAGACACTAACCAGATGGAAAGGGAGGTGATGGAGGAAACTGGAAAGGGGTCCTGGAAGAGAAGTTGGGGTGTGCAATAGCCCTGAGGCCAGAAGGTTTGTGGCGTCTATGAGGAACTTAGATCCTGTGTGTCTGGAGGGGAAGGGAGGGATGAGTAGTGAAGTGGTGAACAATGAGGCCAGAGATCTCAGTAGGGCCAGATCACACAGGGTTCTGTGGATCCCAGTAAGGGTTTTGATGATCATCTTAAAAGCAATGGAGCTTTCAACTTTCAACACAGAGAAAGCCATTGTGCAATTTTCTTTGGTCATCCTGCACCAGCTACCACCACCACGCCAACCAAGGAACACCAGTGGGGAAGTCAGTGCCACATCTGCCCTGGCCCCTAAGATCAGCCCTCTGGGTCTGTCTCCAAAAAAAAGTCAGTGATGACATCACCAAGGAAACTGGTGACTGGAAGGGTATAAGGATTATGGTGAAACAGACCATTCAGAATAGAAAGGCCAGACTATGGGGGTACCTTCTGCCTCCCCCGATCATCAAAAGGAACTACCCAGAGACAGAAAGAAGCAGAAACACATTAAGCACAGTGGGAAATATCACCTTTGATGAGATTGTCACATTGCCCAACAGAGGCAGCACTGATCTTTAGTCAGAGAACTCTCCGGAATCTTCAGGAGATTCTGAGACAACCCAGTCGGCAGGCTGCAATGTTGACAGCTGTCACCCTCATGACATCAACAGTGGTACAGCGGAATACCCAGCTAGTTAAGAATTACAAAGGCCAATATTTTAATAAAGGATCCAAACAGAAAAAAGAAAAAGCAGCAATGGGAAACCAATGAAGGGATTTAATCAGGGAAGTGGCTATCAACTGTGTATGTTAGGCTCACTCCGATACAAGGTTTACTTCAAAGTAATCAGTGGAGGTGGGGGAGTGGGTGGAGAGTGCAGGGTGAATACTGATGAAATAGGATGGTCTTAGGTGGTGGTTACTGTGACTGGGTGCAGGACACAGGGCATCCACTCTGCAACTCTCTTGCTCTTCTTTTGTATAGGTTTTTGGGTTTTTTAAAAGATTTATTTTATTTACTTATCTCTCCCCACCCCCTTGTTATTTGCACTTACTGCATCTGTTCATCTTCTTTCTTTCTTTAGGAGGCAGGGACCTCCGATGTGGGAGAGAGGTGCCTAATCACTTAAGCCACCTCCAATTCCCTGCTTTTGTGTGTCTCCTTATATTTTTCTCCTTGTGTCTCTTGTTGTGTCATCTTTTTTTTGTTAAGATTTATTTTTTATTAATTTCTCTCCCTTCCCCACCCCCCCAGTTGTCTGCTCTCTGTGTCCATTCACTGTGTGTTCTTCTGCGACTGCTTCTATCCTTATCAGCGGCACCGGGAATCTGTGTTTCTTTTTCTTGCATCATCTTGTTGTGTCAGCTCTGTGTGTGTGCGGCGCCATTCCTGGGCAGGCTGCACTTTCTTTCATGCTGGGCGGCTCTCCTTACACACTCCTTGCACATGGGGCTCCCCTACAGGGGGGACACTCCTGCGTGACATGGTACTCCTTGTGTGTATCAGCACTGCGCATGGGCCAGCTCCGCACAGGTCAAGGAGGCCTGGGGTTTGAACTGCGGACCTCCCATATGGTAGGCGGACGCCCTATCCATTGGGCCAAGTCTGCTTCCCATTGTTGTGTCATCTTGTAGCATCAGTTTGCCACAGCTGCCCATTGCACCAGCTCATCATCCTTGCTCATCCAGTTTAGAAGGCACCAGGAACCTCTACTCCCAGCTTTGCTGTGTCTCTCATTATGTTTTTTCTTCTTGTGCCTCTTGTTGCATCATCTTGTGTCAGTTTGCCATGTCTGCCCATTGCACCAGCTTGTTGTCTTCTTTAGGAGGCACCAGGAACCGAACCACGGACCTCCTATGTGGTAGGGGGGAGCCCAATCACTTGAGCCACATTCACTTCCCATGTATAGGTTTTAAATTTTCCATGGACATAGTTCAATTAGGGAACTGTAGTCCAGGAGAGATGACTTCTTGGATTTGGTGTCAGTGGTGATGAAGTACATATATATTTCCAAATAGACCTGGGAAGTGGATTTAGCCCAATGGATAGGGCATCCACTTACCACATGGGAGGTCCAAGGTTCAAACCCAGGGCCTCCTGACCCATGTGATGAGCTGGCCCACGCGCAGTGCCAATGCACGCAAGGAGTGCCATGCCATGCAAGGGTGTCTCCCAAATAGGGGAGCCCCAAGCTCAAGGAGTGTGCCCTGTAAGGAGACTGCCCAGTGTGAAAAAAGTACAGCCTGCCCAGGAATGGCGCTGCACACACGGAGAGCTGATGCAGCAAGATGACGCAACAAAATGAGACACAGATTCTGGGTGCTGCTGACAAGAATACAAGCAGACACAGAAGAACACAAAGCAAATGGACACAGAGAGCAGACAACTGGGGGGTGGGGGGAGAGAAGTAAATAAAATAAAATAAATAAATAAATAAATAAAGACCAAATAGACTTAAGCTTACTGGGTGATCAGTTGGATATGAGGTGCAAGGGAGGAGTTGTCAAGTATGACTCTAGATTTCTGAAAAAGGGCTGCTTTTCTGAGGAAAAAAAGAGACAAACAACAAGGAAAAACTGCACTGAAAGAAGAGAATATTTGAAGGAAAATGTGGCAAGTTCAGTCTTGAACATGTCTGAGAGACATTCAAGTGGAGATGTCAGGCTGTATATGAGCAAGAGGCTCATAACTACACTTCCAGGTATATTTCCAGTTCCACAATTACACTCCCAGGTATAAACCCAAAAGAAAGGTCCAGGCTAAGGTAATATATTTCTGAGTTACTGGCCCATGAGTATAGAGAGGAGCTAGTAAGATCCCCCAGGGAAGGTGGATTCATAAAGAAAAGCTATCAAAAAAAATACCAAGATAATTCAGGGAAAGAATAGTCTTTTCATTAAATGATGCTAGGACTACTGGATATCCACATACAAAAGAATGAAGTTGAATCCCTACCTTACACCATATATAAAAATTAACATAAAATGTAAGATTAATATGATAAAACTCTTAGAAGAAAGCATAGGTATAAATCTTTGTTACTTTGGACTAGACAAAGGTCTTTTAGATATGACATAAAAGCACAAGCAACAAAAGAAAAAATAGATACATTGGACTTCATTAAAATTAGAAACTTTTGTGTTGCTAATGATATCATCAAGAAAGTGAAACCCACAGAACAAGAGAAAATTTTTGCAAGTCATATAGTCATATATCTAAGGGACTAGTATCTAGAATATATAAAGAACTCTTAAAATAAAAGCTAAGGAAAGGAAAAAAAAAAAAAAAGAACTCTTACAACTCAACAATAAAAAGACAAGACAAATAATCCAATTTTTAAATGGGCAAAGGATGTTTAGACATTTCTCCAAAGAAGATACTGAATGGTCAATAGGCCCATGAAAAGATGAACAAAATCATTAGTCATCATGGAAATGCAAATTAAAACCAAGAGACACTATTTCACATCCACTAGAAGACTATAATGAATAAGAAGTGCTGGTGATGGGAAGCGGATGTGGCTCAACTGATAGAGCATCCGCCTACCAAATGGAGGGTCCAGGGTTTGATACCCAGGGTCTCCTGACCTGTGTGGTCAGCTGGCCCACGTGCAGAGCTGCCACATTCAAGGAGTGCTGTGTCACGCAGGGGCGCCCCCACGTGGGGGTGCCCCACGCACAAGGAGTGCACCCCATAAGGAGAACTGCCCTGCATGAAAAAAGTGCAGCCTGTCCAGGAGCGGTGCAGCAAGATGACGCAACAAAAAGAGACGCAGTTTCCTGGTGCCGCCTGATAATGCAAGCAATGCAGAAGAACACACAGTGAATGGACACAGAGAGCAGACAACGGGGGAAGGGAAGAGAAAGAAATAAAATAAATGTTGGTTTTTTTTTTTTAAAAAAAGAAGTGCTGGTGAGGATGTGGATGTGCTCTGAGATGGGAAGCAAATCGGATTGTACATTTCTCTCTGGACTGCCTGAGGGGGGTGTTTACAGTCGGGGAGGGAGGGGACACTGCCTCGGCCTACAGCCTCACTGCCTCGTCCTCCATAAGCCACGTACACTTTTCCCCTGGTGGCCGCCCTAAGGGCGCTTATCTTTCCAGCCCTCGGCAGACTCACAAACCACAAGTCTATGATCTGCGCCAGCTTTTGAAAGGCCTGAAAGCCCAGGGTCTCTGTGTCCTGAGAGGGCAGCCACACCCAGCATTCCTGCCCCACACTCAGCTGCAGCCCACAGAGGCCGCGCCTGCACCAGACCGAGCCTGGCCTACCCTTTCCTGGGGCCTAGTGGGGCCTGAGGCCAAGGGAGCACAGTTGCGCCCCCACCCCTGGCCTCCCAGGAAAGGCTCCTGGGTCGGTGCCTGTGTGGAACTGGGTAGTTGGCCCAGACCTAGGATGCCCACGGCAAGGTCCGGCTTCGTGCCCTGAGGCAGCCTCCTGCCATCTCCCCCAAGCAGTGCTCCCACCCAAGGTTCAGATTCCTGACCCATGGCCCAGATTGGGAGCTTGCTGGGTTCTGGGACCTCTTCCTTCCGAGACAATCCCAGATTGTCGAGTGACCGAACCCTCCAAGGAATGCCTATTACTCAGCACTGCTCTGGAGGTTCTGGCCACTGCAAAAGGTGGGAAACTAAAAGGTTTATAGATTAAAAAGAGAACTATTATTCGAAGCTGGTAAAATAAACTATCTAGAAAACATACAATCAACTAAAACGCATAAGAAAGTGACCTAGTTATTCGTATATTTGGGCACAGGACTAGGTAGAGCAGTGATTGGGAAAGACACAAAACTAACTGTCATGGAGTTCATTACTATTCTAGTGATTATAAGATCAACATATAAATCAACAGTTTTCCTTGTAGACATGCAGTAAACAGTTACAAACAATAATTAGGAAAATGATTCTGCTTATATAGCAATAAAAAATATATATAAAATATCCAGGAGTAAACTAAAAAATGTAGAAAACCAAATTAAAGAAACTGCAAACATTTTTTTCTTTTTCTATTTTTTTATCCCCCCTCCCCCTTCAGTTTTTGCTGTCTGTGTCCATTTGCCGTGTGATCTTCTGTATCTATTTCTTTTTGTCTTCTCGTCTTTCTCTTCTAGGATTCAATCCTGGGGACCTCTGATGAGGAGAGAGGTTCCCTGTCAATTGTGCTACCTCAGTTACTGGTCTCTGCTGTGTTTCACTTTGACTCTCCCCTTAGTCTCTCTTTTTGTTGCATCATCATCTTGCTTCGTGACTTACTTGTGCAGGCACTGGCTCACCACGCGGGCACTGGCTCACCGTGTGGGCACTTGCTCACCGCACAGGCATGCTTTCTCTTCTTTTTTC
Source organism: Dasypus novemcinctus (assembly GCF_030445035.2). Lineage (NCBI taxonomy): Eukaryota > Metazoa > Chordata > Mammalia > Cingulata > Dasypodidae > Dasypus > Dasypus novemcinctus. Next base: position 147,226,413 of record NC_080675.1, read on the forward strand.
ACCAGGAGGTCCCAGGGATCAAACCTGGATCCTCCCATATTGTAGGCAGAAACCTTATCACTTGAGCCACATCTGTTTCCCCACAAACATTTTTTAAATGGCCTAAAAGAAAGCTTAAATAAATGTCTTGAATGGGAAGATTCAAAGTTTTAAAGAAGTCTAGTTACCCCCAAATTAAGTTATAAATGTAACTCAGTCCCAACAGGATGTGTATGTTTATGCTTGAAAAATTGACTCTAAATTTAATTGGAATGCTACATGCACAAAAATAACCATGGAAATTTTGTAAAAAAACTAAAAAAAAAAATTTTTTAAATGCAAGGGCTTTGCCCTACCAGATAGCAGAACAGCTAGATCAATTAGTGAGATATTTACTGGCTTAGGAAAGATGAATAGATCAATGGAATATAAAAGTCCAGAAAATGATCCCTGGCAGGCAGTGGATGTGGCTCAAGTGATAAGGCCTCTGCCTACCATATGGGAGGAGCCAGGTTCGATCCCTGGGACCTCCTAGAGAAAAAGAAGAAGAGAAAGCGTGCCTGGGTGGTGAGCCAAGTACCCGCACAAGTGCCTGCATGGTGAGACAAGTGCCCACATGGTTAGCCAGTGCTCATGCAAGTGAGTCATGCAGCAAGATGATGATGCAACAAAAGAGAGACGAAGGAGAGAGTCAAAGTGAAGAGCAGCAGAGACCCTGGCAGGAAAATTTGAGGTGGTGCAAGTGACAGGGATCCTCTCTCCACATCAGAGGTCCCCAGAATTGAATCCCTCTGAATCCTAGAGGAGAAAGATGAGAAGACAAAAAAGAGAAATAGATATAGAAAATCACACAATAAATGGACACAGACAGCAAAAAAACAGCACGGTGGGGGTGGGGGTGGGGGCAGGGAAGGGGAAAATAAATAAACAAATCTTTAAAAAAAAGAAAATGATCCATGGATATATGAGAATTTAGTATACAATAAAGATGTTTCATACATGAAAGAGAAGAATGGATTATCCAATAAATAGTAATGGGCAATTGGCTATTTCACACCATTCAGAAAAACAAATTCCAGGTTGATTAAACTTCTAAATGTTTTCTAAATCTATAAACAACTAAAATAAAACAGAATTTTTTTTTCAATTAGGAAAGGTCTTTCTAAGCAAGATCTAAAACCTAGAACGCATAAAAAATATTTAATTACAGAAAAATGTAAAACTTCCGTGCATCAAAATTTAAACTGACCAATGATCAGTATCCTTAATATACAATGAGCTCACCTAAGTAAATATGAAAAAGACAATCTAATAAAAAAAATGGGTAAAGAATACTAAAAGGCAAGTCACAAAAGAAGAAATACTTCTCTTACCTATCTTATTGGTAAACATATTTTAAATGATAATGTTTAATATTACCAAATAAAATGGAAAATTTATATTCCACTAATGAGAGTAAAAACTGAGTTAACCTTTTTTACATATACCAAATGCCTTAAAAAGTACAAATCATTTGATCCAACAGCTCCATTTCAAGGAACTTGGTGTAAGAAAATAAATCAGGAAGCGGACTTGGCCCAATGGATAGGACATCCACCTACCACACTGGAGGTCCGCGGTTCATATGCCGGGCCTCCTTGACCCGTGTGGAGCTGGCCCATGCGCAGTGCTGATGCACGCAAGGAGTGCCCTGCCACACAGGGGTGTCCCCCATGTAGGGGAGCCCCACGTGCAAGGAGTGTGCCCCAAAAGGGGGTAGGGGAGGGGGAGAGAAATAAAAAAATTTAAAAATTTAAAATTTAAAAAAAGAAAATAAATCAACAAGTAGGTAAAATTTACATTCACATGATTTTCAATTGGGGGGGAGGGGAAGGGAGACACACACCAAAATAGTATTTCATCAATATAATGGATTCCTAGGCAATGGATTAAAAGAATGTGCATGTGCTAATATAGAAAAAATGTTCAAAATGATTGTTTAGTAGAAAAAATAAATACAACCCTGTAAGTATGATATAATCAATTTTTAAAAGAAAAAATTCTATATTTAAGGGTACATACCAAACAACAGTGATTATGTCTTGGGGAAAAATATTTTCATTATATTTTCTGTTTTGTTTTAACTTATTATTTAAGAATAGTTATGTAATACTTCTCAAATCAGAAAAAAAAAAACAGTATTAAAAAATAAAATAGGCGGCAGACTTGGCCCAGTGGTTAGGGCATCCGTCTACCACATGGGAGGTCCGCGGTTCAAACCCCAGGCCTTCTTGACCTGTGTGGAGCTGACCCATGCACAGTGCTGATGTGCACAAGGAATGCTGTGCCACGCAGGGGTGTCCCCACATAGGGGAGCCCCACGCGCAAGGAGTGCGCCCCATAAGGAGAGCCGCCCAGCACGAAAGAAAGTGCAGCCTGCCCAGGAATGGCGCCGCACACATGGAGAGCTGACACAACAAGACTACGCAACAAAAAAAAAACAGAGATTCCAGTGCTGCTGACAACAACAGAAGCGGACAAAGAAGACAACACAGCAAATAGACACAGAGAACAGACAACCGGGGTGGGGGGTGAAGGGGAGAGAAATAAATAATCTTTAAAAACAAAATAAAATAAAAGATAGAAACAAATATCATTTTTCATTTATTAGATTTCAAACACTTGAAAGATTACTAATACCTAGTTTGGGTCACCATCTTGATGAATGAGCTCTCTCACACTTCTGTGTGGTAGGGCAGTGTGGTAAAAGGTACTCAAGTTACACAAATAGATACCTGTCAAATCCATAATTCCACTTCTAACAATTTATTCTTAGGAAAGAATGGACACAAATTTGAATTTATAAAAATGTTAATTGAAGTGTTTTTAGGACAGTAAAAAAAATGTGTAGCAATAACATAGAAGTCCATCGATAGAGCATAAACAGATTATGGTTTAGGTACAGAATGGAAGACTATGCAACCATTAAAATAATATTTACTAAGATCTGTATTAAAACTTTTCTATTAAAAATAAGTATTTATTAGCATGGAAATATAGCATTATGTTACATTGGAAAAAAACATTATATAGAGTAGCATGTATAATAAAATATATGTAGGAAGAATGCTCACCAAAATTCTAACAATGTTTATTCCCATGGGTAGGAGTTTTAGGTATTTTCTATTTTCTTCTTTATACTCTTCTGGATTGCCTGAGTTTTATAATCAGAATGAACAAACCATATTCATTTGGTGGGGCAAAAAAGAAGAAGGCAGCAAAAATCGAAAAATTATTCCAAGGTCAGAGCAGTGTTAAATAATAAACATTTCTGAAAATCCAAATCCCTAAAAAAAAATCCTCATTCTTCACTACATGGAAGCCTTCAGAATCCAACAGGAAAAGAGCATTTGGTTAAATGAACTTTGCAGGATCCACACATCTGATAATATTACATATAGCTAAATACACACACAAATGAGTCCGTATAAAACTGGTGAAATCTGAATACGGGTGATGGATTATATCAATATAAACTTTGTATTTTTAGGTAGGATGTTACCATGGGGGAAATTAGATGAAGGTATATGGAATCTTTCTGCATCATTTCATATGTATTACTTTACAAAACTGCATACAAACATACCATCATTGCTAAAAGAGAAGTTTATTTTAAAAAATGAACTTTGATTTTAAACTTTGGATGATGTGTATGGCATGTGAATATATTTCAATAAAACTGCTTTGAAAAATACATAAAAAAGAACTTTGCCCTTTGAAAAGGACAGCCGACGAGCGTTTTCTCAGCCCTGGGACTGAATCATCGCAGAAAGGCCTAGGTGCGCATTCTCAATGCCTGGGGCACTGTGGGTGAACCACCTTTTGGTCAGTCCCTACTGTGTGCCAGCCTGAGAACCTCTGAAGGAGGCAGATGAGACTTGGTTTTAGAGATGAAGAAAGGGAGGTTCGGAGTCATAGTAACTGAGCAGGAACCTGTGGAACAATGCCTGCTAACACCTCCCTAAGAGAAATAAGCAGATGTGATGTGCCTGGTTAAGCGCGTGATATCACTTGACTCTGACCATGCCTCTAGATGTAACTTAGAGGGAATACAGGAGTTAGAGGAACACCTTCAGCAACATCAGCAAATTGTGGAAATGCTACAGGACAAATAACCCAGTTTCTATAACAAATAAATTCAAGGGGAAAGGAAAAAAAAAAAGAAAGAAATGGAAGGGGACCTCTATATTTTAAGAGATTACAGAGATATATAAATGTAGAAATAAAGCTTAATATCACCAATCAACTGTATGAATCTCATTTGGATCCTTATTCAAATAAATGGTACAAAGACATTTATGAGACAATGGGGGAAATTTAAATACTGACATAAATCTGATGATTTTAAGGAGATACTATTATTGTTTCAGTATGATAAGGGTATTGTAGTTATATTTTAAAGTAGGCCTTATCTTTTATAAATACAGACTAAAATATTTATGAATGAAACAATATAATATATTAGATTTGCTTCAAAATAATCCAGGAGCGAGGGAGAAAGGAGGCAAATATGAAACAAGCTTGACCCATAACTTGGTAATTGTTGAAGCTGGGTGAGGGGTATATGCTGGCTTATTATACCACTCTCTCTCCTTTAGCATATGTTTGAAATTTTCCACAATAAGAAGATTTAGGGAAACGGACTTTGGCCCAGTGGTTAGGGTGTCCGTCTACCATATGGGAGGTCCGCGGTTCAAACCCCGGGCCTCCTTGACCCGTGTGGAGCTGGCCATGCGCAGTGCTGATGCGCGCAAGGAGTGCCCTGCCACGCAAGGGTGTCCCCCGCGTGGGGGAGCCCCACGCGCAAGGAGTGCGCCCGTGAGGAAAGCTGCCCAGCGTGAAAAGAAAGAGCAGCCTGCCCAGGAATGGCGCCGCCCACACTTCCCATGCCGCTGAGGACAACAGAAGCGGACAAAGAAACAAGACGCAGCAAATAGACACCAAGAACAGACAACCAGGGGAGGGGGGAATTAAATAAATAAATAAATCTTTAAAAAAAAAAAAAAGAAGAAGAAGATTTAAAAATTCAAAGTACAAATATGCTTTCAACTTGTTTGGTAAAAAAAGAAGCCCAGTATGCGTGCATATTCTGAGCTAGTATTGCTGAGTTATATTTGTTATTTTTGCTTTGTGTTGTATTGTTTTTTGCTAAGTTATTTCAAAATAAAATTTCTGGGTAATGAAAGTAATTTTAAAATAGCATTTTGTGGTACAGTAAATCACTGGCAAGTTTTGAGTAGCTTGGTTAACATGCTAACATGTATTTGAAATATTTAATTTTTTTTAATAGAGGAGAGAGAGAAAATTCTTACAACCAGTCACAGTTGTTTGCTCAACGTACCACCCACACTGCTGGTCTGACCTTAATTCAGAGGAAAAAAAAGGACAAATACCAGCTGGATTTTGAGAATTTAATATACCATTGACGTTCCATGTCAATACTTCAGGAGGAAAAGCAATTCATGTTTGATTTAAACTAATTCTTCCTGTGCTTTTTATTTCTGGTTAAAAAATGAACTCAAGGCCAGCCAAAAAGTAATGTCTGCTAAAAAAATTAATAATGTAAAAATTTTTCTAGTGGATTTTAAACATCACCAGAGGAAACAGTAATTTAGGAAAGGACTTAAAAATTGACTCAGCCTCCACAGGTTATTAAAACACTCTTTGGTCCTAAAATATGACCAAGTATTTCCTTTTTTTTTCTTTTCTTGTGGTATCTTTATCTGTTTATTTATTTTTCTTTTTCTTTTAAAGATACATAGATCACAAAAAATGTTACATTAAAAAATATAGGAGGTTCCCTTAAACCCCACATAACACCCCCAAGACCAAGTATTTCTAAACTGATACAAAGGTATAGCTGGGAGAGGGGGAAACGTTTGTCATGTAGAGGTTTACAGTATTGGGAACAGTGCTTTCTTTCAGAATCTGTGCTGTAGTAGACCGGCACACATTGGAGGAGCTGTCACTTCTTAATTATATAGGAAGCTTCATTCCCAGAGGTTTCTGCCCTCCCCCTCCTCCTTTCTTTTCTACATTAGTAAACAGCTGGAGAATTAATGTAAGCTCCAAAGGTTGGAGGTTGATGCCTGCAGCCCAGGTGAACAGCAACTCAATGGCCAAGACTGACTTCATTCCCATCTTACTCTTGCATCAGAGATGGCTGCAGAATTTGGGGGAAATTCTCAGGAAAGCAAATTATTTTCTGTTATTCAGATATTGGACACTAAAGTGGAATGCTGTACCAGTCTTGACTTCATGTGCTTTCCATGGGTAAATATAGCAAAAGAGAAATTAAGAAATTTTTAAAACTTTCAGAAATTGAGAGGGAAACATTAGTTAGCAGAATTATTGAACAATTGCATGGAGAAGGCCTTTAGGCAGCATACAATCCAGTCTCCTGACCTTATGATACAAGGTAGCCCTGAGAGAGAAAGTGACTTGTCCCAAGTTGTGACAAAATAGGAACAACATGAGGCCTAGAACTCACTTCGGATTCCCAGAGTGAGGCTTTTCATGCTGGTCTGATAAATATGTAACTCGGCATTTCGAGGACCAAAGGCTTAACCAGGTTAAGGATGGGTGGGGTCACCCAAGCAGGTGCTAGGAGCTCAGCAGGGAGGCTGGCTGGTGTAAGCTCTTCCTGGGTACTGCCCAGAGGAACATGGGAACATCCTAGGTGGATGAATTAGCACATAGATCCCTCTGGTTTGCACTAAGGCTTTGAGAGCAGAAAATTGCAGTCACGTAGCAACTTCAAGGCATGGATAATTGTGGAGGACTGTCCTCTCCAGACTATTCAGAAAAATCCCCCAAGGGGAAGTTGGGAAGAACTTTGATTTGGCCCCGTAGAAACTCACCTGGAAGCTCAGTGGCAGTGTCTGGTCAGCTCTGCCCTGTGGACTTGCCCACTTGCCCCAGAGATGCCCACTGAGTCAGCCCTCAATGCAACTGCTTAACTAGCCCTGTCAAACTGAAACTTCAAACCGTCAAGTGCCTGCCAGCATGGGCTGCGGAGGGACAGCTCACAGGAGCCCTCTAGCGATCCTGGTCCCCTCACTGCAGGACGGGTAAAAAATTTCACGGCTCTCCCCAACACCATAAATCTTGGCTCTGAAAAGAGCCAGGCATCCAAGCTAGCTGGAGGTGGACGTAGTGCAAAGACATCGCAGGTTGTGGGGTGCCCTCTCACACATTCCCTAGGAGCCTGACCCCGGCAAGGTGGGCACTCTTGAACAATTTCGAAGTGGCAAGCAAAGCAAAGAGGGGCAAAGGGCAGCTGGGTAGAGCCCCACCAGCCCCTTTGAGGGAGCCTCCTGGCCCTCCCACCAGCTCCACGTATCCAGCACCTCTGCTATACCCCACAAACCCGTTTGTCCTGGGTTGATTTGGGCACAGCACTCAAACTGCCCGGGGCCAGCAGACTCAGGCCTGCCCCGCTGCACTCCAGAGCTCAGGCTGTGGACGTCCTACCTGGGCAGCGGCATCAACCACAGATTAACAGCTTCATCCACTGGGCTCGGTTTTCCCCCAAATAATCCCGCTCCCAGGGCCCAAGGGGCAGGGGCCACAATTCTTGATGTCGCCTGCAATGCCACCTCTCGCCTCCACTGCCTCCTTCCATCCAGGGCGACTTTGGACCAGCTCACGCAGCTGGCAGGCGGGCCTCAGGCCGCCGACAGGGACGGGCCTGGCGCACGGGTGCGGCACAGTCATGCTGGGACAGCTCGGCGCTGCCTCCCGGGCAGCCGCGGGCGCTCCAAGTACCCACCCTAGTGGCAGAGGAAAAAGGGCCCTCCGGGAACCAGGAGGGGAGCGCCAGGCTTTGGGGAGAAAAGCGGGCAATCAGGACTGGGGAGCGGCATGGCTGGGTATGAATGAATGCACGCCTGGGTGAACGAACAGCGCTGGGGGCGACCCGGGAGGTGTCCCAAAGAGGGGTCCTACTGCTGCCGCCGACCCGGCCCTCTTTCCCCTGGTTCGGTGGCCCCGCAAGGAGGGCGCACTCAGCCTGGACATCCTGCCCCGTCCGGACACCTCTCAGGCCCCCAGACGCCCAGGCCCGCGCGCACAGCCCTGGACCAGGGCCCGCATTCCAGCGGCCGCGAAGCGCCTGCCGGGCGCGCAGCGGCGCCGACACCCAGGCGAAGCCGCGCCGGAGCCGCCCTGCCCCCCGGCAGCGTGCCCTCGCGGCGGGCCCCGGGCCCCCGAGCCCAGCTCCCCGGCCGCAGCCCCCATACCTGCCTGCCTCGACGGCCTCGCTGCGGCCCAGGGCGGTCATCGCGACGCCTCCACCCGGCACCCGCGACCGCGCAGCCCGAGCGAGCGCCGGCGGGACCTCGCCGGCCCGGGCAGAGCCCGCCTCCGCCCGCCCATTGGCTGCTCACGCGGGACGGCCCAGCCCATTGGCTGTTCCTTCCCACTCTTCAGACCGCCCAGGTAGGGCCGCCGGCGGTGCGCAGACCCCAGCGCTCTGCATCCCCCGACTGTCCACTCCCAGGACAGGGCCTGCATCTTCTGTTCTTCACATCAAGGGGCTTCTGTCCTCCTGTCTTGGAGCTGGGTGCCCTCTGCAGGTACCGATTCCCGCCCTCCTCCAACCCCTTCCCATATTAAGTTCAGGGTATGTTTCAATTGCTCTCCACAGCAGAGAACTGAGGTGGTGCAGGAAACAACAGAGGGAATTTTGGACAGGACAGTTGGTCAGCCCGGCCACCACAAAACAGTATCCTCATGTACTTTTCTAGACACATTGGAAACATTGCTGTGTCTACCCAAGGCAAAAGGCTTTTTGGAGGAGTCTGTGGAGGGACAGAAGATGGCGATATGGGAAAGTACAGGCAGAATAACTCAAGTGATAGGTTGGGGGGGTTGATAAACAACTGGGCTTGACTGGGCTTTGAGAACAGGACCAAATGTTCTATTTCCCCAATCACCTGGCAGGATGGCCCCTCCCCTCCTGCCCCCACCAGGTGGTGCTTGGCCCTGGGGACTGATTTCGCTGGTCCCTTTGCCAGTGCTCTCTGCTCAGTACTCAACCCTCCACCACAACCTTGGCTTTGCTGCAGATAGCAGGCATCTATAAACAGGAGAGCCCTTGCTCAACATCATTAGCCATCAGGGAAGTGCAAATCAAAACCACAATGAGGGGAGTGAGTGTAGCTCAGCTCACTGCGTACCTGCTTCCCAAGTACAAGGTCCTGGGTTCAACAGCCCCCCCCCCCCAAAACCTCCTGAAAAAAAAAAAAAACCGGAAAATAAATGTAAGAGAGGATGTGGTGAATTAGCAACACTTAATGAATATTGCTGGTGGCAATGTTAAATGGTGCACCTGTTGTAGAATTTGAGAGGTTCAATTATTTGAGTATGGTCCTTTTGTTTCAGTTCTCAATAGGCTTGAATTACCATATATTTCCACATCTTAGGTAAGCTTTTAGCATGGACCTCAGGCATTCAATAAGCTTTTAGCATATTTGGTTTGTATTTCCCCTGAATACTTAAAGTTTATAGATCTTGCATTGTTAAACTGTTTCCTGCTCACCAAGGGCAGGACTGCAACCTTTTATCATCCCACACCCACAAGTCATAGTTTAGGTTATCTCTGAAGAGACAAAGAGCCTCCCACCCATGGCCCACATCACACCCACTGTGGAAGAGTTGGGAAGCTAAGCATAGATCAAGAACCAGCAATCCCACTCCTAGGTGTATACTCAACTGCAGGAACTTGCACTGATTTTTGCACACCATTGCTAATAGTGGCATTATTCACAATTGCCAAAAGATGGAAGCAACCCGAGTCCATCAACAGTTGAATGAATAAAATGTACATACATACTATGGAGTATTAAACCATGAAAAGGAAAGAAATGCTGATACATGCAACTCGGTTGAACTTTGAAGACATGTTGAGTGAAATAAGCCAGACATGACAAATATGATATGATCTCGCTGAATTGGAACAATTAGAAGCAGCAAACAGTGTCAGTCTAGAATATAGGTTACAAAGGGACAAAGTGGGGACTAGGAATGGGAAGCTATGGCTTAAAATGTACAGGGTTCCTATTTGGAATGATGGAAAGGTATTGGTAGTGGATGGTAACAGTAGTGTAACTCTGTGAACACAATAAACGCTGAAATATTTTTCTGAATATGATCAAAAGGAAATGCTACTGTGTATACAGTAACCAAAAAAGAAAAAAAAAAAACCACCACAGAACACTATACAAAGTTTAACCCCAAGTTAAACTATAGACTTTAACAGTTCAATTAACACTGACACCAGGTGTTGGGGTTGTGTATGGGAATCCTGTACTGAATGCATGACTGTTCTGTAAACCAATTTCTCTAATAATGAGAAACAAAAACCAGGAAAGCCGAGGTCCACAACCATTTTGGATTTGGGGAGCAGACTATGATTCAGGTGCCCTGGGCTCATTTTGATACAGGGATCTCTCTGCAGTCTAAGGGTGCCTTGGAGAGGACTACTTCATCTCCGGCGTTTACCCACCAAAGTGGGAGGGGTCTTAGCCACTGCCCTCCTATCTTTGGTCCAAGTATGACACTAACATTCCTAGTTGCAGAAGCCTTCAAAGACACAGCTACCTCACACCTCCCCAAGGCACTAGAAGGGGAAAAAAGCTAACCTATATTTCAAATGTAGTCAGCTACTGCCTTCCCAGCAGCTTTGCACCCCAAAAATACAGGATGAAATGTGGCCCGTATAGCACATAACACCCACTGCCAGGCACAAGGCTCTGACCGTTTTTGCCCTGCTCAGAGAACAGGGTTCAATCACCCCAACCCTTGCCCAACAGAAAAGAGGAAACAGGTGCTTCAGCTGTTATTTATTGACATACAGGTAGGCTCTATAGCAACAGGCCTGGAGGTGGCTGCAGTAGTGGGGTAAATGAAAGTTGGAAGGGGAGTGATTTTCTGCAGCAACAGCCGAGTGGAGTGCAGGAAAACAAGTGCACAATGCACAGACAAGATGGGAGCAGGGCAGGCTGAGGGAGCTGGGGAAGCAAGTAGGGACTAGGGCCAGTCTGCTTAAAATGGAACCACTGCCCAAGCCCTAAGGACCCTAATTCTTGCTGGCAGTCTCCTACCCCACCCCCCACCCACCAGGTTTGGGAGTCCTCCCGGCATTCATTTTCTACAGGAACTGAATATAGTACACAAAGGAGAGGGAGCTGTTGCCCTCTTACAATAAGCGCTGGGGCCTCCAGCCCTGGCCCCCAGTCTTCCCTGGCTTGAGGGTGGGGGTATGGGGCACATGATGGGCAGCCAGGTGCTGGGCTACCCCTACCCGAACAGGGTCTAAAATCAGCCACGCACCATGAGACTTAAATTTTCTCTGGTGTCCCAGCCACACTACATCCCCAAGTCAGTACTACAAGCATTGCTGGCCTAACAGGTGGGTTGGGGGAGGGGATCAGGGGCTGGAGAGGGGCTCTGAGGCCCATCATGGCACGGGCACTACACGCATGGTGTTGGTGAAGCCAGAGCCAGGGCGCCATCCGGTCAGCACAATGACCACATCTCCCTTCTTGAAGAAGCCCCGGGCCTTGCCTGGAGGAAGAGAAGAGACACCAGTGAGTAAAAGCCAAGCTGGGCAGGGAAGGCATTCCCTTCTCACACCACATGGTGGCACCAGCCTCATGGGCCAGGCGGAGCTGGCAGGGACCTTTGGGTATCATTCATTTTATACTCTAGGAGTAGAGTGCCTTGCCTAAGGTCAGAGCTAGCTACTTCCTCTCATCCCATGACATCCTACCCTTATCCAGGGACAAAGGCCACATCAGTACATGAGCTGCACGTGTGCTACTCCATAGTGCAGGGGCTCTGGCCTATTTTAGAAGAAACCTTTAGCGCATGCTAAAGAACGGACAACCTTGACTGTCCAGGATACTTTGCCCTAGAATGGATGAATGAAAAGGATTCAGAGAATATTCCTAGTGAGGAGTGGTCAGTTAAGGCTCCTGGTCCTCAAGTCTTGCATGTTCCTCTTTCCATTCCACAAACTGTCAGAGTCCCAGGGGAGACCAGGTGCCTAAGCACTCCCGCCTCTCTGGGCTCCGTCCCTTGCTGTCCACCACATACCGACATTCATGGCCAGGTTGACACGGAGGTCCACATCCTCAGCCCAGGCATCCTGGACAGGGTCCTTACACACCACAGGGAAGATGCCACGGTACAGGTGAGCCTGGCGGGCTGTCTGGTGGTTCCGGGTCACAGCAATAATGGGAGCACGGGGGCGGTATCTGGCCACCTGGTGAGCAGACCTGAGTAGGGACAGGGGGCAGGCAGAAGAGACCATTTCAACAGTGTCCCAGAAGCCTCCCAAGAAGCACCTCAGTCTAATGGTTTTGCCTCAGCAAGAGCTCACCCTTCAATCATCCACCTAAGGCTCTGGCCCTTTGAAGGCTGGACCAGCCCCTTGTCCTGTATCCTCCATGGCATTCCTTCAACTTTCTTTCAGAGCTAAGCCACCCACTTGTCCTCTCCACAGGCCAGGACTCCAGGATCATTCTGATGCACACCCACTGATCCCACATGACCCACAGTTGGCTGAACCACGCGGAACCTTCCAGTTTTGGGACAGGGAGGTGCCCCTGGACAAACCTCACCAGCACCTATTCCTCTTGCTGCCAGCAAAAGTTACAGGCCAAGGAGCACGCGAATAGCACCACACGTGCAAATGACAGCAGAACCAACCAGCCCCCTGGCAACCAACCTCCCATTACCGCTGTTCCCACTCCCCATCCCATACCGTCCCTAACTCCCTGAAACAGCCTCAGCAACGGAGCTCGAGAGTCCCAGAATCAAAACTGAGTATCTAAATGAGGCTGAGAAATCTGGGTGCTAGCAAGGAGGCAAGAGGAGGCAGTGGGCATGTTGGTTGGGAGCTGTTCTACCAGTCAAGGCGCCTTTGGAATGGAGACACCTCTGAGAGCCCATATGCCAGGTGCTTCCTTGAACACTTGACAGTGGTAGTGCAGATGTATGGCCCCTGGCCTTGCTCAGGAGTTAGAGGAGCTCCCAAAAGGAACTGTGCCCAAAGAAGGCCGGCTATGAGGACACAACAGGTGTCAGGGAAACTTAAGACCTGCTTAAGGTCTGCTCTCCATACAAGGCCTCCAGAAGGAAGTAGTTGCTGAAGTCAGGACCAAATGAGTGAAATAACTGAGTGAAATCCCAGAAGACTAGAGTTAAAAATAGCCAAAGAGCAAAGGTTGGACCTTTTTACAAAGGTCAACCCTAATGGTTAGAGCTATTTATCCAGGAGTGGGAAACTTGAGGGAATCCACCCAGGTCTGCCTGTGTCCTGGCTCTCTTGGCAGTCCCAACCGCCGCTCCTTTCCACCCTCTTCCAGAAAACCCCGGCCACCACTGTTGGCAGGGACGATGAACAAAATCTCCAACTAAGGGAGTGAAGAATGATAATTCATTGTTCCGGGATAGGAAGGTATAGTGGAATGAACTGTATCCCTGCCATTTGGACAAGTTCTTGGTCCGCATTCTGGTGGGTGTGGACCCACCGTAAATAAGATCTCTTCAAGATGTGACTTCAGTTAAGGTTGGGCTTTAATCGGATTACTGGAGTCCTTTGAGCTGAGTGAAAGTTAGATGGAGAGTGAAACCATGGGCAGTAGCCAAAAGCTGCAAGTCAGTGGAACCCGGGAGAACAAATGTGCATTACCATGTGACAGAAGAGCCAAGGAAACCCAAAGATTCCTGGCCAGTCAAAAGATACGAAACCCGGGATAAAGCAAGTATTCTAGTCTCTGAAACCAGGAGCCAATAAGTTCCTGATGTTAAGTGAACCTACTGAGGATATTTGTTTTACCAGCTGGGAATCTAAAACAGAAGAGAACCCAAATCTGAAGCCATGGTACTAAGCCAAATATAGGCAGACCAATCCCTGTGCCTGGCTGCATGGCATCACAGATGGAGTGTCACCAAGATGACATGGCAACATTTCCTGGAGCAAAACTCACTTGTCTTTGGGGTTCAAAGACAGATGGGGACCAGTGCACTATAATGGGGGACATAGCAGTTCAGTGCACAACATTTTTATATAGAGAATAACTAGAATAAGCTACAACTGTTTGGCTTTTACCATTTTAGAGGACCAACACTTAAATATCAAATACTCATTTGTGGTCAGCCTTCAGGGCCAGAGAAGGGGGCCCTGTTTACTCCTGGATCCTAGCCTGGGGGCTGGGGGAGCTCATTCTCTGCAGGGTCCAGGTGGCAGGTAGAGGGGTCTTACCTTGGCTCAGCACCTCGTGAATACTGCTCAATACACTGATCCTAGGACCCCAAAGGAAAGGTGCCACTTGACCAGGACATGCCCAGGGAGCCACTGCCGCCTCCTACCTGCCAGACTTGGTGAGGACGATTATGGCCCCACTGCAGCACTTGAAGGAGGCCTCCACGGCACCCACGGCGGTGGCTTCAGTGGGGTCGCTGGTAATGGGCGCCAGGCGGCGGAGTTCCTCAAACAATTGCAAGTGGTAGATGGCGGCCTCTGCCTCACGGGCAATCTAGGGGAGCAACATCCGTCCAGAGGGACAAGAGGGGGACAGAGCTTTGTCAGAGCTGTCAGGAAGGTGGAGGGAGGGGACGAGTCACACGGACAGCTGGGGAGGAACATGTCCCTGGTTTCGAAGACCCAATCACTGGAGACTGAGCTGAGCAAGATCAGTACTCAGGGACCAGCCCTTCACCAGACGCCTGTGGGACCTGCTGTGCCTGCCACACCGAAGGACCCTAGTGGTCCTGTCCTGCTGTAACCTCCCTGGCTGTCTCTTCCTCATGTAGCTGGAGCAAAAGGCTGATTATCCTACAGTTACCTGCCCTTAGGGCCCTACCTGCCAGACTCCGTCAGAACTATCAAAGCTGCCGCTAAACACTTATAAGAAGCCTCCACGCTGCCCATGGCCATGGCTTCCATGAGGTCTGTGGAGTGACTTGAGGCTCGCACAAGTTCTTCAAACAGCTTGCGGTGGAACATGGCTGCCTCAGCCTCCCGAGCTATCTGTAAGGTTTAGAGGAGAGAGGCAAAGAAGAGGGAGGAAGGGGGGGGGGCGGAAATAACAAGAGACAACACATGGAAAGACAGAATGGGGAATTAATCAGAGAGGAAGGTAAACTTAAGTTAATTGGCTAAATCTGTCCTTCAAAAAGGCTGCAAAAAGGCAGAGTGAGGAAAGTCGACTGCTCAGGATATGTGGAGGACCTCAAGTCTTAAGTGCTGTGAGCTTCCCCTCAGAGACAGGGGCAAGTGTCTTTTGTTGGAGAAACTTCCATCCTGGAAGGATTTTTCTGATTCAGGATCGGGATGGAGGGAGACAATGGGGGAGTAGACTCCAGCACCCTGGCATGGTGACATGCCCAGGCTGAGCTCCTGCCACTCCCTGGCTGAGGACTTAACCACGCTGCCTCGTGACAGAGCTTACAGGCAGGAACGGGCCCTCCCTCTTCACATGGCTGGCTAGTTACCGCACGGCTTCCTGCCTGGCTTCCATGCACACACTGAGCACTGGTGTGGCTTCAAGCACTGGGATGCTTACAAGCCTGTCCAAAGGTCTACCATGGAGACTGACCGAGGCCTGGAAATCCGGGGCCAGACAAAGCCAAAGCCACTTAGTGTAACCGAGTTTTAAGCAGGAAGATGAAAAACTCTGGATCACCTGGTGAGGGTCACATCAAACAGCCATGTGAAGAGACAGATGCCCGTGGAAGCATCCAGGTAAGTATAACAAGACATTTGATTAGATTCTAATGATTAAACAGTCTGAGGATTCTTTCAAGCATAAGAAAGCCATCGAGCACAATCAACCTACTCAGATAACACCAAAAATTAGAAAGAAAACTTAAGTTTTAGAGGGTTATTATATAATTACCAGACCTTAGACAATGATGAATAAGAGAATAATCTCATTTATTTGACAGTGTAAGCAGATGCACGGGAGGACTTAGGTTAGGGGAAATGGACAGGAAACAGCCATACCTGGTAATGCCTAGACCTTAGGTACTGGTCATTTCTGCATCTCATTTAGACACAAGAGAAAGCAGTGAACAGTTAAGAGGAGCAGCTTGTCTGGTGATGTGGAGGGGAGAGGCTGCCCCACCCAGTCCCTGTAACTTTCTTTTTTAAGAGCCACACAATCCAAACCTCTAGTTCTAAGGAGTCTAATCACAGAAAGACTGGAACGTGGAGAAAAGGACATGGAATTCAGAGCCTAGAACCCTGGATCTTAAGTCTCTTACCCCACTACAACCCCAAATGGAGACCTGCCCTTATCTCCTGCTAAACTAAGTTGCAAGAGAGACAACAGCCTTGTAGCCCTCAGATCTGGGTTCAAACCCAGGTTTTATCACCATGTAATCCTCATCTATAAAGTAGGACAACATTCATCTCACAGAAAATGAGGAGGGGGGATGAGGATTACAACCTACACAGGGACTTATTATAATATATATATATAATAATATAATATCATAATATAATAATAATAGCAATCACTAATGCTAAGGCTATAATTAATATATCTATTTTTTACTTTACAAATGAGGCCTAGAGGCGGTATGTGACTTGCTCTGAAGCATATAAAGGCCCCATTATCTATCTGGTTTAATGGTTCAGCAAGTCAAGGTCAACTACCTTCCCTCTTCCAAGGTCATGTGGCCACACAACTAAGCAAGGCAAATAGAAAGAGGACATGTGAAGAGACCATAAAGGCAGCTAGCTACTCTAGTACACCACTGAAAAAGTGTTTAGTACAAATGACATGTTTTCTCTGAAAGCCGTTTAAGCCCAATGATTGGACACACAGAAAGTGAAGGGGGAAAGGAAGGTTATCAAAGTCAGAATGAGTGTGTGGGGGGAGTGGGGGGGGGGGAGGGTGCAACACACAAAGGGCATCGAGTGCTTTGTGGCTAGGAAGGGAAGGTTAAAGAAAACCACCTTGGGATAAGAGGCAAGTTCACTGAGCTAAAACTTACAGGACTCATTTTACTAGACTTAAGTAAACCTGCTAACTGAGCCCTGACTCTTCAGGACACTCTAGTGCAGGAACAGACAAGGCAGAGGAATTGAGCTTCCAACCCAGAGAAGGCAGCCAGGCAGTGCAATGGGGCTTAGCCAGAGAACCCTGAAGAACTAGCATCCTGGGGAAGCAAGGTGAATCACCTCAGTGACTCCTCCAGGTGCTCTCACCTAGGGACCCGTCACCCTGTCTCCACTTGTGAACCTGCTGGCAGTCATGGGCCCCACTTTTTGGTCTGGGTGAGTGTGGCAGTTTGGCAGTTTGATCCCAAAAGCACAGCGAAGCAAGTCCTGTTACAGGCACCAGGCTAAGCCAGCTCACAGCCTCATGCAGGCCCACAGGGGCACCTGTGTGAAGCCCCTGTCTGCAGAAAAGGTGGGGAATCAAACTGAAAGTCAAACAAAGAAGGTAACTGGGATCAGGAGCCCTTGGTCTATTTCATAATAGGGAAGAGGCACAAAGCATACTTTGAGTTACCTAAGTATCTCAGGACTTAAGCCATTAAGTAATAGGTAGGATTTACAACTTTGTAGCCAGAAGTGAATATTTTGTTACATTCAGTGAAGGAGGAGTCCTCCAGCAGAAGGAAATAGGAGAGAACTTTGGGGCAGGGAAGGCAAGGCAGAATAAGAGTTGCCTACTGATCTCGCACATCCCTGCTCATTTTTTTTTAAGGAGATACTCGGGATTGAACACAGGACCTCACACATGGGAAGCATGCACTCAGCCACTGAGCTACATCTGTTCCCCTATGGGAGGTGGTTTTCTCATTTGTTTGTTTTTAGGAGGTACCAGGGATCAAACAGGGGACCTTGTATATGGGAAGCAGGCAGTCAATCACTTGAACTACATCCATGACGCCCGGCTCATTCTTATTGCTGTATTTTTGGAGGATAATGAAAGATTGTTGGTAAGAGGATGCAGAAGCCTATAAGGTTTGTGCCAAGCTTGTTTTCCACCATCAAACCCAGCCTAGGAGATAAGGCAGACCCCAAAAACGCACCAGGTGCTGCATGCGGACAGCCTCCAGAGGGTAGTCCCCTTTGGCTGTTTCTCCAGACAGCATGATACAGTCGGCTCCATCCAGGACAGCATTGGCCACGTCACTGCCCTCAGCTCGGGTAGGGCGGGGTTTCTTGATCATGCTCTCCAGCATCTGGGAGGGAACAAAGCATTAGAGACGAGGTCTGTTTTCAGAGACAAACGACTACAAGTCTACCTGGATAGAAGGTATGTGCAGAGTGTGGCTTTGTGTAGGTGTGTGATAGGGAAGGGGAATACTTGTGGGTTGCATGGGGCAGGATCCATAGGAAGAGACTAGACAGCCTCCCAAGCATTCCCGTGCAAAAAGGTGAGTATGTACATCTGAATGTGAGAAGTGCACATGCCTGGGTGGCACAGATGACAGGTTTCCCAGCTCGGTTGCATCGCCCAATCATCATCTTCTGAGCTAAGAAGACCTTCTCTGCAGGAATCTCAATGCCCAGATCACCACGAGCCACCATGATCCCATCACTGGCCTCCAGGATCTCGTCAAACCTGATACAGACAGCAGAGAGAGTGTATCAAATGGGGCATGAGTACAGCAACCGTCAGCTTTTCTGGGATTCTCTGAAATCACAGATGTCCTCACGTCAGGACCATTCAGGACACCATGGAAGTGGTGATGAGGGGAACGAGCTACCTTAGCCCTCCAACCTGGGTGGAGTCCTGCCTATGGGGTTTCCTCCATACCAGAACTGGACTTCATTGAAAGGAAGGACGGCAATGGGAAAGAGGTCTCTTCCAAAGTCCCACGGATTTATTTCCTCTCCATCTATATCTTATGAAGCTCCTCTTACAGTATCTCTCTACCATTTCCACTCTCCAATCAGCAATTCCCAAAGTAGAAAGGGAACCCAAAGTTTGCTCCTTACTTCCCAACAGAGTCCCAAGGTTGTATCTAGCCAAGGACAAATGAGAGCATCCCCTTTGAGGTGACCCCACCATCTTGTTGAAGACAAGAGGACTTCTAACTTTGCCTAGCCTGGGACCAAGGTCAGTACGTACTCATGGCCTATCAGGATGGCAGAAGGATCCCAAAATGGATGATACAAAGGGTATTTACTAAGCTAAGGACTGCAAAGTCACAACAACAGGTGCATGGTGCTAAGCTTTCCATCCTCCTCAAGCATACTCCTAACACACACGCACAGGTCTGCCTTTTCGGCAGCATTGAGCTGTGTTTCTAGTAGGAGGTGCCAAAGAGAAACAGATGTCACCAAGCCGGCCATACTCACTGGCCCTACCTTGTGATCATCACTGGGGAGGGGTGGTTAAGCTGAAGAAGAAATACTTGCTTTCCTACAGGAAGCTGAATAGACTACCCTAGAACTAGTCAATCAAAGCAACTGCTGCTTTCTCTTTCTAAGTGAAAACAAGGAGATCATAAACTTCCACATGGACACCAGGTCCTGAGCTTCCACAGGGTTCTTTCCCAAATGAGGGGTCACCAAGAGCTCCTTCAGGGCTGGGGGTGGCAAAAGTGATGGCAACAGGGGACAGATACCTTCGAACTCCCTCGTGATTCTCGATTTTGCTGATTATCTTGATGTTCTTTCCTTTCTCTCCCAGGACCTTCCTGACTTCATGAACATCGGATGCCTTGCGAATGAAAGAGGCAAACACCATATCCACATCCTGCTGTACCCCAAACTTCAGATCCTGAATGTCCTTTTCTGACACAGCAGGCAGATCCACAGCAGCCCCTGGAAGGTTCACACCCTTCTTGCTGCCCAAGGAACCACCATTTTCCACCTCTGTCACTAGGAAATCAGCACCTGTGCAAAATGGAATAGGTTAGAAGACAGAGCCAATGAAGGCATATCTAATCAACAGGAAACAGGCTGCCCTTCTCCCTAGGAAAAGTGAGAAGTTGTTCACTATGGGCTCTGGAGCCATCTTATCAGAGTTTAAATCCCAACTCTACTACATGGATAAGTCAATTAACCTGTGTCTCACAAACAGGGATAATACCTACTCATAAGGTTTTAAAATTTAAATCATCATCATGTAAAATGCTTAGAAGAGTGCCTGGCATTTATATATTAGCCATCACTCCTAGGCACACAGAGTTCTGTACATATTACATTATAGGTTCAAAGAATAAGCAAAGAATCAAAAGTAGTGAGAATGATGGATAAAAAGAGAAACCCTCTCATATGTTCTCCAGAACCAGAAGAATGGGATAAAGTCTGTTTTTGAAGATAATGAGTTATAATGAAGTACAGACCTTTCTCCTTCACCTGCAGAGAAATAAGTCCATCATCCACATAGATCTTGCTGCCCACTTCTACAACTTTGCAAATATTCTTGTAGTCCAGCCACAGGATATTCTCGTCACACTTCTCCATGTACGCATTATCCAGAGTTATCTTCAGAGTGGCTCCTTTCTTCAGCTCTACCTCAGCGGTGCCGCTCTATGGACAAGAATAAGCCATGAGCCTTAACTGCAGAAGGCAGGCCCACCCGCGGCAATGGAAAAGCCCTGCACTCCAGAGAACAATGCTCAAATCTCAGCTAACAAGAAGATAAACTTGTTTTTGTGAATAAATACTCTTATTCTCTAACAGTATATTTCAAGGAAATAAAAATGAGAAAAAAGCTACAATGCTTCAGCTATTCTATTTGACAATAATGGAAAGGCACAAAATTAGAAAGACTTGAATGTAGGGTTTTGGAGTAAAAAATCTTCTACTATTGAGCCATATCCTAGCAAAGCAGATCAAATCACATTTTTTATAAAGTGAGGAACAAAACTCTCATTTGTAGACCTGAACTCTGAGGAATGTGGCATCCAGCCAGGGCAGAGACTGAGGACGTCTTTGGGGCCCACTGCCCCCTGGCCCTTCCTTGTCACTTCTCCCCAGATACTCACGCCCTTGATGAGCCCAGTTCGGATCTCAGGTCCTTTAGTGTCCAATGCCACAGCAACTGGTCGGTAGAGAATGGGGTCAGAAGCAAAGCTTTCTGTGGCTGCACGCACGTTCTTGATGGTTTCTGCGTGGTACTGGGAGAAAAGGAAAGATGACAAGCTCCTTCCCACAAAACAGGATCCAGCCCTGGTTACCCTGCTCAGAAGCTGATCACTTGGGAAGGGCCTGTGGATGTTCTAGAACTTCACAACAACTAAGCTACCAAACCACTGTCTAGCCCACATCTACCATAGTAATCACTCACTGTAAGGGTAGATCTCAAGAAATGTTCAGAATATTGCCACTAAAAACCATCAAAGGCATGGGAGTAAACATGTCTTAGCATAAAGGAAGCTTCTGTGTGCTCAGCAAATAGAACAAATGGGTTAAAAGATCTAAATTCTGATAGTAATTTAGTAATTCTGAGAGATTTTCTCTACTAATTCCAACTACAATTCAAACTCAAAGTTATTTTGCTAAGGCCATGCAAACAGTTTTCACAATCTGATCAGAGAGGAAAATGGAGTAAGCAAAGTAGTAATAGGACTTTCTCTGAACCCTTTATGCTTTGCTATTTATTACTTGCAACAAATCCTGCCTTCACTCTTTTTTCATTAGCTGCTGTTAAAAGTTAAAAAGGGAGCCACAGCCAAGATAAGTTCCTAGGTAGTATCATATCAGCAATAGGACATTGCTGATAACAGGGCGCCTTAAACCAGCACTTTATGGGGTTTGTCCTTTAACCACAACTGTCCAGAAGAACAGCAGGGATCAGAGGTTAGTGCCTAAGGACACTGCTGCCTGAACTTGTAAATTCTCACTTTCCATTTTAGTTGAGTTTTGCCTCCTTTTCCTGGTCTAGAACTAACCTTTAGTGATAATATGTCCGGTTTTGTTAATGTTCTTGGCTGATCTTATCATCTTTGGTTACAAAGGACACACCTGGAAGATTTCTATACTTGTCTAGGGTAGGAAGTAATATGGCAAAGGATTTATCTGTTCCTTGAAGGGGAGGCAGAATTCAGTCATTAAAATCACCCCGGCCTGGTGTTGGGGAGGGGGCAGGCCCTGGTATTACAGTCACACTTTTTCAGTTTCTTATAGCTATTGGTCTATTCCTATTTTCTACCTCCTGAATATTTTTCCTTGTAAAATAGTCAATTTCATCTTGATTTATAACAATGAAATTATAAGTCTATGACTTTTTAAATCTCTTCTAATAGCCTTATCTGTTCATCCTTTTATTCTTGACCAGGTTTTAGCCTTAAGGTGTCAAATAGATTTTCTATTCCAATCAGCTCTGCTTTCAAATCAATTCCTTTCCTTTCAAGACTTTTACATTATTTTGATTTTTTCCCTAGTCTTGAATTAAAATTTCATTTATTTCCAGACTTTTGCTTTCTATTAAGTATACAGTTAAGTCTAAGTTTTCCTGATTACTACTTTAGACTTTGTTCTTAATTTCCATTTAAAAATTATGAGAAAATGTGGTCTACATGGAACTTGAGATTTTTTTTTTTGGCACTCTGGTATTTTTGTGACCATGGATGTTTGTAAATAAATATGCACTTTTGGCCTTGGGGGATGTAAAATCCAAATATTATACACATATCAATCCTGTCATTAAATATAGTATTATTCAAATCTCTATATTCTTATTTTTGTTGCACATCTCTGGGAGGTATAATAAGGCTGCCACTATGATTGTGGTTTTGTTGGCTCATTATCAAGTGGTATCAATCAATGCTGTCCGTGTGGAAGGCTCTAAATTTAGGTTGTTTAAAAGTCAGTATTTCTGGCCAACATGGGATCACATATTTAGCAAGAACCTATCTTCCCATGTCAACTGCCAAAAGCGGGGGCTAGGGACTGGGTGCCAAAGCTGTGGATGTCCCTCTGTCAGAGTGAGAGAAAGCCATTTCAGTGTTCTGTTCAGAGGAGTATTTGAAATTGCTTAGAGCTGGGAAAACACCTCCTGGCCCCTAGTCAAAGGTATATCCAAAGTAAGAGGCCTGACATATGGTCAAGTTTAAACAGTTTTATATTAATATAACTTTTTATTAGATGAGTTATATACATTTACAGAAAAAACTATGCAAAAAATAGAGTTCTCATACACACCATTTTATCTTATATAATACGACAACCATTTCGGATCAGTTTCTAAAAACCCTAAGCCCAGGGACAGCCTCATTCTGATCTAAAACCTCAAAATAAACTCCTTACAGAGACTTGGTTTCTTTAACCCAGATCTAATATTGGAAATAAGAGTTAAAGCATAGATAATCTTCAAATGCTTCATGTAGTTTAAAAAGCAAAAATCCCTGAGCCACTCCCTCCCCCCAAGCAGGTGCAGCAGCTATCACTAGCCTTTGCCATTTCAGAGCTGTGCGGTGTTATTTTACTGGACCAAATTGGACATAAAGCCAGTTAAAGGTCAGCTTCTTAAAATCTATTTCTGTTCCTTCCCCTGCACACTCCAGCAGCAGGGATCAATAATGAACTGATCATCACTGTGGTTTTTAACTCCTTCTCTTTGGGATAAACTAACACTCAAAGTAAATTCCTGGTGACTTCTGCTAAGAACCCCCTGGTCTTTGGAAATTTTCGGAATGTCAACAGGGATGTGTCTTAGCCTGCCTGAGGTGCCTGCTGAGCACAGTCCCTCTGAACTGGGCCAGGCCCCCATGACATTTGGAGACCAGCTGCTGCCAGGCCACAGGCTGTTTATAGAACATGGTTAGTGCATCCGTGATGAAGAGCCTCATATTTCCTGAAAGTAGGAATTCGCTTCTTGCCTTGCATTTCCTGAAATGTTATTTTTTGTCTAAACTTAACATCAGCTTCCAAACGTCAGATGGCAACCCCACATCACTCAGCCTCACAGGGTAGCATTTTATCTACTCCGAGCAGGGAACAGGAATTAAAGAAGTCTGGAGAGGGGAGAAAGTGTGCATCCTCCACTACTCCTCTACCAATGCCAATATGAAAACCCATGGCCTGTGGTCGAGGTAGGTTTTAGTAAAAGGTACTGCCCTTGGGGAGTCCCCATACTCCTCAAAATGGGTGGCTTCTGAACCTGGGTACAGAGGCAGGATAAAAACCTTTCTAGGGAAAACGGACTTGGCCCAGTGGTTAGGGCGTCTGTCTACCACACGGGAGGTCCGCGGTTCAAACCCCGGGCCTCCCGACCCGTGTGGAGCTGGCCCATGCGCAGTGCTGATGCGCGCAAGGAGTGCCCTGCCACACAGGGGTGTACCCCGCGTAGGGGAGCCCCACACGCAAGGAGTGCGCCCCGTGGGGACAGCCGCCCAGTGTGAAGGAAAAATGCAGCCTGCCCAGGAATGGCGCCGCCCACACCTCCCGTGCCAGAACCTTTCTAACTACCACTACCTGATCCTGGGTGAGACCTCCCTCTACAGGACAAGCCAACTAATAAACAGGCCCAGCACAAATACATTCCTACTGGACTCCTGGCGAAGTGTGGACCGTTTCACTGTAATGTACCACAACTCCCGATTAAGGGATAGGCTGGAAATATAATGCTGATCAAGTGGAGGTTTATATGCCAGGTGGTTTTAGCGCATTAGCCGCAGTCCTTCCTTTTCTTGTATTAGTGGAAACTGTCCTGCTGGACCTGCAGTTATTATGGGTCCAAAATAAAGCAACCCAGGTTCTTATAGAAATCCTGGCGCAGCACTCTGGCTGGCCAGGATACATGGTCATACTTTCCTTTGTGAGGGCTAAGGGGAGTACAGGTCTGTGGGAGAACCTTGGCCAATCACAGACAAAGTGGTCTCATTTACTTAGATTTGGCCAGTTGATGTGGCTGGGAAAGGGGAAAGGAGAAAGGAGTAGGGATGGTCTAGTAAAGACAATCATTCCATTGGCTACTAAACCTAGACCTGCACTTGCCAGGGTCCACTATGAAATGAAACCATACCCCTCCCTATTCCTTATAAGCCACCCCAGTGGTCAAACCATCCAAATGAGGCTCACCTCATGAGTTCCGTGAGAGAAGTTCAGACGAGCCACATTCATTCCAGATTTAATCATCTCCTTCAACGTTTCCACCGATCGGGAAGCTGGGCCTGGTTTTAAGTCAGAAGTATAATCATTCAATCAGCAGGTTCCCATCTAGTTAGAAAAGATCTTTCCTGGAGGGTCTCCTGGGAGATGCTCCTACAAACATCTGCTAAGGAAGAGAACCTCTAAACTTTACCTTTAGCAGAAAATATAAAGCCTTTCTAATCGTTTATTGCAACTTTCTATCACCTGAATTCCCGTAAGAATCATCTTGTTCATCACCCAGGCTTGCTACATTTAGTCTTTTAGGAAAGAGAGCCATTTCCACACGAAGCCCTTGAGAGAGGTTGGGGGGGCACACCCACTCACCAATGGTACAGATGATGCCAGTGTTCCGGGCCGTGATGGGTGGGGAGTCAATGTCCAGGCGGCACATGTGCTCCAGGAACGTGTCCGCCATGGCTGCGTGCAGCTGCTGCGTCTGAATGAAGGCAGTCCCGGCTTCACTATGGGGCTTCGGCATGGTTTGTGAGGTCCTGGATCCAGGGAATTGAAGAGGAAGTGAGCTAGCTGTCTGATATACCCGGGGTGCTTCATATACTGATTGACATAGGAAACTGTCTTCTGCTTACACATTAACTCAATAAACGCACTTTGTGCACAAACCACTAGGAACCCAGACATGTTCTGGGAAGGTGGGTGTTCCCTGCATTGGGCAAAGGGCTCAAGTGACCATGAGCAAATGGAGAGGAAGTAAGGAACAAGTTGAAACTTCCCACCCACTGCAGGTACTTCACAGGCATCCACTGTAGGCAGAGCTCCCTTATCTTGGGATGACATCTACTTTTGACACAGCTTTTCCCACTAACCCTAAAAATAGAATCATTTTATATGTACTGAAGGAGCTCACTCAAAAGGAAGCTACAACCCGTCTCCCAGCGATACAAATAACCACCTCAAATAGTTTGTATTACCTTAGTAAATCTAGATCTTTGTGGGGCAAGTTGTCTCAAAAAGTCAAAAACACATGCTATGGGGGTACAGGTGGGAGATACCCACACTGCCTCTTTATATTCCCCACCCAACCCACAGTGACTCCCCTGGTTTTGAAGACAACTACTGGCCAGGGAGTCTTCCTAACCCGAGTCCTAGGTGCCACACGCATCCCTGGCATTCTTTCTTCAACTCACACCAGGCCAACAAGTAGATCTCCGCACAATGACAGGCAACAAAAAACCAGTCCCTCAACAGGAAGCCCAGTCCACCCAGACTCTGAATCTAAAAGCTAAATCTTTTGCTTGTTTGTCTAAAGACTGAATCTTTCACCCTAGGAGACTGTACCGAAAACCACATCTACTTTTGGTAAAGTGGAATTTACAAGATGCAAGGCAATTTGCACACAACCAAGGATTATCATGCTGGTATTCATTCAGCTCTAATATTACTACAACTACACTAACAGGATAGTTGCAATGTGAGGAAATTAAAATCCCTTGTTAAAACTCTTCCCTCAGATTGGTTTTCTGATGTACTTCCCCAATATCAAGTCTAACAACTATAGCATCCCCGGTAACAAAGACTGTGTGTTCCAGGTAATTAACCAGCCCAGGTCACAAACCTGACAACTACCCCCTACTGACCTTTGCTTTGCTTCGTTATTGCCTTACAACCAAACTCACTCAGCCGGTTAGTTAGCTGTTTAAAGACAAAGACTCAGCGAGAGAAAAGATTCCTGGAGGTAAGGCTCCACACCCTTCTCTTTTAACAGGGCTTCCCCTTTCCTCAAGTCCTCAAAACAATGGTTATTCTTTCTAAACTCCCTTCAGCCTAAATGCTCAGCCAAGGTCCAGGGTAAGCTCCCCTTTAGCTCCATACCTCACCTTCTCCTAAATCTTTGAACCCCAAATCAAGGTATCCCATACACATGTGACCCTAACTCCTTATCCTCCTCCATCTCTGATCCTTTGGCCCCTGGGGTGGGGGGGGAGGGGACCCTCAAGTAGAGTGTGCATCTAAACCCAGAACTCTGCCATCTCCAAAATGATCTGGTAAAAGCCTAAGGAGCTTTGGGACCAATGCCGAACAAACCAACTCTCAGTTGTTGGAAATTGATGGCTCTTAGATGCCCCCAACTATAGAACCTAAAACTTCGAAAATGGGAACCATGATACTGGCTAACCATTTCACATGGCAAATGCACCGTTAATGTCAACATGCATTTCCTACCCCTAATGCATCCCAGGTGTCCCTGCTCTCCAAGACCTATTCGGCTTTTTATCTCGCGGCTTCTAGTCTTTGGAGGCACTCCAGTGTTTGCTGAATGACCTTTCAAGTCTAGCTTAACAGCTCTTTGTCAGAATCAAAGTCATACCTCTTCCCTCACCACCTGCCCACCCACCCCTAATCTGAGGACCACACAGTGACTGTTAGGACTCACATGGAATCACAGCACCCAGCCAGGCTTAGGTAAGTGTGGTCGTTTAAAGAGCATTGCTGGAGGGATGCTATCGCCACAGCAAGCCAACTGGAACACAAAGGCCTCACTGTGGCCTCCAAGAAGAGATAATCACCCAGTGGACTGTACCGTGAACAAAGTAAGACCTGAACGAGTGGGTTCCCACTTTTATTAAAAATCACCAGCTGGCTCTTCTCTAGATCAGAGACACTGGGTCTTCTTGCGAAGACCTAGCTGGGGTCACTAATTACCAAGGTCATACCTTTTGTTCTCTGGGTCTGGGTTTCCGGTGACATAATGCTTTTTTGGCTCAGGGTGGCTCCTTGCCCCCACTTGCAAAGACCGCTCGGAGCTGAGTAATGTTTGCCCTGGAGAGCTGTACAAGGATTAAGGTAAAAGCTGAGTGTAACTAAAGCTCTTTGGAGTAATGGAGAAAGTACCTTAACAACCAGGTATCCAGGTGGTAGCTGCTCCTAGAGAAACAAAGAAACCTCCCAAGAAAACACAAGGAGGTGTGCCCTCTCCTAACCCCTAAAGGCTGCATTACCCCTAAAGTCCTTGGGGTTAACATCCCATTATTTAATCTACACACAAACCTGATTCTCCCTTTTTCTTTTTCTTTTTGAGGGATACCAAACCAAACATGCACAAAAGGACTGGAAGGATATATACCAAAATATTAATAGCATGTTACGTAGGTGGTAGGATTATAGCAAAAATTTTTCCTCTTTATTAATTTACAGTTATGAAATATTTTTACCACAGCAAAAGCTACAAATGTACCCTTTCTGAAAATGATAGATGTACAAGCATTCTGTAAAACTGGTGGAAATAAATGAAATGTAAATTTCCCAGTTCCAATGCTATACCATTGCTGTACGCATCTCAGGTATAATGCTGCTTAAATGCAGCAAAGAGTCCCATCCTAGGCCCTAGATTACAAATTTATTGTGGGAAAGTTTCTCTGGCTTAGAAAGGTTACACCTCAAGCCAGCCAGAACCTCAAAGCAAAAAAAGTAAAAGTTAATACAGTCCATAGGATAATTCTCTGCCCAAAACCTGTTAGTCACAGGTCCAATCCAACAAACTTCCCGTTTAGGTTGTCCTTAAGGTTCACTACAACAAAATCTTTCTTCCAGAAGGGTTGCCTCTAGGGCCAGGAGATGTCATTAGCAGATACAATTACACATGGCCCCGAATACAAACACTATTTCACCATCTCAAATTAATTCTGAAGCCTACAAGCTCTGATCTTTTACTCACCTAAGCCATTAAGTACAAAAATGACGAATGAAAATTCATTTGGTACTTTAGTGGATCTACACACAAGCAATAAAAAAAGCTTGGCCGTCAGCAAGTCTGTCCAGACTCCTGCAAGATCTCACTTGTCCTTAAAGGCCCTACACGTCAGAGACCTCAGTCTCATTCTCTTTCCTCCGACTCTGCCCCGGAGCCTCCCTGGCTTGCATACCACTTGGCCTGTCTCCCCTGTGGGGAGGGCCAGGGCTCTGCTGCCTGCTCCCAAGGTGCTCCAAAGCCTCTTCTCCCCAGCACAAGGATGTGCAGCCCACCTGGGCCAGTGTGACTCACTACTGCATCCTCCTCCTGGGGAGGCACAGACATGCAGAGCCAACCTGCAGCCAGCAGCAGAGGCCTGGCGTATCCACTGATAGCAGCAAACACCATGACCAGGTACAGGAGCTTTATTCTGGAGCTTGAGCCCCTGCAGCAGGATCATTCTCAGAGCCATTTCTCCTCTGTGGGAAATGAGACACCATCAGCCGCCTTAAGCTCGCCTGCCAGGTTGGAGTGGGCACAATCAGCACAGCTCCCAGGGCCCCCAACTTTGCCCTTTCTCATCTCAGGGGGCTCTCTAAATTACAGTAGCATTTGTGCCACCCAATTCTTTGGTCACGCTTCAGAAGTGAAAAAAATATATAAATGCCCAGCATGCCACTTCTCAGTACTACTTTCAGGTCACACTGGGAAAGAGTCATGCTTCACTCCACCAATTCTATCTTTCACATAGCCCCAAGTCATTTTGCCCTAATATACGAAC
This sequence comes from Dasypus novemcinctus, assembly GCF_030445035.2. NCBI lineage: Eukaryota > Metazoa > Chordata > Mammalia > Cingulata > Dasypodidae > Dasypus > Dasypus novemcinctus. The sequence goes on from NC_080675.1 coordinate 147,255,978, forward strand.
CTGGCTATGAGCCTGCATCTGTCTAAGTCAATTTTTAACCAGCTGGGGGGTTCTCTGGACCAGTTTTGCTTTGACGCTAAACTCGCCACAGCAAGCAACCCAACAAGATAGCACCTGATGGGCTCTTCTACCTCCAAAACTGGTTGTCTTCTTCATTCTGACATCAATTTGCTATTTGCTACTGATACCTCCAAGATTCCAAGCTAGCAAAGGAGGTCTTTCAACTCCCAAACCTTCAGAACCTCAGCATCCATTACAAAGTTTCTATCATAAAATCAGCCTCCTATCTAGGAAGTAGAGTGATCCCTTCTTGATGCAACAGGGAAATAGAATTTCCAAGACAGGTCCTAATCTGGCAATGGCAGCAACAAGATTAAAATGTGTGATAGAAAGATAAACAATTTTCAGTAAGGAACTCAACTCAGCAGGACCCATAACACAAAGCAGTCTTTATTTCCAAACAAAATGAGTCTGCTTGTCGGTCCAAGTAAAATTGCCTTGCTCCTTTATTTTTTCAGGGGTAGGACCAAGCAACTGAACCTAAGGTCCTGTTTCAAACTAGAGTACAGAAGAAGGGACAAAAGCCCAAACTAAACGGGCCTACCCACCGAAGGATCCCTTAACTTCAGCACTCAGGGAAATCCCCATGTCCTTGGGTGTCCAGGATTTGCTGGTTGGATCCTAGATGCTTAGAGCAGAAAACTGGTTTCACCGTTAGGAAGGCACATTTGGGTATGTCATGGTACAAGAGCCTCCTTACTAGGCTTAAATAGCTGGGTAGTGCTCCTGGGCTGTCTCTTGGGCATAATACCCTTTCTGGAAGCAATAAGGGACCTGCAACCCTGGTTGAGGGCCCCCCTAAGTACAACCCAGGCAGGTGATGGTCTCAACAAAGGGAGGCACTGGCTCAGAATTTAGAGGAGCTACCCCGAGTCATTTTGGGGGGGTGGGGGATGGTTAGGGCAGTGCCAGCTCTCCCCAACACTGACTTAGTTAGTATGGCTAGTCTTCTGACACTGAGTTTCACAGAAAAGCTTCTATTTTGTTGTTCAGAAATAAAAGAGTAAGAAAAATATATCAACATAAGTATTTCTACCACCCAGAACAGACCATTAATATCTAGCCACATTTTTTAGATATTTAAAAAATACGAGTAATTTTATAGTTTATTTTTCCTCCTTCATCAGGCCCTCCAACTTTCCTAACCCAGTATGAATCTTGACACCCAACCACTGTCATGAATTTTGTATCCTTCCAGTCCAGTGTCTATATAAAGTATGGATCTGTACTGAAACCTATGGGTATTGTGTTCTTAAAAATATACTGTACATATCATCACTTGCTTTACAGTCAGCACTGTGTTTAAGATCCATCCAATTGATATACAGATCTAGTTAATTAATCTTAAATGCAATACTAGCCCACTTATTTATATGAGCTTTTATGTACCTAGAAAAGGAATCGCTGTGCCACAAGTGTTTATTTTCTATTTTACTATATATTGCCAAATTGCTTGCTCTCTGAGGTGTTTTTTCTCCCCATTTTTATTAAATTTACTTTTTACATCTCATATTTACAAAGGAAGATTTGAGACACGAAGGTCCAGGCAATGGAAAAATTTATTTATTTCACAACTGTTGTCTTAGGCCATTTCATTTCTAGACACAATGCTTGTAATTAGGAACACTGGTTCCATGGTTTAGAAGCTGAAGTTGGAACTTGGATACTCAATACCCTGACTGAAGAAATGGCCTATATCTTCATTTTTCTTTAACCAATCATAGCTTGGTTAACTCTACAAGATGGTAAACTGAAAATTTCCCTTGACTTATTCAACAGCTTAGCTGCTACTATGGATTTGGCCACAGGTTGGGCCAGCTGGAGAAGCTGGAGGGTTCGAGTCTAGCTCAGTGCTAACCAACAGAAATATAATGTGACCTACATGTGTAATCTGAAGTGGTTTTATCAATTTACAACAAACTAATAATACAAATTCCTGCTTTCCCATACCTCTGCCAACACTTGATACTATCAGATTTTTAAAATATTTGCCAATCTGATGGGTGGCCATTTGTTAACCTGTTGTCTAATAACAAAAGGAGGATAGAGGGATAGTTACGTTTAGAAAGTTCCTACTAGAAGATATATCTACTTTCCTACCTCTTAACTCAAAATTCCTGGGCTCCTCCAAAATGGGGAAGGGCTGACATATTTCGCTGAATATGCCACGGCTGTGACTCAGCTAACCAGATAATTGTTTTGTAACCATCTCCTGAGACATCAGTTATTTAAGCTGAAAAAAATATTATCGGTATATTGATATACGGGTATATCAGTATGTTCAGGATGGGTTCCCTTCAAATGTTTTTGCCTGCAGAGTTTAGCCAGCAGCTATCAGCTACAACTTCACTGCCTCATTACAGGGGTCTTGGAATCCCACCCCACCTCACCCCCTCCCCAGCTTCTGGGCAATACTGGGGGGTTGGGGGGGCGGGGAAGGAAAGTCTCAGTGGCCACCAAAGGTACTGCAGCCTGGCTCTCCCTCCCTCCTACGTGCAGCCAGGCACAAACTGCTAGAGGGGCTGGAATGCACCACTTGGTGACCTCACCAACACCCTGGGCAGAGCAGATGAACCAGGAGGCTAAAAGGCCCTGCAGAGGCTGCACTGGCCACCCACCACTGGTCTTCAACAGTCACATAGCTCTATTCCTATCTATACCAGAACTGATGCTTGAAGAGATGACTCAAAGTTCCTACAAGACCTTTCATCAAATAAATCACTTATGCATTTTACAAAGATCCTCAACAAGGTCACAATAAAACTGCTCACAGGCCAACTCATTCTTGTGGTGTTCCAGTTGATTGGGATTTCACTGTGGGCATTTGGAGTGATTCAAAATTTAAGATAATGTCAAATGAATCATTTTCCCCTCCTTGATCTCAAGTCTTCAGTCTTAGCTATTGGCCAAGAAAACATATCCTGACTTGCCTCCATAAATGCTGAAACAAAACAAATTAAAACTGAAGTAATATCAGTCTCTAATGCAAGAGTTGCATATTTTTCTGCTTTTCTACCCACAACCACTTCCTCATTTCTTTCTTTACCTCAACATTAAGTAATAATACAGCTTTAAGAAATAGAATGACTTTTCCTGAGACCCAGGTTAGTGCCACAGCTACCAAATTTGCTAAGTCACTGGGGTTGCAGTTCTTAAAGGCCCAGTAATGCTCCTTGGTAAACTATAAATTCAACATCTAAAATAATTTATTCCTAATGCAATGCTTAAAATGAAATCTGCTGTGTTAAGACAGGAGACTAACATCTATTTATTTTGGCTCAATTCCAGTAACTCAGAAATGTGTCAAGGACATTCTTTCTCTAAGTTGTTATCTGTATCCACTGCAGCCCCTGTGCTCAAAAGTGAGAGGCTGCTATGCCCACCACAGAAAGCTCAGGAATGCAGGTGGGCCACTCTACACCTTAGCTGTCAGGGCAGTACAGAGAGCCTCAGGATGTGGCCCAACAATTTTCCTCTTAGTTGAGACATTTTTATTTGGCAAAAACACATATTTCATTATTTGACTATTGAAAAGGGAGAGTGGACATTTTAAGCTGCAAGTACTGCAATGCAGTTTCCCCACTCACCCAACGAGGAGAAGTCTCTCAAATGCAGCTAAGTTGAAAGGCTGAGTCATCTTCCCCTCAGAACTGCCCACCTCCACACACAGACCTGGTGATGGGTTACATACATAGCCTTCCCTGCAGAACAGCCCACTGCATTACCAACAGCACCAGCAGGCAACCAGCAGGCAAATTATTTGCTAACAATGCTGCAGCGGAGGGAGTCCTGACCTAGGCCCCTCCATACCCTGGGGAGTGGCCACACCCTCAGTACTGCCAACAGAAGGCAGCTGCCCCTGCCTCAAATCCTAATGTCATACCCACTAGCAGGCAGCCAAATCCTTGAACCCCACCTGGAGTAGGCAAGGATTAGAATCTGAAGATTTCAGTCTTGGTGTGGCCAGTAAGTTTCTCTCATAGCCAATCTCCAAAGTCAAGTATCGCCCCCCTCCTTGCCTCCTTTGAATACCTGGTCTAGAAGTCCAGGAGAACAGAGGTCTCTTATGAGTCCTAAGAGCAAAGTTGCCAGTGGGGATTTGCAAAGTTACATATGTTACTTTGCAAACAATGTACAAGGATTCCCCAGGGGACTTGTTTCCAGGAGATTTCTGGCATTTAGAGAGCCTGACTCTGATTAACTGTGTCTGAGGGCGGCAAAGATGTATTAAAGAAGCTTGGGCCCTCATGCTCAGCTATGGATTAAGCAGTTGTGCTCAGTGACCAAAGGAATAAATGAATTTGGTGGTACTTCTCTTGGACATCCCACCAGAGATGAGGCTTTATCAACTGACATTTGCACAATACCTACCTCCTAAAAACACTGCACTGTCTTTGCTCATATATATATATCAATAGGTGTGTGTAGAGACCAATCCTTTAAACAATCATGAGGAAAATATTACTCATTTACATGTGGGAAACAGAACCAGAGGCTGAACTCTCAGTCATCTCAATATTCTGGGTTTGGAGAAGGTAAGAGGCCAAGGGATGCCTTTCTAGGACTGAGTCTTTAAATAACCTTCAGGCTAGAAGGTGGTTTCCTTCCGTGCTTCTTCAAATCCAGCGTGACTGCCACCTTCTGAGGTATCGTGACTCTCCCCACCGCCAGCACGAAGCTAGTACCTTCCTCGTTGCACTTACCGTGATAAAATTAGTATTTGTTCCGTATTTGGATTTTAAGCCCTGGGGGCTGTAAACCTTTCCGGTCCTGCGGAGCTCCTTCTGCATACTCACCGCCTCCCCCAAACAACCCTCCGCTCAGATTTTACAGAGGGAACGTGGCTCTGAACGCTTCAGATTCCCCTCTCCTCCCAAATAACCTGCTCCCACCCCCGCCCGTGGCCCCCCCAGGGAGCTTCTGCTAAGGAACGTGAAGCAGAGGCGAGGAACCCCGTGGCGACGCATCGGGCAGCTTCTCGGGCTTGGGCCGTGCAGGGCCCGGCAGGGTCGGCCCTCTGGCCGGGGCAGGTGCCGGGCGCAGGACCGCGACATGCAGGCCGTGCAGGCTCCCAGCGGGGAGATGGAGCCGCGTGCCGCCCCCGCCCCGCCCTGGCCGGAGCAGCGCCGCGTCGCCGGCTTCCTGGAGCGCCCCTGGAGCGCCCCGCCGAGCTCAAGGTCCCCGAGGCCGCCCCACCGAACCCCGGACGTCACAAAACAGGAACTTGCCACAGAAGGAGCCACCCCGTCTCCCCCTGCTGCCGGGAAGGGCAAGGGTTACATAACGCCCCCGCTGCATCTACCCGCCGACCCTGGCATCCCCAGGGGAGCTCGAGTCCTCCGGGCTGCGTAACTGCCTCAGCCCAGGGACCGCCACACTTCGGGCGGTGACCCACTGCCTCCCGCCGTGGACACGGGCGGGCTCCCGAGGGCCAGGGAGGCCAGCGTGCAGGAGACGAGACCGGGAGGGGGAGCGGACGTGACCAGAACGGAGGGGGCGTGAACGGGGGAAGGGGCGGGAACCCGAGCTGGAGGAGGGAGGAGAGGTGCAGCCCGCGCGGACGTGACTAGGATGGAGTGGGGAGGGGGGAGAAGAGGAGAGGGGAGGGGAGGGGAGGGGAGGGGGAGGGGGGGCGGGATCCGGGACAGGAGTGGGGGAAGGGGTAGCCACGAGGGGACCGGGAGGCGGGAAGGGAGGACCCAGCGTGGAGTAGGGACGGAGATGGGGCGTGAGGAGTTCCGAGGAGCGGTTACAAGGAGCTTCGAGATGAGGGGACATGGACAAGCTGAACGCAAAGGACGGGGGGAAATGGGACAAGTGTGACGGGGGAGCGGTAGGGAGCTGAGCATGGGAGTAGAGTGGGGGGTGGGGAAGAGAGGCGAGGTTTGGGGGGGGATAAGGGAAGGGAGGCGAGGATGGAGCCAGATGGAGAGGAGGGTGCGAGCGGGAGCAGAGGGCGGGGTGGGGAGCGGGGCAGGAGGCGCGGGCTGGCCCGTCTGCTCCTGGAAGGATCGGGGCTGGGTCTTCCTAGAGCAGGCCCGAAGGGCGCAAGCAGCCTGCCCCCGCTCTCCTCTCCCACCCAACCCGGTCCAGATGCTCCGGGTCCCGAGCCGCCCCTGATCCGATGCCCTGAGTGGAGAGGCGGGCCGGGATGCCGCGCCGGCCGGGGGGGCGCGCCCGAGGGCTCGGATGGCCCAGCGGGTCCCACCGCTCACCTCGCGGGCCGCGGGCTGCGCTGCGCTGCAGGGGAAGCGTGGAGCTCGGGACGCGGCGCTCCTGTGCCTGTGCGGGAAGCCGACGCCGCAGCCTCAAGGTTATCACGGCTGCGGGGCCGGGCAATCCCTCCGCCGCCCCGCCCTCACCCAATCCGGGCTCCCCGCGCGCTGGGCCCGCCCCCCGCGTCCTCGCGGGGCGCAGTCACCTTCAGGAGGAGCGGCCCCGAGGCGGAGCGCACCGTCAGGTTGCCCTTTTGGGGAGGACTACATTCCGCGGCGGAAGGACACTTTACAAGTCGCCCTGACAGACGGCGCAGGCCAATGGGCGAGCGGCGAGGCAGCAGAGCCCGCCCCGCAGCCCCGCAGCCCCGCAGGCGTCACGGCCACCTGCTGCCGCCAACTCGGGCTGCCGCACCGGGGCTCCTCTTTTGGCCCTCAGCCCGGGCCACCCCAGATGGCCTGGCCTCTCGGTCGGTGCCCAGATTTGTAAGTCCGCGAGCGGCGTCCCCCGTGCGAGTCCCTCCTCCCGGGTGCGGGTCCCAGCGCACACCTCGTGGACTAGCCGAACGGGAGATGCGAGCACGAGATGAGAACAGGAGGGCCAGGAACCCGTGGTGAGGGCAGGCGCCCGGCCGCCTTCCCAGGTGGCTCAGGCTCTGGAGTGGGGGTGGGAGCCCGATGCTCTTTTGCCCTTAAGGCTATTTATTATCCTAGGATCCTGGAACAAGGAAGGACTGGTTGGGGCCGTGAGAATACACTTATAGGAGCTGAAATCCTGCAGAGCGAGTGCTTGAGTAATGCTTGAATAAAAAGCTAGAAAACATTAAGTTTAAGTGCACAACTGACCATCAGTAAAATCAAGTCAGAACGTTGGAGTTGATAATTTATGCAGGGGTCAGTATTTCTACTTTCAACCTAGTCTTCTATTTAAACCAATATTGTTGGAGTTTATCTTACATTTTTAAAGACATTTTCCGATTCCCCAATATGTAGCCAACAACCAGTGATGAGAACAGCTATCAATGAAACAGTTAAAATTCTTGCCTTCACTCAGCCAACTTTTAAGAGCAGATACAATGTTGCTCCATTCAAGAGAGTGAAGACTGTTCTCTTAAGGTTCCTTTTTCCCTTTTCCTGGAAAATGAGACTAATAGGTATGACATGCTCAGGCATCCTGCCTGCAGCTGAATCAGAGGTCCTCGTTATGCTTTTCTGATAGCTCAGAGAAGTTGAGGAAAAGACAGTGACAGGATAAAAGTAAATTTCTGATTAAGATAAAATCCTTTCTTTTAATTTCTTCTGTAAGCCTTTTCTCTTTCCCTCAGTTGAACGTAGGAAGTAAATGCTTGGTTATTAAACTGTGAAAGGACACGAAGTTGTTGAGAGAAGTGGGAAGGGGGATCAAGCCCCACCAGGGAGTCAGATTCCTCCCTATCCAAAGGGGGATAGCATAAATGGCCTTTTCTGACCCCTGAGCTGAAGATGAACAAGTGCTCAGCAACACTAAGATGGAAGTGATCTGTAAAACATAATGCTGGAATATGTTGCATTTTAAACTTAAAGTTCTATCTGATCACCCCACAGTTATGATAATGCTGCCATAACACTCTATCCTTGCTCACATTATATGTATGGTGAAAAACTGCTGCAATGAGTTTAAGATGGTCAATATTGTTTTGCTGAGAAACAGCATAGAAGAGCAAGCTTGGGTTCCATCATATTTTAGTTCCAATTCCACTCACTAGCTCTATGACTATGCTCTGCAATTTAATGTAAGACTAAGACTCCAGCTCTTTAAAAGTAAGTAGAGAACAATTCCTGCTTCCTAGGTTGGGGTTTGATCAGGTGATATATGTGAATGAGTCCAACACAGCACTCAGTAGGCATCCTCTTTCTGTAGGAATAGTCAGAACATTTTTCTGGATCCAAGTAACTCGGCTTGCTCTACTTCTCTAGACCCTTCTCCTGAATCGTGACTCCTTTGGCCCAGGAACATGTAACCCCAGGGCTAAAGGAAACTGGAGGTGCTGAAGGGCAGTCCCTACCCCCTAGAGCCAGTCTGTCCACTGTACTCACTGACCTAGTCAGGATGGGAGAGTGGGGGTAGCTGCTAGGCTCAGTGGATTGTGGTATGAGAATGAGGGTGTAGACTGCTTTAACCTGTTTGGATATCTGCCACAGAACCACAGAATCTGGACTCTAGTAGTTTAACTCTCTAAACTCATTTGGAGCCCCTGGTTGCAGGGATAGGGGGTAGTGGTGTCAGTAAATGACATTGTGACCTCATCCTGGACACCAGAGACAAACTTGGCCCTGGTGAAAACCATAAGATTATAGGCTTTCCCATCCATTATTGTGACTTCTTGGTCTTTGCCTGAAACAGCACTGTTGGTATTTCTCTCTCAGCCTAAGAGAGACTTCCAGAACAGCCCACAGGCCCTGAATGTCAGGTTTTAAGCATAAATGATTCTCACTCTGGACCTTATCTGCCCTTTCCAGAGCCAGGTCAGGGCCACATGGATTTTGGAAGTCTGCCTTCAGACTTCCAAAATCTCTTCAGGCCGGCCTCGGTAACACAAAATCTTTAATCCTGGAGTTTGCCTAGAGAAATCCTGGAAGAAAGAAAAAGCTGGCTTTTTGGAATTAGGATAAAGAGAGAACAGTTGTTTGTGTGGGAAAGGGAAGTTTCATGGAAGAGAGAACATTTGAGCTAGGCATGGAATGCTGGTTAGGAAACTTAAAGAGACGGATGTGGGAAGGTTCTAGTGGAAGGAACAGCAAAATATAGACTGTTTTCTGAATTGCAACTATGTATCTAGATTTACCCCAGGCTCCTGAGGAAATGCCTCATCAGTACTTAGAAGCAGGAGGGGAGCAGCTTGGGGAGAAGACTAAGTCCTCAGTCATTCTAATAGAAGGACTCTGCCTCGGCCAAAGTGATCTGGTCAGATGGTGTAATTTCTAAAAACCTTTCTCCTGCCATGAATTGCTTGGGCTAACTAAACAAAACCTCTTAGAATGGTCTAATGCTCTGCACCAAGCCACACTGTTGGAGGACCTGTACTCTCCCCTTTCTTCCTGGAAAGTGTAGCCAGAGCTCAGACTCCCTAAGATCTAAGTGGAATTGTAAGCAGATTCTACCTCCAAAAATATTCTGCCTGGATACACTTCTGACACTTTCAATCTCAAGGACAAGACACGGACTGGGAGGATCCTGACCCACAGGGTGTGGAGATGAGATAACGCCTCAGTCAAGATTTGGAAAACCAAGAAAGGTACCAAGACCAGTAGATTAAGTGCTCCCTCCCCAGGGACCCCAGTCTGCTTTTTCCTTGGCACTGTATTTCCAGCCCCTAGCTCTGTGTCTGTATTTGCTCACTGGCTGTCAGCTAATCTGACCCACTTACCCTGGGAAGGACAGGTAGGTCTCTCTCCTAGGTAAAATAATTTTTGTAGACAATGCTTTAACTTAAAGGGTAGCATCTCTGGTTCCATTGCAGGGGGTTTTTTGAGATATTTTTGGTTTAAGTACTGGGTTCCAAAGGGGCTAATGCCCCTTCAAGTGAATTGGAGCCTACCTTATCCTCACCAGAAGCTGAGATATTCCTTAACCATCCATCTCAGAATCCATCCTTAGAGAAGCTACTAAGTAACCCAGTAATGACTCAGCACCACACTTTTCCCATTCTCCACCCAAGAGCCAGAATGAGAGGTGGGAATCAGGCTGAAGGCTCCTCCCCAGTGGATGACCACATCACCACAAACTGAGTCACAGGCACACCCTGCCTGCATGGAAAATTACCAGGAGAGGAGGCTAGAGGAAGCTTGAATTACAAGTGTTTCTGAGTTCTCAAGCCATAAATTACAGCCATCTACTCTCCACCTGGAGCTAACTGAGGGAAACAGTTATTTTCCTGATCCCAGCCTTAACGAAGCATGTTCAAGTGCAAATGCAGTAAGAATGCGTTTGCAAGTAAGCCCAGGAAAATGCAAGTGGTGTAGCTGGAAGGTGCACTGTCAATCTGTGGCCTGCAGTATTTGAAATTGTCTTGGCCTCTGTGAAGGATGAACCCTTACTCAAAACTGGCTTTTACTGGCCCTAGCTCCCTACCTGGGTGGTAGGCCTGGATGGGGGAATGGGCAACCTTCCCACAGTCCCCCTTTCCAGGCTTATGCAGGAGGGTTCCATCCTGCATACTTCCTGGCAATGAAAGCATTCTTGTTATATGAGTGCTGTGGGCTTTTAATTAGAATTGTTTTGTATCATATGTTTTGGATTTATCAGTTACTATCTATGGCTTTCAAATTTCTGATTCAAAAAGTCCCAGCGTTTTTCTATGCAACACTATGAAATGACATAAAACAGACCATTGTCATGCATGTTATTTTAAAAACGACACCTATGAAGCTAGCTCAGCTATCTGAATTTTCCCCGTAATACACACTATTTGTTCCTTTCTTCCCATTCCATCATTTGCTAATACTTGCTATATCAGATACCATTGTTAAAGAAAAATTGTAAGAAATGCTTACAATTGAGAAAATCTAGTAATACATTTCTGAAAACTTAACAGAAATGTTATACCATTTTATAGCCAGACACCTAGGATTACTTGCTGGAACATCAGTGGGATCAGAATGTAAGTTTAAGAACCTCTGGGGTAGTTTAAGAGCAGTTAAGAGCCTAGGTTCTAGAGTACAGCAGATCTGGTGAAAATTCCAACATTGCCACTATAGCTATGAGACCTTACACATGCTAAGATCGCTAAAGAAAACCTGTCTTGCAACTTTATTGTCATGATTAAGTGAAAAAATATTTGTAAAGTTTTAAAGACCATACAGCACAGAACCAGAACAGGCTCCATTGCCAGACTGCCTGTCACTCACCAGCTGTGGAAAGTAAGCAAATTATATCCTCCCTGCTCTGTTTTCTCTACTAAATGGAGAGAACAGCACCTACCTTATAGGCTTGTTGCAAAGATTATGAGTCAATACATATAGAAAGCTTCCAAAAATGCTTAGCACTTCAAATTGCTTGGCATAATGCCTAGAAGCCAGTAAGAACTCAAAAATGTTCTTTAGCTCTATTAGAAATAATTCTACTATCTATTTCTATTAGCTAATAGTTCTATTAGTTATTTCTAGTGCTATATAGATGAGCTGCAAGGTCTGGAGGCAGGAATTTCAGTTAGGGTGGGCTCTGTGAGGAGGTCATTTAATTAATGAAGACGTTCCTCTCCTAGAACTGAATCCAGAGTGAGTAAGCAGAGCCCTAAGAGATTTGCAGAGTTGGAATATAATAGACTTGATCAAGATAAAGTAAAGAAGTTTAAGCAGCAGCTCCTAGAGCGATGGATCTTTAAAAAAATGGTACTTCCAAGAGCAGATGTGGCTCAAGCAGTTGAGCTCCTGCCTCCCACATGGGAGGTCCTGGGTTCGGTTCCCAGTGCCTCCTAAAGAAGACAGACAAAGAGCAGACATCGAGCAAAAGCAACAAGCAAGATAACTAGCAGATGAGCCAAAAAAAACGAGCAGGAAGTACATGTGGTTCAAGCAGTTTTGCACCTCACCTTCCACATGGGAGGTGCCAGGTAAGGTTCCCAGTGCCTCCTAAAGAAAAACGAGCAGAAAACAAGCAAAAACAACGAACAAACAGATGGGGTGGGGGTGTGGGGGGGTATTAATAATAAAGATTTTTTAAAAAGGTACTTCCGTGTTAAGGCAGGTTTGAAACTAGGAAATAGGGCAAGGTTCCCAGGCAAAGAAGGTGGCTCCAAAGTAGGGCAAGAATAATGGAAGAAAATAGCCAATCTAGGGCAGGCTTTGTAAATTAAGAATTAGAAAACCTATGCTTGGGAGTGGATATGGCTCCTAAAAACAAACAAACAAAAATACCAAATCTCATTGGGGAGTGGATGTAGCTCAGTGGTCGAGTACCTGCTTCTCACATATGAGTTCTGGGTTCAATCCCCAGGACCTCAAAAACAAAAGAGGGAAGCAGATGTGGCTTAAGTGATTGGGCTCCCATCTACCATATGGGAGGCCCTGGGTTCCATTTCTGGGGCCTCCTGGTGAAGGTAAGCTGGCCCACGCCACCACAGAAAGCAAAAAATAACAGAGGGGAATAAAGTAAAATAAATAAATCTTTCCAAAAAAACCTATGCTTGAAAAGCCAGGCTGTGTTTAATGCTTTTTGTGTTCTCAGCGCTTATATTCCTTATATTGTTCATTTATGTCATACAACATTTGGAAATGTCAAGCTTGTCTCAACTATGATTAGAACCACCTAGGGTTCTGGGTACATGGAGCACAGCCTGAAAGGCCAGCAAAAGGCTGGCTGTGGGAATTTCAACAGGCAGAAGATGGAACTCAATGAAACGAGTAGGCTCCCTATCTATAGCTGCCCCACCTCATCATGCTGACCTGGAAGGAGAACCTGGGTTCTGTGTCTTACAGGAGGCTGCAAACCCTTAGAGTCTTTTTTATAGATTTTAGGTTAGAGAACAACCCAACTACTGGTACTTGCCAGCTTTCTGCCTACTTCCTTATTCCCAATAAATAGCTAGGAGAGAGAGTGTAGGGGTCCAGTTCCTGAAAGGCCATCAGTGTAGAAAATCTGAACAACTCTAGTCTCAATGATACGTTTAAATTTTGACATCCGTGGTATTCTACATCCTCAGTTTGTTTCATCTGCACAACTCTTAAGTTCCCCTTCTTTACCTGATCCATTGATTAAAATGCTAATAGATTTGTAATCCACTATAATAAATGAAGTCGCTTTAACTCCCACCAACATAAACAATCCCAATCCTCAGGACATTCCACTTTCCCCACCCCCACCCCCACCCCTGCCCCATTTGGGAACTTGAGGTAGGTGCTGGGTCGAGGCCAGTCAGACCACAGTGATCATATCCAGTCCACAGCACCTTCCATTTTATTGTTTTATTTACAAACAGGGTGAAGTCAACTGGGAAAATCAAGGTTTGGGAGTCAGTCTGGGCCATCCAAATGTGGAGTGGTTCCTGGGTCAATCTCCACCATGAAGGCCGCCTCTTCTATCCTTTTCCTGCCCCTTGGTAATGGCCCCTCGATTCCTTAGGGCAGCCTCACCTGCTGCTCCTGAGCCCTTCCATGAGGGCAGATGGATCCTGGGGGAACGGGGTGGTAGGAGGGCTGGGGCCCCCTCAGTTTGTGTAAACCTGAGTTCCGATCACACGCATGATTTCCTTCTGTATCTTGGGGTCCTGAGTATTAATGTTGGCATCGCCCACCTGACCATCCTCATATCTGCCAAAGATAGGGCAAGTGTGAGCATAAAAGGGAGAGCAATAATGTGAATCAATGGAACTGTATTCAGTAGTGTGGCCATCCCATCCCAGAAGTCAAAAACCTTTTCTGGCTACTATTTAGGAAGGAAGGGATTCAGCTTCTCTGGCCTCCTCTAAGCAGACCCCAATCTATACCATCTTGGTTCTCCAAAGGGAAAGTCTCAGTGCCAGCTCCACTCAGGGAGCCAGGGACAAATCTGAGATAAGAGAAAGAGACTTTCCCAGCAGTTATACATAGCCACATCCCCACCCTCACTCCTCGGAGTAAACCCCAGGATACCCTCCTGGACTCACACAAAGAAGAACCGTGTGCAGACATGGTCGGACACAGGGCACACCCAGATGTTCCCATGCTTCTGGAGGTCCTTAGATGTAATTACTGAGAGGAAAGGAGTTGGAAGTCATAGGTTTAATGCTTAAGTAACAGAGTTCAGTTAGGGGAGGGAAGACAATGTTTCAACAGTTCCCTCCTCATGCTTGGCTGAACCATGTGCCAAAGTTGCACCACAATAAAGGTTGGAGAGTCAGAAAAAGTGATTGGGTGAGCTACCTACCTTCACAAAGTGCTATACAGTTTAGATTCCGACTTTGCAGGAACCTCGACTGAATGGATCGGGTCTGGAAGAGAAGATGACAAAGGAGAGCAGGGCCACGGAGACCATTAAAGTTTTCCCTGGAGAAGCTGGTTAGCTGATGATGGTTGGGGGTGGGACTCAGGGATATCCTGGACTCATGGCCACCTCCCAAAATTTGCTTTTGGTTGGACCAACAGCTTTCATCTTTACATTTTTGTATTACTGAATCTGAACTCAGTCTCTGCCTTCATACCTAGGACTGGGCTACAAATGACTGGAACTGTATTCAATGTAGAACATAACTGATTCCTTAAAATGACCTTCAAACCACCCACCTCCTCCCAATTGTTGCCTCACCCATTTCTGCAGCCTAAACTAGTCCCAGGGGAAGGGTCCTGCCTCACTAGAGCAGGGCCAATTAATAATACCTGGGGGATGGTATTCATCCTGTTATATCTCTGGACCAGCTCATCCTTGGAAGGCATCCTGTGCTGTCCTTTTCCCATTCCTGTCACAGAACAACAAATACAGTTCATTCACGCATTCATTAATCAAATATTTATTGGAGTGCCTACCATGTGCCAGGCACTGAGCTAGATGCTTGGTAATACAATGGTAAATAAAACAAATAAGATACTTGCCCTCACAGATTTAGTCTGATGGTGATTACAGGTAAGGAACAAGTAAATACAACACAGTATGACAAGAATTGTGATGGGGAGGATATAGAGCACTGTATGAGCCAGAGAAGGGGAACTAATGTAGCCTAGGGGTTTGGAGAAGGCTTCCTGGTAGAAGTGACAGCTAGGCTGATAACTACAGGATTTAGGAATAGTTAGTTAAATGAAGAGGGGAGAAGTGTTCTGGGCAGAGGTAATGGGATGTTGAAGGCCTGGAGGAAAGACAAAGCACAGTGCCTTAGTCTGTATAGAGTATAGTCAATGGCAGAGAAATGGCAAGAGATGATGTGGAAGAGGTGAACAATGATCAGATCAAGCAGGCCTTGTAGGCCATGTTAAGGCTACTAGAGTTTATTATCTTGAAAGCAATGAAACCACAAAAGGGTTCTAATATAGGACAAGGGCATGACACATGAAGAGTCAGGAAATGAGTGGCCCAGAAGAGTGAGACACCTGGGTATCAAATGCCAAGGCTGAGTGAAATGAGCAAAGAGGAAGCAAGCGGAGCAAGTCAGATCTGCTCTAGTCTCAAAGTTCCATAGAAAACCCTGACCAGTGTCATTCAAGACATGGGAGAAAATACAGCAATTAAGTGATGAGTAATTTTTCACAAATCACAATGGCAACTATCTTGAAGAATTCTACTTCCTTCAGAAAGTCTTCCCTGTCTTGAGAAAAAGGTTCAACTCCCTTCAGTTTCTATCCTATCTAAATCCATAAACGCTCTAACATCCTACCTCCCGCTGACTAGCCCTGCTCATATCATTTATAAATTCAACCTGGATTTCTCTTATTTAGATATAAAAGAGTATTTGTGTACCCCTACTCCCAACTTTTTGGCCCAAGGATGGGCCTTCAGCCAGGGAGAGATGAATCTGCAGGTGTGTGGGTACAAGGGAGATGGATGAGGATGGAAACAGTGCTGTCATTACAGGCCAGAAGCAGTAATAAGTAAACCATTAAACAAGGCCCCAATCTCATCACTCCACCCTGGAACTTTCTATCACTAATTCCACTCTGCTTCAACTTGTAGTTTATTTGGTAGTCATGATGTAAGGGTGAGGGGTGATAATCAATGGACTGGCATTCTCCACTGCTCAAGCTGTCAATTCATCACACATTTATACTGAAGTTTCATGACAGATTTATGAACTGAACAAAACTCAGAGCAATAAGAGTCTCAAGGCTTAAATTGCCAAGTTCTTCCTCCTAGAGGACACTCACCACCCTGTTTCCATCTTCGCCATAACCCTTAACTAGGTTCAGCTCTGCATCCAAACTTCATGACCTTCTCAGCCTGGGTATCTCAGCGACAGGATTCTGAGTGAAATTCCTATTCAGGTTCTATCCCAGAAGAGGCAGACAGGAGGATAAGAAAGAACAATCTGATTTCTATGGCTGGTCTTAGAGATGGCCCTTATGATATAATCCAAATATTATCCCATCCCTATCCTGTTGCACACTGTCTGTCCATACTGACCCCAAAATCTTCTTCTAGTTTCCTGAGACCAGACCCTGAGAAAAGGTGGCTAGTAATAGGTCCCTGGATGCTTTGAGACCAGAGTACATATTTACCAAAAGTTCCTAACAGGACTAAGCAAATCGCACAGATGGAGTTTACTGTCTCCTTTGTCACTGCCCCTCATTTTTTTTTTTTTTAGGAGGCACCAGAAATTGAACCGAGAACCTCATACATGGGAAGCAGGTGCTCAACTACTGAGCTACATCCACTTCCCAATGAGAATTGGTTTTTTTGTTTTTTTTTTTAATTTGTTTTTAGGAGATACCAGGAATCAAACCTGGGACCTTGTACGTAGGAAACAGGTGCTCAACCACTTAAGCAACAACTGCAGCCCACTGTCCCTCATTTAAACCTGCATACTATAGCCAAGACATTGGAGGGTCCACTAGTCAAACGGATGCTTTTCATTTACACTCTACCTGCACCCCAAAAGGGCACCCAATTGCCACTAGGCTGTGGGCACCCTGAGGAAGAAAGAGCAGAAAATCTGAGAAGTGGGGTAGAAGGAAATGTGCAAGATAGAAATGGCAAAATGCCAGAGGAACTACAATTAGAGGAATATTTACAAACATACCTACCCACTGTTGTAGTCTCACATATTGATAATATCCTCAGAAACAGTTATTTAAACACAGTCTATTTTTGTCAGTCCAATAAAGTAGTAAGAACACTGGCCTAGAAGTCAGGAGACTTGGATTCCAGTCCTAGCTCTGCTATTCACAGCTATGTGACCCTGTCTTATCTGTAAAGTACTAAGAAATTGGGCTAGATCATAGCATATGACTTCATATGTTTTTATGCAATCAATGAAGTGATGAAGAAAGACAAGAAGTCAATAGAGATTTCTGACTCCATCTGATGGCTAAAGTTATTCAGGTACTTGGTGGTAAACGAAGGCCAGTTAAAGGGCTGGGAGAGGAGAAAGGGGGAATGGGGGGAAAAGGGCGAAAACAGGAAGGAAGGCTCTTGTGGGTACCAAACAGTCAAAAGAATCTCACTACTCAGAAAGTAAAAGGAGCTTAATCAGAGGAATCAGACTGGGTAGGACAGAGATAATAACTAAGGAACCTAGACAAAGACAAAAAACTACCCTCACCCCTACTTTGGACCTCAGGCAAATAGAGTAAGATGCATCCATTCATTCAATAAGTATTTATTGGGTACTTACAGTGAATGGATTAATCAAAATCATTGGTTCATGACACAGTATCATTTCTTAATAGGAAAATGAATACCTACAGAACCAACCAAGAATTAAAACCAAGTCCTAAGACAATACAAAACTTTTATCTAACCATGCACTCCCACACTATCCCAACTACTTGCCTCCCCTTGGGAGGTAATCACTATCCTGAAATTTGCGTTATCATTCCTTTGGCTTTCTCTTCTTCTTCTTCTTTCTTTAGTTTTATCACATTTGTGTGTCTATATAATACGTTTAATTTTTTTATTAGAGAAGTTGTAGGTTTACAGAAAATTCATGAATAGAATACATAGTTCTCACATACCACCCTATTATTAACACTTTGCATCAGTGCAGTATATTAGTTACAAAATAAAAATGTTCTTTCATGAATCTTAACAATTTTTTCAACAATATTAAAAAAGGTATCATAGTCTTCTAGACTTGCCTTTTTTTAACTAACAGATTACTAAGATTTTTCTATGTTGTTACATGCTACTGACGTTCATTCATTTTCACTGCTGAACAATAATCCATTGTTAGAATGTATCAAAATTTATCCATTCTTCTGATGAACATTTGGGTTGTTTCAAATATTTGCTGCCACAAATGGTATTGCATTGAACATTCACATGCACATCATTGGGTGCACAAAGGCAGGAATAAAATTACTGGGTCACAAGAACAAGAATATTCTAATTGTTCTCCAAAGTGCTTCTGACAATTTACATCCCCATGAGCAATATAAGAGATCCCACTGATCTACAACCTCTGGTATAATCAGAAGTATTATCAGATTTCTTGCCAATCCAAATGAGTGCAAAATGGTAACTCATTTTAGCCTTGATTTTTCTTCCAAATGTAATATAGGTTGGGCTGCTTTTCACATTTTATTGGTCATATATTCTTCAGTGAAATTCCTGTTCATGTTATTTGCCCATTTTTCTATTGGGTTGTGTTTTTCTCATTGATTTGCAAGAATTTTTAAATTACGTTTTTCTTTTTTGTTTTAAATTATATACTTTTATTACCAATTTTTGTGTTGCAGATGTCCACTCTTGGCTTGTGGCTTGTCTTTTCACTTTCTTTAAGGTGTCTTCAGACGGAAAGAAGTTCTAAATTTTAATACTTAAATTTACCAATCTTTTGTGATTTGCAATTCCATCTTTTTCTGTTCTCTGAAAGATTCTGTAAAAAGACTGGAACAATCCGTTCCTTCAAAGTTTGCTTTAAGATTCACTTATAGACTTTTCTTTTTTGGAAAATTTTAAAGTACCATTTCTATTTCTTTTCATAATTTTAGGGCTATTGAGGATTTCCATTTCTGAATGGGTTTTATTGAGTCTTTATTTTTCTAAGAATTTGTCCATTTTGTCAGTTTTCAAAGCATTGACATAAAGTTGACCAAATTCTATTAGTTTTAAAAATTCTGCTATATCTTTAGATATGTTCCCTTTTCCATTCATAATATTATTTAATTGTGCCTGTTTTCTTCTTTAATCAGATTTTATTGGTTTTCCTAGTTCTTAAAATGGACCATCTTTTGGCCTTTTTTTTAATCCTATTTGTTGTACCTGTTTTTTATTTCATTGGTTTTAGTGATTACACCCTTTTTTCTACTATGTTTGGATTATTCTGTTGTTAGATACTTTAGTTCTTTGTGATTCTGGAGCCAGTATTTTCTTATCATACAATTAAGAGAATATTAACAATCTATAAAGAATGGACCTCAGTTCCTTTCATCTGGTGGGTATGCAACCATATGATGGATATCTCTTATAAAGAAACTATTTGGAACGAGAACAAAACCAGACTGAAAAGAAATTAAGACAGGAACGTGGAAGACAGAGAGCTTTAAGTCAGATTCTTTTTCTTATCTTTTTCTGATATGAATCTTGGCCTTGCCAATGCCTTATCTTTGGAATAAAATGCTTTCTCTTGAATTCAATATGACTACTATGATAGTATGTGATTATAGACAGTTTAAATTTTAAAAAGGTGGAAGAACAGTATCTCCAGAGATATGACTCAATGGAAGAGACTCAAGCCTTCAGATGTATTCATATACACACAAACTCACACAATACAGGTGCATGTGTGCGTACACACACGTGATATATATAACAGGCTGTTGTCAACACCAAAAATGTGATCTGCAAAAAGCCTAATTTCATCTCCCCATTACTTCCTAACTCATGCCCAGAGTAAAGCCCCAACAATGAATAAAATAAACCCTGAGGAGAAGAGGACTGCCTAAAAGAAACAACAATAACTGGCCTCATTTAGCAAAGTATCTAAATTTCTAATGAGAAAATGGAGAGACAGACAGACTATATGTAGCCATGACTGGGGAAGAGAGCTGACATAAACCAGGTATCTATGATGGGGGAGGAGACAGCACAAATCATGTGTTCACAAAATGGATGCAATGTAAATAGTCAAGGTGACCAGAGAGTATTTCTTACCTGAGTATCCAAAGGAAATACTGGAGATGGGGCTCAGGTAGATGCCTTTGCCATAGGCTGCTCCATGCAGCTTGCAGGGAAACACCAGGATGAGCAATATGAGCCTGGGCCTTCCCATGGCTGTCTATTCGGCAGCCACAAGGCTTATCCAGCCCTCTGTCCCTTCATCCACCTTCTGACTCATTCAGATACTCTAGGAACTGACTGTGGAGAAAAGCTGACTGGCCAAAAAGTGGATGCAGGTTAACCCCCTTGTCTATGAAATACTATGCCATGGAGAATGATGAATAGTAGAGCCACAGATTCATTCCTTAGGGTCCAATCTCCTGTCCCCAGGCCTTGGTATATATTTAGATTCCAAAAGAGGAACTACAGAACAGGTAGCTAGAAGGAGTGACAATAACAACTTCTTAAAGAGTTTCTCAGGGCAAAGGAGCAAGTCTCCCACATCAACTCTCTGAATGAAACAGCTACATAAATCAGAAAGCTCTGTCAGTTAATAGGTTAATTCATCACAGTGACTGCACCTGCAATTCCATATTCCTGCCTATTGCTACATTCTCATTCTCCAAACCACCAAAAAACACAGCCTGCCATCAAATACACAACAGCCACATTCCTTCTATACATAGTTCCAACTTTCTCTTTAGGTAAGCTCCCAAGGCAAGTTAGGTTTGAGGATGCTGAGGCAAAGGTAGCTGAGTACTCTTATAGCAGCCTTCCTCAAAACTGAGCGGGATGGGAAGGGGGTAGAAAGGAAGGGAAAAGGGGCACCATCTCACCTGCAGTTTGGTGTAGGATGCATTGACCAGCCCGTTGCGCAGGATCGAATGCCAGTTCTCAATGTGGGACCCACTGCAAGGCAGGGAAGAATACATGTCTTTTCACAGTATGAGGTTCCCAGGAGTAGCTTCCAAGACTGCCCCTCCAACCTATTCTCATCCACACAGGACATGAAGATGGACACAGATCCACCTAGTGATGGACATGCACATGGACAGAGTCATAGGCATGCAAGATATGTGTGTGTGGCTAACCCCTAGAGCTTCATCTCCAGTCCCATCCTCTCTTCTGTAATATAGCTAGTTCCATCCTAAATCTTCAACTGCTGGTTCAGTATTTTCATTTGCCTGCTCTCCTGTTATTTCAAATTCATTTCAAACATATCATTGATTTGGCATATGTCTTCTAGTCCTGACCTTACATTCTATTTTAAGGAAAGGGTACCATTGCTATAAGTTGACCTTTAATAACTTTTTCTCTCTTGCTCCCCTTCCACAATTAGGCATAAACTGCTGGTTTTCCTTCAAAATAGCTTTCATGCCTATCCTCTTCCATCCACCTATCCCCTCTGATCTGTCCCTTCAACTGTATCTTTTTGTATGTAAATGCCATTTCTCCTTAATGACTTCATAAATAGCTTGCAAATAAAGGTAAGTCATATGTATCATTTTATTCTCTATAGCACCTACCACAATAGCATCTAATAAATATTTGTTGTTTGGTTGATGGACATCAGGAACACAGACTCACATTCCTCAAGGGCATCTGCCCTTCCATCCCCATATATTATTTGCCCCCCTCCCTAATCCCCTCACTGGAAGGCAAAGGTGCTGCCGTAGAGCTTCTTGGCGGTCCGGAACCGAGCCTCCTTGGCAGGAGGGCTGCTCAGCAGGAGGAACTGGTGTGAGGTGTGCATGAACTTCAGCTGCTGCCCAGGGTGGGGGTGGGGTCAGGAAAACAGAGCAGAAATCGAGATCAGGGAGGGAAAGGTTGGGGTTAGGGAACAAATCAAGTTTGCACTAACTATGGATAAGGGAAATATGCTTAGGCCCAAAGACTACGATGGACAAAGCCCTCCAGGCAGGCCTAGGACCGAAGTGATTAGCTGGTTTGGTGCCCAGACCTACCACTCACCAGAAGTTTAAAGAGTTTGGAGGGAAAACAGTCACTTACCCTGCTGAGAGGTAGTTTGACAATGTGTGACCTGTTGCTAGAGATGATCCTGGGAAGAAAGAGAAAAAAGGAAAAGGATATAACAGTGTGTGGTTAGGCCATCCTAAACAAAAAAGCAGCTTTCTCTGCCCTCTTGGAGAAAAAGCAAGGATTCCATGGCTGTCTGAATGGTGTGACATGTCCAAGCGACTATCTGGACTTTATTTATGGGTGCTCATGCTTGTATATAAAAATGGAAAAGAAAAGCTACTGTCCAGAGAACAACTAGTTACTGGGGAATTCAACAATGGATGAAAGAAAGGGGTTGGAGGTTGGATCCTATGCATCTAAGGAAAGGAAAAAAAAAAAAAAAAAAGAAAAAGAGTTCAGCTACCAAAAAAATTAAGAAAGAAGAGGTCTTTATTAGGACGATGACAACTTATAACTAGGATTTAGAGACTCAGGATTGGGGCTTGGGAGCCATTGAGCCTGAGCTCAAAGGAAGCCTGAAGGCTCTTCAGAATAAGAAGGAACAGAGAGAATGCTAATGTCTGGGCTAGAGAAAGAAACAGAAGAAACCAGAACAAGAAACAGAACAAACTTCCTGAGGAGTCAGGAACAGACTGGGCTGTACTCCAGCTAAACTCAGAGGAAGGAAGAAAAAGGCACAGAACACTGGGAGTTCAGCAAGGGAGCATTATCTCCTGTAGCAGATACAATTTGTCTTTTTATACCTTATCCTTATCCTTATACTTGGAACGTCACCCTGGATGGCCTATGCCTTGCCATTCCTTGTGCTAAGAGGCAGGAAGCTGTTGCACAGAGAAAGTACTGATGTCAAAGACTGAGTAGGAAGAGGGAGGCAAGCTAGAAGGGGAAAAGGATGTCAGAAAAATAGAAGAGAAATCAAGATCAGGAAGGAAGGGCAGTAGGGAATGGTCAGAATCTTTGCGAGGAGAAGGGAATAACAGGATCTCAAGGCTCTGGATACTCTACATCATCAGGGAAGGACCTGAGACAGGGAAAAAGGGAGTGATAGGGATAGACAGACCTCTGTGAATGCACAGAAAATTTAGATGGATAAACAGTGTTAATTCATATATGCAGGGAACACTCAAAGCCCTAGTGGGAAACATGAAACATCTAAAGAGAATCTGAAGCATAAGGTTGGAATTTGAGGGTTCTTAGAGGTTCTGAGTTCTTGTTAAACAAAGTGTATTAACAGAACCCCAAGAGAAAGCAGCCATGATGTCTACAACTTGGGAAGGATGCTGAGTCCACCACCTCTAAGAGAAGGTGTAGGTTCCATGTATAGTACCCGCCTAGGGAAGGATGAGTCATTCTATCCATACCACTGCAGGAGAGGATGGGCCAGGGGATCCAGCTTGTCCATCTGCTTCTTGATTTCCAAATATGATCCCTGTAAGACAATGGCCATAAGGTTATCTCAAATGAGAGGTGGGAGCTTTCCAAAGACTATCACTTTCCACAGACTATCAGGGCCCAGGGCTTGGCACTGAAGGCCACGTGGGGCAGGAGGAGATGGGGTTCCCACCCGTAAGGTGCCCCCATCAGATTGGAAAGACTCATAAATATGAAAATGACCGAAGATGCTTACAGAACAACATGCAGGTGGGTCTCCCTCATTTTATGCAATTCCTACAGCCCTTAATAGTTGATTGTAAATCAAAAAATAAATTAAATCAATGTCCCAGAAAGATGAGGCTAAGTAATCCTATAGTAGAACTTGTACATAAAATAAGGACTCTTTCTGTCAAGCAAATCACCCCTTCTAGGTGTATCTTATATGTCAACCTGAACCATGATACATAGGAGTTGCTGAGATGAGGCCCACCTGTAAATGTGAGTACAAATGAATGTCTATTCATGCAGAGATTGCAGACGAGGGGTGGGGAAGTCTGGTGAGGGACAGCCTTGAATCATAGGATGGTCACTGCTCCATGTGGCTGCCCCACCCCTAGAAGGACAGAAGACGTAGGCCCCTGGGTCTAGTTCTTTACCTTCAAGCCCCCCTCTTCACCATCCCAACCCTGGGCAGAGGTCTTTCCCTCACTTCCCTAATTGCCTAAGAATTATGGGGAAAACATTAAATATGAACAATTCGTGAAGCAATTAGCCACAAAAGTCAACAGAGATATTAAGAGTGAAGAGAAGAAAAAGGAGTAACAAACCTAACACACAAAGAACGAGCATTGGGAAGTTATAGTGGGAAGACCAAAAAAATATATAGTGAGGAAACTGAGTAGCATCTCTAAATCTTCATCCCATTCCCACAAATTCCAAGCAGAAGAGGGCACCTGAGCTGGACAGAGGGCAAAATACCTGGGTCATCTCCCGGATGGACATCACACTATCCAGAGCTTTCTGAAGTCGCTCGTAATTCTTCTTCTGTACAGAATCAACGGGAAGAAAAGAAGCAGATGAAGCAAAGTGGAGAGTAAGATGTAAAGAAAAGGAGGGCCAGGTGTACAAAAGAAGTATGTAATGGTAAGAATAGAAGCTTTAATGTCAGGCAGTTCTGAAATCACATGCTTGTTCTCTTTCACCAGCTGGGAGTACCACTGTTAAGTTACATAACCTTTCAGAACCTCAGCATCACTGTTTGTAAGTGAAGATACTAATACCTACCACCCTCACAGAGATGCTCTGAGGATTAAATAATATATGTAAAGAAACTACAACAGTGCCTGATACATAGCAATTACAGTAATAGACAGGCACTTTTCTGGGTACTTTATATATCATCTCATTTTTGTAACAATCCACCAAGTAGGTATTATCCCCTTTTTACAGATAAGGAAATTGAGTTTCAGAAAGCTTAAGTGACTTTGTCTAACACCATTCAGCTAGGGAGTAACAAAACCTCAAATGGAATTCAGGTCTGTCTGATTCCAAAGCTATTATTCTTCCCTAGCATGATAAAAATCATTTGAATTTTTATCCCCTTATTCTGACAAACTTAGCTATTTCTTCACTGAAAGAGCTAAATCCTTAGGTTCAAGAGTTCCCAAGACATAGGCTGTGCCTTCTTTCCCGCTCTAGGAATTTCCACTCAGGAGGGGCTGCTTTCTTTTCTTAGACCTGGAAAGCTATAGCACCATCTATGCCAAACCCTATAATGACCCTGCTACCCTTATCCATAGGCTCTTGCCTTTCCAGAGTTGCAATATCACAGTCAAGAGTTCCCCCTCTTCTGCTCCTTATTTCAAACTGTTGTGTACATTGGAATGACAGCCCTTAGTCTCTCACTATCTTTTATCATTTCTACTTCTTAGCTCTGATTTACTTTCCAGGCAACTATACCTTGGGGTTAAAGGCCAGAGTCTTGGGATCAGTGGGGTCCACCACGGAAGGATAAGGCTCAAAGATAATGCTCTTTCTAGGGGACTCCAAAGCTGCCCTACACATTGCCACCAGCAGATCCACCACCTTAGGAGAAAAGGGAGAAAGAGAGCAGATGGGAAATGATTTCCCAATATTGGGAGTCACATAGTACCCAGCACAGCTCTACCATCTGGGGTCTGAAGCATTTCTCCCTGCTGTTCTTTTTAAAAACAAGTGTGCTTATGGTTTTTACTTAGAAAATACAAGTTCATTATAAAAATTTTAATAACAAAGTGATTTAGGAAAAAGTAAAAATCATCCCCCACCCTCAAACTTCATTACTCACAGGTAACTACTTTAAGTTTGATGGATATCCTTCCACACATTTTCCCTGTGGAAATAGTTATTTTCTTACATAGGCAGTTTAAAAAAAAATAGAATTGTATTATATATACTGTTGTATTTGCTTTTTTATATTAACATGTTATAATTTTCTATCCATAAACAGTAACTTCATAGTATTTCCACTGTGAGGAAGTACAATAACTTCTTTTAGACACTCCTACCATCACAGATGGGTTGTATCCATTTTCTTACTATTACAAATAATATGATAGAGAATATCCTTACAGATGATACCATTTTTGAAGGTTAAATTCCAAGAAGTAAAACTGTTGGATTCCCCTGTCTTTCTTGATCTCAATTCCCCAGCCACCTTTCCCTCTTCCATACCTCTGCTCCAGTAGCCACCTCCTCTGCAGCTCCAGACATGACCCCCAGTGTGTAGAAGGAGAAAACACACAGCTCACGAGTACAGACAGCTGGCTGAATAGGCCATGTTAAACAGATGGAGGGTGGGGGAGAAAAATGTATGCAATAAGAAGGAGGTGTGGGGAGACAGGGACCATCCTGACCATAGACACCTCTAGAACAAGGGAGGAATTTGGGTCCCTCTATGTAAGGGGCAAACTATTTCTATAAATAAGAGAAGTCTTAATTAAAATGATTTACTGATAAGCTTGAGAGTTGATGCTGTCTCCTCTTTGAAGCCTTCCCTGACCGCCCTAGCTAGTAAGATTGTTCTCTTCGAGTTCCCACACTTATCTCTCATCATTCTTATCTCTTCTATATACTTGTTATATGTTGTGATTTCTAGTTAAGCATCTGTCTACCCACTTAGACTTGGGAGTTCCTGGAGGACAGCATCTTATATCAACTATCTTGGTCAATATCTGATACTTATTTTTAAAGTCTGGGTGGGGAGTGTGTCTTCAAAAATACTAAAAATATTCTCATCTCTTCAAATGGAACTGCTGAGATTCAGAGAAAAACAATTATTACTTAGAGAGTGTGAACAGAATTCTACTTTTACCATAAACCCATGAAGGAAAAACTAAGAAATGAGGAGGAAGGGGCTTTGGCAGAGGACGCAAGGAAGAAAGTCAGTGAGTAGGAGCTAATACCTTGAGCATAGACCCATTCTGGAAGACATGCTGCTCATCACACACCACACAGTACTCATTCAGTGTTGGAATCCTCTGCTCTGCGTACTTCATGATCTGGGGAGAGAACAGGGAACAGATTCTAGTAAGTCTTTTGGAAGTACAGACACAGATGTGGGAAATAATCTTTTTTTCTAGCAACTCTCCTCCCTCCCAGCCCAGTGCCTAGGCCCTATACTTAAACTGATAGTCTAACGACAGAGCTAAGAAGGTATAGTATAGTAAAAAAAATTAGAGCCATAGCCTTAGATCTAGAAGAACTGGATCAAAGCCCCACTGCTATTACCTAACACCTTAACAGGTACTAATGAAACTAACAGTACTTATAGTAATAATTGCAGACTGTCCCTTTGGGGCAGGTGAGTATTTGGTCCATGATTAGATGTCAGGAAGACCTGAGAAGCCATCTCAACTACCTAAACAATTGGTCTGTCCATTGGTCAATACCACAGGTAGAAGAACCCTGTGCTGAAAAGGCGGCACAAAGCCAAAGCTCCTGCAGCAATATCCTAAAGTATTTTTACTGTGATGGTCTTAACATGGCTTTTTCAATCAGGTATACTTTGTGTTTAAATCAGGTTCCTCTCTTTCACATATTATAGGGGCTAGCAGTGAGACAGCAAAGGATTTTGCTGTTCATTTAACACAGACCTACATGAATACCTCCTAGGTACCCAGCTCTGGGAAAGGTCTGGATGATGATGATATAAAAGACTGTCTTTGACTTCTAAGACGCTATACCCCAACAGGGGAGGTGTAGCATGTATACAAATTAGTTATTAACACAATGCAAGACAGCATAAGGTATGTGAGACCTAGGTGCCATATACAACAAAAGCATCATAACAGTTCAGTGAGGGGAGAGATCACATCCAGCTAATACAGCAGATGTAACACAGAACATTTTATGGAAAAAATAGCTATTCAGGCTTGACTGCAATAGGCAGATATGGGAAGGAAGGCTGGTAGAGAGAATGGCATAAGAGAGGTCTGAATAGAGATGCAAAAGTGAAAGCACGTATAGGGAGCAGAGATTTCAAAAAGAAGTAAATGCTTTTTTTTTTTAAAAAAAGACAATAAAAATTTTTTATAAAAAAAAAAAAAAGAAGAAGAAAATAACCAGTAGTGGCTGAGCAATAAAAAAAGATCTCTGAGGAAGACTGAAGACTACTTGACTGAAGATGTTCAGGACTGTAATTAGTGTCCTCTCTATCGTCTTGATACCTGTAGGCTTAAAATTTGCAGTGCTGTACCTGGCACTAGATCTTAAGTGGTCTGTGAATGCTTTCTTCCTAATAATGCGGTAAGCTTCTTAAGGATGGGAACCATGCCCTCTTTTCTCCTATTCACACAACATTTAGTATTGTTCTGGGGGCGTAACCCAGGAAATTATTAACTGACTGAATAGCTGGGAGTAGGAGATTGGATGGGTCAGACAACTGGAGGGGGAGGCTTTGGAATGAAGCTTTGGACTTGATTACCTGGACAAGGAAGCCATACTCCAGAGTGGGGATATTTTTGCAGTGACCACTGACCTGGTGAAAGTAAAAAGACTTCATAAGCCTCCCACGAATCTGGGCCACACTGAGTCCTTACTCACACCCATTATCTAGAATGCTCCTAAAGTAGTTAAGCCCTCATTTAGATCAGCCTAAATAATCCAAAAGCTGGAAAGACCTTTAGACATTTGTTTGGAAAGGTTCTGAAAAAGGGCTCATCTGTCCTTGACTCTGCTCCGAGATAGGTGGAATGGGTTAGTGTAGCAGGTGACCACCTAGTCAAATCCCTAGACCCACGACCTACTACAATTTACATTACATCTCCTTGGGATGCCCATCCCCAGATTCTCTACTTCACGGCCTATTATCATAAAACTACTTGCCAGACAGTTTGACATAAGTTTTCAATTACCAAAAAATGTGTTCCACTTTACCTACTAAAAGTACATGAGTAGGTTTAATTTATGATGCCTGGACAACTACATTCCCATCCCATTTTGAGAAGCTTTACTCCCATGTTTCTGCTCCCACCCTCCTGATGCCCAAGTCAAACCTTCCCCAGTCCATGTACCAAAGGAGAGGTCCGTGCTGGGGGAGGGAGGCCCACGTGCTGGGGGCACAGGAGACCTGCCTGGGGGCTGGGAGGGTAGCCAAACACCTCCATTTTGGGGTTCTTCATGGTGCAGGAGATGGAACGATTCATGAGGCGCCCAACCCGAAGCTCTGGTACACCCAGTTTGGCTTTCAGCATGGAGTCCTGTATGATAGGGAAACTGGGAGATCTGGAGAGAGAGAGAGAGCAAAGAGAAAGAGAAGCTATGACATATAACTTCAATATAAGCCCTGCAAGAGGACTGGAGATAAGAGGGTCCTAGGCCACAGTGGTTGAAATGACATATGCCAAAGAGGAACCCCTACCTGAGGAAAGTTCCCTGGATCTTAAAACACTATCAAGGCAAGTGGATCACATATCTGAACCTGATTTTTATATCTGTGCATTCTTCAGACTGAGACCATAGAGGGTGGGCAGAGGCAGAGCCTAGGTTTCTCTGTGTGGCATCTAGGCAAGGTGTGTGATGATTCTCCAGGGAGGATGCCTATTTCATTTACTCAGTGTATATTTATTTATTTTTATTAAATGCTAAACACGCCTAGGCAAGAAATAGTTACATCCCAAATTGCCTCATGTCTGAATGATGGTGCCCGGGAATCTACAAAATCTGTGATCCCAAGTCATCTGTTTAGCTGAGTATACTCAACAGTTGATGCTTAGCACCTGGGTTTTCATCTGCCCTTGGAAGATCAGAAGGCAGCAGGAAAGAAAACAAAAACAAAAACAAAATAAAAACCGTGTAGTCCTAGGGTCAAAGAATGGAGCAATATTTATTTCTAGTGCCTAAATAACAGATCAGTGCACCCTTACATAAGAGTGAGGAGTTGGTACCTGTTCCTCCTTAGGCTGGGGGATAAGGATAACAGCCAAAGGAAGGAAAGATGGAGAGATCAGCACACATTTCTCCAAATACACACCAGATGTGAGGTACTGTGTTTTATATAAAGTATGAATATTGGGTCAGGAAGAGAAGGGTAAGGACACATGGGTGGTGTTAGTAGTCAAATGGACAGAATTCAGAGGAGCAAGGGAGAGGATAGGAAAAGACAGGTTGAGGAAACCAAGAAGGTGGGGTGGGGAATAAGACAAGCCTAAGGTGATCTGATCAGCTTCTAGAGGAGTACTTACTTGGGAATGGGTGAGAAGATGCTGAGGCCAGCTCGGAACTTCTTGATGGTACCACTTGCCTTGAACCAACTGTGCCTCTTTTCCTGCTGGGTCTTCAAAAAATCGTTGCTGAGATGCTTCCATTGTTGGGATGTGAACATGCCCAGGATCCTGAGGGATCAAAGAGATCAGGCTTAGGAAAGCTCAGGCAAGGAAGCTGCTCATGTAACAAGGGCTAAAAGAGGCAACTAATCTAAAATTCAGATCTAAGGACTGCAAAGCTGGTTGTAGTGGGGCAATGTGTATCTGAAGATCCCCCTGATATGACCTTAGCACATGGAAATACACTGTCCTAGAGTACCTTTTGAAGGTAAGGGGATAAATACTCACTCCCATTACCTAGCCCAGTATACTAGAAAAATTCTGATATGCTTTATTTTTAGAGGGAGATCTCAAAAGTGAGTCTACACGGGAAGCGGATTTGGCTCAACAGATAGAGCATCCGCCTACCACATGGGAGGTCCAGAGTTCAAACCCAGGGCCTCCTGACCCATGTGGTGAGCTGGCCCATGCGCAGTGCTAATGCTTGCAAGGAGTGCCCTGCCATGCAGAGGAGTCCCTTGTGTAAGGGAGCCCCATGTGCAAGGAGTGTGCCCCGTAAGGAGAGCTGCCCAGTGCAAAAAAAGTGCAGCCTGCCCAGGAGTGGCACCGCACACACAGAGAGCTGATGCACCAAGATGACGCAACAAAAAAAAGAGACACAGATTCCCAGTGCCGCTGGCAAGAATACAAGCTGACAAGTAAAAAACACATAGCAAATGGACTTAGGAAGCAGACACCTGGGCGGGGGGAGGGGAGAGAAATAAAAAAATAAAATATTAAAAAAACAACAAAAAAAAGAATACTTCTAAAAATTTTATATAAAAAAATTATTAAAAAAAAAAAGTGAGTCTACAAAGGCTGTGAGTTTATTGGAATTTACTGCCAAGAATCACCATACTGAGAATGGTGCAGACTTGTCAATAATGAAAAAGGAATAGGGGCATAAAGGGTACCAGTCCTCTCAAAAGAGTAAAATTATATCTGCAAATTCATGGTTTCCAGCATTAGCTCTTCCCTCTATTAGACTCGTCAATTCTTTCACCTATCTCTAGCATTACCATAAACTATTATTCTAAACCCTTATCATCCTCTTTATACTCCCATCTTCACATATAACCAATAACCACTCTTCTTTATAGAGAAACTAAGGCCATCAGATATGAGCTCCCTTAACTTTTCCAACTCTACTACAAAATCTACTTACATTTCCATGTTTACCTTATCCCTCCATTCTTTGGAGACAAGGTCCCCTATTCAAGATCAGTTTCTCTATTGTGCTCTAGATCCCAGGCCCTTCTTATCTCTTCAGGGACTTTGCTCTATCACCATCCCCTCTTTTCTGTCAGTTCCTTTCCTTCAGCTTACGTAAATTTTTTTTTTTAACTACTGAGCAGAAGATTTTTATAGATCAGATCAAAGAGAAAATATACTAATACAAAACAGTTAAAACTGAATATACCAGAAGGGGTATATGGGAACCTAACACTTTCTACATGGTTTTCTGTAAATCTACACCTGTAGTCATAAAAATTTTTTCATTAAAATTAAATAAAACATTATGTATCATTAAGAAAACTGAGGAAATGGCTAAAGACAGGTGGTCCATAAATAGTATAGGCCAATTCCATATGGTAGAATATTTTTAATGTGATGAGCATTGAACAATATTGGAAAATGTTCACTAGAAATTCTTATGTGAAGAGGATAGTCTTTTTGTTTTGTTTTTTTTAAACTTTTAAAATTAAACTTAATAGATCACAAAGAATGTTACATTAAAAAACATAAGAGGGTCCCATATACCCCACTCCCCACCCCCTATCCCATCATTTTTGTAAATTATATTTTTTTGTACATTACAAAAAAAGTTACATAAAAAATATAAGAGGTTCCCTTAAACCCCCCCACCCCCCTACATAAAATTTCAAGTTCCTGCACCTCAGTCTACCTACCTTTCTGCCCCTCTTCCATCCTCATTCAAGTATCTCAATCAATGCTTATTGTTTCTACTTTCTCACCTACCACTCACTTCTCAACTTACTGCATTCTGTTTCCTACCTTCACCACTTCATTAAAATTGCTCACCCTGATGCTAAATCCAACAGAAACTCCTAAGTTCTCCTCTTACTTGTCATCACTGGCATCTGACATTGCCAATCAAGCCCTTCTTGTGGAAACTCTCCCCCTTTGTCTTCTAGGACACAATTCTCTTCACATACTGCTGCTCCTTCTCTGACCTACCTTCAGTGTCTCATCTCCGTATGAATGTCCTACTGACTTCTTGAGTATTTTGTCTGGGTATTAAAGGGTGTTTGCCCTTGATCTTATTTTCTTCTCACTCTATCATGTTCTCCCTTAGCAATCTCTCAGATTCTACACTGGTTGCAATTACCACCCACAAATTGATGTACATTTTCAACCCTAACTTCTCCTGTAAGCACCAAATCCACACCTCCATTTATAATCAAAGTTACCTTTAAATAACAGGTCAAAAACAGAATTATCTATCTGAATTCTTCAAATCTGCTCTTCTTCTAATATTCCTATTTAAAATGGTGGTATGACAGTTTTGCCAGACATCTAGGCTGGAAACCTGGGAGTAATTTTCCATTATTTCTCTGCTCTTAGGACCACATTTAACATATACAAACTGGTCTTCAAGTCTTGGGGATTTTATATCCCCCAAATCTCTCTTTTTCATTTCCCTTCTTATGTATGGTCACACGTTAGGTTCAGGCCTTCATCATCTCATGCCTGGACCAAAGCAAAGCCTCCTACTAAACTGGTCTAGTCTCCTGTCTCCCCCTTTCCCTACCCACCCCCGCAATTTCGCACAATGCTATCAGAATGTTTTTTTTACTGTTGTTTTTCTCCCGTCTAGTTGCATCATCATCTTTTTTGGTGAGTCACTTCACTGCACAGGGGCTTGCACCCCATCATGCAGATCTGGGACACCTTTTTTTCTTTCTTTACCAGAAAGTCCCAGGGATCAAACCGGGGTCTCCATATTGTAAACAGGAGCTCAACTGCTTGAGCCAAAGCAGCTTCCCCAGAATGGTTTTTTGAAAACTAAATATGACCATGTCCTTTCTTTGCCTAAAACCCTTCAAAGGTCCCCAATGTCTGCAGTCTGGTAAAAGCTCAAGGCCCTCTTTGACTTAAATCCCTCCCTACTTCTCTCGTTTTGGTCCTACTACTCTTCCCTTGTATTTTTCTCTAGTAATAGTTAACCACTTGAAGTTCTCTATATGCCTGCTGCTTCACATGACTATGCCTTTGCAAATGTCATTCACTTTCAAAGTGTGTCTATACAAAAAACTCTTATCCATCCTTGAAAACAATTCATCATTTCCCTTTCATCCTTTCATTCACAGTCCTCCATGTGACACAAGATTGAGATACCCCTTCTGTTACATTCTTTCTAAATCGTACATATTTACTTGTTTCAGAACATGTATCCACTGGACTCTATTTGGAAGTTCCTTGAGGATAGAATCTGTGCCTCATTTCTCTTTCTATACCAAATACTTAGCAAAAGGCTTAACACATTCAATGAACTAAAATTATCTGAGCTCCTAGAGCCCCTCCCTAAAGAAACCACAAGAAGAAACATGATTGGCATGACTCTGATTACCACGGCTGTATTTTTTAACTGCTAAGTAGTGATAAGCCCCTCCTCCGACCTCCAGGAAGCTTTAAGGCCATACACCCCAGAACCACAGCCTCCCCTGCCCACCACCATAAACTTGCCTCCCCAAATTTATTTTAGCTGTCCTTAGGCAAATTTAGAAAGACATTTTTTGAAAGGTCCACATATGTCCACCTTTCCTTCTCTCACATGTCCATGAGCAGGAAAGATCAAAGTTCTTACTTTTTCAACTGAAGACCCAGCCCAAACCCTTCCTTATTTGATGGCTGGAAAACCTCAATTGCCGGTTCTGTGAAGAGAAGAGAAAGTTCCGGGTATGTATGTATGGAGAAATCCAAAAGCACAGCTCAGTGGAAAAGCTTAGATTCTAAAAACAATAGCTGCACTTTAAACAATAAGGGTTAAGGACATAAGCATATGAGGCAAAGGGTAGACTCTGCGAACTATCTGGTTGACTTTAAATACCCTCAATAGAAGTTGAGGGGAGAAAGGAAGAATAAACGACATCTGGGAAGTAGAGAAAACATTTTCATTAACAAAGAAGGCTGTCAAAGGATGGCTATCAGGTGATGAGGATGAAGATAGCAAGGACAGGAGACTGATAAACTCCTACACTAAACACCTGTAGATTGAACCAAGGGCTTTGTTCCTAGGTTTTCTCTATCTTTTGTAGCTTAGGATTTTAGATTAGACCATGTTCAGAGCACCTACTTGCCCAAAGTCACTGTCTTTACCTGGTCCATCTAGGTACTGGGAGAGAGAGAATCGCAACCTTAACACAATTGGTTCTGTCCGGAGGACCTTCCAGGCTGTGGAGACTTCCTCCTAAAAAAGTAAAGGAAATAGTCCCCAGTTGAGCATAAGAGAGGAATGGGCTTGAAGCTTTCCCATATGACACACACATGCACATGACAGTACACACCACTGTCTGTAGATGGTCTAGGAAAGACAGGGATGAAGAATATGTGCTCCAAATACAGCACTCAGGAACAAGACTCCTGGCCTAATGACAAAATCCACACGTCCAGCTAGACATGTTGTTGGCAGGTACTAGCACCACTTACATCGAGGAAGCTGATGTTGATGTGGAGGTCAATGTCCACGTCATCGATAGTTCCATATTCTCTACAGAGATACAGGTGACCACAGGTGAGACTCATTAAGGGAGAAAGAAGGGAACAGAGACTGAGGTAGACAGACTGAAGAGGGAGAACCAAGCCTGGGACAGGGGAGCAGGAAGGGAAGGGTGGAAGGTAGTCCTCTATCTCGGCTTTTAGCTACAGCCTTAAGCCACTCACATGATCAGGGCCTTCTCCAGGCCAGAAGCCCTTCTTGCTTCAAAGGAGAAACTATCAGTCTAGAGGGGTCTAGGATAAGAGGGATCTTCTAAGAAAAGTGGCCATACTTTCCGACTGGCTCCTGTCAGCCAATCTTAAGTGTTCGTGCTGCTCCCCCTATTATTAAGTTCATAATTTATAAATGTCAACAGACCCCCATCACACCATTAAAAAACAAATAACAATAACAAAAAGAACTAGAGCCTTTTAACAACTCAGAAAGAAGTGGCTTGCTTCCTTGCCACCCCTGAAATGGAATCCCACCTGATGGATACAGAGTTCTCGCTGTAGATCTCCTTCACAGCTTCAATGTCTGCATCAAGCTGCGGGTGTCGATACAGGTCAGCCGCACAGCTTCCCTGAGTCAGCAGCAAAAATGTTTGTGGTGCAGAGGGGTGGGAAAAGACAGAAAGAGGGGAAGAGAGAGAGATAAAAAGATAAAAACATGGAGAGACACTAGGACAGGGAAAATCAAGCAGTAGCAGAGCAGGGGAAATGAAAGATGCCTATACAAAGGGGGTCTCGGTGGAGGCCCAGGTAGGGATTTTAATGACAGAAACATCTCCCTCCCATCACCACTCTGAACAAGTTTCTGGAGACCAACTGCAGGCTTTGCTTGAGCAGTTCACTGTTCTTCCTCTCAGACCTTGGCCAGAATACTTCTGTATACCTTCCATAAAAACTGAGAACAGGCCAAAGAACATAGAACTTAACTCAGACTGGTTCCGCCTGGAGAGCCCCTGACATTCTTGCTCAGAAATGTACCGGGGCAGTGATGGCATTAAGGAATCAACAGCAGAATAACCTTTAATCTGAACCTAATTAATGAAATGACTCCTACTGGCTACTAACAGAAGATTGAGAAAATAATTATTTCTAAGAGTATATAGGTAGCCTCCATGGACAGAGAATGTTTACTTTGGGACAGGTATGAGTACATGGCAGGAGCCAGGACATGGATCACCTCTGTTAAGACTATGCTCAGGCCACACCAGCATTATATCCTCATCTCCTCTCTGCTCCAGAACAATTTAAACCATCTAACATGGGTCTTGGCAACTGTAACCTTACCTGAACTCCATAGAGAAACTCCTCTGATTCATTATCTCCCTCCGAATCATCATCATTCCAGAACTGGCCTTTGATGTCCTAGAGAAATAAGGACACAACTCTTTGTTATGTCCCTGTTATCCCACGTGAAGAGGTGAATTGATACGATGGGAAATAGGTTCCCTTCAAGAGTAGAATAAGGTCCTTTGGGAAAGAATAACCAAGGTCCCAATCCCTTTCTACCCTTTGTCTCACCCTTTGGAAGGGTCTCAGGCTCATTCTGAATCAGGTTATTTCTATGGCCTAGCTCTAACTGGTGAGATGGAGAAGAAAACAATAGGGAGTTTAATTTAGGCCTTCTTAAGTCTCAGTATGGTAACTGAGGCCCTTGGTAGCTATAGGGAAGGGATACCGAAGACTTCAATGACAAGGTTGAGTCCTAGATATTTCTGGGTTCTAGAATAAGCTGACTTCTCCTATGATCATTACCAAGGCCACTCCCAAGAACACCTAGCACTCTTCTTTCAGCAATCCCTTTCTATCTCTTAAAGTATTTAACTTTCCCTTTCCTTTCCTAAAAAATTCATATACACACATATGCACACAGAAACACACACAACCCTCAAGTAATATTTCCATGTCCCTTCTCCTTTAACTTCAAATAGCCACACTACCTTTTAAAAGGGTGAGAGGGAAAATGCCAGGAAAGGGTAAAGTCTGTACTTTGTCCCATCTTCCCCCTGATCAGATCATTCATCCCATGTGGGTAGTCAGTTCTCACCATTGGGTCAGTGGGTCACACACACTCCCAGGTCAGTGCTAGGCAGCACCCCTCCATACCACCAGCTGAACCAATGCCAATGAGATGGGCATTTAGGAAGCCACAGAGGGAGACAAGGGAGGGGACGATATCAGGGGCTGACTGGAGATCTGCTGGGGATGCCAGTCTCTGCTGTGATGCTGGCAACAAGTCACTGTCCTGTGGAAAATAAATAACAGCTGGTTTCATCACCATTTAATAGCTGAGTGGCATACACATGCGTATGTTTATGGAAATATTTTTATAATATAGAGACATATTTGCATGCATGTACATACACTCTTGTACATGTAGTTCTTTAAAGAAAATGAACTGTGAAAGCACTATAAAGCATAAGACACTGCCATCCCTTTAAGCTGGAAAATTGAGATTGGAACAAGTATGGAGCCACCCTGGGGATGACTGCAGGGTCTCAAGTTCCTACTCCAAATGAAAATGCTACATCAACCTCTGAAGTCAAAAGTGATGGTGCCAGGACCAGATACTTAGCTACTCTGTCTAGTCACTTCATTTTGAAATATTCTTCACAGTACCAATTGCCACCAGAGTTAAGAATCAGGATCTGAGATTATTTGGGGACCCTTCACCCCTAGTCATTTCTGCAGATTTATCTTTTCAACACCATTATCACTACAAGTCTTTTCATGACAATTGTAGCTAACTTAAAAAGTCCCCAACAACAAATATCCTCTGGTAGACAAGGTCTGAGTTATCATGGGCAAAATAATGCCCTGGACTCATCTAGCAACCTACAACCTAAATAAAAATACAATAACAATCCCAACAAATGCTCAGAAAAACACTAACCCCTAGCCCTTCACACAGGTTCCCTGCTCCCTTCTAATCCTCAGGACCCCCAACTCTATACCAGGAACTTTTAGCCCAACTGAAGACTCCAGATAAAGAAGAAAAAAAAAACATCTGTCAAACAGATGAAAGCTTTAATGGCAGGGGCTGGTAAATATACTCTAAGAGCAAGCTTCAAAAGTGTTTGTTACTCTCTGGATCACAATCACCTGGGGAGCTTCTAATACACACCACTGCACAGCCCCACACAAATTAATTCATTATCACAGGGATAGATCCCATCAACTGTTAAAAGCACTCCTGTGATTCTACTGTGAAGCCAAAATTAAGAGCCAAGGGTTCTTAACAAGGGGTCAATGAGCTTGAACTTAAATTCAAAACGACATTCTTGTGGGGACGTGTTGGTGCAGGTGTGATGTATTTACTAAATAATACACAGGACAGTGTGGACTTAGTAAAGCGTCCATGGAACAAAAAAGGTTAAGAACCCCTGTTTTGGACTTCCTGGATTTGCATAAACCACAGTCTAACCTGCTTCAACTTCAGAGGTTTTCTTGATCTCTAATATGGTTTTAATGAAACTTACAATTCTAGATCCCTAGTTCTAAGAGTGGGGTCTGTGAATGGGAAGCATCAGTAGCACCTGAAAACTTGTTAGAAATGCAAATTCTCAGGCCCCACCAAAGAGCTACTGAATTAGGAACTCCAGAGGTCAGGCCCAATAATCTGGATTTTAATAAACCTGCTACATTATTCCGATGCATGACAAAATTTGAGAAACAATGTTCTACATCCTTTTGTGTTCCAACAGCCTATCAGACACCAAATTAAGCTTGCTGACTCTTCGAGGATGGGAACATAAGGCAGAATGTCAGCGCAAATTCATTATAGCAGTCCTCCAGCTGATGCTTCCTGACCCATTAAAACAATATGCAAAAGAAAATCACAACTGAAGTTTTTATGGGCGAAATTACCTGATATCTAGAATTTGTTTTAAAATACCATTCCAGCACCACCACCCCGCCCCCTGGGGAAAAAAAAAAAGAAAGAAAAAACGAAATAAAACAAATGTGACAAAAAATGCTGACTATTGATGCTGATGAAGCTGGATGATGGGTTGATTATGCTCTTTTGTGTATAAGTGAAAGTTTATAATAAAACATCTAAAAAAAAAAAGTCAGAGGCTTCTCTCACAGGGGCAATCTCTAGAAAGTCAATTCTAAATGTGAGCAGGAAGAGTATCCCTGAGACTCCACAATAGCTTCCCTATTTTTCAAACACATCAAGCATATTCCCACCACAGGGTCTTTGCACCTGCTGGTTCCCCTTCCTGGAATGCTTTTCATCTAGATATTCACATGGCTTACTTCTTCACTCTCATCTATGCTCAAAGTGACCTTGACCATCTATAAAAAACAGCACATATGGGCACTCTCTAGCTCTTCCCTGCTTTATTTTTTTCCACACCATATTCTGACATACAAATGTTCATTAATTGTCTTTATCTCACATCAGAATCTAAGCTCTGTGGTGGCAGGAACTTCACTTTTCCTACCTCTCTTCTCAGCAATTAGAACAGTACCTGGCATAGTGGTCCCTCAACACACATTGAATGAGTAAATAAATGAATGAATGAATGGTGAATGAATGAACTCTCTGCTGGATACCTAAGTCAAAGAGGCTCCTCAAGCCAAATGGGAGGTACATCCAAGAACCGAAATATTTCTACACATAGACAAAATCATACACGAAAAAACTTTTAAAAAGCAAGATTCTATTCACCTTCAAAGGCAGCTGAGAACCAGGATATGAAGATCTGGGAGCTGAGTTTGTGAGATTCGAAAATAAACAGTCAGGTGCTGATCTCAATGAAGGAGGCACTAATGTCCAGCCTGGCCCATCTTGGGCTGGGTGATAGGATGATAGCAGCGTAAGCCAAAAGTATCAACTCTCTCAAGGACTTTGTGACCATGGAAATCAAGAAAAACTTAGCCTCTCTTGAAGGGCTGTTGCTGCTTGGTTTCTGCTGCTGCCACAAGAAGAAGAAAGGTAGTTTAGGGAGCTTTTCTTGTCTAGGAAAAAAGTTCAGAGATTATGAGCTTTTTCAAACCAGCCTGTTACAGTAAAATGGACTCACTCTTCTTCCACTATCACTGTTCTCTCCTCCAGAGAGAAGGTGAGAAGGTTTAAAAGGTGTCAAGTGAGAAAAGGGGGATGGTGGGCCATGGAATTCACAGAATTACAGATATGTGGAGAAAGAAGCCTCAAAGAAGGCCTAGTTCAAAGACTTCATGTTATAGATAAAATACTCAGGCTCAGGGAAGTCAAGCAACTAAGTAAGGTCAGGAGCAAGGGTATACAGTGGAACTGAGACTTAGGCACAGGTGACAGGTCTTAATTCACATCCAGTCTTCACGTGATGTGGTTATAACTATTAAGGGAACTGTTAATGAATTCAGCAAGAAGGAACTATTTGGTTTATCTGAGGTAAATAAAGGAACTTTTCCAGAGAAGCTGGGGCCCAGTACAGATTGCATGAAGAGAGCCCAGAGCAGCAGAGTGGCTATGAGACCAGTGTTTAACACAGAATGTTTTATGAATTGGCCTAAGAAATAGATCTAACGTAAATAAGCCTCAAGTCTGGATCACAAAGGTCTTTCCCTAGGTCTATGGCCGCCTCTGGGGGTAACAACTTTACATCTGGTCAAAGAATCCCCTGATCTCACGCCCCGGCTTTGTGGCCCGAGTGCTCTTTTTTCAGAAGGACTAGCCCACAGAACAAAGAGTGTAAGGAAGGGCGATTCCCGCGGGCTAGCGCTACGGCGGGTACCCGGTGGAGGAAAAGGACAGGGTTGGCCGGGTAAACCCTCTCAGCCACCCGCACTTGTAAGAGAGGCCCTGAGGCCTCCCTGGAGGGAGCAGTTACAGTCCTTTTCCGGGTTTCCTCCGGAGACCCCAAAGACTAGCTCCCCAGAGAAGACGCTCTGGGCCCTTGCTGTACCGCCAGCGCCCTGCCCGAACCAAGCCTGACAAGCCTAGGAGGGCCCCTCACTTTATCCACCCGGGCCGAGGCGGGGCGGGTCCCGCACCTACCCGCGGCCCGGCCGCCCCGCTCCGCCCCTTCCCGTGGCGGCCACCCCACAGGCCGGCCTCGCGAGTACTCACGGCGACCCCGGGCCGCGCGCGGCCGCCGCTGAGGGGACGAGCGGCCCGGGACGCCCCGCGGGGGCGGAGCGGCAGGCCAAGGGGCGGGGGCTGGGCGGGCGAGGTCGCGCACCCCCACGCCTCGTCGCTCCGCCACGGGCGCGCTGAGCTCCGTGCGCACGCCCGCGCGGCGACACCCGCTGCCACGTGGCCCGCTCGCGACCAACTGCCACGCGGGCCCGCCCCTGGGCTCGCCCCTGCTCCGCCCCCGACGCCCGACTCCGGCCGCCTGCGTCTCGGCCGCAGGTGGGGAGGGGTTGCGGGGCGGGGGCGACGCCTGCGCCCTGAGTCGGGGCGGGTGACGTGAGAAAGAAGAGGGGCTTTGGGGGTGGCGCGGAGGGCCCTGCAAGGGAGAAGGCTTTTTTGCGCCCCCTGTGGCGGGAGGAATGAGCAGCCAAGCAATCTAGGATGCCTGTAGATGGGGAGGGAGGACTCTCGCTGGACGCAGGGGCAGGCGGGTAGAGATTCAGAGGGGCCTCCTGAGTCCCCGCTGACTCCAAAAATCTGTGGTTCGCAAATGTCTTTTAAAATGCTTAACTTTAACTCATTTGCTCTCCTGCGGTTGCGGTGGTGTAGATGGGGGGGGGGGGGGGGATGGAGGGTAGAAATCACTCTGGCCTTCTCTTCAGACAATTTGGGTTCAAAGCTTGGTTTTAGCACTTAACTGACTGCGCAGCCTTAAACAAAATACTTTCACTTTTTGAGTCTTAGTTTTCTCATCCGTAAAGTGGAGACAATAATATCTGTTTCGTGGGGCTGTGGTTAGGAGGAAATAAGATAGTATCGAGTAGAACAGCACGAGGTTGACATATTTTGTAGGATATAAACAGGCAAATACCTGCAAATTCATCCGGTTCGATTTCATACACGTAAAGTATCCAGCAGAGTACCTGGGACTAGGACGAATTCCATAAATGGAAGCCGTAATTAAGACTATTTTATGGTTATTAACCCCTTCCAGGCAAGGCCAGACTTCCTCTCATCCCTATCAAAATTGATTGTCTTGGGGCTCCCACCTACCTCTCTTTTCCTATCAGCACTAATGGGGGGAAGCTTATCTTAGACCTACCCTCCTTCCTGACTCCCTCCTTTTAGCTAGACACAGCACAAACAAGGAAGGCACAAACATGCCCTATCTGTCTCTCCTGAGCCAGCTTCAGTCAGAATTTTCCCAGTAAAATCTTTTAAAGTTGCACACCCTCAGCCTCTCTCTGACTCCACTTACCCTTACCACCAAGGCTTGGCCACAACCCTGTCTCAGTGTGTTACCGCCATTGCTAAGTAAAAAAGTGAGGGTTATATAATAACAGAATTATTAGTTTTCTGTAACGGAGAGCAGAAGTTCAGAATAGTTGGAAAAGGAGTTGGCCCTGCTTCCTAAAAAACTTACCAGCAAAAACTCCCTAACAGCTTTTGAGAACCATGACTGTGTGGGAGTGTGTTTCAGCATGAGCACTTTGGACAAGCATAAGTGAAATAGCAAACTTCAATATTCTACAACCTACTACCCTCCTCACCCCCTCACAGCTCATACCACCAGCTCTGCTCATAATGAATCGTGGTTACTTCATAGTCTGTCAGTATCTTCCTGGCTTCACTTTTTTCCCTATCCAGTCCAGATCACTATGGTCAGGCACTTTAATCACATTTTTGTTAATATTCTTGCCCTTACTTTTTAAAGTTGCCCTTTAAAATTACAACCCCGGATCATTCCAACCATCTGCCTTCTCTACTACCCCATTTGCTTACAGGATGAAGGAAATCACCAATCCTGCTGACTTGAGCTCATAGCTGGACACCATTTTAGGTGAGTTCAGTCCATGAGCATTGTTCTTTGAGAATTCTGTTTTTCAAAACACACTCCAGAGCCACAGGCTCCAAGGACATGTTTGGCTTATGTGACTCATGGCGCCTTGGGCCACTGTTTTTTAAATTGTGAGTGGATTCCTAATCTAAGCTCTGCTAAACAGATGTTCTCTCCTGGGAATCTGGACTGAGAGGTTATGATTCTAACTGGACTGCTTTCTTGAGCAAAAGAGATGTAAACTCAGTAGCTGTGGTGCAGTTCCTCCCACTTGCTATAAAGAATGAGAAATGAAGAAATGGAGAAAGATCATCTGCAGAGAATGAAGTATGGAGAGGCAGAGACCAGAGATGGTGAAACTACTCCCTGGGCCTTACAGGCCCTTCTTGAGGCCTTCTTTCCTTGGGGGTCTATGAGTCATCCTTTATCCAGATGACTAACTTAAGCTGAGTTAACGTGTTTTCTATACAGTGCTACTACAAATTCATAAAACACAGCTCAACCGGGCGCCTCCTGTACCCTGCAGTCCTTCCACGTGTCCACTTCTTCCACCATTCCCCATTCAACTTTACAGAGAAAAATAAAGGCCATGGAGAAAACTGCCTCAATTTTCTGTCTCCTCTGAATATTTGTATCTCTCCCATCCCTTCTATCTCAGAGATAGAGAGTTCACCCTTCAAATCCGAGGTTAAACCTTTCACTGGGATCTGTATTCCATTCCATTTTTGCCCCTTCAGAAACCGCTCCTTCACTTAACCCTTCTCCCTCATGTATCTTCAATTTCTTCCTCTCCCCTGCTCTTTGTTCTCGGCACATAAACTTGATCAACTAGCTCAACCTTTTAAAACAATCAAATTTTAATCTCACAAACTACTGACTATTGCAGTTAGTTTTGCCTTCAAACCAAACTTTGAGGAGTGGTCTATACCCTCCATCTCCATTTCCTCACCTTCCATTTATTTCTCTCCCTAAAATCTGTACTAAAAATGCATTCATCAATGTTACAAATGACTTACAAACTACCAAATCCCCTGGTCATTTTCAGGCTTAGTTTACTTGATCACTTAATGCCATTTGGCAATGTTGATCACCCTGGTCCTGCAAACCCTTTCCTCTGTTGACTCCTGTGGTGGTTTGAGATTATTTATGAATTCCAGAAAGAGAGATTATGTTTATAAACTGGCCTATTCCTCTGGGTATGAGCCCCTTTGATTGTATTAGATTCAGCTGAGATGTTTTTTGATTCGGTTATGGTAAGATTAGGGCTTTGATTTGACCACTTCAGTAGGGTATAACTCAGTTTAAGTCCCCACCCTCTTGGGGGGATATATAAATGGACACTCACTCAAGAAAACACAAAAGAAGTATAGAAGAGGATAGAACTTGGTCATTTTGGTCCTGCCATATGACAGAAAGGAGAAGGTTCAAACAGCTAAAGTCCCGGGGAGAGCTGAGCCAT
The DNA here is from genome assembly GCF_030445035.2 of Dasypus novemcinctus. Classification (NCBI taxonomy): domain Eukaryota; kingdom Metazoa; phylum Chordata; class Mammalia; order Cingulata; family Dasypodidae; genus Dasypus; species Dasypus novemcinctus. The sequence continues at coordinate 147,300,236 of NC_080675.1, forward strand.
TCACCTGATAGTTTGCTGCTGAAGAGACCAGAGTCCTGAGCAGCCGAGAAGGCCAAGAAAGAAATGAGCCCTCCAGCCTACAGCTGAGATCAGAAGCTGGGCCCATGGTGCCTTAAGAGGAAGAGGAAGGCTGAACCCTCAAAGAGATCAGCAGCCATCTTGCTTCAACATGTGGCAACAGACTTTGGTGAGAAAACAACATTGAATTGAACTGTTTAGGGCCTTGTAACTGTAAGTTTTTACCCCAAATACCCTTTATGAAAGCCAACAGATTTCTGGTATTTGCAGACTAATATAGCTCCTGTGAGCTAAACTCCTCCAGTCTCTTCCTATGCCTTATGTGGCTCCTTCACAGCATCCTTAATAGACTCCTTTTCCTTCATTCACCATTTCAATTTAAAAACAATTCATTTTGTGTGATCTGTGTATCTTTTTTAAAAAAATCCCTCATCCAGAAAAAATAAATAAAAATTTAAAAATTAAAATAAAAAACAATTCAGTCCACGACCGATTTCTCTTCTCATCATTCTTCCCAGTGATCTCAGTGTCACCTACCTGAAGCAGACCATTCAGATTCAGGATCTGAGTCCCTTTCCTATATATGGAAGTAAGTAGAGCGCTCCATGGCAGATGCTGAAAAATTCAATTGTTTGCTTTCTGTCAACTCTCTGACAGCTAGGACAGAGGCAAATGACCTAGGCCTGGCCAGATAGCACCCTGAAATGTTGACTGGAGCAATTCAGAGAAATGGAACAGTGAAGAAATCCTGGTGGTAGTGGCCAAAGTGGGGTCAACTTCATCCCATGTCCATGGGCTACATGGTGTGGGTACTGGTGGTGGTGACAATCCACTGTACAACGATGTCTACAGCAACAGTATCCTTTCTAGACTGGTTCTGGCATTGGATTTTGACTGTTGCTCTGGTAGACTGACCTCTCTTTGTTCCTGCTTATTTTCTAAGCCTGGATCTCCCTCCTGGCAAGCCCAGAGCTCTTTCAACAAATCAGCCTGAGTGACACACAGCTGTAGACTGGGACTTTCAAATCTTTATCTCTACCTTTTACTTCTCTCTTGAGTTTCAAGTTGCCTCTTGGGCAAGTTGCCTTTTGGACAACTTCAATTTGATATCTCACATCCAAATTCATCTTCTCTTCAAATTTGCATTTCATTTTGTGTTTCAAACTTAGTAAATAGCTATATGACTTGATTAGCTGGAACCCTGAACATTTTAGATTCCTCCTATCCTCAGTTTAAGTTTAAACTTAGCCAATTTTACCTCTTGTACATCTTAAACTAATCCATCCTTTATAGTCCTCCTTCTCCTCACCAGAACTCTTGCACTAGCTTCTGTCCTCTCCCTACCTCCCACCCATCCCCAGGGATGGATACATAACCCAGTAGGCCAAGAAAAGGACTCAGTCACAACTTGGCTAAAGTGATTGGTTCAGGTATGGTTTTGTGACCAAGTAGAGTCAAACATAATCCTCCCTGAGATTTCTTTTGCCAGAGCTCCCTTGCTTTTGAGGCCATGATGCTAGGAGGATGCGAAATTGAAGGTGCTGGCAGTTGGTTCTCCTTGCCACATGGAGAATATGTGCCTGTGGTAGGAAAGAGAATGAGACCAAGGCACAGAAGGAAGCAGTGCCCTAGAGATGGAGCAAGACAGACCTGTTAGCATTTGTTTGAGCTCCTCAATTCAGCCCTGCCTATATGTACCAGTTCCGTTCTTGCTTGAACTGGTCCCCATTGGTTCCTATAACTTGCAATTAAAACAGTCCTGACTAATACAGAAATGGAATGGGGTATGCAAACAATAGACTCTAGAACGTATAATTGGCTAAACTGAAGTGAATTGGAGGCAGGGTGTGTGGGGGGGGAATATCATCATCCTTGGCTGAGAAGTTGGAAATCCCTGTTATGTGGTATCAAAGCAGCTGGCTAAATGAGCATATATTTTCACTTGAGATCTGGGTCATGCATCTAACAATGATGGAGATTTCAGGGACTTGCTGGAAGGTGTCTCTATGGTAGGAAAGAGAATGAAGCCATTCAAAATATCTGGGTGTTGGAGTACGTTGGCCTCTTCCTGAGGTTTTCAATAAGGTCCTGTAGGAGGACAAGTCTTCCTCCTTGCTAGCAGAACAAGAACAGCATGCAGCTTTGTTTAGAGTTGCCTTTTCTGCCTGTGGCCAGTTACCCAAGTTTGCCAAGAGTCAGAAAACCATGAGTCTTGAAATTATAGAAGCCAAATCCTCTTTCCCAAATTAACATGAGGGAGACAGAATAAAACCAAGTGGGAAATCCAGCAGGAGATACTGGAGCTTGGGACCTGGAAAGGTCCAGAGAAACAGAGGAAACCTAATCCTCTAAACCACATCTGAATGCTTCTTTATTTTCCCAAATCAATGTTTATTTGGCTTTCAATTCGAAATCCAGAAGTGGACATTCTGTTGCCTGGGGACCTCAGCCGTGAATCCTTTGTAGGGAGTAGGATATATTGGTCATACATTTCATACATTTTCTCAGATTCCCTAGGCTACCTCTTTCTTTTTCTCTTTTGGTGGGCACCCCACCTATGACAAGTCATAGAAATGCCATATGGCAGGGCATGGAATCTGATTTCCCAAGCAGCCCCCCAAGGGGCATATGATGCAACTCAAAAATTTAGGGGAGTTAGCTCTCTGTGGGGTGAACCTTGGCCAATGGAAAACAGGAGATGAAAGGGAAACAGGTAGATGATTCCCTCTCAGTTCTCCCCTTGGCAGACTGCTCCAAGGTATGGTCTCTCCTTGCAAGCACCACGTGCTTAGCAAACAACCCTGCCAAGTGTCCTGTTCTCTCCTCATGGCTGTGAAGCAGTGGCCAGTACAGTAATGCATGCATCATCTAGCCTTGCTTCACATCATTCCTTATCTCATGTCTCTTTTTCTCTTCATCACCCTGGGCTTCCATCTCCAAAATAAAATTCTGGCACTTTAATCCTTGACTCAGAGTCTGCTTTCAAGAGCACTTAAGATATGGGGATACAGTCAATGCCCTTATCCCAACATAGAGTCCCAACAGTGGGGTAGTAAGAAGGTCCTGAGGATGTAACTGAATTTTTCTACTCAAACTCAGATTGTTGCCTTCCTCTCAGTGACCCAGTGCCAAGATCTCTGGGTCAGGCCATTTCTGGCCTTCTCCCCAGAAGAAACTAAAACTTCTTTCATAGGCTCTCTTCTTGGTTCCTTGCTCTTTCTCCTGAGCACCTAATTCTTCCTTTGGGAAAAGTCAGACCTAGGCTTATAGCCTTCTCTACCTTCTGGCTGTCTTTGCTCTTAGGCATCTAGAGGGCAGGAGGCCAGAGCCTGGAAGTTCCAAGTCCCCTTCTATAGATGGCCAGTCAAAAACTGAGGTCAGTGCAGGCTACTAAATGGAGAACTCTGTAATAGCAGTATCTGAGGCCAGGGCTGGAGGAGAAAAAGCAAGGTCCTCTGCCTTTTCTGAGTTTGCACTTGGCACAGAGTTGTTCACCTCTTTTCAGGCCCCACCTGACCCAGGCACAAGGGACATCCATCCGTATTGCTTGTGTCATGCATTGGCTCTGAGTTCCATGAGCCAATGAGGTTTCTTCCTTCCTTGGCTCTCCCAAAGAAGATAAGGCTTTGTAACATAATTGGCAGCTATACAGGCTGAAAGGAGAGGCCCAGAGACCAAAAACAGCCCGAGTCCCTGCCAAGGTTGACTGTGTCAGGATGGAGGCAGCTGCAGTCAGGACAGGGGATGCTCAAAGATCACATCTGAAGCTAGAATGGAACAAGCAAGGTCCTGTGATCTCCACAGTCTTAGCACTGTCTTTGGAGGGCATAGCAGGCATATTGTGCTCTACTGAGGGAGGGTGAGCCTCCAGGTCTGGTCAGAGCACACAGAAGAACCAGAACTGCATCTAAGGTCATCTCAGACCAAAGGTCTTTTCTCGCTATACCCAGATTGCATCCAGGGAGAGAAGGAAATTTCGGGGGCAGAGGGGGGTGGTGGTGGTGCTTTGCTGAAAGATGAAGACAGACTCTACTTTCTGATCCAAGTTATACAGATTCTCAGAGAATCTCCAAATTCAGTGTCCACTGGAAGACTCCTCTCCAGGAATCCTTTAGTGATGTGGCCTCATTGCCTCAATGGACCATGGCAGAGGACAGGGGGAGCAAGCTGCAAGTTGCTGACCAGAACGAATGCTTATGTGGCTGCCTGACTGCTATCCGAGGCATCTCTCTTGGGGCTGAGGCCTTGGAGCCAGTCCCACTCAGGGATTTTGATTATCTAGTCAAGGGCATTTGGCCAGACCAGATGAATGTCAAACAGGTTCTCTCTCTGGGGACACTGAGCAGATTCAGGCTGACTCACTGGCATAGACTGAGGCCATTATGGAAGCCATGAATTGAGGTTAGGTGAATGGACAAATTATTACCTGTTCTTAAGGAAGAGAAACCACAAGGGCCAGATTCAGACTCAAAGACCAGGACTCACCAAGAATCTTTATGTTGGTTACTAGCTCACAGAAAACCCAGAAATCAAATCAATTTTTTTGAAAAGAATTATATTGCAAGAAAATCCTCTCACCTGGCAGAGGGACATAGGAAAGTTTAATCTTTAAGTCAAACTTTACACCCCTAAACCACATCAAAAGGAAAGTGGGATGTTTCCGTTTCAGAATGGGCATCCTTTCAAAGATGTCCATAAAGGATGATGGCTAAAGGTAGAAAGGACCAAGAGCAATCAGTTTTGTTGACCAAGAAACTTGCTCCACTGTACAGCTACATGCTACATATTAGTGACCATTGTTTTCTTTTCTCCCCTTTTCCAATTGGGAGGCAGATATTTTTAATGGTTATCCTACTTTCCCCCTACAATTTCATATGGATATGTAGCGGTAGTTAAATTTATATTTTGGCCATTGATTGCACGATCATAAGAAGCCATAACTAGACCAGATCAAGAAGATGCACATCACCAAGGAGCTTAGGACTGAGGACTCACAAAACAACTGGACATGATTTTGCTTTGTCTTCCATTGGGAAGTGAGTGAATGTATTTTTGATTGGCCCTAGTCATTGCATTGTTAGGCAGGCACGTTTTTGAAATTTGTATGTTTGTCAAGAGTGTGGGTGGATTTGGGCCGATGAAGTGGTGGAATATAGTAAACATGTATTGTTTACCTGTCTATGATCTCTTCCTTTGGAGAGCCATCTCTCCCTCTCCATACAGTTCTAGTGAAGATGTCAATTACAGTGGCCTACTCCTCTGTCCTAGAGGTAGGCACATGTCCAAAGGACTCTTTAGGACTTTAGAGCTAGAACTAGTGACGGAAACATACAAAAAGCAGAGCCAAGAGATGGAGACATCACCATTTGAACCCCTAGATCCAGCCAGGCCTGAAAGCAGACACATCCCTTGATTTATCAATTACATAAGCCAATTAATTTCCTATTGGCTTAAAAATGTTCAAGTTGTTTTTTTTGACATTTGTAACAGAAACAGTCCAGACTAATACATGCACACACAAACAGAGACACAAACATCATGTTGTTCGAACTCATTAGACATTTTACAAGTCTTCCATGATCTTACCAGGGGTCAACAAACTTTTTCTGTAAAAGACCAAATAGTAAACATTTTAGACTTTGTGGGTCATATATGGTCTCTGTCTCATAGTCATTTATTTTGCTTTTACAACCCTTTAAAAATGTAAAACCATTCTTAGTTTGCAGGCCATACAAAAATAGACCACTGACCAGATTTGGCCCTTAGGCCATACTTCACCAACCTTTGACCTGCTGACCCTGACCCTGTCAACCTCTGCAGTTTTGGAGTCACACAGTTTGCCAATCCCTAGTCGCGAAGCAAAATACTTTAAATGCCATTTTGGTTCAGGTGTTTTGACATGATTCAATAATGTGTTAAGATTTAGAATAGAGTTAGGAATGGGAAAAAGGTTTTGTATTGTGCCCATTATCTGTCACATGATAGGCACTGAATAAATGGTAAACATTATGATTTCTTGGTAGTAAAGATACTCTTTCATGAAAATGTGGCTGTCCAAACAGTTTTCTACCTTGAAGGCTCTTCATCTCCTTAATCTCCTTTAAGAAGCCTTTCTTTGACCTCCCACAGCAATAAAGTCTAAGTTAGGCATTCTTCTTGCTATCACAAGCCCTGTGTGACCCTCTATTATAACTGTATAATTTCCTTGTCTTGTCCCTTAACTTGGACCATGCCTGAGCCCCAGCACCTAGCATGGTGCTGAGCATCTAGTACTGGAGGGCGCTTCCTGCTTCCACGTGAATGTCTGTTTGCATGTCCAGGTGCTGTGTGCCTCCATCTGTGTCCAGGGCAGTCAGTCTCTGTGTCAGCATTGTGCTGGTGTACAGAGCTCAGCACTAGTTTCTCTCTCAGTTTGAAAATATTGTGGCTGTACACCCACACCTTACCTAATCATGTTATTACCCTATTTTTCATTCCCATTCTCTCCACAAAAGAGTCAAAGGCAGAGGAACAGGTGGGAACAAGTTTTCTTAGAAACTGTCAGGAGGAGGAACCCTCCAACCCCACCCCCATAGCCTTCTTTACTGTCTGATCAGAGCAGAGGCCTCCAGCCTCAGCAACATCTGGGGACCAGAGTGCTCACCGCACAGCTGGGGCCCCAGATTAGGTTGATCCATCTCTGTGGGGTGCAGGGGAAATGATCCTCCTGGGAAAGTATGTGCAAGGCCTTGGAGGCCCAGGGAAGGCTGACCAAGGCAAGGTGAATCATGGTGTTCTGAGCTGGATCTTTTGCCCATCTCACAGAAGCAGGCAGGAAGCACCACCATTGATCAGCTTTATATGGCACCCACTGTATACAACAGACAGACAAAGACAGACAGACGGAGCACACACCACTTCTAAGCTGAACACTGCTCACCATCTAGAAGCACCTTGGATAAGCACATGTGAGACACTCTTGCATAGGAAAGATGTACTTTTTAAAGGAATGCAGAAGTATTTTGGCAAAACATCTACTTCCCTCCCAGGTCCAGGGTAAAGAGGGACCTCTAATTCTGAAGCTTCTACATATTGAAAGTTATCCCCTTCTCAATGGCAGTATATACAGTAGCAAACCTTCCAACTCTGTTGTCACAGGCCTCTACATATATTCTGGATCTACTATTTGGGTGGGCAGACTCAGACTTAGAGACAGAAGGTGGCTGGGAGCAAGGGGATCCTGGGGCTGGCTCAAGGTGAGGTGAAACGGGTCTCAGCTCAACCAAAGGCAGGGCTTCTGTCTAATGGACTCAGAAGCTAAAAACTGGAGTGGCCAAAACTCCCTGTTCCTGCCTGGGGAAGCAGTGTTTCTATGGGAGTTGTCAAGTAGGAAAGGCAGGTTCCTACTCGTGCTGGCTGGGAACACTTCTCCAGATGGCAAGGACCAGGGCAGGCCAGAGCTCCTCCCGGGGCCTCTTCTGAGATGAAGAGTTCTTCAGAGTTTGGGGGTTGTGGGCTGTGGATTCACTGCTTCCATAGCTCTCTAATTACTGGTATATGAACCTAGACCTCAAGTCCTTAATCATTTTAAAAAGGGCAGGTGAGGGGGGAGTGGTACAAGAGGGAATGAGACACAGAACAATCTTTCCACAGCCTCCCTCTACCTAGGCTGGGGCTTCCAAGGGTTTCCTTCACCCTGTTTCCTAGGGATATTTAAAGGCAGCTTTTATAAGACACTATACTGTCTTTTTGTTTCTTTTTTTTTTCTTTCTGTTTATTCATTTCTTTGTTTTAATTTAATATATATATATATATATATTTAAAAAAGCAATAGTCCTTTGGTCCCTAACTGCTAAGGAATGATATGATTTCAAAAGAAGTAAATCCGGGCTCCCTGTGTGGACAAGCCCTTGGCACCCCTAAGGCCCTCTGCTGGTTCCCCTAGACAGTCAGTCCTCAGCCAGCCCCAGTTGCCCTGTCAGCCTGAGATCTTTGCCCCAGGCACAGAACAACCCACTAGGGAAAAAAAAAAAAAAAGCAATCCTTAAAGTGGCCTGAGCCCCAGGCCCCAGACTTGGGTCGCATCCACCTCCATCTGCAGCTGCTGCTTCAGGAAGGGCTGCTCAAGCGTTTCTGTGCTTTTCCTTTCCTTTCTTCTCACTCTTCAGTTTCTGTTGTTGGGCATTAATTGAGAAGGAGAGAGAGAGAGAGAGAGAGAGAGAAAATCACCCTGGAGGGCAAGACAGGAAGAGCAGCTTGCCCTGTCTGAAATGTCCGAGGTGCCTAGCCAGGGCCTCTCTTCCTGGAGCAGTGCTGCAGCAGGGCCAAAGCAGCAGCCTGCTCCACTGAAGCCGGACCCTGAGTCCAGGGCAGAAAACCCGACTCCTCACTCCTTCCAGAGGACTCCCTGAGGAAGCTCGAGGGAGAGGTGGACCTTCTGATAGAGCAATCTCCAAAAGCTGGAGGCAGCATCCTGTGGACCTGCGGCCCTGCCAGAAGCCTAGAACTTGTCCTCCCCCTCCCCTTCATCCACCAGGCCCTGCAGATCCTGCTTCTTAGAGCTACGATGCTTCTCTCCCCTCATCGCCATGTTCATTACCTCACACCTTTTCCCTTGCTTGTTTAAATTCCTCCATGTTTCTCTACCACCTTCAGGATAAAGTCCAAACTCCTTGCCATTAAGACCTTCACAGGCTGACCTAAACCTGATTTTCTAGTCTCATTCTCTAACCCCTTGACCCACCCATGCACAGGTTCTCTACTCCCATGGCCCCTGTGGCTAGCTCTAGAGAAGAACTGATTGAATTTTGCTGCAACTGTCCCTCCCTCAGACCATGGGGGCAGGAATGTTCTCTAATTTATCTCAGTCTTTGGACTGGAGGAAAAACACAAAGACAATATCTGAGGATTCTTGCTAGCTCCTGCCTCTTCTCTCTATCCCAAACTTTTTCAGAGGTGGGGTGCCCCCGACTTCCCAAAAGGAAAATCAAACCTGTGAGGGCCTCGTCATTCAGGCTCCATCTCCTGGGGCCAATCAGGGACTCACCTTTCTGTGGCTGGCCAGTGAGTGCAGATCAGTAAGGCCGGTTGGCATCCTTGGGCCTCTTTAGCTGGACCTTGAGCCTCTTCATGCCAATTTGAAAGCCATTCATGGCCTGAATAGCAGTCTGGGCACTAGTTGGATTGTCAAAACTAACAAACCCTGTAGGATGTAGGTGAGAGATTGTCTGGGGACGCTGCCTGGCAGGGCTGCCTTTCTCTCTGACCAACCCCCTCTTCTCCCTGCCCCTTCAGGCCAGTCCCATCAAACATATACTCATCCATTATTTACACATACGTGCACACACATACATAAACAAACATGCACATACATGAAAAGATACAGGCTCATGTTCATACTTAAAAGGGCACATGGCCTGAGTTTCCTAAAGGCATGATTCTTAAAAGGAGAGTCAGCAACTCTAAGTGTGTGTGTACATATATGTATGTATGTCAGGGTGTGTCCCTCTCTTTCCTGGCATGGGATGGCTCTCTCTACATAGCTCCCCTATAGTTGGAGGGGATCACTGGTCCAGGACCCATACTCTTCTTGCCCTGCCCAGACTCCTCTAAGTGTGGCCTGGTCAAATATCTCCACACACGTGACCTTCCAGGTAAACCTGACATTGGCTTGTTCCTGGTCTAGGCTAACTGCTGAGCCCCCTGACTGTTGTGTGAGCCACATAATCAGTTTAAAGAAAGCATTGCCTTATAAAGCTACGATCATAAGGTCTATAGGGAATCCCAGAGTTAGGAGCAGGAGGGGCCCAGGGGATGGGGCTCAGCTCACCAAAACACTTGCTCTGGTTGGTGGCTCGATCCACAAAAACTTTGGCAGAGACAACAGCTCCAAAAGGCAGGAATGTCTGTATGAGTTCCGCATCACCAAACTCCTGAGGCAGGTGATAGATGAAGAGGTTACAGCCTTCGGGGCCTGCAGGAACAGTAAGACTGGTTCAGGGGAAGAACCCTAAGTCCAGCCCCACCAGGCCCTGATCTCCAGCCCCCGTCCCTCACCTTCTCTCTGCTGCTGGGGCAGGGCTGAAGGCTGCTGGGAAAAAGCTGTGCTCACTGGGGCATAGGCCGATGGATAGGCTGCTGGAGACAGAGGTGGGAGTGGGCAGTGACCCCAGGAGCCATCCCCCAAGTTGGGCCCCATCTTCCTGGCCACCAAGTTGTCCACCCCACTGTAACTCTCACCCCAGAGACGCAGGGGTGGGGGCCTTGGGAGGTTGACTCCTTCCTCAGAACAGAGCCAAACCCCGCCCCCCCCCCACACACAAAGCTTCCTGCTTCTTTCTGGGGCCCTTCAACCCCCCAGGCCCCGAAGCGCCAACAACCTGCGTAGTGGTGCATCCCGGCGTAGGCCTGCTGCAGCGGGTCAGCCACGCCCGGGCTCTGGGCTAGGGAGAGAGGCGTGGGAGGCCCACAGTGAAGACAGGCAGGGGCGGGTGGGAGGCTCGGGAGTGTGGGAGGGAGGGGAGATTGTGGAAGCCCCAAGCCCCCTTCTCCCTCCCCCTCACCCCCACTCCCCACCGCATGTCCAGGAGATTTGGGTGGAGCGCGGGGCCCACCTGGGTAAGGGGAGAGCCCATTATTATAGAGAGTGTCCGAGCCCGGCTGCCCATTGGTCTGGGGAGTGAGGGGGCCGAATCCATTGACACCGATGGGCGCCGGAAGAGCGGGAAGAGCGCCAGGGCCGCCGCCGGGCGGGGAACTGGCTGCTGAAGACGGAAGGGAGAGTGAGGCCGCGGCTTCGCCCCCGCGGGGCCTCTTCCCCGCCGCACCTCATCCCCCACCCCCGGGCGCCTACCTGCGGGGGGCAGCAGTGGCGCTGCCACCAGGCTGAAGGCCGCCACGTGCTGCATCTGCGCCGCCACTGCGGCCACCGGGCCTAGCCCCAGGCCCTGCGCGGCGGCCAGCAAGGCCGCCTGGTGCTGCAGGATCTTCGGGAAAGAGGAGCGCGGGTGTGGCGGGCCCCGCGGCGAGCAGCGGCCCCCGGCCCCCAGTCTGGTCCACCCACCTGCCTGCCCGCGGAGGCCCCGCACCTACCGCCGTGGTGTAGGCGCCGCAAGCGCCGAGCGGCAGCGGCGCGGGGTGGAAGGCGCCTAGCTGGCCCGCCATCTGCTGCATCCGCCGCAGCGCGCGCTCGCGGTCCGTGTCCGCCAGCTTGACCACGAGGCTGGATGAGGCGCCCTGGGCAGGGCCGGGAGGCGGCGGTGACCCGGCCCGACCCCGGCTCCAGCCCGGGCCCGAGCACCTTGAGCCCTCTCCCGGGGCACCGAGCACTCACGGAAAGGAGGGGCCCGATCCCGCCCCGCTGGCCTCACCCTCCGCCCCTGGTGCCCGCCCTCACCGCCATGGTCCGGCTGCCGTGCAGGCCCTGGATGGCTGCCTGGGCTTCTCCTTGACTCCCGAACTTCACGAAGGCACAGCCTGGGGCAGGATAAAGGGGTCAGGTGGCTCAGGCCACAAGTGCCAAAGGGTCGTGTGGCCCGCAGTGAGACAGCGTCACCAGATAATCCCATGGACAAGTGCAGGTCACCTTTACTGGTGCCATCCGGGCTCCGCAAGACTGTGCACTCCTCGATGTGGCCGAAGGGCTGGAACAGGCGGCGGACATCCTCCTCACCCTGCTGCTTGCCCAGCATCCCCACAAACAGCTTTCGGTCCTCTGGGGACAAGGCCAGGAGTGACCTGGGGATCCCAAGGCCTCCTGGACTCTCCAGAATAGGTGGAGAAAATGAGGAAGGTCGCTCACCACAGTCTGGCTCTGGGAAGAGGGGTGGCGAGGGGACAGGCCCTGGGCCTACAATGTTAGGGTTGTTTTTTTGTTTTTGTTTTTGTTTTTTTTGAAGAATGGGATAACCTACAGATGTATCTGGAGGAAAAGAATTCAGCCCAAATGTTCCATCAAGAAAATTTGGGTCCTGGAAACCCCCAGAAAGCCTCATGGTTGTTCTTGTGGGGAGTGAGTCAGTCTTGATATCTTTGGGTGATTAGAGCCTTGTATGCACCATTTTACATGTTCCTAGGGTTTGAGAAATTGCTTTTCTGGACCATTTCAGCTGCTTTAAGGAAGAGGAAGCTTAAAGAAGGCCTTTGTATTCAGATTAAGTTCAAAGAAAAGCTGTACACACTTGGGGGTCAACCTGATGGCAATGGCAAGAATTAGTGCCCCTTCCTGCTCAAATCAAGGAGGATTCTGGATAACAAAACAAAACAAAAAACAGCACAGAAAACAGTTCTCTTATCCACAGATACTGAGCATTGGAATGATGAGTCTCCATCCCCAGTACCAAAGCCAACCTTGATGCCCCTCCCAAAGGCCTAAAGAGGGCAGGAAGTCTGGGTTCCTGAGCCAAATGTTAACATTTTCTCCACCAGAGTTTCTCAGCCCCTGACCCGTTTCCTTAACCCCCACTTCTCTCAGCCCATTCCTTCACTGAACCTCCAGGCCCCTCACTGAGCCCTAATACCTCTGCTCTACCCTTCCCTCTTCTCCCGCCATGGTCCCACCCCATAGCAGTGTTCATGCTATGGGAGAACAGCCTCTGCTTTCAGACCTGGATGGCCACCTCAGAACCAAGTCTGATCCCTCTTCAGGCCTATACTTCTGAAAGGAGTGACGAAGATGTCAGGAAAGGGGCTGCAGCTGGGCCTGTGGACCCTGGGAACACTTGTAGGGCTGGGGTCAGAAGCCAGGGCTTACCTACACATCCCACGAGCTACATTCAGGAGTAAACCCCAGGAGCCTGGGACAGAGATCCCAGCTCAAGGGCCTGCTGTTAAAGCCTGACTCCTCCCTGCACCAAGGTAAGTTTCTGAGCTTGGGATGGGGCTTGACCCTGAAGTGGTGGGGGGTTGGGGTGGGGATACAAGTTGGGAGAGAAGGTTTAGGTGGGAATCTGGCTTCAGGCTTCACTTTCAAGATCCCGGGTTCAACGGAAGCCCATCCCAAATTCTTTTACCCCTTGACAAGCTTGGGCAGAGGTTGAGGGGTGAAGGTGGGGTTCCTTGGATCCTGAGTTCAGGGGAGACAAGGCTGGTTAGGAACATAGGGTCTGAAGCCCAAGTGACAATGCAAAGGAAGAACAGAAGGACTGAAATTAGCAGTGGAGGGAATCTCCAACAAGGCTACATGTGTGTGCACATTTCACCTGGATGGTGTGGGGCTCAGCCTCGGCTGCCCTGGGTGTCCTGAGGTATCCTGTCTGTTGCTGGTGTGTCTGTGTGGAGGGCGAGGGCTGCGGTTCTTATGGGGCAGGCAGAGTGGGTTTCAGCAGAATCCTGCCCTCTGTCCAGAAGAGTACCGCCCAGCGATCCTGAGGGGGAGAGGATGGATAATGTACCCGTCGCCCGAATTCTGGAGGAGGTAAGGACTTTCTGTGGTGAAAGTACACACAATGGGTGTACTTCATTTCTGGGGGTGTAAGCCACGGAATAGTGCTCTGAGAATAGATCACTATTTCCCAACCTTTTGAAAAAGCCATGGAATCCTTTGTTCTATCAAAAATATTAGGGTATCTAAGCCCCCTCTCAATCAGAAACAGTGTGGGCATCACTATCCTAAAATCGTCAAGATTGAGGAATGACATGGGCAGAGGATGCAATGATGGATTAAAGTGGACTTATTGTTTTGGAAATGGAAGAGCTTGTAACATTGGTGTGGGTCGGTGGTCACCAGAGGTTCTGGGGGGGGAGGGGAGGAATAGGTGTTACATAGGGCATTTGGGGGACATTGGAATTGTTCTGAATGACATTGCAATGACAGATATAGGCCATTATACATTTTGTCAAAACCTATAAAATTGTGCGGTGCAGGGAAGTGGACTTGACCCAGTGGTTAGGGCGTCCGCCTACCACATGGGAGTCTGCAGTTCAAACCCCGGGCCTCCTTGACCCGTGTGGAGCTGGCCCATGCGCAGTGCCGATGTGCGCAAGGAGTGCCGTGTCACGCAGGGGTGTTCCCCGTGTAGGGGAGCCCCACGCGCAAGGAGTGCACCCCGTAAGGAGAGCCGCCCAGCGTGAAGGAGGGTGCAGCCTGCCCAAGAATGGTGCCACACACACGGAGAGCTGACACAGCAAGATGACACAACAAAAAGAAACACAGATTCCTGTGCCACTGACAACAGAAGTGGACAAAGAAGAAGACGCAGCAAATAGACACAGAGAACAGACAACAGGGGCGGGTAGGGGGAAGGGGAGAGAAATAAATAAAATAAAAATAAATAAATAAAAATTGTGCGGTACAAAGTGTAAATTATAATGTAAACTATAGACCATGGTTATTAGCAATGCTTCAACATGTATTCAGGTGTAACAAATATACCACAGTAATGAAAGATGTTAATGAAAAATGTGTGGGAGGGGAAGAAGGTGGGTATATGGGAATCCCCTTATACTTTCGATGTAACATTTATGTAATTTAAAGCTTCTTTTGGGAAGCAGATTTGGCTCTACTGATAGAGTGTCCGCCTACCACATAGAAGGTCCAACGTTTAAACCCAGGGCCTCCTGACCCATGTGGTGAGCTGGCCCATGCGCAGTGCTAGTGCATGCAAGGAATGCCATGCCATGCAGGGGTATCTCCCACATAGGGGAGCCCCACGCACAAGGAGTGCACCCCATAAGAGAGCCGCCCCGCAAGAAAAAAAAACACAATGCAGCCTGCCCAGGAGTGGCACCACACACACAGAGAGCTGATGCAGCAAGATGACACAACAAAAAGAGACACAGATTCCCAGTGCCACTGAGAATGCAAGCAGACACAGAAGAACACACAGCGAATGGACACAGAGAGCAGACAATGGGGGAGGGGGAGGAGGGAAGGGGAGAGAAATAAAATAAATAAATCTTTTAAAAAAATAAAGTTCTTGAAAAATACAAAAATTTTTAAAAATTAAAAAAAAACGAAAATATTAAGATAAAGCCTAAAATTTAAGAGAGAAAATCAGAACTGCTGACTAAAGCCAGAAATGGAGGGGGGTGGAGCCTGGAGTCCCTCCTGAGCCTCCTCCACTGCTCCACTGAGGGGACTCCAAGGAAAACCCTTTGAAAACTACTGACACAGAAGACAGAAAATAGAATTCCAGATGGTATATGAAGAGGATATGAGATTATTTCATTCAAGAAACTAAGAAGATAGGAAAGGTTCTTCATGAATCTCTTGAGCATTCTGATGTTGGTGACTTTGCCTTGACATTGGAGGACATGCCCCAACTTCATTAGAGAATCAAATACCAGAAGACTGTATCATGGTTCTAACTTAGGAGAGTGAAGCTACCATGTGGTAGGAGGCCGAGGAGGGGCTGAAGGATCTGAAATTCGAGGGTCTCCAGAATCCCAAGGCATAAGGGGAGTTTCATGAAGCCCTAATTTATTTGTGCAGCTGTGTCATTGGGTAGGGTCTGCAAGTAGTGACGGCACCCCTGTAAGATGTCATGCCACATGGGCCTACATCTAGATGGCCCTAGGTGAGTAGAGAGATGTCAGAACCTGAGTTGGAGCCTCTAGGACAAGGAAGACAATTGTGTAGACAGTGGTGTGATCCACTGGACAGATGTGATCCTTCATCTGTTCTTCCTCTTGTTGCTCTTTTCTGCTACTGCTGATCAGCTCAAGCCTACATCACAGTCCATGAAATCCTCTGATCCTTCTTCTCCAGTGAGAGTTTTCCAGCTGGGTTAATAATATCTACTTCTAGATCAGGTTACTGACCCTGTGGTTTTGGACTATTGGGGTGTACATAATTTCAAATGGAGAAAAGTACTCATTCTGGATGGGGCACTGCACTGTTTTACAGGCATCACCTTCAATCCTGAGATCCTCTTTGCCACTGAGGGACCTTGATGGTGTTAGACAGGAGGATGAGCTGGGTCACAGTGACTGTGGGCCTCAGGTGTTCTAGAAATGGTAGAGTCATTTTCTTAAAAGACCTGGTCAAAGAGAAATAGAGGATGGACCCCTGAAAGTATCTCCCAAATAATCCACAACCTTGAAGATTATGAAGGTGGATCAATGTCTCAGAGAGAGGTGATGAAGTGATATAGCCCAGATAATTCGGTTTTCTCTAACTCAAATCTTTATTGCTCCAGTTTGGTGAAGAGGGTCCTGCAAGAGTCAAGCCAGGAATATATGGATAAAAGCATCCCATGGGCAGTGGGCTGGACCCTGCAAAGATATCAACCCTAGAAAGATAGCAAACAGAGGGCTTGACCTTTCTGGAGTGGAAGGACTTGGAAGGCAGGATCAGTGTGAAGTGAGACATGATTGGAAAGCCACCCAGTCGAACGGTATAACTGGATTTTCCTGTTGGCAATCAATTTGCACTCCTTGCTCTTCTACCAAATGCTTTTTCAGACCCAAACCAAGTGGCTCGAGCCCTAAGGGCCCATCTTCATGGAGAGATGGGCAGATGGTCACACAGGTCGGGGATTCTCATGCAACAACGATGGGGTTGAGTGCACAGAAACCATAGCAAAGTGAGTCTACTTCATCTTCTTTAGGAAAAGTACCAGGATACTCTCTAAGGAAGGAAGCTGTATGAAGCTCTGGTTCAAGTTAGTCTGAAAGACTTCCTTAGGTGCCCAAGGCATAAAGGGACAATGTATGGACAATGTAGGGGCAAGGTGGCAAGGTCTCAGTCTTGGAGGTACCAACCACCAGACATATCCTAAAATACCAATCCACCTTTCAGTTCAAATACCAACCCAGGAGGTCCTGCTGGTGGCAGCATTTGGAGTGAAGTATCTCTTCTCTGTTGTTTCTAGTGATTACGGCGCATACGGAGTGCTGGGAGAGTGAGTGAAGGAAGTATCCAGCACAGACAAAGCCTCCTGGTGAGCTGATGAGCATCAGGAAGGACTGTAAGGAGGACTGCAAAAACCTAGACTGGGAATCAGAACAGAGACTCCACTGTCCCTTCACCATGATCCAGGAGAGCCAGGAGGTGAGTGAAAATGACAGACCAAGTCTGGGCTTCCAGGTTCCCTTAAGAGAGAAGAACCTCGGCTTCCAGAGATGCATTTTCTTTTGGTAGGCGGGTGCACCTGTACCTAAAGAGCAAGTGTTCACCCACCACCATGGCCTAAAAATGTTGACTGTCAGCTTTGGTGACTTGCTCTGCCAACCTGAAGGAAAGCACCTCTTAATATCTTCAGAGGTAGAATGCAGTCAGAAAGTAAGGAGTTAATTCTAGGATGAAGTCTTGAACAGTACTGTGAAACTTATTCAGTCCAGTTGTAGTTGGAAAATACTTTCTACAATTAAATAAGTATAAGGATCAAAGACAGATATGAGTGCTAACTAACTAACTAAGAACAGTTGTTGCTAAAGTCCATGTCTGACCTAGGTAAAAAAATTTGTCCCAGTATTACAAAATTCTGAAAATTATAGCTCAAAACATAAGTTTAATTCAAAGATTAGTTATTGAACACTGAATAAAGTGAGATCTAAAAAGAATTTGGAGAAGATGGTTTGTGTAGGTAGAGAGTAATATGTTTATCACTAAATGTTCAGGCTGATATTTAATAAACCTTTGCAAATTCAGGGGTAGAAATTACTTGAACAAGTATCGGATGTTGATGGGAGGCTTAATGTGATAATATATCATTGACTTTTGAGTTAAAACAAATTTCAAGATTAAAAAAAAGGCGACTCAAGGTGCATTTTTAAATCCTCAGGGAATGCTTTGAAATTAAAAAAAAAAAACAACAAAAACAAAAAACCAAAGTGAAGAGAGCATATGGAATACCCACACATCTATGGCCAATTAATTTTTTTTTAGGAGATACTGGGGATCGAACCCAGGACCTCATCATACATGGGAAGCAGGTGCTCAACCACCGAGCTATATCCACTCTCCCCAGTTGGTTTTTTTTTTTTTTTTAGGTACTGGGGACCAGGGGTTGAACCTAGGACCTTGTTCATGAGAATCCAAAGCTCAACCACTGAGCCACATTGGTTTCCCTGAGTTTTTTTTTTTTCATTTGTTTTACTTGTTTTGTTTTTGTTTTTTCAGGAGCCACGGGAAACCAAATCTGGGACCTCTCATGTGAGAGGCAGGTGCTCAACCAGTTGAACCCCCATTTGATTTTTTTTTTTTCCCCCATTTGATTTTTGAGGAGGGTGCCAAGTCCACACAATGGAGAAAAGTAGTCTTTTCAAATGGTGTGGGGAAAACTGGATATACACAAGCAAAAGAATAAAAGTAGACCTCTACCTCACACCATATAAAAAAATTAACTCAAAATGGATCAAAAACTTACATAGAAGCACTAAAACTGTAGAAAAGAACATAGGGAAGTATCTTCAGGACCTTGTATTAGGCAATGGATTCTTAGACTTTGTACCATAAGCACAAGCAACAAAAGAAACAATAAATAAATTGGACCTAATCAAAATTAAAAACATTAGTATATCAAAAGACATTACCAAGGAAGTGAAAAGTCAACCAACAGAATGGGAGAAAATATTTGGAAACCATATATCTGATAAGGATTTAATATCCAGAATATATAAAGATCACGTAGAACTCAAGAACAAAAAGACAAACAACCCAATTTAAAAAAAATAGGCAAAAGGCTTGAATAGCCATTTCTCCAAATAAGATATACAAATGGCCAATAAGCACAAATGCTCAGTGCCATTTGGGAAATGTAAATCAAAACCACGGTGAGACACCACATCATACCTACTAGAATGGTTATTATTTTTAAAAATCAAACAGAAATTTTGAAATACTAAAAAGAAATCAGAGATAGGAACATTAGGGAAGCGGACTTGGCCCAGTGGTTAGGGCGTCCGTCTACCACATGGGAGGTCCGCGGTTCAAACCCCGGGCCTCCTTGACTGGTGTGGAGCTGGCCCACACACAGTGCTGATGCGTGCAAGGAGTGCCGTGCCACGCAGAGGTGTCTCCACGTAGGGGAGCCCCTCATGCAAGGAGTATGCCCCATAAGGAGAGCCGTCCAGTGCAAAAGAAAATTCAGCCTGCCCAGGAATGGCACTGCACATAGAGAGAGCTGACACAACAAGATGACGCAACAAAAAGAAACACAGATTCCTGTGCGGCCGACAACAGAGGTGAACAAAGAAGAACACGCAGCAAATAGACACAGAGAACAGACAACTGGGGTGGGGGGGAAGGGGATAGAAATAAATAAATCTTAAAAAAAAGAGAGAGAGAGATAAGAACATTAGTACATTGTTGGTGGGAATCTGAAATGGGGCAGTCATTGTGGAAAACAGTTTAGAGGGTCCTTGAAAAGTTAAATATAAAACTACCATATGATCCAGCAGTCACACTTCTAGGTATATACTCCAAAGAATTTAAAGCAGAGACTCAGATATTTGTACAACAGTGTTCACAGCAGCATTATTCACAATAGCCACAAAGTGGAAGCAACCCCAGTGATCATCAATAGATGAATAGGTAAACAAAATGTGGTATATAATAATAATGGAGTCTTATCCAGCCCAAAAGGAATGAAGTGCTGATACATGCTACTACATGGATGAACCCTGTATATTAATGATGAATGAGATAATTCAGACTTGAACGAACAGAGGTTTTATGATTCCACTAATTTTAAGTAGCTGGAATATGCAAATTCATAGAGTCAGAAAGTACACTACAAGTTACAAGAATGGGGAGTTAATGCACAATTGGTATGAGGGTTCCTGTGTGGGGTGGGGGAAAGTTCTGATAATTGATTGCGGTTAGGGTAGCACATTGTTGTGATTAATCCCACTTCATGTTATGCTTGGGAATGGTTGAGATGGGAAAGTTCATGTGGTATATATGTTTACACAATTTAAAAATACAGAGAGAGATTAAAGAGACAATAACAACTAAAGGCAAGACATAATCTTGGACTGGATCTAATATGAAGGAGAAAATGCCCCCAAAGGACATTATTGGGACAACTGGAAAAAATTGAAACATAGACTGTAAGCTTTATATCAATGTTAAATTTCTTGAACGTGATCATTGTATTTAAGGTAGTTACATAAATGAATATCCTTGTTCTTAGGAAAAATACTTGGAAATAGTAAATGTTCAAGAAGTGTAATAAATACAAATTATTCTCAATTGGTTAGAAAAATGGATGGATGGATGGATGGATATATAGATGGATGGACAGATAGGTGGATGAATTGATAGAATGATACAGTAAATGTGGTAAAATATTAGAAGTTGGTGGTGGGTGTGGCTGTAGCTCAGAGGTTGAATGCCTTCCTCACATGTATTAGGTCCCAGGTTCAGGCTCTAGTACCACCTGAAAAACAATGTTGGTGGATCTGGGTATCTGGGTGGGGTTATGCTGGAGTTCTCTGTATGGGTTTTGTATTAGTTTTGCAAGTGTAAGTTTGAAATTATTTCAAACTAAAAAGTTGACATTATTTCTAAATGAAAATTTATTTAAAAGGAGATTAATTACTTAACCTATTTCTGTATCTTGGTCATCTTGAATACATAAATATTAGTTGAATAAAAATATAGCAAAATTAGGAAATGGAATCACCATTGTGATTTATGAATTCTTTGATTCTATACTGTGAAATTTGAAAAAGAGGGAAGAATATTCAGGAGTTCAATGATTTTGAAGATTTCACCTTAGGACTAAATAATACTTATCCTATAAGATTGATGTTTATAATTTAACTTATTATTTGTGTTTCCAAGTTACATAATGTAAGACAAGAAAATTCAAACCATACTCTCCATGCCAAACAACGAATAAAACAGACTTATGTAGTTACCAATGTCTGAGGAATTGGGGCTCCCTATTGACCTTATATAATTAACATTTTGAAATACATGAACTCTGAAATTCCATCCAGACAAAATATTTTAATATTCACATTCAAAAATGTCTAAGGACTGAAGGAAAAGTTTGTTTTTGGCCTTATGTATGTTTACCATAGAAATGGGTATCTTTAGTATGTTAAGAGAATTTCATTTTGGAAAATTAGATGCATTTTCCTTTAACAGTATACTGGTGCTCAATGTGTTACTGCTACAAAATGTAAAATATAGGCATGTAATATCCCATCCACATAAATGGTGTGGAACTTAACTACAGAGTTTATCGGCATTAGTTGGCATACATTAAAAGGATGCTATAACATAAATTATGAAGCCCTGTTTGCACATCTGGCACTCTGAGAAAAGCACTACCATGGCTATAGGAGACAGCAATGGAAGTAAAGATCCCCAAAACCTTCTACCATGCAGATACTTTTGTACTGCAACTATCATTGTATTGTAGGCATTGAATGGATAAGTGGTACCAATAACTTCCAAAAGAAATACAACATTCGGTATGTTTAACATATAGGTTATTTCAATCAGTCCACACATCTCATGCCTATTAATTAAAAATAAGAAGAATACTACTCTGTTTCATTGGCATTGAAATTCAAGATAAAGTAGGTAAAGTAACTTTTTGTTAAACAAGTTCATGTGTACACTTTATGGGTTACTTCTTTATGGCACATGGGAAAAAGTAGTAGTCTTAGGTTCACGTAGTGCTGGTCTGCTTAAAACAAGTGAATTAGTCACCAACTATTTAATATCATTAAAATGTAAAATTTTTTTATTAAATCACAAGTCTCATCCATTTACAGTTACCTACCTAGGTTTCTGTGGCATTTGAGTTTGTGATACTTGCATTCCCCATAAAGGGAAGTCAAGACAAAAGTTTAATAAGCCCTTTTAGAAGAAAATGGAGAAATTTTAGAATGAATCTTAGATTATATTTTTGCTCATGTATCCTTATCAGGTGCAAAAACCATTATAATTCAACTGTAAACTAAGGGACTTACTTTCAGGAATAATAAATAATATGAAGTTTCGTTGGCTTAAATATATCAGGACAGGTGTGACTGACCATTGAAGGTTTATCAAATGTTGGGGGGCACAGAGATAAGACTTGAATGGAGCAAGCTGCCCCCATTGGTGTTAAATGTTACATTTAAAAAGCAAAATCCAATAATCAATTTTTTAAAAGTTGAGTTCCTAAAGCATTAGTTTGTGATAAGATTCAGCAGAGAGCTGAATTCACTGTAGAAAAGATATTATGATAACTTAAGAAAGGGTACATGTTTTTATTAGTCACAAGATTAACACAGATTCGCTAATGGTAAAATACTTAACTATAAAGCACAGCTGTTTTGCAAGACTTGGTATATAATGTATCCTCCCTCTCAAATAGGTAGCAGGGTGCATTTGATAATTCTTTGAATGGGAACAGAGCAGAATTTAGAGATTTGGCCATCCAAACCTGTAAGAAGGGTTATTTGTGGGTGCACTTGGAGTGTATGCTCTAGAGAGCCATCAATTGTCAAGAAATATCTGGTAAAACACATAACGACTAGAATTATGACTTATAATGCCTGGCAGACCTCTTTTCAGCTTGCACTATTGAGCTGCTCTGAATCTGAACAGATGCATAGGTGGGATGTCACATATACAGAGTGTGTCAATGATTTGATACCTGAAAAACTTGAACACAAAGGGGAAAGGAAATTGTAAAACTTAGGCCACTGATTTGGGTCCAGACAGCCAGAACACATGGACTAAGCCAAGCAGTAGCTTTACTGGCATTATGCCTGTGCAGCTGTTCTCATGATGACAAGACATGCCCTGGCATTGTGGACTTAGCTCCCAAACCAGACTTCTTATTGTTTTTTATGTATTTATTATTTATTTTATTATTTTTTTAATAAAATGACGCCTGTTTTTACATTTTCAATGGTGATGTCACAGTTAGATGCTAAAATCCAGGGACTTGCCTGACCAGGGACTTGAAGCCTGGACCCTCAGATTAAAAGTCTAATATTCTATTGACTGAGCCACCCAGGCCACTCTCTAAACCAGCCTGTTTGCACTGTGTGGCCTGTGTACACGCAATTCCCTCTGCCCCAAACACTATCAACCTCTCTCCTCTCTTTACTGTTTGACTTCTTTTTACTCCTCCTTGAGATCTCAGCTTAAATATTACTACTTTTGAGAGTCCACCTTGTCCACCCAGAGTAAGTTAGGTGTTTTTCATTTGTATTCCCACAATCCTCCTGTACTTCCCCTTGCAAAGTACTGATCATACTGAATTGCAACCCACATTTACATGTTTGTATCCCCTCATAGCCCAGGAGTTCCATGAGGGCAGGTGCCAGGTCTACCTCCCTCACATCTATATTCCTAATGTGGATTAAGTTACTTGGAAGATGTTGGATAGTTGAATAAACTGCAGCCCAACTCTTTTGCTTCTCAGCTCACTCAAGTACTCTCAGCTAGCCTTTCAGCAGTGGGACTGTCTTGCGTTTGTGGATAGAGCTAAGAAGATGACCAGTAATGGCCTAATGAAGTTGAGAAACAGGGTTTCCCACAAAGAAGCAATTCTTCTCAAAAATATGCCTGAAAGAATGAGTTGGGAAAGGATGTGTGTAGGGTGTGTGTGTGTGTATGTGTGTATGTGAGGAGCTTGGACCTATCTCTTCAAGAAAAAGTGGGGATGATAACATCTTGACCATCACAAAACTAAGGGCAGAGAATCTCAAAGGATGAAAGAATCAAGGATTTCTTGGAGGAGCAATTCCACAATGGAACCATGAAGCCATCAGAGCCCCTTGTGGGTGTGGACATTGAGCATGAAGTCTGAGAAGGTGTACAGAATTAGTAGGAGTCAATAAATATCTATGTCAATTGGGTTCAATTCTCTCCCTGATCTTGGGCAGGTTCGTTTGCCTAACAAAACCCTGGCTGGGCTTGAGTGAGAAACGGATCTAAAGAAAGAGTCAGCAAACTTCAGGGAGGGCTGCAGGTAGATACCTCAGAAAATAATTAGACCCAAGAATGAAGAAGTCACCAAGAGCTAACCACAGAAACCAGCATCGCCTTTCTAGCATGAAAGATAACAGAGGTGGCCAGTACCCAGCTGGTTGTCAGAAGGCACAGACCCTCTACCCCTCTTATTCCTAAGGAGCATTGGTCTTTCTTCACCAAAGATCAAGACAGTGAAAATCCCTTCAAGGGCTTTCCATCAGCTTAGAGTCAAATTCCTTAGCCTTCAAAATCTATCTTACCAGCCTTATATTTTACCATGAGTAAGCAGGCAATTATAATGAGGGATCAAGTGGCCCCAACCCAAGGGGGGATTGGGTTCCCTGGAAACAGAAGAATCTGGAAAAGAGCAATAACTCCAGCCTGATTCTTCAAACAAGCCTAGAATTTCCCCCCAGCATCTGCTTAGACCCCTCCTGCCTCTTCTGGGTCTGAGGTCCCCACTGCCCTCCTCAATCTGAACTGGGATTGCTGAGCTGCCCTTGGTGCTGAGCAAAACTCTGATCCAGGGAGACTCTAGTGATAAACCATGGGCAGCTCTGAGGCCAGGAGTGGTCTACCATCCCCTACATAGGTGACACCTGAGGATCGGCAGGCAGGAAGTTACCTCCGCGGCCCTCACTGGCAGCCGGCTTCACTTGGATCGGACGATTCATCTGAAAGACACCGTACCAACACACCCAGTCAGCATCACTGCCTGGCCTTGGGACCCCAGCTTTTCCATCCCTTAATTCGCAGCGTCTACACCCTGGTCCCTTTGAATTCTCCAACACCCCCACACTGGAATTGTAGATTCTTTCCAAGATCCAAGACCCTTCCTGAAACACAGGAATTTAGAAGGTGCTGACACCTGAAGGGATGGGTGATAGGAAGCCCAGGTGGGATGTGGGGGCTAAAGAGATTCTTGGGCTTTGGGCTCTGGGTGGGGACCACGTGAGGGACTATCCCTCTGGCTCCTGGACTTACTTCAAGGCTTTGGGTGAGAGAAACCATGTGGAAGGGTGGAGTCGTCGATACTGCAGCTGAGTGTTTTGTGCCTGATGCTGAGAGTATAATGCTACACATCATTTAGATTAAACAACCTGGGAATCAGGCCTGAGTTATCTAGCCCCAACTCTGCCATTTAATGGTTGTATGACTTCAAGCCATACTCTCTCAGACTCATCAAAACAGGTAAACATTCCCTAAACTTATGTCACCAGAGTTTCTATTAGTAAATTCACCCCCACACACCTGGTCTCTGCTTCCCCTGAGGATGCTGGAGTTCTTTAGGGTGCAATAGCTGGCCCTTACTCATCTCACTCTTCCCATTCTTCCTGGAGACTCTCACCCACACCCACGGACTCAGTTACTATCCACACAGGGATGACTCAGAGCTCCGCATCTCCAGCCCACGCCACTCTCTGGAGCTTCAGACCTGTGTGCCCAGCCGCTTCCTGGACATCTCGATGAAAATGCCCCACTGGCACCTTCCACTCAACACACCCACAACGGAACTCATCTTTATTCCCCAAACCTGCTCCTCCCAGGCACCCAAAAGCTATAAATCTAGAACACAGCTTGACTCTACCCTCCATCCCCTCCCCCAATGAATTTCACCTTCTAATTCAGGGGTTCCCTGATCAGGAGTAAATCAGAATTACCAGGGCATCATATCAGACTCTCAAGAGAGGGGGTTGTATATTTTGAAAAAGCTCCTAGGAGATTTCAATATCCACCCCCACCTTCCCATCCCCCAACCACCTGAGTGAATGAATGATTGAATCCCCATCTCACCTTCCTCTCATGGGTGTTGTGGGGATCACATGAGGTAATGGGGATGCACAAGGTCTTTGTAAATTGCCAAGAGCTGGGTGCGTGGGATGTGAGGAATTATTGTTGGGGGGCAGACAGCTGAGTGCCGGGAGGAAAGAACAGCGGCCTTCCCGTTCACGGAGGAAGGAGCACTGATGCCCATCTGGCCTAAGGAGGTGATGATCTCACCCCCTCCCTTCAGGAAATGCATTGCTCTGCACCAATCAGGGACCATTCCATCTACCAATGTGCTGGTTGCCGAGACAACAGGCAGCTTCCTGTTACCATAGCCACAAGTGCTACCCAGTAACCATGGTAATGCCCTGGCAGTCACAGTTGAGCAATTTCCTTTGGATCAAATTTGGGGGTAGGAGTGTGGGGGGGGAGGACTGACTTTCTTTTTTAAAAAAGGAACAGAAAACAGGCCAAGCCTGAAGCAGCGTGATCCCCCTCCTACCTAGGTCATAACTTGTTACACGCTCTGACACACCCACCCACTAGTGTACCTGCAGTGTACAGGCTCAGGGGTGGGGGGAGCGAGACACCGACAGGACTCAGGTTGCAATCTAGAGGGGCTGCCACATCAATCCAAGCACATCAGGGGGAGCTGGACAGGTCTGGACTGGCCTGGACCAGGGACCAGGAGAACGGGACCCATCCCTGAGCATGGCCACCTGTGATTGTGGAGGAAGAGACCAAGAGACAGAGCCATGGAGATTAGAGACAGAGGGAGAGATGAAGAGACACAGAAAGTGGGAAATAACATGAGAGAGAGAATAAGCAACAGACCCGGAAGGGGACAAGGAAAGAAAAACTGACGGAGATGGGAAGGAATTGAGGAGATGAATCAGGAAGTGGGGCAGGAGAGGCAGGGAAGAGCCTGGTGGGGGAGAATGAGAGAGGGGCAGAAGCCTAGGTTGGGAGGTAGTGAGGGTGAGCAAGACCATCATTATTTTATTAGTTCTTAAATAGATCCTGAGAATTTCTCTCTGGAGCCTAGAATGACAAGCGCATGTGACAGCAGCAGTTTCCATGGCAGCTGGGTTTCCAGGGAGATGGAGCTCATCAGTGCTCTGAGGAACACCCATTTCCTTCCCCCACCCACTCCACTACTCTTCTTTGGGCGGTATATGTCCCACATCTAAGACGTCTTAGAGGCTGGGAGCCTAGGCCTTCTACTGCTTAGGCATGCTGCCAACATTCCTTGAGTTTTGTGCAGTGCCTCAGGTGGGGCCCTCGCGGGAGGCAGCAATGACTCAGATGAAGACCCTATCCTCACGGCTCACAGAGGGGAACATAATGCCATCATATTCTGAGAGTCTGGTGTGTGCCCAGCCTTTCCTGGGTACTTCACACACTTTGTCTTTAAGTTCTTCCAGCCACTCTGCAAGGTAATTCTATTGTCCCCATATTATAGATGAGAAAGCTGAGGCTCAGGGAGGTATTAAATCACTCATACAAGGTTACATTGCCCCCAGGTCTGTCTGGCCCTGAAACCCATACTTTTTGCGTAATGCTGCTCTCCTCTGTTCTTAACAAATAAGACAGGGAGGAACCAAGGCCTTAGACGGAGTGCAAAGTAAAGTGTTGTGGGAGAGGCTGCCTCCAGCCAGAGTCTGCTTCAGGGAGTGCTTTGTGGAGGGGGAAGTGTTTGACTTGGGCCTTGCAGGACTGAGTAATTTGGCTATTTGGACATCATGGGACACATAGAGCCAGGGGCTGAGCACTCCAGATGGCTGTGGTGTGGACAGGGAACTGAAGGAGCAAGTGTTCTGATGAGCGCCTGGCAATGGAGGTAGCCAGGGTAGAGCTAATTGCCCGAGTCAGACAGATGTGGATTTGAAACCTGGAAAGTTCTCTAAGGTCTCTGAGCCTGAGTATTCACATTAGTAAATGGGGAATTCGAGATCTTATCATGGGGAAGCGGATGTGGCTCAAGCAAGTGGGCCCCCATCTACCATATAGGAGGTCCAGGGTTCAATGCTCCGGGCCTCCTGGTGAAGGCACGCTGGCCCATGTGGCGAGCTGGCCCATGTGGCGAGCTGGCCTGTGTGGAGTGCTGGCCTGCGTGGAGAGCTGGCACAGCAAAATGACACAACAAAAAGAGACACAGAGGAGAGACAATGAGAGATGCAGCAGATCAGGGAGCTGAGGTGGCACAAGAGAATGGTCGTCTCTCCCACTCCAGAAGGTCCCAGGATCAGTTTCCAGAGCTGCCTAATGAGAATATAAGCAGATACAGAAGAACACACAGCGAATGGACACAGAAAGCAGACAATGGAGGGAGGGGGTGAAATAAATAAATAAATCTTTTTTAAAAAATCCTATCATGCAGCGTTGTGGTGAAAATAATAATGGCTGGATCTTAGGTAGAGCACCAGATACAAGCATTTTTTTTTTAATTGGAAAGATATGAAACTGAAAGGTAGGCAGGAGCCAGATCAGGGTAGGCTACGAAACCATTACAAGGAATTTTGACTTTGTTGCATTTCAAAGGCAATGGGGATACAGGGAAGGATTTTATGGTGATAGTCAATTTCGTCTTATAAAAGATGAGTTGCTACTATACAGAAACAGGATTGAAAGGGAGAGATTTATGGCAAGAAGTTCAGTGATATAAGAAAGAGGTGAATTCAAGTGATGTGAAGAAAAAACCAACAGGACAATAGTTCAATTGGATGTGGGGACTGAGGAAAAGGAGGAAATGTTGGCTGATTCCCAGACTTCTGGCTTGGGAGTTGAAGGTGTTGGCAGCTTGGAAGTTTGGAGTGGAAGGTCCCAAGGCAAGAGCTTAGGAGCATGAGGAGAGAGTAGGGGCAGGTAGTGCTCCCTAGGGCTCTGAGCCTTCAGGTCCCACTAGGCAGTAGTTATGGAGGATTTAAGTATGGGATTTAAGTATACTCTGTGGCTGGGTGGAGAAAGAGAACTGCCTAAATGGACTGTCTGGACAACCCTATCCTGCCTCCATCCTGCCATAGGCAGCAGAGGGACAGGAGAGTGGGGTGAGATAATCAGGGCTCCCTTTTGAGAAAAAGTCAATTGCCTCTTTGGCCAAGAACTTGTTGTGGGACCCCAAGTGAACTATTTCCTTTGGATGAGCTCATGTTCCCTTGAGATTTCCCAGGTAGAGCCCAAGCCAATATTGGATTCAGCTTGGAGGGTAAATCAAGGGAGAGAATGTCAGAGAGAGGAAATAACAGCCAAGTCCAGGCAACGGAGAAGGAGAAAGTTGGAGGTGGCACAAGTATTCAGGAAGCCCTGGCCCTTCTGCTCCAGTGAGCAGAAGAAAAAGCAATAAATGTCCTCTACTCCCTGCTTGTCTAAAATTCTTGCATCTCCATCAGTACTTCCTACCTTTGGGCTCAGCAGTGCTCTCTTTAGACTCTTCTTCTCTTATGCTAACCATTCCCCTCACTTAGCACTCATAACCTCAGCCCCTTTCCCCCACTGAGAAGTTTTTATCAGAACCTCCCTATGGTGGGTTGAATTGTGTACCCCATGGACATGTCCTTGATCTTGGTCTACATTCTGGCAGGTGTGGACTCACTATACAGAAGATCTCTTCACCATGTTATTTCAGTTAGGGTGTGGGTTCCCTGAATCAGGTTGGGCTTTAATCCAGATTACTGGAGTCCTTTCTAGGCAGAGTGAAAGTCAGACAGAGAGAGAAGCCAGGAGACGCCATGTCACATATGCATTGCCATGTGACAGAAAAACCAAGGACCAAAGGTTGCCAGCAGCCAGCTCCAAAAAGCCAGTCTCCTGGAAAAAAGCATCACTTTTCCTGACACCTCAATTTTGTACTTCTCCTGACCCCAAAACCATGAGCCAATAAGTTCTTGATATTTTTAAAGCCAACTCACTGTATGGTATTTGTTTTAGCAGCCAAGTAACTAAAACTCTTTCAAATATGGGACCATTGGTGGGTCCGGGAGAGGTATCATGGGATGGGAAGAAGAGTGTAGCAGAGAAAAAGCCAACTTATCAACTTTCAGCACTTTGTTCTGCTTCACCCTTCAACTCTAATTCAATCCACCACCAAGTCCTATTGGTTCTATAATCTTTATAGATATTCTACATAGCTCTCAAGTCCATTCTTTCCCTTTCCCCAACTCATGCCTACCTCATCATTCACTTGCCCTCTCTCACGGGTGTCCTAAAGTCAGTCTGCTTCAGTGTTATTTCCTTTCAAACCCACCATTTAATTGTAGCCAGAGTGGTCTTTTTAAACCAGTCCTTTTCTCTTCCCTGCTTAAAACCCACCCATGGTTTTCCATTGCAAGTCTCTGGATAAAGCCCCAGCTTCCAAGACTGATATCAAGTCTTATAAATCCTGCCTCTCTTGACGTCCAGCTTGTATGATAGTTTCCACTCATGTGGAGCCCTAGCCATCTTTACTGGACACCTTCCCTGCCCATTCTCACACTTGCCTCAGAATTCCAGAAGTGATCTTCGGCTTCAGGGTTTCTAGACCCTCAGATATGATGAAATATAATCATGATTCAGCTGAGATAGCATTTCCTCTCTGAGGGTTTCCCTCCCCACCAATAATGCCTCTTGCATGCCCAGATATAAACCACCAAAGGGATGCATTGAGTTTTATCTGGCATGAAGCTTATTGAAGGTAAAAGCTCAGATTCATTCTTTGGGAGGCTGCTATCACAGACAGTGCCTTTGTGTGAATTACAAAAAAGCACTCCTACAGAAATCTGCCCCTTTCTCTCTGTTGACAGAGCCCTGCAATAACATGCATGGTTTGGCCAATAGAGCAAGGCAATTTGGTCCCCATTCACTGCCTCTTCCAAGCTGTTTTGCCTAGGGCACAACTTACAAAGGCAAATTCATGGACCTTCTTGGTTATGCCTGTCTCCTTTCCCTAGAGGGAGGAGGTCATGAGCAGGAAGAAAGACAAGGAAGGGGGCACCTGCTGAATTCCAGAAGGTAGGGATGATGTTGGACTTCAGACTCTTCAGGTGAATTCTGGAGCCTAATGTGAGGCTAAAAGAAGTACAAGAGGCAATAGGAGATGGGAACTAGTTAGGAAAGACTACTGAAGTATAATGGAATTCCAGAGTAGGGAGTCAAGATTTGGTAGGTGACAGAAATTGCAGGGGGAGGGGGAGAAGAGCCAAGAAGAAGTCCCAGTCCAGTGGATTCTGTAAAATTTCTCCTTGGGGCCCAGGTTTTCTCTTTGGGGTTAACCCAGCCTGCCTTTCCTGGCCCCACAGTGACACACCTGTCTGACTCCAGCAGGAGCCTAGATTGAAGTCTTGTCCCTGTTTCTCCAGCAGATGGCAGCTGCGCCCAGGACCCAATGCCAGTGGAGAGCTGAGCATACTCCTCCCTATGTGCTGGTGGGCCTGAGGCCAGGTGACTAAAGCTGCTACTGCCCCTGGCAGACCCAGAGGGAAGATTGATGGCACAGACATTGCTGGGGCTGGCCAACAGAGCCATTGATTTTCATTTAGGAGAATAATTAAATATTAATTTTCACTTTGTTAAGCTGGGGAGGCTGAATGAGGCCAATTCTGGCAGGACCAGAGGGAGCCAGGCCATGTTAGGGGCCAGAAGACGAAAGGGATAGGGCGGGGCAGGTGTATCCAGTCATTGTGCTCTCCAGGACCTAAGACCCGTATCTGCCTGAGCTTGGCCCAGGTAACAGTGTAGTGGTTAATTAAGTGGTTTCTGGAGCCAGATTACCTGGGCTCAAAGCCCAGATCTTCTTATTAGTAGTAACATGACCTTGGGCAAGTCACTTGATTTTATTTCTATGACTCAGTTTCCTCATCGTTTCTCTTCCAGAACTGCTCCCAAGACTCTAGGGCTTCACAGCCCTTATCTCAGGCACCCTCAGCTTCATGGAGCTCTCAGGTACCCCTTACCTTATGGAGACCTGTGGCTGGTTAAGAAGAGGTGTTGTTCTCCCAAATCTCATTTTAATTTTTTAGTGCCTCCCATTTGCCTTCAAAATAAAGTCCAAACCCCTCACCTTGGCATTCAAAGCTTCCTCTTCAACCTCTGCCCACTGTGGATCTTCTTTCCAACTTGGCCCATGCTCACATGTGCCATCCCTTCACCCCAATCCCATTTTACACCCATCCTGTTCCCTTTGTCTTTGCATCTTAATAATGCTGTGTCTCACATGGAATGTTTCAGTTTGTCCCATTGACTCTAAATTCTAGCAGCAGAAGTCATTTGCTCACATGGTTGGATGAATAGTGACTACTACCACTAACAAAGCAGCTCTTACTATTACAGCTACTACTCCCACCAGCTAAGCCATATTTAATGCTTATTTTCTGCCAAAAATTGTGCTCTGTATTTTGCATGACTTAGTTCATTTAATCATTACCACTCTATGAGTTCAGTTTTTTTTGTTTTTTTTTTTAAAGATTTATTTATTTATTTAATTTCCCCCCCTCCTCTGGTTGTCTGTTCTTGGTGTCTATTTGCTGCGTCTTGTTTCTTTGTCCGCTTCTGTTGTCGTCAGCGGCATGGGAAGTGTGGGTGGCGCCATTTCTGGGCAGGCTGCTCTTTCTTTTTCACGCTGGGCGGCTCTCCTCACGGGCGCACTCCTTGCGCGTGGGGGCCACGCGGGGGACACCCTTGCGTGGCACGGCACTCCTTGCGCGCATCAGTGCTGCGCCTGGCCAGCTCCACACGGGTCAAGGAGGCCCGGGGTTTGAACCGCGGACCTCCCATGTGGTAGACGGACGCCCTAACCACTGGGCCAAAGTCAGTTTCCCTATGAGTTCAGTTTTACAGATGAAGAAACTTAGATTTAAAGGTGAAGATTTGCCCAAGGTCACAGAGCTAGTGAGTGGTCGGGTCTGGCTCCATACCAGGTCTATTTGATTTCAGTGTCTGCATACAGAGAATTAGCAAGGAAGATAATTTTGGTATTATTTGGCCCTGGGTCCCTAAGAATGGGGCTTCAGTTGCATCGGTTACTAGGATTGGTCCTAGAATCTGATATTCCCTTTATAGGATCTGCTGCATGAGCTCCAGTCAAAGCTCCTCCATTGCTGGAAAGTTCCAATTCAGAGACCTCTTCACACTGGGCAGAAATCAGTGTGTCCATTGCTCATACCCACTGATCCTGATCCTGCCCTCTGGGGTCACCCATAGAAAACCAAATCCCTCTTTAGAATATGAAGGTAGGGGAAACCAATGTGGCTCAACCAATTGGGCTCCCATCTTCCATATAGGAGGTCCAGGGTTTGATGCCCAGGGCCTCTTGGTGAGGGTAAGCTGGCCCATGTGGCAAGCTGGCCCATGCAGAGTGCTGGCTCACATGGGAATGCAGCCCCACACAGGAATGCCACCCTGCATGGGAATGCCGCCCAGCATGGGAAAGTTGCCCCGTGCTGGAGTGCCAGCTGACGTGGAGAGCTGGCATGGCAAGATGATGCAACAAGAGACACAGAGGAGAGAAAATAAGAAGACGTAGCAGAACAGGGAGCTGAGGTGGCACAAGAGAGTAATCGCCTCTCTCCCACTCTGGAAGGTCCCACGTTCAGTTTCCAGAACTGCCTAATGAGAATACAAGCAGACACAGAAGAACACACAACGAATGCATACAGAGAGCAGACAATGGGAGGAATGGGAGGAACGGGGAGAGGAGGAGAAATAAATAAAATAAATCTTAAAAAAAAAAGAGAATATAAAGGTAGTCTTCCCCACCCTAAAATAGTGTTTATCGAGCTTTTTCTCTGTGCCAGGCACTTTAAGTCTTGATTAATCCTCACAATAGCCTACTGAGCTAGGTATTAGTACCAACTCCTTATCGATGAGGACATTGCAGCTCAAGAGGCTAAGTAATGTATGCAGAGACAAAAAAACAAAACAAAACAAAACAGCACTGGTAAATGGCACAGCTGGGATTCTAGCTATTATTTTATGATAAATTCATGTCCCCACTCCATCCTGGTCATTTTCTAGTATGCCAATCACCATCTTAAATAAAGTTTAGAATTGACATAATCCTCCAGGTTTTGCCTGCCCATGGCATTGTATAGTCCTCTAGACACCACACTGCTTGGACAAGAGAAAATGAGGATGGTGTAGTACAGCTTTCTCTTGGTAAACCCATGCTAGATTCTAATGATCATCACTTTTATGGTCAATAGGTCTCCAATTGTTTTTTTCTTTTCTTTTCCTTCCTTATTTCTCCTCCCTCCGTTCCCTTCCAGCCCCCTGCTCTGTTGTCTGCTCTCTGTGTCCATTTGCTGTGTGTTCTTCTGTGTCTGTTGTATTCTCATTCCGTGGCTCCAGAAACCCATCCTGGGACCTTCCTGAGTGGGAGAGAGGTGATCATTCTCTTGCTCAACCTTAGCTCCCTAGTTCACTATGTCTCATATTGTCTATTCTCTGTCTCTTCTTTTGCTGTTGCGTCAATTTGCTGCGTAAACTCTCCGTGTGGGCGGCTCCACTCCTGGGTGGTCTGCCCTCCTGCACTGGGCTGCACTCCTTGTGTGGGGGGCACCCCTGTGTGGAGCAAAACTCTTTTTGCACAGCGACATTCCATGTGGGCCAGCTTGCCACATGGGCCAGGAGGCCCTGGGTATCAAACCCTGGACCTCCTATGTGGTAGGTGGAAGTTCTATCTGTTGAGCCATATCCACTTCTCTCTCCAATTGTTTTTTGCCCAATGATTAGTAAACAGCCATCACCAGACCAAATACCATTGGTACATACAAGCCTACCTCACCATAGAATCACTCTTTAGCCAAGTGTTTGGGGGTATGAGGGGGAAGGCAATAATAACCATAACAACCATTACAGGAAGAGGACCAGAGGAAAGTGACATCAAGGACTCTGGCACAAGAGAAAATGGGATCCCAGCCAGCAGAGACCCTACCCCATGTATCCACATACGTGCTGACACCAGTGACAAATGATACTTGAAGGCATAATTTTAGCCAAGGTGGAGAAATTCTAGTTTAGCCTGTGACACTGATGCCTCTCCTAAAAGATGGGGTGGAACACTTAGTCAAGGGTCCTGAGCTTGTTTCTTTGAGCCAGAGAACTAACCATAAAAGAACTTGTAGCCATTCAGGGCCAAGTTAAGCCCTCTTTTAGAGGGATGACTCTACTTCTGGTTCCTGGTCCCAGCCCAGCCCTCATGGTATGCACATAGGCATACCCCCAAGCCTGAGGTGATTCCCACCCACCCCCAACCCTCGTGGACTTACCCCTGGCAGGGTCTTCTGCTCGTGCAGTGCACTCTGGGCCTTGAGAGCAGAGTCCCGGGCGCAGTAGGTGAGGAAGGCACAGCCTGGGGAGGAAGAGGCTGGCTCAGGAGGTTTCCTGAAAACCCCAAATATTTTGCCTGGAGAGACCCCATTAAGTTGACAAACACAAGGCACTCTGCTTTAAGCAAGGACGCTACTGAAAGATCTTCTCTGCCTCCTACCTTCTCTAAACAGAGGGGCTGCATGTGCCTGGGGACCTGTGCCCCAGTTTCTGGCTCCCTTGCATTTGTTTCTGGTCTCCTGTCCAGGGGACATATGTACACACATCTAGTCATATGCTCATACAATCGCATACCCCGCCCTCCAGTCATAAGTCCTTTTGGCTCAAACCTTACTAAGCGGCTTTGCCTTCAACGTTAGCTCCAACTTCCCCCTCCCTTTTTGAATTGATACTCACTGAGTCTCCCAGGATCAGCCTCAATTCTTTCTCAACCCACCAAACACCTGATTCGGCTTACATCCCTCATCAAATAAGAGGAGGCAAAAGAGAAGGAGAAGGGTTAGGGCCAAGTGACTTCCCAATATGTCCCTCCTTCAAGTTTGGAGATGGGGAATGAATTAATTTGAGGCTTAGAAGACAGGCTAGTTTAAGAGCTTCCTGTTGGTGGGTGTTTCCAAAGATCCCTTAATCCTGTCCAAGGAGACTGATCCCTCATCTCCCCGCCCCCTCCCAGGGCTTAAAGATAGTGTTTCTTAAAGGGTTACTGTCCCCCAAATCTGAGTCCATTAAAAGAAACAGAAGATATGGGGCAGAGAAAGCATCCAGAGTGAGCTAAAGAGCTCGGTCTCAGAACCTGTAGCCTGATACAGGGCATTGAAGTGGGGTATTGCTTCCTTTCCAACAGTCACTGAGCAAAGACTCTTCCTTCTGGAATGATTTACTAGAAAATAATTATTGAATACCTATTACAGTGGGGAATTAGGATGGGCTTGGGGGTAGAGTGGCAGTAAAAGAGATATATTCCATGCCTTCATGGGGATTATGTGATGTATCATGGGAGGCACCTAATTGAGTCTACAGGATTGTTTCAGAGAGGCCACTGAGCTCTGAAGAACAAATGAGGCAATCCAGGTGAAGAGAAGGGTGGATGAGTATTTCAGACAGAGGGAGTAGCATGTGTGAAGTCTCTGAATCAAGAAAGAATTTTGAGTATTGGAGAAATGGGTAGAACATCGGTGTGGTTGGAGTTTGGTGGGGTGGAAGCACAGTGATTGTGAGGTGTATAGGGGTCAGATGGCATATGGCCTTGGAGACTTTTGAACTTCTTCTTAGGAGCAAGGGAGGGCCACCAAGGGGTTTTAAGCAGGTGTGTGACAAGATAAGATATATGTTTTAAGAAAGAAATTTCCAAATGCAGGAGGGAGGATTGAAGGAAGAAATAGTGGGTGTGGAGAGTTATTGCA
This sequence comes from Dasypus novemcinctus, assembly GCF_030445035.2. Lineage (NCBI taxonomy): Eukaryota > Metazoa > Chordata > Mammalia > Cingulata > Dasypodidae > Dasypus > Dasypus novemcinctus. The sequence continues at coordinate 147,336,572 of NC_080675.1, forward strand.
GGCTTACTACAGTTTTCCACTTAAGCCTCAGCAGATTAGAAAGGTAAATTAGAATATTTTGAAGGTGTCTTCTATGTGGCTGCTCTGTTAAGGTGGGTGGATGTCTGACATTCACTGAGTTAAATGGACCTTAGAGAACTCTTGAGCCAGTCTCTTAGATCAAAAGGGAAACTGAAACCCACAGAGTGTATCAGTGGCAGGGCAGGATTTAGGAATCCCCTCTCAAGCTGGGGTTGTTTTCAAAGAACTGTCTGTCTCCCTTGGTACCCAGTCATCGAAAGGAAAATGAGTGACTCTGGCTTTGAGATGTCACTGTTGCTGGGGACAGGGTGGGGATGGTATTGACTGAGGGACCCTCTCCAATCATCTTGAAAGAAACAGGTGATCGTTGCCTTGGGCAACTGAGGATTGGTTTGGGGATAAAACACCAAATGCCTGATTTGGCTTACATCCCTTTTCCACCTTCTGCCATCAAGCTATATCAGCTGACATCAGAACTGGGCGGGAGTGGGGGCCTGTGTGAAAGGTTCAGGGGGCCCAGTTTCTGCCTAAAGAAGTCCTGTGTGGACTACCCGGGATAGGGGGTAGAAGACTAGAGGAATGAGATGACAGAGAAGTGTGGCTTGAGGGACAGAAAAATGAAATAACAAGGAGAGTTAGAGCTAAATGGAGAAAAAGAGAGAGAATATGAAGGAATAGTTCAGAAATTGTGATAGGGTTTGCATAAGAAAAATGAGAATTAAAGGTATTCTATACGCTTTCCTTATTGTACAGATGGCCCAGAAGGATTAACAAAAGATTAGTTTGTACTTACAATTTGAAATAGATGTCTAGAAAAATAAGTTGCTGTAGAGAAGTGGATAGACAGAAAGTCAGGCAGGCAGACTGCATTAGAAGGAATCTGGATGGTATTGGTCTTATCCTGTTATGCCCCCTTTTTAGAATAAACCCCTCAAAGAGTGGGAGATGCACTTTGACCTGACTGGTTCCAGTCTTTCTATGAGTATCTCTCCACATTCCTACATTAGTGTGCCTAGGAACCCCTTAAGAGTTGAAAAGAGGTGGCAGCATGATTCCAGCTCCCAGCCCTTAGGAGTGCACCTTAATCTGTGACCTAGGGCTTACCACTTCTCTCTTTGGAAGATCTTGGAAGATAATTGGTGACTCTCCCCCAAAACTCTGAAACCACACCATGGGTAGGGGTGGGGAATAAAGGCATTTCTCCTCAAATCATGTTGCCTTGCCCTGCCCGTGTATAGCACTACACTTCCTCACGACTGTGATTCTGGCTTTTAACTCCAGCCCAGCTTGGACAGACTTTTCTGCATGTAAACAAGCCTCCTCCCTCTCTCTACAGGGAGAAAGGGGTGTGGCTGGACAGGGTTGTGGCGACTCTGTCTCTCTAGTTAGGGCAGGGAGAAGACACCCTGCTGCCTTTTCCACCTGACCAATCCTGAGGGTGCTCTTACCCAAGACCAGTGAGAGAGGGAAAACAGGGGGCCATAAGGCAAATGGGAAAGAGTGAAGAAGAGACACAGCAGTGGAGGGATTAGAGGATGAAAGAAGTGTGGGTTCAGCTGAGAGAAAGCCTGAGATAAGGGGGAAAAGGGTGGTAAGAGTTCCAAGCTGAGGTCAGGGTTCTAGACTCAAATTGGAAGAGGTGGAGACTTGGGATTCTGGCAAAGGGTAAGAGATATTGGGGTTATTGTTGAGTATGGGAGGGGGGCATTTGGAGCTGAGGGTCTCCTGGGAGGGGAGTTGGACTTTGTGAATTAGCCAGGTCTGTGTTCTGAAGAGAGTGAGAGTTTGAGTCTCTGGGTTTTAGGTTGGCAGTCTGAGAATCAAAAGAAGGCTCTGGGAGTTGGCTGGACTTGGAGGCCAGAATGAGGGGTACAAGTCCAACGCACAAGTGAGGATGGTTAGGCCTGAGTGGAGTTGCACCAAATTGGGGTCGAGGGGTAAGGAATGCTTGAATCCATTCCTTAGATGGGAGATTGAGTATATTAGAAATCAAGAAGGTGGAATAAGTTTCCAAATTCCAGAATTTGGGATATGTAATGGGAGGGTGGAGGAGAGGTCCAGCTGAAAGGCAGGGACTGTGGGGTGTGAAAGGCTAACAGTATGGAGTTGGAGGTTAAAGTGAAGATGTTAGGAGACGGGAGTGATTACCAGAGAGAGGATGTCAGAACATTCTCGGCTGGGGCTCTGTGACCTGGGGCCGGGGCCGGGCTGAGACGGGCTGGTACTGGAGTGGTATTAGACTGGCTCTAGCAGGGCTAGGACCCGGGCTGCGGCTGGGGCTGGGGTTTGGGCCGGGCCGCACTCTAATGCGATTGGGGCTGGGCAGGGCTGGGCTGGGCTGACCCCGCGCACCTTTGTGGAGGCCGGTGAGCCGGTCCTTCAGTACCGTCAGCTCGTAGATGCGGCCGAACTCCTCGAACAGCGGCTTGAGGTCCTGCTCGTCCAAGCCCCGCGGGATCTGCCCCACGAAGAGCTTGATGGCGTCGTGGTCCTTCATGGGCACGGCGGGACCCGGGTTCAGCGCGCTCATGCCGACGCCGCTGTCCGCGGTGCTGAAACCCAGGCGCGGGCCGGGGCCGACGGGCGGTGCAGACCCTCCCGGCGCCGCGGCCATGTCCCCGCCCGGTCCAGCCTCCCGCCGGTCCCGCCGCTCCCGCCGGTCCCGCCGTCCCCTCCCTGGGCCAGGGGAAAGGGGGCGGGGCCCGGGCAGCGCGGGTGGGGGGGCCCCGGGGGCGGGGCCCAGGTGGAGGGGCGTAGAGGGGGTGGGGCGGGCTGGGAAGGGGCGGGGCGGGGGGCGGGGCGGGCCGGGGCAGTGGGGCGCTGGGGTCTGGCGTGGGGTCCCAGCCGGGAGCTCTCTGGCCTCCCGCCGGAGCTCTCCCGGAGCCGAGCCCCTCGCGCCAGCCCCGGTGCTTGGTGACGTCAGGCAGCTGCCCTCCGAGTCTACGCAAATGATTTGCATAATAAGGAAGCAGCGGCCAATCAGAGCTGGAGGTGGCCGGGCTCGGCCCGGGACGGGAGGGGCCCGGGCTCACGCGCTCTGCTCGCCATGGCAACCCGACCCTCGGGGGCCCGGTGTTTGTGGTGTGTGTGCGGGCGTGGCCGTGGATCGCGCGTGTGCGCCTCGGACCCAAGGGGAAGGAGCTTCGTCATGTGCGGTGGCGTCTGCGGGAGTCGGAGCTGACCCCCTCCCCGCTCGCATGCACACACGGGCACACACGCAGGCACACACACCTCCAATCACGGGCGCGTTTCCTGCGGGGGTGGGTGGGGATTCCTTTCCTCCATCCCCACTACCAAAGCCAGTCCCCCGAAGCCGCGTCCACACCGCTCCGTTACGGACCTCTCGTGCCTTCAGCCACTTCCTCACTCTTGAGCCTCAAGCATGTTATTCTCTCCTGTAGCCTAAATAATGAAGAAGTAAATAAATAGATGATAGAAAAAGAATGAAAAACAAAACACTCGTTGAACACTGATTCCTCCCCAGAAGAGGGCGGGAACTTACATTAACAATATTTACTCCGCACCCGTTTTGAACCAGGTGACTGGTAAATTCCAATTCTGTGAGTTCAGGAGTATTAGCCACCTCTTCCGGAAAAGGAAGCTGAGGCTCAAGGTTAGGGCTAGGCCCGCTCCTAACGTTTGCTGGGATCAAGGCAAGGGTAGAAATGGAAATACACACACCATGTGTCTAAATATGTAAAAGTTAAAAATAAAAGAGTTTGTTAAATAAAATGTTCTTTTTTTTACAAATGCACGGTCAACATAACAAAAATGAAAAATATACATATAGCTAGGTTTTTTATATGACTGAAAGTTGGTAAAATATCAAGATGACTGAGTTTTATTATTCTCACACAAATCTGGATATTTCCTTGATGTGCCAGCAAAGTTTGGATGGAGGGGTAATAAAAAAATTCATAAATTTATTCTATAAAACTTTTTTCTTATCTTCCTACAGTAAAGTTTCTAATTACATTGTCTTTTTTTAATTATAGAAAAATCATGCACAAAATACAGGTTCCATACACCACCCTATTACTAACACCTTGAATTAATATGGTACGTTGGTTACAAGTCAGGAAGAAACATTTTTATAATTATAACTATTAACTAAAATACATCATTTGGCAGCAGACTTGGCCCAGTGGTTAGAGCGTCTGTCTACCACATGGGAGGTCCACAATTCAAACCCCGGGCCTCCTTGGCCCATGTGGAGCTGGCCCATGCGCAGTGCTGATGCGCGCAAGGAGTACCCTGCCACGCAGGGGTGTCCCCCCGCGTAGGGGAGCCCCATGCGCAAGGAGTGTGCCCTGTAAGGAGAGCCGCCCAGCGAGAAAGAAAGTGCAACCTGCCCAGGAATGGGGCCGCACACATGGAGAGCTGTCACACAGAAGTGGACAAAGAAGCAGCAGCAGCAAATAGACACAGAAAACAGACAACTGGAGTTGGGGGTTGCGGGGGGGAAGGGGAGAGAAATAAATAAATAAATAAATCTTTAAAAAATAAAATACCTCATTTCAATAGTTTTCACTGTTCGTGTTGTACAGTCCTATGTTTTTTAAAATTTTTATTGAATACATTTGCAACCTAAAACTTCCCCTTTCAACTACATTCAGCTATGTAATTCAGTGCTGCTAATTATATTTATGATGTTGTGCTACCATCATAATTATATTGTTTTAATATTTGGGGGGGGGAGTGACCCATCTCAGCTGTTTGCTAACCCATTATCTCTTTTTTTTAAGATTTATTTATTTTTTTTATATTTATTTCTCTCCCTCTTCTCCCCCTCCCTCCCCAATGTAGTCTGCTCTCTGTGTCCATTCGCTGTGTGTTCTTTTGTGTCCACTTGCATTTTGTCAGCAGCACTGGGAATCTGTGTCTCTTTGTTGTATCATCTTGCTGGGTCAACTCTCTCTGTGTGTGGCGCTTCTGGGCAGGCTGCGCTTTCATCACGCAGGGTGGCTCTTCTTGCAGGGTGCACTCCTTGCGCATGGGGCTCCCCTGCGTGGGGGACACCTCTGCGAGGCACAGCACTCCTTGCGCACATCAGCACTGAGCCGTGGGGCCAGCTCCACATGGGTCAGAAGGCCCTGCGTTTGAACCCTGGACCTCCTATATGGTAGGCAGATGCTCTATCAGTTAAGCCAAATCCACTTCCCTCCACTATCTTTTTATTTAGTTTTTTTTTGTAGTTACATACATAACATTTTTATTTTTATTTTATTGTGATTATATATATACAACCAAAAATTTTCCTTTTTAATCAGTTTCAAGTGCATATTTCAGTGGCACTAATTATATTCACAATATTTTACTACCAATATTCCCATCCATTACCAAAAGTTTTCCATCACCCCAAAAAGAAATTCTGTACCCATGAAGCATTAACTCCCCCAACTTCTCCCCCAACTTCCCTGCAAATCTACTTTCTGTCTCTTTGAATTTACATATTCTAGGTATTTTCTATAGGTGGAATCATATAATATTTTCCTTTTTGGTCTGGCTTATTTCACGCAAAATGCTATCATCAAGGTTTATCCATATTGTACCAGAACTTCATTCCTTTTTATGGCTGAATAATATTCAATTGTATGAATATACCACATTTTGTTTACCAGTTCATCTATCTTTTCTGATGCCACCTCAGGGATGGGGTGGGAAATGACATCTTGTTACAACTGGACAAGGGTGGAAGCCTGTCTCATTTATTCAACTCTGCCATTGTAGCATGAAATCAGACATATAAGATATGTAAAGGAATGGATGTGTCTAGGTTACATACATCCAAAAACTTCTTACTTAAGAAATAGGCAGCTGTAGGTTTTGATCCATGAGCCATAGTTTATTGACCCCTCTTCTAGTGGTTACCCTTGAAAATCTTAACATGCACTCTTTTTTTTTTTAGATTTATTTATTTATTTCTCTCCCCTTCTCCCCTCCCACCCCCCTGCCCCAGTTGTCTGTTCTCTGTCTCTATTTGCTGTGTGTTCTTTGTTCACTTCTGTTGTTGTCAGTGGCACAGGAATCTGTGTTTCTTTTTGTTGCATCATCTTGCTGCGTCAGCTCTCCGTGTGTACGGTGCCATTCCTGGGCAGGCTGAACTTTTTTTTTTTTAAGATTTATTTATTTATTTCTCTCTCCTTCCCCCCACCCCCCCGCCCCCGGTTGTCTGTTCTCTGTGTCTATTTGCTGCGTCTTCTTCTTTCTCCACTTCTGTTGTCAGCTGCATGGGAATCTGTGTTTCTTTTTGTTGCGTCATCTTGTTGTGTCAGTTCTCCATGTGGGAGGTGCCATTCTCGGGCAGGCTGCACTTTCTTTCATGCCGGCGGCTCTCCTTACGGGGTGCACTCCTTTCACGTGGGGCTCCCCTACACGGGGACAACCCTGAGTGGCACGGCAATCCTTGCGTGCTTCAGCACTGAGCGTGGGTCACCTCCACACAGGTCAAGGAGGCCTGAGGTTTGAATCACAGACCTCCCATGTGGTAGACAGATGCCCTAACCACTGGGCCAAGTCCGCTTCCCAACTTGCACTCTTAACATCTAACTTTACTCAATATCTCTACCTTTCTCTCAGACCATGGAAGAATTTTGAATATTTTGACTCAACTTACCATCTCTCTTATACAGTGTTTTATCTAGTTTGGGGGAGTTCTGTTTCGTGTTTTTGTCCCAAATTGGGCATTATTGTTAATATTTTATATAATCCTGTTTATTAAGAATGACCTATGTGGGAAGTGGACTTGGCCCAGTGGTTAGGGCGTCCATCTACCACATGGGCCTCCTTGGCCCGTGTGGAGCTGGCCCATGCACAGTGCTGATGCGTGCAAGGAGTGCCCTGCCACGCAGGGGTGTCCCCTGCATAGGGGAGCCCCACGCGCAAGGAGTGCGCCCCCTAGGGAGAGCCGCCCAGCGTGAAAGAAAGTGCAGCCTGCCTGAGAATGGCGCCGCACACATGGAGAACTGACACAACAAGATGACACAACAAAAAGAAACAGATTCCCGTGCCCCTGACAACAGCAGAGGTAGACAAAGAAGAGCACGCAGCAAATAGACACAGAGAACAGACAACTGGGGCGGGGCGGGGGGGGGGGGGAGAGAAATAAATAAATAAATCTTTTAAAAAAAGAATGACCTATGTATTGCTTTCTTTCATTTTTTACCACATGATGATAATAGTATGAAGAAGTGGGGAGGGAGCAGAGGTATGGAGGAGCAAAGTTTTTTAAAAAAAATCTAATTCTTATAACTTGTCTTTCTTATAGGATTATTTTCTTTTATCTGAATTTCATTCTTTAGAAAAGTAGTTATCAAACTTAGTTTCACATTAAAATCACTGAGGTTGAATCAGAAGAGCAAACAGTAGGGGGTCCTCCCCAACATTAGGAAGGGGGAGGAGGAAAGGTCTTAAAAGGCCTAACCTGGGGCCCCCCACACATGCTTATCCTGTAGCATGCCTGCAATCCAAGTCTCAGATTGTGTACTTATCTCTTTTCTTGTTTATTAATAAACTTTTTACCCCCTTGCATATCAAAACAAAAATCTCTTGGAGTGGGGCTATATGCCTGTTTAGGAAATAACTGCGAAGGCCCTAAACTCTCACCTTTGACTGGCTTTGAGCCTCTGTACAAGCAGGAAGTGAAGACTAAGGCAGAGTTGTAAAAAGCTTGTTTGGTTGTTAAAAGGATGCCCCAACAAGCACAAAGAGCCCCATAGCTTATTGGCTTCAGCCAGTTAAGGAAATTTCTGTTACACAATTAGTTAACCACTAAGTTAACCAAGCAGTGACTTCATTGGGTATACATGATAAAGAATACAATCTATAAAGAATTAGATAAAGGAAGTTACCAAAGAACAGAACTACAATAAAACAAATAGTAATAACAAGAAGTCCTAAGGATGGGAGAGAATCTGATTCCTAGAGTTGCCACAGCATATTATTGAAAATGTCATTTCTGATGAAAAAAATATATATAAGATATGCAGAGAAACAAGAAAATATGGCCCATACTCAGGAATAAAAGCATTCAAGAGAAGCTGGCCCTAAGGAATCTCAGACATTGGACAAAGACTTTTTTTTTTTACTTGTGGTAACATATATGCAACATAGAATTTTCCCGTTTTAACCACTTTCAAATTACAGTTCAGTGATATTAATTACATTCACAATGTTGTGCTACTATCACCATCATCTATTACCAAAATGTTTCCATCACCTCAAATAAAAACTTTGTACCCATTAAGCAATAATACCCTCTCCCTCCTGCCCCTTGTATCCTGCACTCAACTTTTGAGACTAAGACCTTTTTTTTAAGATTTATTTTTTATTTATTTCTCTCCCCTTCGCCCCCCCCTCCTCAGTTGTCTGCTCTCTGTGTCCATTCTCTGTGTGTTCTTCTGAGACCACTTCTATCCTTATCAGCAGCACCGGGAATCTGTGTTTCTTTCTGTTGTGTCATCTGGTTGTGTCAGGTCTCAGTGTGTGCAGCACCATTCTTGGGCAGGCTGCACTTTTTTCGCACTAGGCGGTTCTCCTTACGGGGTGCCCTCCTTGCACGTGGGGCTTCCCTACGCGGGGACACCCCTGCGTGGCATGGCATTCTTTGCGCTCATCAGCACTGTGCATGGGCCAGCTCCACACAGGTCAAGGAGGCCCGGGGTTTGAACTGCGGACCTCCCATGTGGTAGGCGGACGCCCTAACCACTGGGCCAAGTCCACTTCCCAAATAATGCTTTCAATGTAACTTTTCTGTAATCTAAAACTTCTTCAAAAGTAAAGTTTATATGAAAAAAATAGGAAATAATGGCTGAAAACTTCCCAATTTTGATGAAAAACATTGACTTACACATTGAAGAATCGCAATGTACTCCAAATAGTATAAAGTCAAAGAAATCCAAACTAGATAACTAATAAACCCAATTTTGAAAGCCCAGAACAAAGAGAGTGTCATGAAAGCAGCAAGAGAGAAGTGACTCATTACATATAAGGAATCTTCAACAAGACAAACACCTGATTTCTCATCAAAACAATGGAGGCCATAAAGTGGTGAGATGACTGAAAAGAACAGTTCTGGGGTGGATGTGGCTCAAGTGACTGAGTGCCTGCTTCCCACATGAGAAGTCCCAGGTTCAGTTCCTGGTGCACCTAAACAACAACAAGCAAAACAAAACAAAAAAACAACTCAGGGGAGCTGATGTGGTTCACTGGTTGAGCACCAGCTTCCCACATACCAGGCCCTGGGTTCAATCCCCAGCCCCCAATACCTAAAAAAATAAAATAAAAATATACCAAAAAACAAACAAAAAACCATCAAACAAGAAAATTCCACATCTGGCAAAGCTATCCTTCAGGAATGAAGGAGAGTGAAATGGATGTGGTTCAAGTGATTGAGCTTCTGCCTACCACATGGGATGTCCTGGTTTGGTTCCCAGTGCCTCCTAGAGAAGATGAGCAAGACAGCGAGCCAACGTGGTGGGCTGGCATGGTGAGCTGATGCAACAAGAGACACACAGAGGAATACATGAGAGACACAACAAAGCAGGGAGCAGAGGTGGCTCAAACAATTAGGTGCCTCTCTCCCACATTGAAGGACCCAGGTTTGGTTCCTGATGCTTCCTAAAAAAAGACCAGCACATAACAAACAGACAGCAAATGCAAATAACAAGCAGGTGGGAAGAAAGAAAGAAATAAAATAAATCTTAAAAAAAAAAAAGAATGAAGGAGAAATTAAGGCATTTTCAGATTTAAAAAAGCTGAGGAAGTTCAGTGCCAGTAAAACTGTCCTATAAGAAATGATAAAGGGAGTTGTTCAAGTTTAAATTAAAGGACACAAAACAATAATCTGAGCTTAAATGAAGAAATAAAGATCACTGGTAAAGGTAACTACAAAGGTAAATATAAAAAACAGAAAAAATGTATTTTTGGTTTGTAACAATTTTTTTCTCCTCTCTGAGTTAAAAGACACAAAGGAATAATTATGCTTGTGTTGATGGACACACAATGCATAAAGATATAATTTGTATGATAATTATGAAGGAAGGGGGAGGGAATGGTGGTATGGAGGAGCAAAGTTTTGTATCTAATTGAAGTAAAGCAGGTATTAATTGGAAGTAGATTGTTACAAATTTAGATGTTAATTGCAATACCCAGGGCAACACTAAGAAAACAACTAAAAAATATAAAGTAAAAAACAACAATAGAACTAAACGACACAATGGAAAATAGCTATTTAACACAAGTACAGCAGTAATGGAATACTGGAGGAATAAAAAAATGAAAGACATATAGAAAAAATAGAAAATTACACAAATCCTGATTTATCAGTAATTACATTAAATATAAGTCAATTAAACTCTCCCATTAAAAGGCAATTATTGGGAAATGGATGTGGCTCAAGCAATTGGGCTCCTGTCTGCTATATAGGAGGTCCAGGGTTTGAGGACCAGGCCTCCTGGTGAAGACATGCTGGCCCAAACAGCAAACTGGCCCAGGAGGAGTGCTGGCCCATGTGGGACTGCTACTCTGTGTGGGAATGCCGCCCACATGGGAGTGCTGGCCGACGCAGAGAGCTGGCGTAGCAAGATGATGCAACAAGAGACACAGAGAAGAGACAATAAGAGACGTAGCAGAACAGGGAGCTGAGGTGGCGCAAGAGAATGATCGCCTCTCTCCCACTCCAGAAGGTCCCAGGATCAGTTCCCGGAGCTACCTAATGAGAATACAAGTAGACACAGGAAGAACACAAAGTGAATGGACACAGAGAGCAGACAACGGGGGAGAGAAATAAACAAGTTTTTAAAAAAGACAAGTAATGGAGACTGATTTTAAAAAAACACAATTCAGTGATATGCTGTTACAAGAGACATACTTTAGATTAAAAAACACAAATAGGTGGAGCAGATGTGGTTCGAGTGGTTGAGCTCCTGCCTCCCACAGGGGAGGTCCTGGGTTTGGTTCCTGGTGCCCCCTGAAAAAACAAACATGAAGCAAAGCATACAGAAAAACCAACTCAGGGAAGCTGATGTGGCTCAATGGTTGTGCGCCAGCTTCCCATATATGAAGTCCTGGATTTAATTATAACCCCAGTCTCTGATACCTAAAAAAAAAAAAAAAAAGCATCAAAAGTGAAAAGATGGACAAAGATACACCATGCAAACAAAAACTAAAAGAAAGGTGGAGTCATTTTACTAATCTCGAATAGACTTAAGACAAGTGTTGTTAGTAGAGGCAAATAAAGATATTTTTAAATGAGAAAAGTGTCAACCAATACAGATTTATAAAGGCCAACTTTATCTCAGCCCAAATAAGAACGGTCCTGAAGGCGATTATTGCACAGAAGCTCCCTGTGGGGTCAGCTGCAGCTGTTACAAGGCCTGACTCGCAGCTTCCCCTTCCCTTCACCAACTCCTGCTCCCCCTACTCCCTGTCATGGGAATTGATCCCACAGTGACTTCTAAAAAGCATTTTGCTTGTTAAATTTTGTCTAAAAGGCAACTTCCTAGGAGAACGAGTCTGCACATTCCATTCTTTCCTCTCGTCTACTGAAACTCTAATTAGATATGACAGATCTCACTCTATTTCCATGTCTCTTTCTCTGTTTCACAGTTCAACTCCTTGACAGTCTTTTACGCATTCTGGTTAATTTTCTAAAAGATATCACTTTAGATTAGCTCACTAATTTTTCTTTTTGTTGATTTTACATTTTTTATTCTAGTAAAATATAAATATGATAAAAATAATTTTAACCATTTTTAAATGCTCAATTCAGTGACTTTAAGTACATTGACAATAGTGTGCTACTTCCGCCACTGTCTATTGCCAGAACATTTTTACCATCCTAAACAGAAACTCATACCCATTAAGCAATAACACGCCATTCCCCTTTGCCCTAGCTCCTCATAACCACTAATTTGTTTTCTGTCTCTATGAATTTGCTTATTCTATGTATTCAATATTTTTGTCATTTTGTGTGACTTATTTCACTCAATGTGATTCATCAAGATACATCCGTTCTGTAGCATGTATCAGAACTTCATTCCTTTATAAGGCTGAATATTCCATAATATATATATATATACCACATTTTGTTTATCCATTCATCTGCTGCATGGACATTTTGGTTGCTTCCACCTTTTTCCTATTGTTGAGTAAAGTTGCTGTGAACATTGATGTACAAATGGCAGAGTCCCTGCTTTCAATTCTTTGGGGATATACATCTAGGAGTGAAATTGTTGAGCTATGTAGTAATTATATGTTCAACTTCTGAGGAATCATCAAAATGTTCTCCAAGGTGTTTGCAACATTTCACTTTTCCACCAATATAGATACAAGTGTTCCTATCATGTCACATTCTTGCCAACACTTGTTATTTTCTGTTTTCTTAATAATAGCCATCCTAATGGATGTGAAATGGTATCTCATTTTGATTTGCATTTCTTTCATGGCTAATGTTGAACATCTTTTCATATGCTTATTGGGTATTTGTATATCTTCTTTGGAGAAATGTTTTCAGTATGTCTCATGGATTCTTTACTCTTCTGTCCTCCTTTACCACCTTCTTTTTTATGTTACATAGATATTTTTCAGCATGCAATTTAGAATCTTCGGTGATTTTTATTTTTATCCCTTTAAAAGTTATTCTCTTACTGATTTTCCTAGGATTTACAATAAGCATGTTAATTTATCAAAATTTACTTCAGATTTATTCTAATTGAATTCAACTAAAATAGAGAATTTTTTCTAATATAGCTGCATTCCCTCTCCACTCCTTTGTGCTATTATTTTCATTCAGATTATGTCTATATATATATAATACCTCCAAAAAAACTATGTTATAATTATAGCTTTATACCATTTCATGTCTTTTAAATAACTTAAGAGAGAAAAGGGGAAATATATTATTGAGTCTTTCATTTTCATTTGTTCCTATGAATTTGAGTTACCTGTTGGTGTCACCTCCTTGCACCAATATAGCTCCTTTCTCTCTCCCCAACTTTGTACTGCTATTGTCACATATATTGCAAATTATATATTATATGCCCAATAATATGAAATTACCCTTTCAATCAGTTGAGAGAAAAATATATTTATCCTATCTTCTATAATTATCTAAATAAAATCCATGCCAGGGCTCTTTCTTTCTTTATGTGGATTCAAGTCACCATCTGGTGTAACTTCCTTTCAGCCTGAAGAGCTTTCTTCAGTGTTTCTTACATGGACTACTTCATCCCACAAAAAGAAACCTGATATCCATTAGCCATCATTCTCCTCCCTCTTTGTCCTGGAATTATCTACTCTATTTTCTGTCTCTATGGATTTGCCTAGTATGAATATTTAATATAAATGGAAGCATGCAGTACGTGGTCTTTTGTGACTGACTTCTTTCACTTAGCATATTTTCAAGGTTCATATTGGTTGTAGCACCTTGTATCAATTTTTAAAAAAGATTTATTTTATTTATTTATCCCCTCCTTGCCGCTTGCTTGCTATCTGCTCTCTGTGTCCATTTGCTGCTCATTCTTCTGTGCCTGCTTGTCTCCCTTTGTTGCATCATCTTGTTGTGCCAGGTCTCCGTGGGCACAGGCCATCAGCTCTCTGCAGGCGCGGGCCAGATTGCCTTTACAAGGGGGCCCTGGGATGCGAACTCAGAGCCTCCCATATGCTAGATAGGAGTCCAATCTATTGAACCACATCTGCCTCCCACCTTGTATCAATTTTGGTTTTAAAAAAATTTCAGGCCATGTGAGTGGTTGCATATAAAATTTGAATTTCCCTGTATTTCTAATGCACTGAATCTTTTTACCATTACGAATTCATATATATTTATCTTAGTAATGTTTTCTCCTTAAGAAATATTTTTATATTAATATGGCTGTATCAGTTTTCTTTGGCTTACTGATTTGATGGTAGATGTTTTTCTGTCCTTTTTCTGCCCATTTTTTTTTTTACATGTGTCTCTTGTTAACAGCACATGAATAGTTTTTCCTCTATCCAACATGACAATGCTTATCTTTTGATTGAATGGAATTTTCACTTAATTACTAACATTTTTGGGCTTAAATCTATTATACTCTATTACTATTTGCTTTCTATTTTTCCTGTTTGTTCTATGTTCCTTTTATGTTTCTTTGTTACCTGCTTATAGAAACTTCTAAAAAGTCATTATTCCATAACACTTTGCTATTAAATTGAAAGTTATACACTTTTTACTGTTCTTTTATTGGTCACCCTAATAACTACTATATATGTCTCTGGCTTATTATAGTATAATTTAATTTTATTAGTACTTTTATTCTTTTTCTTGGCTACTGAAAGCATTTAAGAATACTCCATTCCCCACCCCAACCGTTTTATCATTGTTGTCAACTATTATAATTATTACCATATTTAAAATACCAAAAGAATCATTATCATTGTTTTATACAGAAAATATTCAATTAAAATTTCCTAATATTTACCATTTTATTGCTCTTCATATCTTTCAACTGCTCCAAACTTCCATTTAGAATAAATTTCTATCTGTAGTATTTCCTCTAGTGTAGGTCTATTGGTGGTAAAATCAAGGTTTTTTGTTTGTTCATTTGTTTTCTTAACAAACAGTTTTATTTTGCCTTCATTCTTGGATGTAGAATTCTATGTTGGTATAATATTTTCTTTCACCACACTGAAGGCACTATTCCATTGCCTCCTATCTTCCATAGTTCCAGGTGAGGAATCATCTGTCAGCCTAATTTTTGCTCCTAGGAAGATGTGTTTTTCTTTTGCTGCTGTTTTTCTTTTGCTGCTCTCTCATTTTGTTTTTGTGTTGTTGTTTTTTTGTGTTGTTTTCCTATTTTTATGCTTATGTGTGGATGTATCTTAATTTATTCTGCTTGATTTTGTAGGACTTTTTGATTCTTAAAATGATGTCTTTTTATTGGTTTTGGAAAATTCTTTGCCATTATCTTTTCAAATATTTTTTCTGCTCTATTATTTCTTCTTCTGGGACTCCAGTTACACATACAATTACTTTCTTACTCCACATTTTAAGCAATTCATCCTCTCCTCTGGCTTCCTATTTTATGGATTCTTTGTGCTTAAATTTGTATTTTATTCTGAATTATTTTCTTAATTTCTTCTTCAACTGCATTCATTCTGATAGTGAAGCTTTCCATTATGTTCCTATTTTTGTATTGTATTTTTAATCCAGAATTTTTCATTCTTTTTCAAATACACTGTGAATTTTTATATTTTCCACCTCTCCATCAAAATATTCAGCCTCATCTTTAGTCCCAAGAACAGAGCAATCATTGTTATTTTAATGTATGTGTCTGGTAAGTCAAATATCTAGAGTACCATTTTAGCCCATTTCTGTTGTCTATTGTTTCTGCTTCATGTTATCTTGTCTCTTTGAGTGCCTCATTATTTCTGATTATATGATAGTTATTGTGGTTGAAAAATACTTGTTTTAGAAATAAATAGAGGTCTAGCAGGATGTTTTTGTTTCCACAATAGACTTATATCTGTTATGGAAGAAATCTAATGGTTCTAGTAATTTGGGATCACCTTAAATCAATTTTAGTTATTTAAGTGAGTTAAAGCTGAGCTGCAAGGACTGGTCTATTTCCAATCCACCTTTAATTCTATTGCCTGGTCTTTTGAGGTTTCAAATCAAAGAGTAGAGAATTGTTCAGTCTTTCTTGTGGGCCCAGGACTCCAAATATTTTCAAAGTAATTTATTTTTAATTCTGGTAAATTTTACATAAACTAAAAATAATTTAACCATTTTAAGTGGCAATTTTTTGGCATTAAGTACTTTGATAATACATAAAACTTTCACCACTATTTCTATGCTATTTTTATCATCCTAAATTAATACTCATATTCACTTAGCAATAACTCTCCATTCCTGCCTTCTGCCCCCTGACAACCACTATTCTGTATTTTGCCTCTTTGAATTTGCTTACTTTAAGTATTTCATATAAGAGAAATCATACAATATTTGTTCTTTTTTGTCTGGCTTACTTCACTCAACATGATGTCCTCTTTTTACAACAAAATAATAGGTTCCTTCTACCTTTTGGCTATTGTGAATAATGCTGCAATGAACTTTGGTGTGCAAGCATCTGCCTGAGTTCCTACTTTTGAGTATTTTGGGTGTATATGTAGGTGTGGAATTACTGGGTCATATGGCAATTCTATGTTTAATTTTCTGAGCAACTTTTAAACTGTTTTCCACAATGGCTGCATCATTTTCTATCTCCATCAATAATGTATGAGATTTCCTTTTTCTCTGCATCCCACCAATGCTTGTTATTTCCAGTGTTTAAAATAAAAGCCATCATAGTGAGTGTGAAGTAGTATCTCATTATAGTTTTTTTTTTAAACTCATGGTTATGCTTGTTTGTTTTGTTTTATTTTTCTCCCCACTCCCCCTGCCTGCTGTTTTTGCTGTCTGTGTCCATTCACTGTGTGATCTTCTGTGTCCGTTTCTCCTTTTTGTTTTCTCTTCATTTTCTCCTCTGGGATTCATTGGGATTTGATTCTGAGGACCTCTGTGTGATCTTCTGTGTCTGTTTCTCCTTTTTGTTTTCTCTTCATTTTCTCCTCTGGGATTCATCGGGATTTGATTCTGAGGACCTCTGATGTGGAGAGAGGTTCCCTGTCACTTGTGTTACCTCAGTTCCTGGTTGCTGATGCATCTTGTCTTGACTCTTGCTGCATCGGCATGCCTTTTTTTTTTTTTTTACTGGGAGGCGCTGGGGATCAAACCTAGGTCCTTTGTTGTCTTTAGGAGGCATTGGGAACCCAACCTAGGACCTCCCATGTGGGAGGCGGGCATTCAACTGCTTGAGCCACATCTGCTCCCTTCATTGTAAGTTCAATTTGCATTTCTCTAATGGCTAATGGTGTGGAACATCTTTTCATATGCTCATTGGCCATTTGAATATCTTCTTTGGACAAATGTCTATTCAAATCCTTAGCCCATATTGTAATTAGGTTGTTTGTCTTTTTGTTGTTAAGTTGTGGATTTCTTTATATATTCTGGATATTAAACCTTCATCAGCTATATGGTTTCAAAGTATTTTCTTCCTTTCTATAGGTTGTCTTTTCATTTTCTTGGTAATGTCCTTCAATGCACAAAAGTTTTTAATTTTGATGAAGTCCCTTTTATCTATTTTTTTCTTTTGTTTCTTGTGCTTTTTGTATAAAGTCTAAAAATCCAGTACCTACTATAATGTCCTGAAGGTATTTCCCTATGTTTTCTTGTAAAAGTTTTCCTGTATTAGCTTTTATATTTAGGCCATTGATACATTTTAAATTAATTTTTATATTTAGTATGAGGAAAGGGTCCACATTTATTCTTTTTTTTTTTTTCTTTTTTGTACCAACGTTTAACACCCAAATTCTCCTCTGGTTCCCAGCTCCCTGAACCCTAAGGGAATTCTCTGCCATACTGAATCTTAACCCATTCAACCCCAGGCTCACCAGCTAGATGAGGTTCACTTTTTTCCAGATTGCATGCATTGCAATTTGGAATTGAACCTTCAAGTCCAATTGTCTTATTTTACTATTGTCCATTCACTTACAAAGGACAATAGCATATAAACTACAAGCATGAAGACTGAGGGTAAGCATAATTCTGACCAGCTAGGAGCTGCTGGTGCAGGCCACTAGAACTCGACAGAGCCCCAATCAGCACATTTATTCTTTTGCATATGGATTTCCAATTGTCCCAGCACCTTTTGTTCAAAATATTACTCTTTCCCCATTAAATGAACTTAGTACCCTTGTAAAAAATAAGCAGGTTATAGATGTGTGGATTAGCTCTGGGCTTTCAATTCTATTCCATTGGACTATACATCTATCCTTACAATAGTACCACACTGGTTTAATTACTGCAGCTTTGTAGAGAGTGTGTTCCCTTTCAGGATTGTTTTGGCTATTTGGGTACCCTTGCAATTCCACATAAATTTGAGGATCAGCTTTTCCACTTATGCAAAAATTCTTCTAGAATTTTGATAGGGATTGCATTGCATTTGTATATTATTTTAGACAGTATTGACATCTTTCTTTTATTTCTCTCCCTTTCCCAACGCCCCCCCCCCCCCCCCGGTTGTCTGCTCTCTGTGTCCATTCGCTGTGTGTCCACTTGTATTCTTGTCAGTGGCATCCAGGATCTGTGTCTCTTTTGGTTACGTCATCTTGCTGTGTCAGCTCTCCATGTGTGCAGCGCCATTCCTGGGCAGGCTGCACTTCTTTTGTGCTGGGCGGCTCTCCTTAAGGGGCACACTCCTTGTGTGTGGGGGTCCCCAATGCGGAGGACACCCCTGCGTGGCACGGCACTCCTTGCATGCATCAGCACTGCGCATGTTCCAGATCATCCCATGGGGCAGGAAGCACCTGGGTTTGAACCTTGAACTTCCCATGTGGTAGACAGACGCCCTATCCTTTGGGCAAATCTGCTTCCCAGTATTGACATCTTAACAATATTAAGTCTACCAACCCATGAACATGGAATGGTTTTTCCATTTAATTAGGTCTTCTTTAATTTATTTCAGCAATGTTCTGTAGTTTTCTGTGTACAGGTATGCCACCTCCTTGGTTATATTTATTTGTAGGTGTTTTATTTTTTTAGATGCTACTGTAATCAGGATTGTTTTCTTGATTTCCTTTTCAGATTGTTCATTACTGTTGTAAAGAACCCAATGGGCTTCTGCATGTTTATGCTGATTCCTGCAACTTTGCTGAATTAGTTATTCTCGTAGCTTCTTGTGGATTCTTTGGGATTTTCTATATATAAGGTCATTTCAACTGCAAGTAGGAATAATTTGACTTCTGCATTTCTAATTTGGATGACTTTCATTTCTTTCCATTGCTTGATTGCTCTGGATAGAACTTCCAGTACGATGCTGAATAACAGTGGTATCCTTGTCTTGTTCTGAATTTTAGGGGAAAACTTTCAGTCTTTCACCATTGAGTTTAATATTTGCTATATGTTTTCATAAATGCCTTTTATCATGTTAAAAAAAGTTCCATTCTTTTTTTTTAAAGACTTTATTCCATTCTCTTTTTTAAAGATTTATTTATTTCTTCCCTTCCCATTGTTTTGTGCTCACTGTCTGCTTCTGTGTCCATTCACTATGTGTTCTCCTGTGTCTGCTTGTCTTCTCTTTAGGTGGCACTGGGAACTGATCCTGGGACCTTCTGGAGTGGGAGAGAGGTGCTCAATCATTAGTGCCATCTCAGCTCCCTGGTCTGCTGCGTCTCTTATTGTCTCTCCTCGGTGTCTCTTTTTGTTGTGTCATCTTGCTGCATCATTTCTCCGTGCAGGCCAGCACTCCATGTGGACCAACACTCTGCATGGGCCAGCTCTCTGCTCAGGTCAGCTTGCCACACGGGCCAGCTTGCCTTCACCAGGAAGCCCTGGGAATCGAATTCTGGACCTCCTATACGGTAGTCAGGAGCCCAACTGCTTGAGCCACATCTTCTTCTCCCTTCTATTCTTAGTGTTCTGAGTGATTTTTTTTTTTTAATATCATGAACCGATGTTGGATTTTGTCATCCATTTTTTTCTGCCTCAGTTGAGATGGTTGTGGGTTCTTTTCCTTCATTCTATTAATGTGGTATATTATATTGATTTTCTTACGCTGAATCATTCTTACTATCCTGGAAAAAATCCCACTTGCTCATGGCCCATAATCCTTTTATTTATTTTTCAATATTTATTTTATTTTCATTTATTTCTCCTCACCCCCTTATTCTTTGCACTTGCTGTGTCTGCTCATCTTCCTTGTTTCTTTTAGGAGAGCAGGGAGCCAAACCAGCAACATCCCATGTGGTAGGCAGGAGCCCACTCACCTGAACCACATCTGCTTCCCCATAATCTTTTAATATACAATTGGCTTTGGCTTGCAGGACTCCAAATTTTAACACCCAGTCCTATGAGGCTGTCAAAAGAGCTTCTTAGGCTGTTTCCTCTGCCAGAGGAACCACGGGGCCACCATATTTGCCCCTTCCCCCCTTCACTCACTTGCAATCACACCTGGGTGCGGGAGGCAGGTGGCCTGGGCCCCAATAGCCCTCCATGGACACCCTCGGCACAGGGCTCTGAGATCCCCGTGTCGCTACCCAGCCCGGTCCAGTGTGCCATGCTGAGGGACTGCAAAACAGGACAAGACTCCAGACTTACTCCTCCAATCCCCAGCCCAGATGCCCAACAGTTCCAGCTTGCCCACCTCCCCAGGCCTCCCACCTACAACTTCCTGGCCCTTCCAACTACCCACCCCCTTTGGGGTGCAGGCCTGATGTGAAAGGCAAAGCACTGAGGTGGGCACCATGGGTGTTGTGTCCTAGGGTGTGGGTGGTGGGGGATGGGTGATCTGTGGGAACGTGGTGGGGAGGGCAGTGTGTCCACCCTAATCTCTTGCTCTGCTAGAAGGCATTCTGGATGAAATTGAAGTGAATGTAACATAAGTCAGGCAAGTTGAGTGAAGGTCAGATGAAGAGGAGAACAGGGCCAGGTCCCCAGATGGAAAGCAAAAACAAAGAACAACCAATGTTTCCTGAAAACCAGCATGCCAGTGTATATCTGTAGTTAGCTGTACAAAGACTAGCAGTGTGTTGTGTGTGGGGACAAGGCAGCTGATTATTATTACTGTTGCATTCCTTGTTAGGGCTGCCAGGGTTTCTTTTGCTGCACATTCTATCCCACCTTCTCCTGCAAATATATAGCCGTTGTGTCATCAACAAGATCATTTGTAGTCAGTGCCAGCTGTGCCACTTCATGAAGTGCATTGCTGTGGGCATGATCGTGGACTTGGTTCTGGATGACTCAAAGTGGAAGGAATAAGTACAAGTTGATTGAACAAAACCAGGAGGGGTAGGAAGAGATGATCAAATCACTGCAGCTGCAACAAGAGCCCACTCCCAAAGAATGGGATATGATCCACATTTCTTTGGAGGCCCATTGCAGTACCAAGGACCAGGGCAGCCTTTTGAAGCTGAGGTGGATCATCTCCAAGCCCAATAGAGGTAAGATGGATCTAGAGGCCTTCAGTGGCTTTACCAAGATTATCACTCTGGCCAAAAAACTTTCCATATTCTCCAAATCGCCTTGTGAAGACCAGATTATCCTGATTATCCAGGTTATCATGGAGATCATGTCCCTGTGGACAGAGGTCTGTTATGACCCCAAGACCAACCCTCTGACACTGAGTGGGGAGATGGCAGGCAAGCAGGAGCAGCTTGAGAATGGCAGCGTTAGGCATAATCCCTGACTCCAGTCTTTGAACTGGGCAAGTCACCCCCTGATTTTAACCTGAATGACATGAAAGTGGTTTTGCTGCAGGCTGTGCTGCTAATGTCAACAAACTGCTTGGGCCTGCTGTATGTGGACAAGATCTAGTACTTGCAGGTGGTTGAACACTAGGTCATCCACCTAAATACATCATCTGCCACTTTTGGCCAAGCTGCTGATGAAAGAGAGAAGTGCAGAGTTCAATTCTGTATAAAAGACTGTAGCAGAAGGTTGGATGGGTGGGTCACTGCTTGTCCACCCAGGACAGCAGCTTCTCGGAATGCATGTTGTTCAGGGTTCATAGGTCTGGAGGCTTGAGCTGTAGGTAAGTGAAGTGGAAAATCTCCAAGGGCTGGTTCCTCAGCACAAGAGCTAGAAAGGCTTGCAGTAGTGTCTCCCCAAGTTGCTCCTTTGAAACGGAGTTCTTTACGCCCAAGACCTGAGGAGGAACCAGAGGTCTCCAAGGATCCATAGGACCATGCAGCCTCTCCCTCATGTCCCTGAGAGATCCCATAGGGAATAAGGCAGAGGGTGACTCCTTCCCCCAGGCCTCTGCTGTGAGACCAGGAGGTGCCTGAGAGTTGGGAGAATGGGCTTAGCAGGGCTGGTCACCTCCCATCACACAAGGCAAACTTCCTTCTCTGAACAGGTCAAACATGTCCATGCTCCCTTGCTTTTTGCCCTGTGTTCTCTTTGCCTGGGATGCCATTCCCCCTTTCTCTATCTGGCAAAATTTTGTCTTCTGAGGCCCCACTCCTTTCCCAGTGATAACAGGCAGAAATAGTTGTCTGTGCCTCCAAAGCCCTTGGTTCATGCTTCTACTGTGACACTTATCTCACTGTTTTATAATTAGTCCAGCATGAGTCTGTCTCCCAAGCTAGACTGTGCCTTAATCACGCCTGAATCCCAAGTGCCCGGCACAGGGCCTGGCATAGAGTACATATTACATGAATGGTGTATTGAGTTTAAAAAGAGAAAGTGCCTCTGAGCATCTCAGTAGTTTTTTGGGGGTATTGGCACGTACACCCAGAGAGGAAATGGCCCCAAATACCAGGCACAATAATTTCTGTCTTTTTTCAGATCTCACTTAATTTTATGTAACATTTTCTTTCCAACACCTTGAAACATTACACATGCATACACACAAATGTATGTCCATGCACAGCTTTTCTAATTGTCTGCAAGGACAACATTGTTCCAAATTATCTTGTCTATCAATATGAGGAAGTAGCATTCTGTGTTTGTTTTTTAAAGATGTATTTATTTCCCCCCTTCCCTTCCTTCCGTCCTGTTTTTGCTGTCTGTGTTGTCTTTTCTTCTCATATTCTCTCCTCTAGGAATCACTGGGACTCAATCCTGGAGACCTCTGATGGGGAGAGAGGTTTCCTGTAAATTGTGCCACCTCAGTTCCTGGTTTCTGCTGTGCTTCACCTTGACTCTCTTTTGATGCACCGTCATCCTGCTATGTGACTCCCTTGCATGGAGCACTGGCTCACCATGCGGGCACTCGTATGGGCATTGGCTTGCCGCACAGGTACGCTTTCTCTTCTTCTTTTTCACCAGGAGGCCCAGGGAACGAACCCAGGTCCTCCCATATGGTAGGCAGAAGCTCTATCACTTGAGCCACATCTGCTTCCCAACATTTTGTTTTTGTTTGTCTGTTTTTTGTTTTTTTTAGGTACTGGGCCTAGAGACTAAACCCAGGACCTCGTAGTGTATGGGAAGCCGGTGTTCAACCACTGGGCTACACTGGCTCCCCCAAGTTGATTTGCCTGTGTGTTTTGTTTTGTTTTTAGGAGGTACCAGGGATCAAATCCAGGAAGTTGCACATGGGAAGAAGGCACTCAACCACTTGAGTTACATCCACTCCCTAGTAACATTCATTTTTGAAATCCTCTTTTTCATCAATTCATTCATTCATTCATTCATTTTTACTCATATTTGTGTAAGTTGGATTTTCTTCAACCAGCTATTCACACAGAGTTTGGGTACTTTGGAGTTTTTAGGTTTTTCTTCTCATTTCATTTAAGATGTTGTTTTTTAAAAAAGATTTGTTTATTTTCCCCTTCCCCTCCCCCTGCCCTGCTGTTTTTGCTGTCTGTGTCAATCCACTGTGTGATCTTCTGTGTCTATTTCTTTTTGTCTTCTCTAGGATTCGCCAGGATTTGATCCTAGGGAACTGTGATGTGGAGACAGGTTCCCTGTCAGCTGCACCACCACAGTTCCTGGTTTCTACTGCACTTTACCTTGACTCTCCCCTTCGTCTCTCTTTTGTTGCACCATCATTTTGCTGCATGACTCACTTGCGTGAGCACTGGCTCACCACGCAGGCACTGATGACCACACGGGCACTGGCTCACTGCACAGACACTCTTTCTCTTCTTCTTTTCCACCGGGAGGTCCCAGGGATAGAAGCTGGGACCTCCCATATGGTAGGCAGAAGCCCTATCATTTGAGCCACATCCACTTCTGTTAAGATGTTGTTTGTGTTTTCTTGTTTTAAAATTCTCCTTTTTACTCTGTATGGTTTCCAGAAGTTAGAAGATTCACAACCACGATTCTGCCATGTTCCTACAAGAACTGTGAGTCTCTCCTTTAATTTGTAATGCTTCCTTTGTATATTTTGAAGTTTCAGTAAATGTGTAAATGTGTAAGGCTCTCTCTGGGTTCTATATTCCTTTCTATAGTTTGCTTGTCTATTCCTGCACAAATACCAAACTGTCTTGACAATTATAGCTTTACAATGATTTGACATCTGGCATTGCCTAATTATATTCAAAATACACCACAGAAACACGATCAATCAAAAAAGATGCTGACCATAAATCATATGTTTGTATGTGTGTGTTTAAAGGTGTGGCCAAAGATTTATCTAAGTGTAAATTAGATCTCTCAGAAGTGTGTACTGGCTGAACATCACCTCTAATCTATATTACAAATTTTTCTCTTCTTGAAAACTGTCATTCTTGGCCTTTTATTTTCTTGCATAGACTTTAAAATCAGCTTCAAGTTCCAGAATTTAAAAAGAAAATTTGGGTTTTGATTGGAATCACACTGAATCTACAGATCAATTTGAAATCCTTATAATCAGTCTTTTCTTCCATTACATGTTATATCTCTCCATCTGGGTCTTGTATATGGCTTTCCAAAAGTTTAATCATTTTCTCTATATAAATTTCTTTAGTCTCTTATAAGGTTTATTCCTAAGATCATATCATTGTCTATTCTTGGATTCTTCAGTTACATGAGCCAATAAATTTTATTTGCTTAAGGCTGCTTTTTCAGTTGTTTCCTTGCAACTAGAGGAGTGCTGACTAATACAAGTAGAGTGCCAGGAAATGATAATAGAGAGCTCAAACATAGTCTGCTAAATGAATTGGACAATGGGGAGATTTTGAAAAATTAAAAGGGGAAAACTGACATAACCTTATTTTCAGCTTATAAAGGTGACTCGGGCATACTGGGGGGAAGGTGTTTCAGTTAGGATCTTATTCTAAATTCAGGGAGATGTGATGAGCCTAAGTAAGATAGTGGCTATATATGGAGTGTAGGAAATGGATCTAAGAGATATTGATATAGAGTGGACCTAATTTGGGAATAGATTAGAATGCAATTATGATAGATAGGAAGGAGATAAAGATGCTTTCCAGATTTCAGCTCACATCTACTGCAACCATGATATAGGAGTGGAGTGGGGATCTAGGAAGATGGTGAATTCTGCTTGGGACATGAGCTTCAAGTATGTGATGGACATGCAAGTGGTATCTAACAGATATTGGTTATGTGAGTTTGGAGCTCAGATGAGACATATGTAAGCAGACCCAAAGATTTGTCTGAGTGTAAGATCACTCAGAAGAAACTACAGACAAGGACAGAGGACAGACCCTTAAAAACATGGTTATGGGATGGGGGTTAGCTGGAGGAGGCAGTGATTGAGGCTGAGAAAGAATGATAAAAGATGTAGGAGAAAACTCAGGAAAGAATGGTTGAGAGAAGTCTGGGAAGAAAGAACTTCAAAGAGGGAATGATCAAAATCAAAATATGAGGCAAGGTCAAGTAGTATTTCTTATTGAGAAATGTTCCTTGACTTGGCAACATGCAGGTGATTGCTGGCCTTGTAGTCTTCATGAGGACTAAAGCCAAATTGCAAGATCCTGATGACTGAATGGGAAGTGGAGAAAGGGAGACAAATCTGCAGTGTTTTCAGATTGAGAAAAGGAGGACTGAAAGGTTTTAATTTTGTTTAAAGATAGAGGAGATTGTGCCTATGTATGTGCTGAGGGTAAGAAGCCCAAGGGGTAATGAATGAGTGGAGCAAGATCCCAGAGCAAGTGGCAGGAAATGGGCTCCAGAGCCTAGACGTGGCTGAGTTCCCAGCATTGTCTGTGTGTCCGGGTGCATGTGTGTCTACACGGTGTCAAGTGCACGAAGGCATCCAGTGCAGTATGGGGCTGTGGCCACAGCCTGGGTGCAGTGTGGGGTGGTTGATGACTGGGTGCAGTATAGGGTAGAGTTAAATAGTTGAGTTTGGAGCCATATTCCCTGAGTACAAATCTGGACTCATTCTAGCTGTGTAACCATAAACAAATCAAGTAAGCTTTCTATGTCTCTTTCCTTATATGTCAAACGAGGACGATATTGATACTTACCCTCACTGATTGAGGTGAGGATTAAAGAAGTTAATATTAAGTGCTTACTTTTCTTACTTTGCTGACTGACAGAGCAAGCACTAAAAAATGAATAGGTGCTTTTATTCCCTGAGCTGGATCTCCATATATATCTTTATTCAAATTTCTGGCTTAAGTGAGTCTAGATAACATCCCCATAGTTTTCTCTGAATTTCTTTATTGAAATATCCTCTTTCATAATAGATTATCCAGATAGCCAGCAAAATGCTCCGTCTTATCCACACCATCAGTTGCACACCAGCAGAGCCCAGGGACAGCACCCTTCCTACTTCTCGTTTACCTGCCTCCCTCTCACACACCCTCCTTTTTGAATGACTTCCTAAACATCCTTTCTGATTTGAGTGATCACAGGTATCAGATACTCCAGAGGAAATGAGATTTAAAATAAATCCTGGAGGGAAGCAGATTTGGCTCAAGTGATAGGGCATCTGCCTACCACATGGGAGGTCCAGGCTTCAAACTCAGGACCTCCTGCCAGCCCACATGAAGTGCTGATGCGCGCAATGAATGCCGTGCCATGCAGGGATGTCCCCCATGTAGGGGAGCCGCACACACAAGGAGTGCACCCTGTAAGGAGAGCCGCCCCACATGAAAAAAGCATAGCCTGCCCAGGAGTGGTGCCACACACATGGAGAGCTGATACATCAAGATGATGCAACAAAAAGAGACACAGGTTCTTGGTGCCGCTGGCAAGAATACAAGCGGACACAGAACAACACACACAGCGAATGGACACAGAGAGCAGACAACTGGGGAGGGCGGGGTTGGCAGGAAAGAGGAGAGAAATAAATAAAAAATAAATCTTAAAAAAAAAAATTCCTGCAAAGTGGTTACTTTGGAGAAAGGCAGAGAAAGGGATTGGCAAGGAGGCATATGTTTCAAATCTCAAAAAAGCTAATAAATAAATAAATGAGTAAAAGAACCTGAGGCAAATATGGGCTATAAAGGTATGATAAAGCAGGGTGGTGATTATATTTCATTTTCTGAACTTTTTTGTTTGAAACATTTGAAATCATTAAAAAAAATAGAGTACTTACTGGGGAGGAAAAGATGTAACATGGATGTGGTTAAAGCACGCTAACTATTGTGAAAATAAATTAAGGTTTATGGACACTTTAATAAAAATTGAAATTTAATTGGAAAAAAACACAGGACATACACACACTCCCCCAAAAACGACTATTTCTGAAAGGACTTTAAAAAATATTCATAAAGATGTATATTATATACATATGTATATTATATACATAAAGATGTATATTATATATATGTTATATATGGCTATAGTGAATAATTATGAAATAATTGAGAAAAATTCAGTTAAATATATCACTAAAATTAGTGGTTATATATTTATGACATTTTATAACAGCTGATATGAAAGGATACTAATTTTCAACCTTTCAGAATTTAAATAAAGGAAAAATATAGAATGATTTGAATACTTCTTATTTTCTTAATGAAAAAAAGTTTATGACACACACTAGTCCTTCTCCGTATTGATTCATCTTGCAGAAGACACTGAGAAAAGCTATAAAAATATAAATTTGGAGGACTAGTAACCTTGCCACAGAGTTAATAAAAATTAAACTGTCAATATCCATATAATCCTTGTCTTACCCTTTCTGCTTCCCTCATGCCCTTGCTGTTCTAGAAGTCTAGGTCCAGTGACTAATGCCACATCACTAGCACTGGGGTGGCATCTTTACTCCAGAGTCCTTTGCTAAGTAATCCCTACTTTAATCCAGAGGTGCCCCTGAGACCACTAGCAACATCATTTATCAGATTCCATGGAGGGGGATACCTGGTGAGTGGCCTCAACTCCTCCTGAGTAGGAGGAGGTCAGATGCCCCTCCCAACCCTCATTCATCCCTTTACTTTTATTCTCATTAGCCCTGCTTTGCGTCTTTAGCGGACTCATAGAGGCTAGGGGGCTGGGTGAGGACTTTTTTCTAGGCTGACTGGAGCCAGGAAATCAGCTCAGGCTCTACCCTGCCCCCTGGTGGTGCACAGGGAACATGCGCAGCCCAAGTTGCCTTCCGAGAGCAGGGCGGGGCAGTAAGTTATCCCAGGGGAAGGGAGATGAGGTGGGTAAGCAGTGACTCTGTACACTGGGACAGGCTTTGGGTCTTTGCTGCAGGGCATTAGCAGGTCAAGGTAAGACAACGGATATCTTCGGGTAAATGGTCTTGACAGGACTACAGTATTTTTTTTGTGAAAATATTATTAAAGAACATGTTTGTATAAAGAATAAGAAGTCATAGAACCTTATGCTGTATCATAACTGTTTTCATGGTCTCTTTATTCATACAGACTGACAACTTAAGAGTCTGGACTTTTTATAAGCAAGGGAATTTGAATCAGATGCAGCATCTTTGCAGGGTCCTTTTCTAGAACTTCCCTGCAGGCTTCCTGATGACAGCAGCAAAGGGGCTATTTGGTGGGCGCAAGTGGTGAGCCTTAGCTCCAGTGTCTCTCCAGGCCAGAGCTCTCATCTTGGCTAAGCTGGGCTGTGAGAAAATCCTGAGCCCTAGAGGATTCTGCAAATAGAAGGTGTCCATCCTGTAACCACAGAAACAGTGCAAGAAGGCTGGGCTCATCTACTGCTCAACAGGTCCTCAAAGGAAGATGATTGAGGGGCTGATGGATGGTGTTTAAGCAGCAAATTTTACAGATCCCTTCTCAGCCCCACCTCCCCCCCAATTTCCTGTACCCACCAGACTGCAAGCTTTCTGGAAAAAAAAAATGCCTAAGTCCTCTCCACTGTCCTCCCAACCCAGGACCAGGCAAAAACACTTAGCAGATAAAGGCCAGAGGAGGCCACATATAATCAGGCCACAGTCCACTACTGCCCCAGTCTCTGGGCAACGTTATTACTTCTGCATAAGAAGTCACAAGGGGGTGGTCTGAACCCACAGTTAGACCGATCCTCCTAGAATGGAGGCGGGGGAGAAGTGGGGGAGGGTAGTCACTGGCACAAAAGCCCTCTTCCAGAGCCACATGCCCACTCCCTAGTCCTAGGGGATTTGCTCTCAGCTATGCCACCAATTCCTTCAGATGTTTTGGGCTGAAAACTGGGGAGGAGGCAGGGGATAGGTAGAAGTTGCCTGCATTATTGGGAACTGCTCAGAGCCTCTGAGGACCAAGGCCTTCAAATTCAACAGCTATAAAAAATATGCTCAATACTATTTAATAATGTTGGCATAAAACTGAAATAACAAGAAACCCAAAGGAAAAAAACCCTGGAGGAGGGAAGTGCCTGTGCGTATGCAAAAGAAAGGGCGTGCCTGGGTTGGGTCTCCAGCCACTGTCACCAGCCAGAACACCTTGGGGCCTCTATAATGTCTTCTTATGTATAAAGAATGTTTGGAGGGAAGCGGATGTAGTTCAAGTGGTACAGTGCCTTCTTCCTACAAGGGAAGTCCTGGGTTCAGTTCCTGTGCCTCCTTTAAAAAAACAAAAAAACCAACTCAGGGAAGTGATGCGGCTCAGTGGCTGAACACAGGTTTCCCACATATGAGGTCCTGGGTTCAATCCCCAGGCTTTGGTACCTCAAAAAAAGACAAGAATCCTTGGAGGTCTGAGGTTGAAGGTAAGTGGCCAGGCTGAGGATGGCTGTACATCTAGGCTGGGTGGGGACAGGAAGGAGGAATAGTATAACTCACAGGCTAAGCAGGGCAGCACAAACACTACAGGTCCATTCCCAGCCCTCAATTTACAGGATCCCTCAGGGCACAGACCTGTGCCCAACCCGGCTGGGCCCCAGTGAGCTCTATCACTCTCAGGAACAGGCCAGTCTTTGCTGTTTGTTTGTTTGTTTTTTTGACAAAGATAATCCACGTTCATTATAAGAAAAATGCCACATCACTCTTTATTATATGCCAGCGCCAGCACCAGCCACCTTCTCTCCAGGCACAGGGGCACATGGGCAAGGGGCTCCATCCCCCGGCCAGGATGCAGTGGAAGCCTGGCCCCACTACTGCTGTCCTAGGGCCAGCACCCTCCTCGGAGCCTGGGACTGCTTGCTCAGGTCTCTTCAAACTCCTGTTCACAGTAGCCTGTATAGAGGGGCTGAGCCCGGATACCTCGCCTGCAAAAGGACACAAGTAAACAGAGCAAGTAAGCCCCTCAAAAGGAGGTCCATCTCAGATCCCAGCAACCCCTTCTCTGCCACAACCAACAGTCAGTCTCTCCTTTCCTTCTTTCAGCAGATCTCAACCTTCAACTGTACATCAAAATTAATTGTGAATCTCACTTCCAGAAACCCTAGAGGGAGCTGGGGGTAGGGAGGAGTGTTAGCATTCTGGACAGGTATCTGGTACCCCAGGTGATTTTGACGCAGATCAACTTATGAATTTTGAGGAACTCCCTATTTCTATCCTGCCTCCTTTTGTATCTCAGCCCCAAATAACTCATACCTTTAGAAAACAGGTAGATGCCTGATGGGTGTCTTTCCTGGCTCTAAAATGTTGTAATTACAGCATGTGTGCTAAAGGGAAGGGGAGAATCTCAGCACTATCCAGTTTATGCACTGGGCCTGGACATGAAATCTGTCCTTAGGTCTTAGACTCACAAGTTCAAAGCTTGACAATAAACACAAATAATGTGCTCAGAGATGATAAGGAACTAGCTCAAAGGGAGCCAGTGAATTGCAGATGGTTGAGGCCTACATCCCACAATGCTTGGCTCCCAGCCCTGGACTCTGCTCCGCATCAGGCTGTATGCCCCAGGTTCTCAAGACAAAGTTGGTGAATGAATCAGAGAAATGACCGTCTTATGCAGGCCCATCCCCAGCGGGGGTGTAGGTATCATGAGCGCCCAATAAAGATAGGCCATGGCTAAGAGCACAGACTCTAAAGTCAATCTGGTTCAAATCTAGTTCTGAGTGACTTTGGGTCAATAGCTTCCCTGGGCCTCAGCTGCCCATCTCTTAAAATGGGGATAAAAGAGGGCCTGCTTTAGGGGGTTGCAGTGAAGATTAAAGGAGATAATTCAAGCAAAGGGCTTAGCACAGTGCTGGCCGCATAGTAAGCGGTAGTCTATAAATGTCAGCTATTGTTATTCTTTTCCCCTCAGTAAAGTGGCCCAAACCAACTTGTCCCACCCACCCTGGGAGGCCCCACAGCCTGATTACCTGAGCAGCTCACAACGGAACTGTGTCAAACGTTCTAAGGCAAAGTCCAGGTCAGTCACAATCTTGCTGCTCCACAGCCGTTCGGCGACAGCTCCTGCTCTGGGCCTGGAGGAAAGGGGGCCACACGCCAGGTGGGATCTGTATTCCCTGCAGCTGCTGAACACCCATAGGCTTCTGTCCCTTGTTTAGGCACCATGGATCAGCTCAGGGCCGAGGCATGACATCAGCATCTTGTTTAGAGCTTCAGCTTAGCTGGCTGGCTCCCATTTCTAGGGCTCAACTCCATCTTCACTAAAATGTGAAGAGTGACCTCACCCTTCTCTCCCAAAGATATGGGAACCAGAGAAAGTCTTAAAGGCATTACTGGTACTGGCAGCAGCAGCACCAGATGCTCTCAAAATGTAAACTGTACACAGCCAACCAGGTTTGGCGAGGCTGCAGCCTCTGTGGCTGCTGAGAAACCAGTGCAGAAAAGTCTTATTAGGAATCATGGACTCTCAGTGCTGGATCCTGTGCAAGTCATCTATGTTCTATAGGCCTCGTCTCACTCTGCGAAGTGGGGCTAACAATCCCTAGCCTGCACACCTAATGGGCTGCTGGAAGAGCGTAAGTAAATCAGATGGGAAGAGAATGTTATGTACAAGCAGAAGGATCATTGCAATGGCCCTTCCCTCTCAGACCTCAAAGGAGGAAGCAGTCTGGAGGTGGTTAGGTGGCACAGCGTCTGTAAGGGAGAACCCATGCCCAAAAGCCCCAGCCTCCACCTTCCTCAAAAAACCCTTACCAGAGTCGGGGGGTCAGGTTTGTGCTGTCCACATACTCGCCCCACATACAGGCCTCTCCACCAATCACCTGAGCCTTCTGCTCAGAGCTACCTGAGGGGAGATAAGCAACAACAGGGTGGAGGTGGGGGTGGGGGTGGGGGTGGGGTAACTCAGGGTTTCTCCTCGGCCATCTTCCTGATGGGGGCCTCTCCTCAGGTAGGTCATTTCTTCTCCAAATATGAAATGTCAGCCCACACCCTCCTACCTCCCACCCTGTGCAACAGCCCACCCTCCATTTGTCAGCAAGGTGAGCTCCCTGCTCTCACCTTCAAATGCCAGGGGCTCCACCATATAGATTTCCTTCCAGTCAGGGCCATAACTGATGCGGTTCAGGTACCAGGGAGCAGAGAGCAGGGCTCGGAAGCCAGCCTTGGTAATCCAGTCCAGCTCCTTCAAATAGCCTACTGGTGTCTCTTCCCGCCACACCTGTATGATTGTGTCTGGCCGAACCTGACACAAAATGTCAAATGAGGGTAATGGTAATTGCTTACACGAATGAGGAAGTGTGTGAGCTTATTCTTATGTGGGCAACCAGGCCAAGGGGTGTGTGGTTCCCTTTGTTCCCCAATAGCTAACTATGTCTTTGTGACTCCTAATCGTTGAGCTCACACCTCAGTGTAGGATCTGAGGATTCCACAGGCCCTATGAGTGCTCCCATGGCCCTCCTCCCCCAGTCCCTTTGCAGCCTCCTTGTCCACCCTGAGATAGTAATACTGGCTGTGGGCTGAGGGAGCCAAGCAGTGGGACTCAGAGGATTCTTCAGGAGCTATCATGGCCAAGAGTCTCCAGATGTTTCTAGGGATGGGACAAGTTCCTACAGAAGCTCTGCAGGGGGCAAGAGTCTGAGATCTTACTGATCAATGGAGAAGGTAGCCTTGTTCCCACAGACCTGGAAGACCCCAGTCTGTGACAAAAGCAGCAAAGCTCAGTCCCTCATGCCACGCTCTGGAATCTCAGGTAATCTAGCAGCAGCAGAAATAACTCGATCCATTTGCAGTGAGGGAAGATAGAGGCTCTGATACCCAAGCCCAGGATTCCTACCTTGCAATCTTTTTAGATGGGAGGGGAAGGATGGTCCCAAGTGCTTTGACCACTAAAACCTAACCTAAGCCAGGAAGACCAGTCCTTACAGGGACAGGGAAGGGCTGGGGAGACCAGGAGACAATGCTGGTAGCTTCTTCTCTTCTTGCCCCTGGCTCACCTTTACTCTATTATCAAACACCTCCTGCCACACCACGTAACCCTTGCCATAGGTAGAGACAATGTCCAACAGCCTGTAGGGGAGGAGAATATAATAAAAGTATATATTCAGTTCAGACAGGCCCTAGGCTCTTTGTGTCAGTAATCTCGGGGCTAAGCCTGGCTTGGGGTCTACTCTTGATTGAACAGTGTGTCCAGGGTTGGGGACTGATCACTACAAACCTTAAATTTAGGATCCCATAGTAGGTGACCCCAAGGGATCATGCCCACCCAGCTTTCTTCCACCCTTCCTCACTTTTGGATGTAGAAGGACTCCAGCTGCTTGAAGTCTTCACCAAAGCCTTTCTCCTTCATAAAGGCCTGAATATCTGGATTGGACTTCCTGAATCCCAAAAGAAAACAGATTATTTCAACATCCTAAAAGTCCAAAGGCTGGGGATTAATCCCCTAGCTTCCTACAACTTCCTTTTTCCACCTGAAAAAGAACAAACAAATGAGGATCTCAGAAGCCCCAAACATGGAAGGTGCAGTTTAGCAAAGCTACGTGAAGGAGCGCATTGACACAGTCTGAGAAGAATGAGTTTGGACCTGGAGAGCTTTAAGTTCAAACTCTCAAAAGAGAATGAATCATTAATCCTCTCTCCCAGACTACAAGTGGATATGGGGTCTCAGTTTGGGGCTCTGGCACACTGAATCCTGGCTTCTCGACCCAATTCCACAACCCTGCACATATTCTGTCGTTCCCTTAAATTCTTTCTTCCAGTTGGATAACAATCCTCACAGCAACCTTGCTTCATGGCATCTTCACTTTGCTCATACTGTTCTCCCTCTGGGATGTTTTACCCCTCTTCGAGGTCTCTTTTAAAAAGCCTGTTTCCCCAGATCTGGCTCTAGTGCTCACTTCTCTAAGTCTCTCAACCTCTTCTGAGTTCACTAGATCTGAGGATTTGGACTTACAATTAAAAAATATATATTTTCTTTATTTAGTCTCCCCCTATTCCCCCTGTTGTTTCCCACTCGCTGCCTGCTCTGTCTGTTCGTTGTGTGCTTGTCTTTTTTCAAGGAGGTATCAGAACTGAACCTGGGACCTCCCACTTGGGAGGGAGGTGCCCAATGGCTTGAACCACCTCTGCTCCTGCTTATAGTATCTCTCATTGTGTTTCCCATGGTTACTCTTTGTTTTGTCATCTCATTGCATCATCTTATGGCATCAGCTTGCATGCCAGCTTGTCATATCAGCTCGCTGTCTTGCTCGACTTCTTTAGGAGGCACTGGGAATCAAACCCGGGACCTCCCATGTGGTAGGCCAGTGCTTAACTGGTTGCACCACATCTGCTTCCTGGACCTTACAATTTAATACTGGATTAGACCCTGTCATATATTAGACTCAAATTCTTTGTCTTGACTCTTCAATCAGACCAATTTAAGTTTCCATACACAAAAATTATTTTTCTTTATCCTGGATTTTGCCAAGACAATTCTGTGCACAGAGGTGTCTTTTTCATGCATATTTAAAGGTTATGAAAGAGGAGGAAGGGAGAGGTTCTCATTCACAGCCTTGCCAACCTCAGGCAGGCCCTCTCTGCAAGTGAACAGAGGACAGGCCCAAGACTGAGACAGACTGCTGTCTGACAAATTAGCCCATCAGGAGCAACTGAGACAGGTTGTCCTTCAGGGACTAACCTCTATCCTGAGTTAGTAATTCATTGGGCCACTAATGGGAAGATCAAAGGGCTCATACCAGCAGGTGAAATCAACCTCATCTCCTCCAAGGTGAAGATAAAAATCCGGGAAGACTGAGCTGATCTCCAAGAAAAATGTGCTCATGAACTCATAGGTTGTATTAAGAATAGGATTCACAGGTCCAAAGGTGCCAGATGGATGAGGTCCAGAGTAGCAAGGAGTTAGCAATTCAGGGACACCTAAGTCAAAAGAACCTCACATAAATGTCATAAATACCCAGACCCCCATCCACAAACACTTAAGGACCTAAGTGTGTCCTATTACACATGCCTAGGTAGACACACTCAGGCACTCAAAGACACTTGTAATCACCATCATTTAGTTACAATCAAAGAACACAAATACATGCACAAACAGACATAGCTGAGCAGGTCAGTCAGAGGCTGGGTTACAGCCAACTGTTAGCCATATACGGTCTTGTCTTAACACACTGCTTCTAGCTGGAGTTAAATCTTGTTCCCAAAGACTGTTCACATACAGCCTGCCTTTAAGCAGATAAGCACAGGAAGAGGCCTAAATTGGCCGCATTGGCAAAGCCTTCTTCCCTACCTCTATTTGTTCATTTACTGAGGGTCATCTCTCTGGGCCCAGAGTCTTTCCCTCCTCAGTGTGAGGCCTCTAGATAACTTCAATTTTTTACAAAATTGTAGTCTTCCTCAACCTTCCTTTAATTAGTTTTGGGACTAAGTCCAGGGGACTCATATTGGGGAACGGGGAGTATATGGAAGAGACTGAGTGAATAGCAGTAGCCAACTGTCGCATTCTACCTTTGAGGGCCACCTTTGGCTTCCTTCTTTTAGATTCTACCCTACCCTCAGCAACTACCTGCAACCGAATCATTAAGATAAAACATCTGAGAAGAATTTGCCCAAATTTTATTAGTAAGTGGTGGCCTCCTTCACCCAGAATAAATTCTTCTGATCCGAATTTTCACATAGAAGTTTATGGGAAATATTTTTCCAGGGATCAAGAGCTGATGCCCACAGAGAAGGATCAGCAGACACCCTCCAATTCCATAAATTATTTTTACCTGGTCCCCAGGACAAAGTGTGGCCAGGAGTGTCAAACTCTACAAGCACACGGATACCCCGAAGCCGTGCATATTCAATCACCTCCTTCACATCCTGCTCTGTGTAGATGTGGGTGACAGGGTTGTAGGAACCCTGAAAGGCACAAGACAGTTCAGGCTCTCAGTTCCTGAAGGTTGAACAGAGGATATTAAAAATGTCCTCAGGACTCCCCAGATATCAGAAAATCTATTCATAGCCCTTGGGTATTGGAGACTCTTCAAGGGAACTTGGTCATAACTTCCTATGAGTTACCATATCTATGTATTATCTGAGCATTGTTACGCTCAGATAAAACAGAGGTATAAGGTAGGTATTATGCCCATTTAACAAAATAATAATAAATAAAGGAAAATGAGACCAGGAAAGATTATCTCTTGAAGATCCCAGAGCAAATTAATGTCAGTATGGATTCAAACTTGAGTCTCATGACTCCAAATCCAGTGCCCTTCCCTGATGTCAGTCTATCTGCCTAAAACTGGGCTGGTTAAGATAAGGGCCATTCTCCTTGTCAGGAGGTCCCCACCTAGGTCCAGCCATTGACCCATAAACTTGGTATGGGCAAAACTGAGACATACCTTTCTGGTGAGCTCTGGAAAAGTAAGACTTTCATATGGGAAGGAAGAGTCATCTACCACATGCCAGTGGAACACGTTGAATTTATTGTAGGCCATGGCATCCTGTAGAGAAGAACACAAGACTGTAAACCTACTATGACTTTTCCCATTTCAACCTCATACTTGGGAAGCACTGGGCAGGCTGTCAGGCTGCCCTGCACATCCCAATAGGCTCAGCTCCATCCTAGGCCAGCTTCTGATTAAGTGTTTACAGGGTCTCACTATCAAACCTTCTCAGAGAGTGCCTGGCATGGAGGGAAGACACCACACATTCCCACACATTTCTTCTTTTCCCAGTGCACATCAAAAGATGGCTGGCAGAGAAGGTTATCTCTCTCTCTCTTTTTAAAAATAAATCTATAGTTTAAGACAAAAACTGACAATGTGGTATGAAGTTTACATTTAAACAAAGTTTTCACAGAAATCTAACACATGCCTAAAAAAATTTTACAACACAGCTCTAGAGGCAAGTCTAGATGATGTCAAGAACAGATGAGTCTCATGATTATAGACTAAGCATTTTGGGTATCAGTTAATTCTTCAGGATTTTCTTTTCTAATGTGGGTTTTTGTTTGCTTGAAGTGAACCACGGCCCCAGTGTAATTTCTCCTGAGACTAGGGCTTCTGAAGTCATTCAACCCTTGAATTGACTCATTGAAACTTGTGACATCAGTGACTGAACCCTGCCAGAATCCAAAGGTCAAAAAGCAGTATCTCCTCTTTTTGAGATGAATTCTGGCCACATGAAAGGAAGGCTGCATTTACCATGTTCCTTGGAGTCTCCCAAAAGCTCCAAAATAACCTGAAGACCAAAGCTTTCTGATGTCTTTCATGTTGGGTTGCCTGACTAGTGTTTATCCAAACTGTGAGGTCTGGTAGAATCTTAGTACCACCATAACTCATAAATCTCAACAGCCAAGGCTGATAGACATGTCAACTCCTTTGGTTCCAGAAAAGAAGCAAAGGAAAAGGCAGGCACATGAGTTATATCAGGAATTGTCAGATAAGATGCGTGAGATAGTGAGGAACTTCTCCAGCTAAGGCTTTTATAAAATTTTATTTATTTTTTGTTGTTTATTTTTTCAGCTAAGACTTAAACTTTTTCCTGTGAACTTGTTCTAACTCAGGTTACCTCTGCCTAACCAAAGAAGTCAATTCCTCAAACCATTTTCTATATTCCTGGAGAGAGCCTGGTCATTTGAACCCAGTAGTCAGTGGGGTATTTAAGTCACTCTTGCTCTCTTTTAGAATCTTGGAGCAGAGATTTCTCCCAGGAGCTCACAAAGTTACATACATTCTCTAATTCTTCAGAAATATGGCCCCTAGTTTTATCCCTTGCCTCCATCACTCCAGAGCCTTAGGGCAAAGAAGGCCCAAAGTTCTGAGTACCAAAGTATTTTGGATAGTAGACAGCGGCAGGTAATGGCGAGATGTATCCAAGAGTAAGCCCCGGTGAGGGAAGCGGGGAAAGTCCACAATGTCCGTCTTGTTGACAAAAAACTGTGCAAAACAAACATAGAACATGTCATGAGCCAAAGGAGTTCATCCTGAGGGCAGCGAGGGATGAGGAAAACTCTCCCAAAGACCCTGAAAAGCCAACCTGTGACTATTCTGCAGGATAACTAACTCCCTAAATGGCCCCCACCTCCAAATCAATGATCATAATTAGCCACCTGCCCAGAGAGCCCTGTCCCATTCCAGCCAAATACAACTGTCACATTCACCACTCAACCTGCAAATTCTTGATTTTCAGTGACTGTTAACATGTTTTATTTTCTTCAAAGCAGTGTGCTTCCAGGCCATAAGTAATGACTCAGGAGAACCAAATTACAGTGACCCCAAATAGGCCAAATCTACCAAACAGTTCTCTCTCCATATCTTCTCCTATACTCTTGATAGGGCCATTACAAACCATAAGGCAAAACAAAATATTTCTAGGGCTCTCAACATGAGAGAAAATCTCTACAGAGAGATTAAAAGAGTCCTTTCTGTAGGCCTGCACTCACCGTGCCCTCAGGAGATCTCCAAACAAGTTGGCTAAAAGTCTCCAGACCTATGGAGAAGCAGAGAGGTAGAGTTAAGACTCAGGAAGACAAGGAAAGACATTCATCCAACCGGAAGGTTCCCAGTGTAGCAGGGCTTAATGCTGGGACCCAGTGAAAGTGGATAGAATCTAGGCTTGATGGTTCTCAATAACTTATGAAAAGGGGATAGGAGGAAGCCAGTATCCATTAGATAATAAAAAAGTCCTCGTTTTCTCCAGAAATAATATAGTTCTATATATACTACTACTTAAGTTTTTAAAAAACATTTATCTATTCCTTTTGATATAGTTTTACTTTTTAAAAAGTCTTTTCAAAGTGTGTCCTTAGTGAGAGCTGAGCAGGCAGTGCTGGTGGCTCTGTAGGTGCCAGCCCAGTGGCCTGTCCCTTGCTGACACAAGCATAAGCATGCAGGGTCTCCTACTGCTTCTCCAGAAGACCTGCTGCCATTGCACAATCTGAAGCCTGTCAATTTCTAGAGACAGCTGCAAAGAGAACAACCCCTTCAAGAAGATGGGGAGGGAGCGGATGTGGCTCAAGAAGTTGAGTGCCTGCTTC
The DNA here is from genome assembly GCF_030445035.2 of Dasypus novemcinctus. Classification (NCBI taxonomy): domain Eukaryota; kingdom Metazoa; phylum Chordata; class Mammalia; order Cingulata; family Dasypodidae; genus Dasypus; species Dasypus novemcinctus. The sequence goes on from NC_080675.1 coordinate 147,375,746, forward strand.
CAACATGGGAGGTCCTGGGTTTGGTCCCTGGTTCTCCTGATAACAAAAAAAAAAGAAACAACAAGTGAACAAATGAAAAAAACCAACACAGGGGAGCCAATGTGGCTCAGCGGTTTGGTGCTGGTTTCCCACACATGAGGTCTGGGGTTCTATCCCCGGCTCTGGTACCTAAAAAAAAAAAAAAAAAAAAAAAAGGAGATGGGGAAATACTCCAGCTGGTCTCCATTAAGAAGGCTTCCTAAAGTGGGGTTATTTGCTGGGCCCCCAGCCCTGTCCTCCCACCCTACTAATGCCATCCTTCTCTCTCTCAGCCCCACCTTGTTACCTCGGAGAGCTCCCCAGACAGTCTCAGAGAGAAGGAAGCACTGCTCATCATTTACAGTCAGGGTGTCTGAAATGACAGAAATGACCCCATCTGGTTAAGGCTTTCTACTCTCAGATTGCAGAACAAATGCATAAATCCTTGGATTAAAAACAGCAAGATAACATTTTTAATCTTCAGAGAGGAAATGTCCCCAGAGCAGGGCTAGGCCTGGGGCCAGTGGGCAGTGTGGTCAGCACAATGGCTCTGTGGACCCTGGAAGATGAAGTGTGAGGAGGCGCCAGGCTGAAACAGAGGCTTCAGCAGAGCACCCCACTTTGTAGTTCAGTTTCTATTGCCAGAAACGTGAATCCCTGCCAGCCTTTAGCTGAAAGTATGAAGTCTCCCATCAGCCAAGGGGAAAGAGACCCTTAGAGGGATGAGATCAGGTTACAATGTGCCCCAAAGCATTTATAATCACGCTCCTTTCCTTTTTCCTCCAGGCTTTTTTTTACTTCATCCAAGAATGCGAGGAAGAAGCCAATACTTGAATGTTCACTTTGGAGACTAGGTTCCCAAACGCTGCTGCTCAGGGAAGACAGGAGTCAGTCTAAAGACAGATGACTTGGCTTCATCTCAATACAGATGATCCCAAACTCTCTCCCCAGTATAGGGTCTCTTACAGAAAACCAGCAAAGTATTTGAATTTCTAAAATGGAAAAGGAATGGTACTCAGCCCAGAAGGCAGGTGTATAGTAAGGAATTTGGCCCCCAAAAAGAGGCTTTTGTTTCTGGCTCCAGGGGAGATAACCTTTATATTCTTGGAATTTTCTGTGTTAGGAGTATCTTTTGCTATTCCTGGTAGGCCCTCTGGCCCACACCTGATAGACTAGGCTAAAAAGATGTCTCAGGGCAGGGCCAGCCTTGGAATGGGGAGCTGGCCACACCAGAATGACCAGATTGTATGAGCACCACCTCTCTGGAGGAGAGGGAGCCTGGAGATTGAGTTCAACCTTGGAGGCACTGATTTAATCAATCAACCTATGGAATGAAACCACAATATAAATTCTGAACACCAAAGCTTAGGTGAGCTTCCCCAATTGGAATACACAACTGTGTTCTGGGAGGGTAATATAGCCAGCTCCACAGGGAGAGGACACAGAAGTTTGCATTTGGGGGATCCTCCCAGAACTTACCCTATGTGTCTCTTCTTTGGGCTCCTTTTTATTTGCATCCTTCTTGCTATAATAAAACTGTAATTGTAAGTAATAACACTTTCCTAAGTGCTATGAGTCGTTCAAATGAATGACTGAACTTCAGGGGAGAAGATATAATCCCCAAATTTGTAGCCAGTTAGATAGAAGAACAGGTGGCCTGGGGACCTGTGAACTAGTTTCTGAAGTGAGGCCAGTCTGTAACCTTAATTTGTGGAGTGTGACCTAAGTCCTGGTAGTCAGAGTCAGAACTGCATTGTAGTTGGTGCCAGGAGTTATGGCAGCAGGCGTAACGGCAGTGTGACTGTGCTGTTCCTCAGCCAACTTCAGATTCTGGGGGGAAAACTCATCTTCTCTGGTCTAGGTACTTGGCAACTCTCCACAGCCATGGAGGCCTCCAGGCTAGTATAAGCAACCAAGGCCAGGCCATCTAGAGTCATAGCTCCAGACAAGTGCTTGCTCTTCTAGGACAGGGAACAAGGTGGTACTTACAATTCTCCACAGACTCTAAACTAGGGAGCTGGTCACATCCAGGGGTAACAACAAAGAGAACCAATGTATTCTTCTCCATTGTGTGTTGTTTTCCTGCAAGAAGAGGGAAAACTCAGTGTGGCTGACCTGCAATCAGAAGCAAGAGGCAAAACCCCAATCCCTAGCTCTAGTCCCCTCAGTTCACATATGTGTGGTAAAAAGGGAGGCTCAGGACATGAAGTTTACCTTTGACATAGGCACTGCCTAGTTGTCTGTTCAACTTTTTCCTTCTGGTTGTTCTCCCCTTTCTCCCCAGTAACCCACACTGACCCATGTATTAGTGAGCTGCGTGGCAGCACTTCTTAACCAGGTCCTCTTTTTCAGGCTTCCCTGGCACAGGATCCTAAGACCTCAAGAACTGCTTCTGAACTAGAACTGCTGTAGAGCACTGCTACTTAAAATGTGGTCTGCAGATTTGCTGCAAACTGTGTTACTGGTCAGTGACTATACAGGAAGCTTGCTATTAAGCAAGAACGTCAATCAACTCTATCAGAGTAAGCACATTGACATTTTTTTTTCATAACAAAGTTTTCTTGAGGAAGGAAACAGATTTACATTCTGGGGTGTATGCTTCATATCTAAAGACAGAATGGCACTTTAGCACAGCTTTAAGGGCTCCAGATGAAAGGTTTCCAAATCTGCAAAAGCCCAGGAGCTATTGTGAGCAGATGAAGCAGATGATAGGACAGGAGGTACAAGATGATGCAGCTGGTGTCCCAGAGAAGACACATGGTCACCAGCCTATCCTGCTTCCTTCTTTCTTTCCCCAAATGGTTTGTTCATCCAAGGTAGATTTCTGCCCAACAATGAAAAGCCACTCAGCGTGAACCAACATCCTAATATAGAGCTGCAGATTTCACTCTACCTAGGAAAAAAATGTCAAAGCCAAAATACTGATTCAATGTTTCTACCCAACCTTTATGTTCTTCTCTAGGACCTCCAGAGCAGTCCTGATTCCACTGCCCCGAGCCTGAACCTCAATAAACCTTTTCTCTCCCTATTCTTTCCTGGAGCAACATGGATCCTCACTGGTACCACAACATCGACAACTTCCTACAACTATGAAGTCAGGGATGGAATAGCCTGACAGAGGCAGAGCGGAACTGGAATCCCCAATGTCACTTATCATCACGTAGAAAGAATCCAAGAGCCCCAAACCATCTCAAGGAAGTCAAGCAACCATCCAAAAGAAGGACAGGCTAATGACTATGTGTATTCTCTGGGGCACCAGTCAAAGCTTTAGTGTCAACCCACTGGGCGTCTACCAAAGTGAGGAGAAATCTCAACTAATCCATACATAACTGCCATAGATACTGTCCTGATGACAATAAGAGAAGATGCACAAATACCAGGTTTAAAATTGTTGGACAATGGAAAAATACCCAATGATTTTGTTGTTTTTATTATATTTTAATTTTTCCAACATATACCTGGGCTTCATTCCTTTTGGGGGAGGGTCACAGACTCCTTAGGAGATCAGATAAAAATGAAAAAGACTTTTTCTCTAGAACATTGTCCTGAATTTAAGGACCCTTTCTCCAAAATTACTACTGCTCCACCCCCTGCCATCTAGTCCACGGTGAAGAATCCCTGTCTTAAGTACTCTCAGTGACTCATCTGGGTTTGGGCTGATAAAGCAGTAGACACAGAGTCACGGCTGCTACTTACAAAACTATGAGAGGGAAGGTCTGGAGGAGGTGGCAGTGTGAGAGCTGGCAAAACAGGAGGGACACTGGGTCATTTAAAAGGATGTAAATAGAGTATCATTGTGGTTTTCCACCCCCAAGATGCTACTCTGCTGAGCTCTGAAAAGAACAGGAAATAGGCTGAGGACAGTACATCGCCTCCCACACACCCACACACCCTGCACTGAGAACTGAATTGTGGGATGCACGCTATGGCAAACAGTCCGACCAGCCAGCAATCTAATAGGCACACTCACAATGAACCCCAGCTGTACAGCAGGAAATTCTGAAGGCTCACGTGCTTAGGCAGTCATATGGCAAACCAACCATTGGGTTGGGAAATCTGGTACTGCTGCTGTCAAGTCAAGCTAGTCTCAGAGCTCCTGTTCCCTCCCCTATAAACAAAGGCGGGGTGGGACCAGATAGCTGCTGCTCCTCTTCAGGTTCCACAAAGAGATAATACATTCGGGGATCCGACTCCACCCACAGCCGCCTAGCTTTGCAGCTCTCTCACCTCCATGCTTTCATGCAAACTTGCCCTTTTCTTTGGGTCCATTGAAAAGTCTTTTTTTTTTTTTTTAATTTAAAGTAAAAAAAGTAATATATACAATTTGAAAAAAATTCAAACAGTATAGAAGTGCTTAAAAATTTTAGTTTTATAAGTATCTTTGGCACCCTTCATTTTCGACCCCTCTTGAAGAGATAACCACTCTTCTGTTTTCTACCTCTATAGCCCTTTAGAATAATTTTGCTTTACTCATCACAGACAGGTCAGCAATAGACATGGAAGCATGAGAACAAGGACACTTTTACTACCAAAGTCCCACTGCTGAACTTTCTCCAGACCCTAGTACTATGACCATCCCATTTCCTTTCTGTCCCTCACCTCTCTCCCTGTTGGCCTAAAAGTAGCGATTCATCACCTTATACACAATATAGTCAATACTCTCCAAAACCTGTCTCTCTGTATAATATTCTCTGCTGATAATTCTTCAATGGCACCTTATAGCTTTCAGGACAAAGTCCAGAATCGACTGGACGACTTACCAGTTTTCTCATGACCCGGACTCCAGCCATATCTTTTCCTGCTTCTGTGTTCTAAGTCTCACAATAGTACAATGAGCGCTTTACAGAACCCTGAAAGTGCCACATTTTTTCACCCGTCGCCATTCCTTTGCACATACTGCTGCTTCCTCGCATTCAAACAAAATTTGCATCCTGTCTACATCTCACCTGACTAAGAGATACCTCTGGTTCTCCCTTTATAAAATTTCTGTCATCCCCCCACCCTTTCCTAAGAGACCTTCCTATGTGATCATGAAGAAATGTTACTTACATTTTTATCATTTAATCTTAATATATGCTGTTTATTTGTCTACCTCCTCACCTAGCGCAAGGCTGTGAGCTCCTCAACAGCAGGGACCAATCTCAGTGTCTTTGTATTCTCAGTGCCTGACACACACGGTAGTCATTCAATATGTGTTTGCTGAAAAAATGAATGATGCTAGAATTAAAAAAAAAAAATGGTATATTTAATTATATGTATGCTTAATGACTTGCTACAGGATAATTAGGCATAAATGACAAACAGTTAACGTAGATATTACTTTTATACATTTAAACTTAGTATTTCTGAAGTCCTGGGATTAGGTTGGGGGATGATAAGTAGGAACCCAGGTATACAGAAAGTACCTCTTCAGACACTGCTTGGCAGACCTCTGGATCCCTAAGTCCAAAGACTTCCTACTTCTCTGGAAGGGAAAACTCATTGCTGCATTAAGGTACCTGGAAATGATAAATCTTTACCTTGGTACACAACAGCCTCTTCCTGTAACTGCCCTGGCTCCTCCCTGAATCAAAACATTTCTATCATATCAATGTGTTTAATTCAGAGACTCCTAGTAGCATGGAGAAAACACATTGGTTTTGGTTATAAAAGGACATTTGGTTTGGCTCCTAGAGTATGAACTAGGAAAGTCAACCCTGCCTTTGGTACCTTCTCATTTTTGAATGTCTACCTTGCCCCAATACCTCCTAGTACTCTCCAATGCTTACTTGGTTCCCCCCCCTCCCCTTCCTTCATTTATATATATTACACCCAGGCTTCCTCTCTCCATACTCAGCCTAATGAAAGCCCATGAAATCATTCATTTTCCACTCATTTCTTCATCCCAGCAAAGATATACTGAGTACTTACTGTGCATCAGTAACTGTGGTAGGTGCCCAGTTAAAAAGAAAAAACAGCCCTGGTCCCTGCCCTTGAGGAGCTCACAGTCTAGCGTTAGAGACAAATGCAAACAGCATTTACAAAATGCTGTGATAAGGACCAAAGTCCTTATTGCACATCTACTTCCAGAAAAGGAGGAAGGCTTAACATCAGAAGGTACCTTAGAGGAGGACCTTAAACTCTGATTTGGATTTTGCCAAGCTACCAAAAGGGGATAGGTATTCTAAGCCTGGGAAGCATAGGGACAAAATTATACTAGCGTGGCTAGAAGAGGCAAGGTCACCCGGTCTAACTTCTTATTCCCAGAAAGTAGGAGTCTGAGAATCTAACTGCCCTGAGCCTGGAAATTCTCCTTGGTGCTGCTGAACTCAGTGTGGACCATGGTGCCTCCTCTGTGGAGTCCAAGATTCTTCACCCTCCAGAGATTAAAACCTATTCAGAAGTGTAATCCATCCCGCCCAAAAAATCCCTCTCATTCCCTTTCCCATCTTCTCTTTTAAAAGTGTAGTTAAAAGTTTTTGTTTCCCCTGCTTTTAAATATTTATGTCTTTGTTTTATTTCCCTAGAAAGAGAACATCTCCCTCTATTTTTGGATCCCAAGAAATAACATGAGTTAACATTTTGCATTGTCTTCCTAAGTTTTTCTAAATATATATTTATTACCAATCTTTAAAACAAAAATGGGATCCTAAAATATACTGATTTGCAATTTTTTCCTACTTATTAAAATGTTTTGTAGATCTTTTGCTGTCAATATATATACGTCTACAGAATCACTTCTATTAGTGAAGAGAATTCCATTCCATTGATAATCTATACCTTAACTGCTATCCTATTTGGGTCCATTGAGAATGTTTCTGAGTTTCTGATATTATAAAAATGTTCTAAGAAGAAGGAAAAAAGAAAAAAAAATGTTCTAGTCAACCAACATTCTTGTATATATAATTTTTTCTACAGGATAAATTACTAGAGATAGATTCTTTCAAATAATTTTACTGATTTATACTAGAATCAACACATATGGACCCATCACTCCACATCTTTCCAACACTAAACAGTTTTAATGTTTTTTCACTGTTGTTGCTCTTATGGACCAAAAAAATGTATCATTATTTTAATTTAATTTGTATTTCTTTAATAATAACAGATTCTGAGCATCATTTTACATTTACTGGTCATTTTCTTTATACATTTTTTAAGTTAATTTTCTCTTATTGATTTCTAGATTTCTCTACGGATTTTAACCTTGTTTTTAAAGGTTGCAATATGTGCCCTATTTTGTCCTTATTTTTAAACCTTATGGTTTCTTTTGCTTTAATTTTTACATAGTCAAATCTTTTCCTTTATGGTTTCCTTTATTTGCTTCCTTAGAAAGGTTCCTATACCACTAGCATTATATGAATAGTCTCCTTTCTTATAATACGTCTATGGTGTGTATGTGTGTATACATATATACATACATACATACATACATACATACATATATATATATATATATATATTTTTTTTTTTTTTTAAAGGCAGGACCGGGAAGTGAACCCAGGATCTTGTACATTGGAAGCAGGAACTCAACTGCTGAGCTACACCTACTTCCCTTTATGGTGTATTTTTACCTTTAGATTTTTAACCCACCTGGAATTTACTTTGATATTTGATATGAGGTAAGAATCTAACTTTTTTTTACAAATGGATAACCAATAATCTCTACATTTATTGACTAATATATCTTTTCACTTTTGGTTGGAAATACTTCCTTCATCATATATTAAATTCATACACACACACACACTCTATTTCTGCAACACATTTTCTTAGCAAACTTATAGTTAGCGCAATCTACCATCTCCTATCTCTATCATCTTCTGTCACTTTGCCCAAATACACAAACCCTTGTGTTCATTTCTGTCCTGGATTCCCATTCCCATCTTATTTCCTCTCCTTTGTCCAAACATTCCATACTACACATTACCTACCTCCGCAAATGCTCTGGCACCCCATTCCATGGTTATTTAACTACCAACATCCTCAGCTTCTTTTACCCCCTCTTTAACTGAAGACTGGCTCTCCTAGGAATACCATTTCCCCTACAACTTGTTCTGAGAGGCAGCCTCCTCCTATTATAGGGTTGAAAGATGAGACTGGTCTAGGTCATCTACCTTCCACAATTAAGAGAAAGAAACAAAACAAAACAAAACAAAAAACACTTCTCTTCTGAAGCTCAAGTGGCCCAGCTATAAAACCTTTATCCTCTTGTGTAAACACTCTGCAACTTCCTGCCCATTATTCCTCATTTATTCAACATTTTGGAACCTGGTCCCCACCAACCTTCCTCTCTACCCCAAGACTAGCTATCATCCAGATGATTTCAAAAACCCAAGAGGAAGTATTCACCTACATTCTGACTTAGCAGTTATCCAACATCCTCCTCTTTCTCCTCCTCAATCACCCTCCCATAGTCACCTTTTGGACCTTCTTGTCCTCTGGACATGTTCAAATTCAATCTCCCAAACTTCAGCATCATACAACTGTCTGCTACTTATTAGAAACCTCACATTTAACATGTCCAAAATTAAACTTACTTTTAAAATTCTCACCCCAACTCTCAACCTCTTCATGTGTTTCTTCCGCTCCTCCCCTTCCTCCCTCAACTTCCTTTCCTATAGTTTCCCCTCTCTCTGTGAATTGCTAAAGCAGAAATCAGAGTCACTCTCAGCACTTCTCCCTCCATTATTACTCCCCACATACAAATACTCCACCTCCTAAATCTCTCTTCAATCTACGTAGTTCTCTTTGTCCCTATAGCCATCAACCTAGTTCAGTCACTATTATCTATCTGCAGCAGCCTTTAGCTGACAAAACTTAGCTTTAGTCTAGTCTAGTTCTCCACTAATCTATAGGCCCAATGCAGCCAGAGTTTAGTCAAGCCACTTACCGTGTTTGAGTACTTTTTCTGACCTCCCATGACCTTAGGATAAAGTTCACAAAACTTACCAGGGCTTACTAGGTTATTTCATAACCTTACCTCCACCACTTCTCTAGCTTCAGAATTTGCTAATCCATCAGCTTCAACTTTACTGACCTTGACTTTCTTGAACATGTCATATTTGGGTTTCTTTACCTGGCTGCTTTCCTCTTGGGCACAGTTTTTTTTTTCTATCTGGAATCCCTCCATCCCCACCAAGTCTTACTTCTATGAAAGCCTCAACATGTTCCCTGCTCCCTTCCACACACTTTTAGGTCACATGGTCCTCTTCTGTAATCCCAAAGCACACTGTACTTCCCTTGCTGTAGCAAAAACCACACTTCATATATGTCTGCACCCCCACTTTCAGGGACAGTTCAATGTAATATTCTCTGGACCTAGTGATTTGGACAAATTGTAGTTGCTTAAAAGTATGACTTGTATTATGGATGGAAAGAAGGAAGGAAGTCAGAAGTGCTTAGATATCAGAAGTTACTATTTGAAGTTGTAAAAGAACAGGGATCAGTTTAGTTTTCACATAAAGTTAATAAAAAGCAGGGAGGAAGAAAATAATAATGTAACCTGGCAGCCTACTGCCTCAGCCTCCCACTCCTGGGTTAAGCAAGAACAAAGGAAAGCAGTTTAAGCCAGTCCTATAGCCAGTAAAAAGGATGCACATGAAAAAGCCAAGTCAATACCAATTCAGCATAAATTCCATTCCTTATTTGGCATAAGGAGCAGCCAAAGGTCAAAATGATTGAAATGTGACGGGGGAAACAGTTAAACACTGGGGGACTTGCTCGGACAAGTCAGACCTCTCAGATAGGATATAACCTCTGAAGTATCCAATCTATGGAGAAACAGAGAAAGGGCTTGCGTGCTAGGCTTAGGGGTATAAATTGTGTCATTTTTCCTTTGTTCAGGGCACCAGCCACGTTTCCGGTTGTGCACCCCTTTTTGCAAGATTGAGAATAAATTCTTTTCTTCTCCACAATTGGGTGGGCCTTATTTTCTTCCAGAAGATTATTTATTTCTTACAAAGTAATTAATACTAAGGCATGATTAAGAATTAATCCTACTAGAGGCCAGTAGTTTTCCAAACTGATAATTGTTATACACCCCAAGACTGCACAGTGAAAATAAAACAATCTTTGTAGACAAACCCACCCAACTGGAATTTCTGCTCCACCATTACTAGCTGTTAGCCTCTAGGAGTTTCAATTCTGAAAGGTGGGGATAACACCAACCTCAAGTGTTGTTATGAAGATTAATGGGGGTAACATACATTAAGGGCCAGGTAGTCAGTAGCTGCTAGTTTTCTTCAATTTTCTATTTCCCTTTTCCTATTCTGTCAGAAAAAAAAAACACAAAACAAAACCTGTTTTGCCACAGCAAACCTTCATTCTATCACTTAGCTGGAGGAATCCAGGGAAAGGATGTTTTTGGATAACCATACCATGGAAACAGCTTCTCTGAAGGGCTTTTTTTGTTTTCTTTTCTTTTCAAGTACTGGGCTGGGGATTGAACCCTGGACCTCATATATGAGAAGCTGCTTGACCACTGAGGCACATCAGCTTCTGAGCGGTTGTTGGAGGCACTGGGACCTGAACTCACCCAGGGCCTCCCATGTGGGAAACAGGTGCTCGCTGGACACTCAACAGCTTGAGTCACATCCCCGCCCCCCAAGCATTTTTCATTAGCTTCTTACAGGAGCCTGAAGGCTCTATTACTGTGTGATGAGTCCCCTATGGCAAACAGCTGACACACCAACATATAAAAGGGACATGAGCTTGGAAACCTAGCTCTTAATCTGGCCAGTCTAGGACTGCAGCCCAGTCAAAACGATGAAGCCACTAGTGTAGATGCCTAGCACAGGTTACAGTCAGGACAAGGGCTCCTCCTCTGTCCCCAGGACTTTACAAAAGAAAGGGAAGCCTGCTTACTAACATCCAAGCTGAAATTGCCCATACTTCCTGCATTTGAGCATACACTCCCAAAGGAAAGAACTCTATATCATACCCAGCCCCAAGCAGCCTGAAGATGTGGGCACAGTAACAGTGTTGACAGCTTGTTTGATCACAGGAAAGAATTCAAGGACCGAACTAGGCAGCAAGATGTTTTAGTGAACAACATTAAAAGAAGAAAAGCCAGAGCAAGTGGATGGGGGCTGTGCTGAGAAGCACAGGGTAGCCTCTGAGCAGAGAGCTACCTCTAGGGGACATTAGTTGACATCTTGTAAGTCCTTGGGCAAGGGGTGGGTTACTGGATAAATTGAGCCATTGTTTGCAAAATCTTAGGCTTCTATCTCTTGCAAGCAGGTGTCCTTCTCCAGAGATTGCAAATCCAAACTGCTGGTCTCTTCGCAAGGAGTGGTCTGGTACTCTCCACCTGCCCCAAGGATTCTAGATAAGTGACCTGCTACCTGCCCCAGGATCCTAGATATGTGATTCTCCACATGCCCCATGTCCCTTTTCTCCTACTTCAATAGCACACTACTGTTGCCTGGCGATAGGGCTGTGTGTGCAGGGTCAGGAAGCTCAAACACTACCACACCTTAACAAAGGAGCAAAGGGAATGAAAGAAAGAAGATCGAGGCTCTTAACCCAATAATCTTATTCATTACAGTCAAAAATGAAGAAGAAAATAAAAATCCCTCCAATATCCTGATTCGCTTTTCAGTTTGGAAGTGAGGAAGTGGGGTGGAAGATGGAAGGAAGAGCAGGTCTGGGGCTTGGACCACTTTTGTTTTTTTTTAAAAAACCAAGTGCTTCCTTCTACTTTACCCTCCTTCAAAGATTATACATTCACAACTATTTCCTTGTTGCCCTATGAAATGCCTGGAATTTAAGCAGGAAAAAACAACAACAAACAAAACCTATGGAAATAGGCAATTTGCTTAAAGGTACATAGTTTAAGAGTTTAATAAACATTCTCTGGCTGACTCCTCAATAAATCACATTTCACACTCTGAGTCCTCCACCATGCAGTCAAGCAGAATATCCAAGGCAAGGGGAGCAACTACAGCTCAAGGAAATGAGACTCAGGAATTTTCACAAAACCAGGCCCAGATGTATAGCCCTATACCTTGATCAAGCGAGCTTCTTGGCATCAGTACTGTCCTGAGCTACTGGCAAAACATTATGCTTGAGGTAATAAAGAAAATAACAGGGCTGTAAGAAGAAAGGTTGGTTGAAGCCCACAGGCCAAACTAATTTAGGTCCTGGGATTCAAAATGGAACACAATTATTTTACCCCTCATCTAAAAAGTATGCTCCTGTTACATAATCTTTTTTCCAAAGGCAATATATGCACCACAGTACTTCTCCTCAGGTATCCTTCCCTCCACACTCTTCCTGCATTGATTTCTTCCTCTTTCTTTTAAACAGTAAGCTTACTGGGAGCCAAATCTTCCACAGGAATATGCTTTGTCTTGCCATGGCTCAACTAGAGTAGAAAGAACAAATCAACATTACTCTTTCTTCTCAGTGCAGTTGCCTCACCTTATCTGCTGTGCTTTTTAATTAGAGAAATGATAGGTTTACAGAAAAATCATATAAAAAACACAGCATTCCCATATTCCTCCTATTGTTGACACTTGGTATGGAAATTTTGTTACAACTGATGAAAGAATATTGAAATCGTATTATTATTTTTTTATAATCTCAAACTGCGACACCAAGTTTTTTTTTTGTTTGTTTTTTTATTTCTCTCCCCTCCCCCTCAGTTGTCTGTTCTCTGTGTCCATTTTGCTGCGTGTTCTTCTTTTAGTCCGCTTTCTGTTGTCAGTGGCACTGGAATCTGTGTTTTTTTGTTGCATCATCTTGCTGCGTCAGCTCTCTGTGTGTGTGGTGCCATTCCTGGGCAGGCTGCACTTTCCTTCGCGCTGGGTGGCTCCTTACAGGGCACATTCCTTGCGCGTGGGGCTCCCCTACGCGGGGGACACCCCTGCATGGCAGGGCACTCCTTGTGCGCATCAGCACTGCACATGGACCAGCTCTACACGGGTCAAGGAGGCCCGGGGTTTGAACTGCAGACCTCCCATGTGGTAGACAGACGCCCTATCCACTGGGCCAGGTCGACTTCCCCAAAATTCTATTATTAACCACAGTCCATATATGGTTTACATTAGGCGTGTCGTGTCCCCTCCCGCCCCCAATAAACCACTGTATTATAAACACCTTGCTTTAGTGTGGTACATTTGTAATAATTCATGAAAAGAACATTTTTATACTTATAATATTAAGGATACTCCATCATTACAATAGAGTTCACTATGTTATAGAGTCCCATGCTTTATCTTTTAATTTTTTTTCTATTAACATATATACAATGTAAAATTTCCCCTTTTAACCACATGCACATATATAATTCAATGCTATTATACTCAAAATATTGTGCTACTATCACCACCACCCATTTCCAAAGCTTTACAATCAACTCAAACAGAAATTCTGTACAAATTAAGCTATTACCTCCCCATCCTCTGTCCCCAACGCAGTCCCTGGTAATCTATATTCTAGGTTTGAATGCTATTCTTTTACTTATTCTAATTATTTCATATCAGTGATAAACAATATTTGTCCTTTTGTGCCTGGCTTATTTCACTTAGAAAAATGTCCTCAAGTTTCACCCATGTTGTCATTTGTATCAGGACTTCATACCTTTTAAATGTTGAATAATATTCCATTGTTAATATAATAAATTTTATTCATCTATTAATTGGTTAATGGACACTTGCCTTGCTTCCATCTTTCAGCAATTTGTGAATAACGCCACCATGAACACTGGTAAACAAAAATCTGTTCAAGTCCCTGCTTTCAATTCTTCAGGGCATAAACCTAGAAGGGGGACTGCCTGGCTCACATGGTAATTCTATACTTATCTTCCTGAGGAACTGCCAAACTCTTCCATTGCAGCTTCACCATTTTACATTCCATTAGCGATGAATAAGTGTTTCTATTTTTCTACATCCTTTCCAACACTTGTAGTTTTCTGTTTTTCTTAATAGTAGCCATTCTAATGGGTGTGAAATGATATCTCTTTGTGGCTTTGATTTGCATTTCTCTAATAGCTAGTGATGTTGAGCATCTTTTCAAGTACTTTTTAGCCATTTCTATTTCCTCTTTGGATAAATGTCTATTCAGTCTTTTGCCCGTTTTAATTGGGTTGTTTATCTTTTTCTTGTTCAATTGTAGTCTTTCTTTATATATTCTGGATATTAAACCCTTATTAGATATGCGGTTTCCAAAAATTTTCTCTCATTGAATAGGCTGTCTTTCACTTTCATGAATCTTTTTTTTCGTTTTTTAAAGATTTATTTATTCTCTACCCGCCCCTTGCCACTTGCACTCACTGTCTGCTGTTTCACTGTGCATTCTTCTGTGTCTGCTTGTCTTCTCTTTAGGAGGCACTAGGAACCAATCCTAGGACCTCAGCTCCCTGGTTTGTTGTGTCTCTCATTATCTTTTCCTCTGTGTGTCTTTTTTTGTTGTTGCATCATCTTGTTGCGTCAGCTCTCCGCACGGGCCAGCTTGCCATGCAGGCCAGCTCCCCTTCACCAGGAGGCCCCAGGAACCGAACCCAGGACCTCCCATATGGTAGACAGGAGTCCAGTCTCTTAAGCCACATCTGCTTCCTGCAACAAAGTCTTTTGATGTTTGAAAATTTAGAATTTGAGGATATCCCAGTTATCTATTTTTTCTTTTCACTGCTTGTGCTTTGAGTGTAAAGTCTAAGGAACCATTGCTCAACACAAGATCCCAAAGATGCTTCCCTACATTTTCTTCTAGGAATTTTATAGTCCTGGTTCTTATATGTAAGTCTATGATCTATTTTTAGTTATATGGTGTGAGAGGGGTCCCTTTCATTCTTTTGCAAATGGATATTCAATTCTCCCAGCACCAATGGTTTTTCCACTTTAAAAAATTTTATTGAGAATGGATGTGGCTCAAGTGGTTGAGTTCCTGCTTCCCACATGGAAGGCCCAGGGTTCGGTTCCCAGTGCCTCCTGAAAAAAACAAAACAAAACAAAAAAACCCAACAAACAAGACAAACAAAAAGGGAGACTCAGGGAGACTGATGTGACTCAGTGGTTGAGCACCAGCTTCCCACATATGAGATCCTAGGCTCAATTCCCAGCCCCCAGCACCGCAAAATTTTTTTAATTGATGCATATCATTCATCTATGAACATACATAAACAATAAGTGTAAAGTAAAAGTTGTGAACTTACAAAACAAACATGCTAATTATAATACAAGGCTCTGATATATCACCCACCCAACACATTCCATTGTCGTGAAACATTTGTTACAAACAATAAAGGAGCACCTTCTACTATTAACTATAGCCCATATCTTACCATTTGATATATTTTTCTCTCAAACCACCGAATTATTAATACTCTGTATTAGTATTATATATTTGTTATAGTTCATGAGAGGACATTTTCATATTTGTTCTGTTAACCACAGTCCATTTTCTACCACAGGATTTTGTATATTATACAATCCCATGTCTTGTATAATCCATTCAAAGTTTACACTCAGTGACTCTCATTATCACCAGCACAACTTTTTGTTGTTGTTGAAGACACTATTCTTTCCCAATTGAGTGGACTTGGCAATCTTGTAAAAAATAAATTGACCAGGGAATCAGATGTGGCTTAAGTGATAGGGCTTCTGCAAACCCCGGGAGGACCCGGGTTTGATCCCTGGGGTCTCCTGGTGAAAAAGAAGAGAAAGCGTGCCTACATGGTGAGCCAGTGTCCACGTGGCGAGCCGAGTGCCCATGTGGCGAGGTAAGTGCCTGCGTGAGTGCCCACATGGTGAGCCAGTGCCCGCACAATAGAGTCATGCAGCAAGATGATAACACAACAAAAGAGAGATGAAGGGGAGAGTCAAGGTGAAATGCAGCAGAGACCAGGAACTGAGGTGGCGCAGGTGACTGGGAACCTCTCTCCACATCAGAGGTCCCCAGGATTGAATTCCAGTGAACCGTAGAGGAGAAAAAAATGAGAAGAGATGACAAAAAAAAAAAAGAGAAACAGATACATCAGACCACACAGCAAATGGACATAGACAGCAAAAATAGTAGAACAGGAGGAGGGGAAGAGGGAAAATAAATTAATTTTAAAAAACCAATTGGCCACACATGTGAGGGTCTATTTCTGAATTTTCTTTTTCTTTTTTAAAGATTTGTTTATTTATTTATTTCCCTCCTCCCCCTGCCCTGGTTGGCTGTTCTCTGTGTCTATTTGCGGTGTCTTCTTCTTTGTCCACTTCTGTTGTTGTCAGCAGCAGCGGCACGGGAATCTATATTTTTTTTTGTTGCGTCATCTTGTTATGTCAGCTCTCCGTGTGTGCAGCGCCATGCCTGGGCAAGCTGCACTTTCTTTTGCGCTGGGTGGCTCTCCTTATGGGGCACACTCCCTGCGCATGGGGCTCCCCTACACGGGGGACACCCCTGCATGGCACGGCACTCCTTGTACGTATCAGCACTGCACAAGGGCCAGCTCCATACGGGTCAAGGAGGCCCGGGGTTTGAACCACGGACCTCCCATGTGGTAGACGGACGCCCTAACCACTGGGCCAAGTCCGCTTCCCGTATTTCTGAATTTTCAATTAAATTCCATTGGTCAATGTCTATCCTTGTGCAAATACCATGTTCTATTGATAATTGTAGCTTTATAATATGCTTTGAAATCAGGAAGTGTGAATCCTTCACCTTTGTTCTTCTATTTCAAGATGGTTTTGGCTATTTGGGGTACCCTACCCTTCCAAACAAATTTGGTAATTAGCTTTTCCATTTCTGCAAAGAAGGCTGCTGGAATTGTGATTAGCATTGCATTTAATCTGTAATTCATTTTGGGTAGAATTGATTTCTTAAAGATATTTATTCTTCCATCTACAGACATGGAATGTCCTTCCATTTATTCAGGTCGTTTAATTCCTTTTAAAGATGCTTTGCAGTTTTCTGTGTATATATCCTGTCCATCCTTAAATTTATTCCTAGATATTTGATTCATTTAATTGCTATTGTATTAGTAAATGGATTTTTTTTTCTTAATTACGTCCTCAGAATGAGCATTAATTATAGAAACACTACTGGTCACTACCTCAGCTGCTGCTGGAGCCGCCAGCCCTTGTCAGCCAAGCCTGGCTGAGAAGGTTGCAGCTGAAGCCCGCTGCCGCCCCCCGAGGGCATCCCAGGCCACGCCATGGTGAAAGTAACTTTCAACTCGGTTCTGGCCCAGGAGTCCAAGAAGGATGAGCCCAAGAGCAGTGAGGAGGCGCTCATCATCCTGCCAGACGCCACCATGGTGGACTGCAAGGACCCAGATGAGGTGGTCCTAGTTGGCCAAAGAAGAGCCTGGTGTTGGTGCATGTGCTTTGGACTAGCGTTTATGCTTGCAGGTGTCATTCTGGGAGGAGCATACCTGTACAAGTATTTTCCACTTCAACCAGATGATGTGTACTACTGTGGAATAAAGTACATCAAAGATGACGTCATGCTCAGCAAGCCTTCTGCAGATGCCCCAGCTGCTCACAGACAATTGAGGAAAATATTAAGATCTTTGAGGAAGAGGAAGTTGAATTCATCAGTGTGCCTGTCCCTGAGTTTGCAGATAGCGATCCTGCCAACATTGTTCATGACTTCAACAAGAAACTCACTGCCTATTTAGATCTTAACCTGGATAAGTGCTATGTGATCCCTCTGAACACATCAACTGTCATGCCACCCAGAAATCTGCTGGAGTTACTTATTAACATCAAGGCTGGAACTTATTTGACTCAGTCCTAGTTGATTCATGAGCACACGGTTACCACTGATGACATCGAAAATACAGATAACCTGGGTTTCTTTATCGATTGTGCCATGAGACAAGGCAACTCACAAACTGCAATGCAGAGAAACCATTAAAGGTATTCAGAAATGTGATGTCAGCAAATTGCATTACCATCCGCCATTTTGAAAACAAATTTGCTGTGGAAATTTTAATTTGGTCTTCAACAGTCAAAGAGAACATATGGAGAAGATTTAATATCACAGCATAACCCCACCCTTTGTATTTTGTGCAGTGGTTATTTTTTAAAATCTTCTTTCATGTAAGTAATAAACAGGGCTTTACTATCTTTTCATCTCATAATTCAATTAAAACCATCACCTTTAAAAAAAAAAAAAAAAAAGAAACCCTACTGATTTTTGTATGTTGATCTTGTAACCCACCAGTTTCCTGAATTAGTTTATTAGCTCTAGTAGCTATATTTTCAATTTTTGGGGACTTTTTATATATAGGATCATGTCATCTGCAAATAGTTAAAGTTTTACTTTTTTATCAATTTGGATCTATTTACTTCTTTTTCTTGCCCAACTGCTCTGGCTTAAACTTCCAGTACAATGTTAAATAATCATGCCGAAGAAGTTTCCCTCTATTCCTAGTTTTCTAAGTGTTTTTATCAATAAAGGATGCTAAATTTTGTCAAATGCCTTCTCTGCACCAATGGAGATGATCATATAGTTTTTCCCTTCATTTTGTTTGTGTTTAGTGTATATGATGGTTAATCTGATGAGTCAACTTGGCCACATAATGATGCCCAGATGTTTGATCAAGCAAGCATTGGGTTAACTATACTGCAAGGACATTTCATAGAATTAAATCATGAGTGAATTGGTTGCATCAATGGCTGATTATATCTACAGTCAACTGGGGGGACTGCCTTCAGCAATGAGAGATGTCTCATCTAATCAGTTGAAGGCCTTAAAAGAAGTGATTTCAGCATATGGGAATGAAATTTCCTGGGGAACTCTTGGAGGACTTTCATTGGAATTTCTGGCCTGCCCTACAGAATCTGGACTTGTGTACTCCCATGTCACATGAGACAATTTTATAAAATTTCATATTTACTGGTACTGCCTATCAGTCTTGTTTTCCTGGAGAACCCTAACTAATAAAGTATATTATAGTAATTGATGTTCTTAAGTTGAACCACCGTTTCAGACCTGGAGTAAAACCCACATGATCATGGTACATAATTCTTTTAATGTGCTCTTGGATTTGATTTTCAATAATTTTGTGGAGAATTTTTGCATTTATATTCATAAATATTCATAAGGGAAATTGGTCTGTAATTTCCTTTTATTGCTGTGGGGAGTTTGAAATTATTTATGAATCCCCAAAACAGATATATTATTACTCTATTTCTCTGAGTATGATATCGTTGCATTAAATCCAGTTGAGAGGCTTTTGATAAGGGTACTTGATAAGATCGCTTTAGGGCTTTATATTGGACTACTTCAGTGAGTTCTTTTTTATTTTTTAAAGATTTATTTATTTATTTCTCTCCCCTCCCCCCCACCCTGGTTGTCTGTTCTCTTTGTCTATTTGCTGCGTCTTCTTTGTCCACTTCTTCTGTTGTTCTCAGCAGCACGCGAATATATGTTTCTTTTGGTTGTGTCATCTTGTTGTGTCAGCTCTCTGTGTGTGTGGCACCATTCCTGGGCAGGCTGCACTTTCTTTCGCGCTAGGCGGCTCTCCTTACGGGGTGCACTCCTTGCGCGTGGGGCTCCCCTATGCGGGGGACACCCCTGCTTGGCAGGGCACTCCTTGTGCGCATCAGCACTGCACGTGGGCCAGCTCCACATAGGTCAAGGAGGCCTGGGGTTTGAACTGCGGACCTCCCATGTGGTAGACGGACGCCCTAACCACTGGACCAAGTCCACTGCCTTCAGTGAGTTCTGACTCTGGTTTAGTCTCTGACCTCTTTCTGGGTCTGATATAAATGGAAATACAGAAGAGAGACTGAGAGAGAGATATAGGACAAAGGATGATCTGCCATATTTGATTCTACAGTGTAAGAGAGAGGACTGCAGGAAAATAGAAGCCCCTGAGTGACTCGTAGAGCTGAGGCCCAGAGAGAGAAGGTCTGGTAAGAGACAAGCCCTATGCCAGGTTTGCCTACAGCCGCAGAAAGAAGAGACCTTGGCAGAGACTGTCAGTCATCTTACTTCACTACATGGCAACAGACCAGGATCAACAGAGCTGGCTTCAGTGAGAAAGTACCTTGAGTTGGATATTTCACGGCCTTAGAACAGTAAACTTTTACCCCAAATAAAACCCCTTTATAATAGCCAACACATTTGCCAGTTCTTTGCCCCAGCAGCCCTTTGGTAAGCTAAAACAACTGCAGTATTGCTATCTGTCAGTGGTATTAGGATGATGTTGGCCTCACAGAATGAGTTAGGTAGTGTTCCCTCCTGTTCAATTTTTTTTGAAGGGTTTGAGAAGGACTGGTATTAATTGTTCTAGGAATAACTGGTAGAAGTAATCTGTGAAGTCATCTGGTCCTGGGCTTTCCTTTGTTGGGAGGTTTTGGATGACTGATTCAATCTCTTTACTTGTAATTGGTCTGTTGAGGTTTTTATTTCTTCTAGAGTCAGTGTTAGGTTGTTCATGTGTTTCTAAAAAATCTATTTCATCTAGGTTGTCTAATTTGTTGGCATACAAACTGTTCCTAGGATCCTCTAATGATCCATTTTATTTCTGTGAAGTCAGGAGTAATGTCTCTCTTCTGATTTTGTTCATTTGCATCTTCTCTTTTTTGCTTTCTTGATCTAGCTGAGGGTTTGTCAATTTTATTGATCTTTTCAAAGAACAAATTTTTAGTATTGTTAATTCTATTTATTCTCAATTTCATTTATTTCTGCTCTAATATTTCTTTCCCTCTGCTTGCTTTGGGATTAGTTTCCTGCTCCTTTTCTAGTTCCCCCAGGTGTGCAGTTAGGTCAATGATTTAATTAAGCTCTTCTTTTTTAATGTAAGCATTTAAGGCTATAAGAGTCTTTCAGCATTGCCTTGGCTGCATCCCATAAGTTTTTTTTTTTTCTTTTTAAGATTTATTTATTTATTTCTCTCCCCTTCCCCCTCACCCCAGTTGTCTGTTCTCTGTGTCTATTTGCTGTGTGTTCTTCTTTGTCTGCTTCTGTTGTTGTCAGTGGCACGGGAATCTGTGTTTCTTTTTGTTGCATCATCGTGTTGTCTCAGCTCTCCGCTTGTGCAGCACCATTCCTGGGCAGGCTGAACTTTCTTTCGTGCTGGGCGGCTCTCCTTATGGGGTGCACTCCTTGCGTGTGGGGCTCCCCTACACGGGGACACACTTGCGTGGCAGGGCGCTCCTTGCGCGCATCAGCACTGTACATGGGCCAGCTCCACACGGGTCAAGGAGGCCCAGGGTTTGAACCGTGGACCTCCCATGTGGTAGACGGATGCCCTAACCACTGGGCCAAGTCCGCTTCCCCTCATAAGTTTCGATATGCTATGTAAACATCACATCAAGATGTTTACTGATTTCCCTTGCAATTTCTTCTTTCTTTTCTGAAATTTCATTTTTTTTTAATTGTTTAAGAGTGTAATTTAATTTCCATTTATTGGTGGAAATTCCAGTTTTCTGCCTGTTATTGATTTCCAGCTTCATTCTTTTATGGTCAGAGAAGATGCTTTATATAATTTCTTTTTTTTAAAAGATTTATTTATTTATTTATTTTTCTCCCCTTCCTGCCCCCCCACACCCCAGTTGTCTGTTCTCTGTGTCTGTTTGCTGCGTCTTCTTCGTCCGCTTCTGTTGTTGTCAGTGGCACTGGAATCTGTGTTTCTTTTTGTTGCGTCATCTTGTTCGTCAGCTCTCCGTGTGTGCAGCACCATTCCTGGGCAGGCTGCACTTTCTTTCATGCTCGGCGGCTCTCCTTACGGGGTGGACTCCTTGCGCGTGGGGCTCCCCTATGTGGCACGGCACTCCTGTGCACATCAGCACTGCGCAAGGGCCAGTGCCACACGGGTCAAGGAGGCCCAGGGTTTGAACTGCGGACCTCCCATGTGGTAGATGGACGCCCTAACCACTGGGCCAAGTCTGCCGCCGTATAATTTCAATCTTTTAAAATTTATTGAGAGTTGTTTTGTGACCCAACATAGGGTCTACTGTGGAGAACAATCCTTGTGCATTTTAAGAAGGTATATCCTATGGTTTGGGGACACAATATTCTATATATGTCAGTTAAGTCTAGTTCATTTATCATCTTATACAAGCTCTGTTTCCTTACTGATCTTCTCTAGATATTCATTAACTGATGAAAGTGGTATATAGGAGTCTCCAACTATTATTGTAGAGGTGTCTATTTCTCCCTTCAATTTTGCCAGTATTTGCCTTGTGTATTTTAGGGCAGTGTTTTGGTGCATAAGTATTTATGGTTATTATTTCTTTTTGGTGGAATGTACCTTTTATTAATATATAGTGTCCTTCTTTGTCTCTTGTCTATTTTAGCCAGTATTAATATAATTATCCACTCTTTTTTGGTTACTATTTGCAAGGAATATCTTTTTCCAACTTTTCACTTTCAATCTATTTGTGTCTTTATATCTAAGGCAAGTCTCTTATAAACAGCATACAGATGTATTATGCTTTCTATCCATTCTGCCAATATGTATTTTTTGATTGGAGAGCTTAATCCATGAACATTCAGTGTTATTACTATATAGGCAGTACTTAACTCAGACATTTTGTCCTTTGTGTTTGGTATGCCATATCTTTGTTTTGTCTCTGTTTTCCTTTACTGGAACCTCATTTTCTATATAGCTGATCTTTTGTGATGTTATCTGACTGAACACCTCCTCAGTTCTGATTTTGTAAATTTTTTAAATACTTTCTCTGTGGTTACCCTGAGGTTTATATACACAAGCTATATTTATAACCTACTAATTTGAAAAGATACCAACTTAAGTTTCAATAGCCTACATTTTCTCTGCTCCATACCCTCTATTTCCCCTTTACTTTGCCCTTTTAAAATGTTGTTTTTTTCCCCACTTTATATTTTGCATGTCCATAATCAGGAAATAGGTCTTTTTCTTATTCAACTGTATTCTGATTCTTATAGGAATTAAAGAGTAAAGTTGTATAATGAGGATACAGTCCTATTGAGTTCTTTTTTAAAAATATATATTTTAAATTTATTTTTAAAAGATATTTAGATTATATAAGATGCTGCATAAAAAATATAAGGGATTCCCATACACCCCACTCCCCAAATTAAAAACTTTTCTTTAGTGTGGTACATTTATTGCAATTCATGAACACATTTTGGCGCACTGCCACTCAGCATGGATTATAGTTTACATTGTAGTTTACTCTCTCTCCCACTCAATTCTGTATGTTATGGCAGGATATATAATGGCCTGTATCTGTCATTGCAATGTCATTCAGAACAATTCCAAGTCCCTAAAATGCCCCCATACTATATACTCCTTTTTCCCTCTCCCTGACTTCAGCAACTCCAGTGGCCACTGTCTCCACATCAATGATATAATTTCTTCCATTGCTGGAATCACAGTAAGTCTATAGTAGAATACCAATAAGTCCACTCTAGTCCATATTTTATTCCCCGATCATGAGGATTCTGGGATGGTGATGTCCATTCCACCTCTAATTGAGAGGGGGAGTCGATCCCATATGGCTTATGAATGGGACTCTCTTGCTTTCAGTTGTAGACTCTCTTGGTTCCTTGGTATGGTGGTTGTCCATCCTCACCTCCTTGTTTATTGTCCTGGGCAAGCAGAAAAAACTGGAGAGTAGATGTCCTATTGGGTTTTGCCTGTACCCTTTGAGTTACCCTTAATGATAATTCCATTTCTTCACATTATTCCAAGCTACTCTCCCGTCTTTTCCTTTCAACCTGCACAATTCCCCTTAGTAATTCTTATAGGGAAGGTCTCTTGTTAATGAACTTGCTGTGTTTGTTTATCTGTATATATTTTAGATTCTCCCTCATTTTTGAAGGAAAGTTTAGGCAGCTAAAGAATTTTTCACTGGCATTTTCTCTCTTTCACTACCTTAAATAAATCATACCATTGCCTTCCTGCCTCTATAGATTCTGATGAGAAAAGGGCACGTAGGTCTTACTGAAGATCCATTTTATGTGGCGAATTACTTTTCCCTTGCTGCTTTCAGAATTCTCTTTTTCTTCAGCATTTGACATTCTGATTACTATGTGTTTCAAAGTAGGTCTACTAGGATTTATTCTGCTTGGAGTGGATTGCGCTTCTTACACATGAATATTTATGTCTTTCAATAAGAATTGGGAATTTTTGGGCCATTATTTCTTAAAATATTCTTTCTGCTCCTATAGCAGTTTATTGATGAATTCCAGAAAGAAATATTGGATTATGTTTGTAAACTGATCTTTTCCTCTGGGCATATTAGATTATATTGGCTTCAGAGGTTTACTTAATTACTTAATCAAATAAACCTCTTATGTCAGTGTGCCAGTACAGCGTTGAGTCCCCGCCCCTTGGTGTGTGGGAACTCACATATAAAAGACATGGCAAAGGACAGAGCTGAGGGTTTTTTGATGTTGGAGTTTGATGCTGAAGCTTTAAGCTGGAGTCCCCGGGAAGTAAGCACACAGAGGAAAGAAAGCAAGCCCCAGGAAGAGAGGCACACTGAGCCAAGAAAGAAACAAGCCATGGGAAGAGTGGAACCCTAAACCCAGAGAAGAGCAAGACCCTGGAAGAGAGGAAGCCAGAACCCTCACAGATGTCGGGAGCCATCTTGCTCCAACATGTGAAAATAGACTTTGGTGAGGGAAGTAACTTATGCTTTATGGCCTGGTATCTGTAAGCTCCTACCCCAAATTAATATCCTTTATAGAAACCAACCAATTTCCGGTATTTTTTATCAGTACCTCTTTGGCTGACTAATACGGCCACCTTTCCTTTCTCTTCTTTTCAGACACTCATGACATATATTTGTGTGCTTCCTGCTGTCACTTAAATCCCTGAGGCACTGCCCAATTTCTTCTACTATTGTGCCTTTCATCCTTATAATTTCTGTTATGTATTTTTTATACTCTCAAATTCTTCTTTATGCTCATATATTGTTGTCTTCTTAATATCCTTTAGCTCTTTTAGTTTGCTGAAGACTGCCAATGCAACAAAGCAGAAATGGCTTGGCTTTTACAATAGGGATTTATTAGGTTAAAAGCTTACAGTTCTCACACTGTGAAAGTGTCTAAATCAAGGCATCATCAGAGATGCTATCTCACCACAGACCATCTGCTAGCAGTCCAATCCAGGGTTCCTGCCTTGCGGCAAGGCACAATGGCGGCCTCTGCTGATCTTGGCCTCCACCTTTTCTTCCAGACTCACTTTCTCCCTGAGCTCAGCTATGGGTGATCAGACACATGGCAGGGTCCATTCATCTCTTCCCTCGGCCCCGGGCCTTGTTGCTTCAGCTTTGGACTGCTCTGTCTGTGGCTTTTCTCTCTTTCCAGGGATCATCAACATCTGGAGGATTCTCACTGTTACTGTGGCTTTTTTCCTGTGTCTGCTTTTTTTTTCCTCTCCCTTTATAAAGCACTCTAATAAGAGGATTAAGACCCACCCAAAGTCCCACAATCTAATCCAAGGCCCTTAACTGAAGCAATCTAATCCAAAGGCCCCTTAACTGAATCTAATTAAAAGGTCCCACCTACAATGGGCTTACAGGCACAGAAATGGGTTTGCTTTAAGAACAGCATTTTTCTGGGGTCCACAAAAGACTCAAACCAACATAAACTCTATATCCATAATTTCTTCATCTCCTTGAACTGATTTAGGAGACTTATTTGCACTTTGATTAACTGTTCCAAATTCTGTGTTTCCTCTGAAGTTCTAATTTGTTCCTTGACTGACCCATAGCTTCCTGTTTTAGTATGGTTTGTAATTTTTTGCTGATGTATAGGCATCTGATTATCTTGATGAGTAAGCACTGAAGGTCAGTTTCTCCCTCTTGTCAAGGGTTTTTAATTTTTGATTGGCTTTATACTAATGTTTTTCTTTGATGCTCGAGTCATCTTATTCTAGATCTTCAAAATACCCCAAGTTATCTAGTAGATTTTCTCAGCTCTTCATTTGTTTCTTGCCCTGGATATGCAGTATACAATTTTTAATATTGCAATTGTATCACCTCAAGGAGAAAACTTCCTTTCCTCTGTTCTTTCTCCAGGAATATTGATTTGTTCTGTTTTTGTGTGTGTGTGGACATAATTTCTTCCCCAGTTCCTATGATTTGTTTAAATTCTCTCCCTCACTCAGTGCCTCTTTCCCCTTATACTCTTCAATTTTGGGACCTATCCTATATTACAGCAGCTCATTCCCCACCCCACTCCCTTTTTTTTTTCCTGTGAGGCTTTTCTGTCTTTGGTGTCTTCCCTGTTAGGGTATCCTGCCCCAGGAAACCAGATGGGGTCTGTCCAAAAAGGTGAGTCAATGCAGAAAAGTCTGTTTTGCATTTAGATGGTCCAGCCAACAGAAACTGGACTGAACGCACACACCTCTTGTCAATAGTTCTGCTATAGTCTCTCTTTTAGGTCCCTGTGCCTGGATGTGCATGGGGGGTTCTAAGTTGATGGTGTGAATGGCTCTACAGACTGCATCCACAGCAGCAGAGACCCAGGCCGTGTTGTCTCTGAGCAACTCCCAACCTGTGTGGGGCCAAGTGAGAAGCAGGGGTCTGGACCGGCCGGTACAGGATGAATCTTCCTACCTGCTCTTGCAGATTATTTTTCTTTTTCTTCAACTCAGCATTTGTAGAGCCCATCTCCATTCTTTATCAGCCTCCAGAGCTCTAGGCACATAAAATTTGTCCTTTTTATTGGTGATTCTGAAGGGAAACTTTCACAGGGGTTATCTTACGGGACCATGTTGATGATGTCACTCCATGACCTTATCTGTTTCTCTCAATAGTTCGTAAAGTGAGAGCCATCATTTCTCAAGCCTCTCCAATTCTGTGACGGGATAACAGCAGCATGAGTTGAGACCATAGCATAGTGGAATCCTCAACTTCCCCTTTAGTCACATGCTTATACTCCAAATTTGAACTTAAAGGGAAAGGCAATACTAAATGAAAACTTGCAAATCATTTCTATGCTCTTAGAAATAAACAGAAGCCATGAATCTGTCTTACAAATTTCTATACAGAGAAGCCCTTTTAAATTAATATATTGAACAAATAATTTGGTATTACCAAAATAATACCTTAGAAGAACTCTATTCAAATTGGCTTAACGGGGAAACGGACTTTGGCCCAGTGGTTAGGGCGTCTGTCTACCATATGGGAGGTCCGCGGTTCAAGCCCCGGGCCTCCTTGACCCGTGTGGAGCTGGCCATGCGCAGTGCTGATGCGCGCAAGGAGTGCGCCCGTGAGGAAAGCCGCCCAGCGTGAAAAGAAAGTGCAGCCTGCCCAGGAATGGCGCCGCCCACACTTCCCGTGTCACTGACGACAACAGAAGCGGACAAAGAAACAAGACGCAGCAAATAGACACCAAGAACAGACAACCAAGGGAGGGGGGGAAATTAAATAAATAAATAAATCTTTAAAAACAAAACAAAACAAAACAAATTGGCTTAACGATAACTAAGGGCTTATGTAAAAATTAATACCCCTAAAGTCTCAGATATTAAGGAACTCAAACTTCTGATATTTCCAATGGGAAATAAGAATCATGAAACACAATTTGTACAACAGCAAATAAAAACACATATGTTGATAACCACAATTAAAAGCATAAATCCAAATAGGATGAATTTGCCCCCATATATTTTATTAAACGAAGAACCTAGGCCAGGAAATAGGTCTGTCCATTGAAATGTTTGAGCCTGACTGATAAGATGAAACATCATAACTTGGTCCTTTAAAATATTAGGTTATTTATTAATCACTGTGTCAGGCAAAACAACATTGTTCATGGACAGTCAAGGTATCTAGAGCCCTTCTATTTGGCAATGCCATTGATGCTACACTGTCAACTTCAGAAAAGAGGGGCTGAATAATTGTAAAGATATGTTAAAACTCCATTTCACACCCTTAGATATATTTATAAGTGCTAGTTGGCATTTAGGATGACTGTAGGGATAAAATTTGTGATTTAATAGAAAACTATAGCACAGTTCTGTGTGTTATTAGAATTTGTTCCTGCTCATTGTCTGAGCTATTCTGCATACCCTTTGTAGACTGCAGGTAACTGCATGGTTTTGTTACCCACTGGTAAACTGGAATGGATCATGTGATCCTGCATATATTGTCTACCTTTAATGCCAGTCAGAAATCTAACTTAGGATCTTTTGCACATCAGGTCTCACACTGGCAAGAGAAATAATAACCCCAATCCTTTGATCTACCATAATACAGGGTTCCACTCTTTCATAAGCATGATCATAACTTCCCTAGGAACATATGACCTGGAGCTAGCACTTACAAATATATGAAACTATGTTTCATGATTCTGCTCAAAGTCCTTGCCACCCTCAAGAGAGATGGTTGCTCTCAAGACAGCTACTCAAAAGGAAAATGAAATAAAAATGGCACTGTCTCTAGTGGACAGACACTTAAAAATAATAGACACCTTGATTCGGAGAGAGGGTCACGCCCATAATCCATTGGAGTGGAGGAACTCCACTCCAAGGGTCTTAAATGTAATTGAACAACCACCTGATGAACCTAACTGCAATCAAGAAAGGAAACAAATTTAAAAAAAGGAAAAGGAAAAAGGAACAAAACTACTGACTGAGCCTACTTGACTGCCTGACAGGAAAAGAAATCATTGGTGCTGACCAGAGTGTTTCAAATTTCCAATGAGGTCACTGGAAAAATGGGGGACTGTTAAGTAAAATAAAATGTTCACCTGCATTGGGCATTGCCCTTTTCGGAGAAAGGATTTTCCAGAAGACACAACCAATTGACCTGCAGGGGCATTCCAAGAAAATGAAACAATGGAGCATACCTTATCGAACTGCAGGTAAGCAATACCTGGCAATAAACCAGTTTCAGTCCAGGAGAGACAGCTTATCAGAATGGACAAGCATACCATACTAATCAGTGTATGTCTGCTCCCCACTCTGTAAGACATGCTCCTCCCACATAAAATGGAAATTTTATAACAGCCAATCAGAGCATATCCTTACTTGCTTTTGACCTATATAAACTCCCCCTTTCAGGTTGGAGTTGTCCTGGGTGGTGTTGCAGGGACAGTTACCGGACACTGCATGTCCTCTCATGGCCCACTGGGTGTACGTGTAGGAGAGTGTGGGCTATGGTGTGGACCACTGACCATGAGATGCAGCAGTGCTCAGAGATGTATTCACCAAGTGCAATGAATGTCTCATGATAATGGAGGAGGTCGTTGTTATGGGGGGAGGATTGGGGTGAGGGGGGTGGGGGGTAAATGGGGACCTAACTTTTTTTAATGGAACATTAAAAAAATAAATAAGGGGAAACGGACTTTGGCCCAGTGGTTAGGGCGTCTGTCTACCATATGGGAGGTCCACGGTTCAAACCCCGGGCTTCCTTGACCCGTGTGGAGCTGGCCATGCGCAGTGCTGATGCGCGCAAGGAGTGCCGTGCCACGCAAGGGTGTCCCCCGCGTGGGAGTGCGCCTGTGAGGAGAGCCGCCCAGCGTGAAAAGAAAGAGCAGCCTGCCCAGGAATGGCGCCGCCCGCACGGGAATGGCGCCGCCCACACTTCCCATGCCGCTGACGACAACAGAAGCGGACAACAGAAGCCGACAAAGAAACAAGACGCAGCAAATCGACACCAAGAACAGACAACCGGGGGAGGGGGGGAAATTAAATAAAATAAATAAATCTTAAAAAAAAAAAATTAAAAAAAAATAAATAAATAAGGAAAAAGAAAAAAAATAAATATACATTAATACCGGGAAAAAATAAATTAAAATAAATAAATAAACTTCCCCTTTCCATTACTCCATCACTGTGGGGGTCCAGTGGGTCCCCTCCCTAAGAGAAACTCAGCCTACAGTACCCAGCTGCCTGCATGCAGGAGGACACAAGTTAAAATGTAACAAAACTCACAAGGAAATAATGTACCGATGGTATAGAAGTTTGATATGGTTATGAATTCCAAAAATAGATACTGGATTATCCTTGTAATCTGATCTGTACCTGGGCAGGACTGAGTTATGATTAGGGTGTTGAGTCCCTACCCCCTGGTGGGTGGGGACTCACAGATAAAAGACACAGCAAAGAACAGAGTTCAGGGCTTTCAATGTTGGAGTTTGATGCTGAAGCTGGAGCCCCAGGGAGAGAAACAGAGCCATTCATCCGGTAGTCACAGCTGACCTTGTGGAGAGAGGCAAAGCCTAGAGAGCGTCAGAGTCTACAGCTGACCTTGTGGAGTAAACAGAGGAACTGAACCCAGAGGAACCCAGAAAGCCTGAACCCTCACAGACATCGGCAGCCATCTTGCTCCAACATGTGGAAATAGACTTTGGTGAGGGAAGTAGCTTATGCTTTATGGCCTGGTATTTGTAAGCTCCTACCCCAAATAAATACTCTTTATAAAAACCAACCCATTTCTGGTATTTTGTATCAGCACCCCTTTGGCTAATACAGAAGGTATCATAGACTGTAACTTTCTCCAGGCTGTACAGTTCCTTTTTACAATATCATCACCAGACCCCATTTATGTAACTCTGTTATAAAATGTCTTTGTTCTGAGACCTTATATGTATTGCCCCTCCTATTTCCACTTCTTTGCAAAGTGCTACTGTCATTCTTTGGCCTGTAGCTGTGGAAAAGCCTCTCTTGTCCCTAAGTCCCAATAAATAAAACTCACATCTGACAATGTACCGAGTATGCCCTTTGGTCTTACAGTCACCTTGACTCATACCCTCCAGGAGCTGGGTTGCAACAATCACCTTAGCTTTTTTTCTACCTTCGGAATGGGATGCCGCAGAAATAATGAACTGCTCAATAAAACTGTGAGATCCTAAACTGCATGAAAACTTTTAACACTTGCCATGAAGGATTCAGAGAAATACGTGAACTACCACACTCAATAGCAGGCCTCTTATCCTCCCCAGCCTAGTACCTGTTACCAGTCAGAAACTATCGATTCTATTTTGTTGCCTAAAATCATATGGCATTCTCTAAGTGTCACCTATTTAATGAATTGTTTAGAACTCTCCATACCCAATAAGAAATTCTGTGTAATTTAATACCTACACTCCCCACCTTCACTCCTCCCTCCTTGCCAACCCCCATCATCAGCATGGACACCAGCCCAGCACTTCAACTCAGTCATAAACCTTTGTACCTCCTTCTAATCTGGACAATTACATCCACCGCCTCCTTAAAGTAGCTGCGCGAAACTCATTTTCTTAAGGAAGTGTTCCATGATTTCCCTCACTGTGTAAACATTTACTGAATATCTGCTATGTGCCAGACACTTTCATGTAATTTTGCATAGGTCAATACACTTCTCATGTCACTAATTTTGAGTGTCTCCTTCAGTTTCCTCTACCTATCCCTGGTCACAGCTTCACGAGGACCCTCACTCACTTGAACACGATCCTATGAATCACTTAGAGGTTTACTGGCATACGTTTCAGTAATTTGATATCCTGATTGTACTGCAGCCCTATAGTAGGCATTTTTTTTCGTTATGAAATCCTAATATAGATAAAATTGGCCTCAGAGGTCATCTCAGTAAAGGTGGGCTGGGGGACTCAAGCTTGGGAAAGCTGAGCTGGCAGCTGGAGAAAAACGGCAGGAGGAAGCGGAGAGCATGTGACCAGAGATCTGAGGCATAGCCAAGAAGGGCTCTTCAGGAGATTTGGAGGGGCTGTCCCAAGTCAGATTCTCTCAGGGCCTGGGAAGCGATTGGGGGGGGGGGGGGGGGCAGGTCCGACTCACCTCTGTAGTGCGAAGAGGGCCAGGGCCCGGCACCAAAGAGCAGATGCCTGTAGCGTTGGAAGGCCTCGTCGAGGACCGAGCAGCCCGGCTGCGCGGCTGAACCGGCATGGTAGTGGAAGTGGAAATTCTTTGGGAGAATGAAGTACCGCTGGTCGGAGATTTGGATATCTTGGGGCCAAGGCCATAAGGCCGTTGCCGGCCCAGCAAACGCTGCCGCTAGCAGCAGCGAAAACCACAACCTAAAGCCTGCCATTGCCCGCTGGGCTCCTCTCTCAGAGGGCTGAGCCACGCGAGCCCCGGGTCAGGTGAGCGGAGCCCGCGTGACAATCGGCGTGTCACGTGACCGCGCGCAGCCCTCCGCCAGCGACCCCCTCGGCGATTGACTGTTCGCCCTTCCGTTCCGGGCGTGAACGTCGAGCTCCTGCGTTCCAGCGCTTCCGGCAATGGCTCGGGTCCTTAGGCTGCTATTTTAACTGGCGAAGGAGTAAATCATTTCTCTTCAGCGATGCCATGCCTACAATGACGGAACTACAGAGAGCACCAGACTGTAGAAAGGCTAGGTGGAGAGGCGGAGTGGGCGAGCAGGAAAGGAAAGTTTCCCAAACCGGGAGGCTAGGAGGGGAGACGGGCAAAGGGGCGGGGGCGTCTTCTACGGTGAATCTTGAATGATGAACACGAGTTCACCGTGCTGACTGGGAGGTCAGTCATGAGGTAACTTTAGAATCAGAAAAATGGAGGCGTAAAATCACAAGTCGTTGTGATGGGAAGTGCTGTAGGCGGGAAGGTAGAGTCTGAACTTTTGCCAGAAAGGAGTAGTTCTTGTGATCTATTTATGACTGCGAAAAAAAAGTGCAGCTCTGAGAGCAAGCTCGGGCATGCCTAGGGCTCCTCTGTAGGCGCTTGGCTTCATGGTTGATAATTTCCTAGTTAACTTCCCTAAATCCCTTCCCCCCCACCGAGACAAAATTTCAAATACCCAGGTAGTTGTTCACTTCAAACAGTAAGATATTGTTGGGACTTTGGCTGCAAGATGGAGAATTCCAAAATCAAAATATCAGCAAGCTTGCTTTCTCTTGGAGTTTGTAGTGTTCTTGAGCCGGGTGCAGCAGATGTTCCTTAGCTTGCATCTCTGCTTTCTACCGCATGGCAATGTCCTTTCCTTTCTAGCTTCTGTGACTTTCAGGTTCTCTTTATAGGGACTTAATAAGATTAAAGCCTACCCTGATTCAGCTGGCCACACCTTGACTAGAAACAGCATATTCAAAAGGTCCTGTATATAAATGGGATCATACACAGGGATGTGGATTAAGAATATGATTTTGCTGGGGTACATAATTCAATCTACCACAATACCCAGGGTACAAAAGTAGAGAATCAGAATCATTGTCAGAAAAGCCAAGTTCATAATCTGGTCCTTATCCCACAGGATCAATAGTTTCAAAGGTGAGAATAGTAAGTCAAAGTAGAGTTTCAGGACTGAGCATTTGTCAAGATACCTCTATATGTGAGACTCAACCTGGAAGAAGGGTCATTAACTTAGTCACACAAAATGAAGGAAGTGGACCCAAATCAGGAGATTGTAAAAACTACTAATGAAACACTTAGAAATTTTTGTTGAGAGAATATCCAAAACATTCCAATCATTCTCTTTCTGACCAGTATTGCAGATAATCAGAAAGTAATAAATGACCATTTAGGGAAGCGGACTTGGCCCAGTGGTTAGAGCATCTGTCTACCACATGGGAGGTCCACAGTTCAAACCCCGGGCCTCCTTGACCCACGTGCAGTGCTGATGCACGTGAGGAGTGCCCTGCCTCCCCGTGTAGGGGAGCCACACGTGCAAGGAGTGCGGCCTGTAAGGAGAGCCGCCCAGTGTGAAAGAAAGTGCAGCCTGCCCAGGAATGGCGCTGCACACACCGAGAGCTGACACAACAAGATGACGCAACAAAAAGAAACACAGAGTCCTGTGCCGCTGACAACAGAAGTGGACAAAGGAAAACACGCAGCAAATAGATACAAAGAACAGACAACTGGGGCAGGGGGGAAGGGGAAACAAATCTTTTTTAAAAAAGACTGCCAAGCACTATCTAGGGATAGATAAGAGCTTTTTTGGAACTAAGGAGGCAAAAGGACGCAAATATAACCTTGCTAAACCAAGCAGCCCACTGATTCATTAACTCGGTCTATGATATTAACTGGTAGCATAATAGATCAAGAAATCTGACACACCACATTATGAGACCTAATTATGGACTGGGGCCTTTAGTCAAAGTGAGGAAAACCCAAACCACCAGGTAGGGTGGAATAAGCACAGAGGGCAAATAAGAAACAAAACAAAGCAAATGAACAAAAAAGTGCCTGCAAATAGAAATTACAAAACGTGAAGAAAAAAAGTCAGCAAAGTCACAGTTAGAATATAAATGCATTTCAGATGAAAATACTTTGGGGGCATAGTATGATGACATCTTTAAGTCTGTTTAGGATACACCGAAGTATATGCAGAATAATAGATTATGATAATGACTAAAACTCAAGAAACAAAAGTAGGTAGAAATGAAACAACAGACAGGTATAATGAAAAAGAGACAATTAAAAATCATAGAAATGAAACATAGTCTTTGAAATAAAAAATCCAATATATAGGATAAAATCCAGATAGTATTCCCAACAAAATATACAAAATATTTTGTTTTTAGATATATCAGACCTATCTGATATATATCTGAAAGAACGTTTCAACAAATTTCAAAGGCTGTCATGTTCTCTTACCAAACTGAAATTTTTAGAATTCAGGGAAGCGGATTTAGCTCAACTGATAGAGCGTCCGCCTACCACATGGGAGGTCCAGGGTTCAAACCCAGGGCCTCCTGACCCATGTGGTGAGCTGGTCCACGCTCAGTGCTGATGCGGGCAAGGAGTGCCGTGGCACACAGGGGTGTCCCCCACATAGGGGATCCCCAAGTGCAAAGAGTGCGCCCCGTAAGGAGAGCTGCCCCCCGTGAAAAAAGTGCAGCCTGCCCAGGAGTGGTGCTGCACACACGGAGAGCTGATGCACCAAGATGACTCAACAAAAAGAGACACAGATTCCCAGTGCTGCTGACAAGAATACAGGCGGACACAGAAGAACACAGTGAATGGACACAGAGAGCAGACAACTGGTCGGGGGGCAGGGGGGTGGTAAGGGGAAAGAAATATAAAATAAATCTTTAAAAAAAGAATTCAAAGGTAAGAGTATAATAAAAATGCTCTGTGTTAGTTACTCTATAACTAAACAATGCTACCTCAAAAACTCATGGGTAAAAAGGGAATCATGTTGAAAATAGCAAGATATTTAAAACTGAACAACAACGGAGGAATTACTATAATCGAAATCCATAAGTACAATTATTTTTTAAAAAACAAAAAAAAATATTTGAAATGAGTTATGTATTCAACTCATGAACATGAAAAATAAATATGTAAGCCAAAAGAAGGAAAAAAATACTAAAATAAGTAAAAATTAATAAAATAGGGGAAAAAACCCAGGTTCAAACAATACCCTAAAATCCAATTTTGGGGGAAAAATTCAATAAAAGACAATAAGGAAAAACAAAAACCATAAATAAATAGTATTAAAAATGAAAAGGAAGACATAATTAAAATTTCCATCTATATTAACTCAAGCATATTAATTTTATTGTTTAAATTTTCTGTACCTTTATTAGTCTTTATTTGTTTTATCTGTTTCTCTTTGTTAAATATTCCATGACAGTTATAGATTTTCCATTTTTCCTTGTAGTCCTATCAGTGTCACAAACAAATCTCCAAGTTAATCTGTGGATTCAATGCAATTCCATAGAAAATCTCACAGCATTTTTACCCCTATGAACCTCATTTTATTTGATCTACACTAAAAAACAGGAGGTGGAACAAAATGGGAGGTGCTAGTAACTCCATTTACAAACAGGAAGATAATCGCCAAGAGACACAGCAGCGGCAGAGTTCTTCCTCTCTGGGGCCGCCTCAACACTTCTGCATTCACCCAATTTGTAAATCAGATACCAGTCTGAGCTATCAAAAGCTCAGAGGAACATTCAAATGTATTCCATAATGAAAAAATCCACAGAGGTTTTCCATAGAAAATGATAAGCTGTTTTTAAAATTCAAGGCAGTCCAATCTTTCTTCTTTGTAAAGAGTCAAAAAGAGCCAAGATAATTTTAAAAACTAAGAAGATAGGGACATTTACCCTATCAGATGTGGAGATGTCTTATTAAGCTTTTGTAATTAAGATAGTGTGGTAGTGGCACAAGTTTAAACAAACAAATATAACCGAATAGAAGGCCTAAATATAGGCAAATGCATGTGTGTAAAGATAACATATGATAAAAGTAACATTTTAAAAAGTTGATGAGTAAAGTATGAACTGTTCAACAAATGGCATTGGCATAACTGATTAAATAGAGGGAAAATAAAGCTAAATCCCTACTTTGCAATCACATGATAAAATTAGATTAGCCTTTAGATTAAAGGCCTAAATGTGAAAAGTAAAACTTTATTCCCACTGTCTGATTTGGAGGCAAAATGAGTATCAAAAAGAGTAATGAAGTAATAGATAATAACACTGAATTTTTAAAAAAATCTACAAATCTATAGAGATAGTCAGGAAAAGATAGAGAAATGGTGAAAAGGAAAAAGTGGGAAGGTAGGTGGGGAGGAGGCGGCTTTTCTGTATAGAAAAATTTAGCTAATAAATACAGAAGGAACGCTAGAAATTGAAATTTGATACTCCCCAATATAGGTCAGGCAAGGATCATCAGAAGAAACAAAATCATTGAGTGTTTTAAAGGTTATTAGGAAACAGAATATCAAATTATCACTCTACTGTATATTTATTTACTAAGGGGAAATATATATTTACAACAGAAAGATTTGACAATCACTGTCTTAACTAAGCTTGGTATTACCAATATTAAGACAACTTGACATCATATGCCTCTTGATGTGATGCAATGTGAGATATATACTATCACCTGTGTGGTGTTTTGCTAGACATGTGAGACTTGCTCTAATGATAAAGAATTACACAAATCCAGAATGTGGGACATTCTGCAAGACAGCTGGCCCAGAGTATTCAAAGAACAGAGGAAGGTGTAGATTGAATCAACCAGTAACTGAAGATTGAAGACATATAACAGTCAGATGCAGTACATTGATTCTGGATTATAAGAAATAGGATATAAAGAACATTTTTTCACAATTGAGGAAATCTGAGTATAGAGAGTATGTTGGAGGTTGTTACTGAATTAACATGGTTTAGATACCATGGTGATGTGTAGGAGAATTCTATCGTTATTGCAAGATAAGCTAAAATACTTAGAGGTGAAGTGTCATGATGTCTACACCCTATTTTCAAATAGTTTGGCCAAAACTTAAAAAAAAAATAGGGAAACAAGAGAAAGAGATAGAGTAAATGTGTCAAGATGTTAACAGTTAGTTTATGTGAAGCAATTATCATGAACAGAAAGACACCATCCAGTGTCACACAGAAAAGTAAAGTGGAATATCATCATCCATGAACTGGTGACAAAAATAAGAGTAAAAAATCCTTTAAAATAAATTTATGAATATAGATAGAGCAAGAAAAGAAATATTAAAGTAAATGAGGGAAGTGGATGTGGCTCAAGTGATAGGGTCTCTGCCTACCATATGGGAGGACCCAGGTTTGATCCCTGGGGCCTCCTGGTGAAAAAGAAGAAGAGAAAGTGTGCCTGCACAGTGAGCCAGTGCCTGCATGGTAAGCCGAGGGTGAGTGGGAGGGGAAGGGGAGAGGAAAATAAATACATTGAAAAAAATAAATTAATCTTTAAAAAAATAAAGCAAATGAGGCAAAATGTTGATGTAAGTGAATTTAAGTAAAGGATATGGGGTGTTCTTTGCACTATTCTTAAAACTTTTATCTGTTTGAAGTTATTTCTAAATAAAAAATTTAAAGGGAGGGGGAGATTACTTGTTCCAGTATACCAAGTAAGTAACAATATGACTAATGGTGAACATGACAACTTTTTTTTTATTGACTTTGTAATAATATTACATTAAAAAAATATATATATGTGAGGTCCCATTCAACCCCACCCCCCCACCCCCCCTCTCCCCCCCCAACAACACTCGTTCCCATCATCATGACACATCCATTGGATTTGGTAAGTACATCTTTGGGCACCTCTGCACCTCATAGACAATGGTCCACATCAAACATGACAACTTTTGTGGTCTTGAATGGTTCAGGTAGCAATTGTTTGTTTTTTAATGTAAGTCAATGAAACATATATTAACAGGATGGCCAGATGGAAATTGCCTCACACTGGAATGAACTTTTCCTGTGTCCACTGTTCATATGCTCTTTATAATATCTTCTGGCATGCCTAGAGGAATCTTGAGGATCCATCATACAGTTCTATTGGTAGTTTGCTGTATCCCTCAAGTATGTTGAGATTGAGAACCACTATGGTTTTGAGCAAGCAGTAGATTCTGCCTCTTCAGCTAGAGGTCAGTGTGCTACCTATCTCAGGTTGAGTTCTTCTAGAAGTCAGCCCTACACAAAGACTGAAGTGCAAGTAGATTATGTGGAAAGTACCAATGGAACTTTTGGAGGAGCTGACTTTGATGCCCTAACAGACATCAATACTTCTTTCATTTCATACTTTAATATGCTGGGCTTCATACAAGATAGGAAAGGGGACTGGGAAAATGGGGAAGTGAGATCAGGGAAAGAAGGAAGCCAATGAAAGATGCATTTTTAAGCTAGTTACCATTGTGGTCAAATGGAGTTTAATCTTGAAGAAAAATTGGGAAACAGTATAGAACCCTTGTCTTAGAGATATACCTCCTCTACCTCAGAGGCAGGGAGCTCATTGTTTTTTGAAGATTAATCACAAAAGGATGCTAATTTCCCAGAACTTTAGGTTCTCTCTAGGGAGAGCAACCTTTCCTGACTTCAGGGAAAGTTTTAGGTGAGGAGATGCTGATTCTAGATACTGGAAGTCTGTCAGAAACACTGAAGTATTAAGGCCAAGGGATACAGGCAGGGCAGTGAAAACACCTTTACTCGAACTGAGAAAGTCTACAGAACACTATCTCGTGATCCAAGGAACTGACTAGCACAAAGACCCAGAAAGAGAATCCAAATGTCCTTTGGTTTTCCTCTTGACAAATAGGCATAGCTTCCCTAGTTGAAAACTAGATTGCTACTAATTAGGGCATTTTCATTCCATCTGCAATGACTCTATTCATAATGATTCACCCTTTTTCTACCACAATATACAATATCAGGTTCTGAAGAACAAGAGTGTAAAATGGAAGAAGTATAGATGCCATTTGGGGCATTAAGTTCAGCTTCCATAAATGGTACAATGGGAAGGGAATTAGCCAAAAAAAAAAAATTGGGAACCTGCTTCCTAACTCAATAATTCAGAGAATTCTATCTCAGGCAAAGCCAGTAAGACTTCACTATTTCATAAAGGAGCAGAGAGTCTGCCTTATTATTGGATCATTGAGAGAGACCCACCTATCTATATCTTATGCCCATACCACTCAGAGCTTGGTTCTGGCCTCTTTTGGCCTCATCTGCTTTCTTTTTTTTTTTTTAATAAAAAGCCTTTATTGGGTTTAGATCAGGAGTCCATTGGTCTTGAGGACCTCTATCAATTTTCTTCTCCATATTCTTCTCAGCCTGTTTCTGCAGCCTCATGAGCTGCTTCTTCAAAACTTGACCTTCCTCTTCCTCTTTTTCTCCAGGTTTTTTACCACCTGGTACTTCCAGCCAACCTTGTGAACTAGACACCCCAAGTAGACAAAGTCACCTATGGGTTTCAGACACATAACCTTGAGGATGGCAGGAATCACTATCTGCGTTTTCTTGCTGTAAGAGGGCAGGATACCATTAAAAATATTAAGGAGGTCCATTGCAGCCTGGCCATGCTTGGTTTTGTGGGGCAGAATGCTTTGCACGGTTTGCCAAAAGATGCAGCTGGGGTTTGAAAGTGGTAGAGACCACTGGTTGGTGCTCATACACTTGTGGAGGAAAGCCAGGTAATTCAACTTATTTCTGTAGAACTATCTAGACATGTTGATGCCCTTACAGTGCACTACCACTACCTTCCAGCCTAGCAGTACCTCTTTAGCCACAAGGGCTACTATGTGGCTCAGGGTATGGCCTCAGCCATTGAATACCAGGATCTGCCCCTCTGCCACCCTCAGCAGCCTCCTGGGTCTGGCCTGTTTTCGTTTTATCTCATTTCTTTTTCATTCATTCATTTAACAATTTTTTATTGAGTGCCCTGGAATGGGTTTGGCAGATAAACAATACAGATTTATGCTCTGTTCTCTGAAACCTAAAATTTAGTGGAGGAGGCAGTTATTCAAGAACTAATTACATGGCAATCATTAAAAAGGCAACATCCCATTGCTAGCAAGGGTATCCTTTCTCATATACTGTGGGTGGGAATATAAATGAGCATAACCTTTCTGAAGGACATTTTAACTTTTATGTGTTTTAAAATCACAGCACTTCCCCTCCTCAAATTTATCCTAAGAGAATATTCATGTTCACAAAAGACTAGCCACCAAGCACCATTTATTAACAGTAAAAAATGTTTAAAAAAAAACACAAGTAGTTACAAAATAATAATTATATAATTACAATTGTGTTAAATACTAAGGAGGAAAATTATAGAACACTGTGAGTGTATGATGGGGGATTTCCAATCTGAGTTGAAGTGGAGCATCAGTGAAGCCCTCATGGAAGAAGTAATACTGGGAAGCGGACTTGGCCCAGTGGTTAGGGCGTCCGCCTACCACATGGGAGGTCTGCGGTCAAACCCCGGGCCTCCTTTGACCCATGTAGAGCTGGCCCCTGCACAGTGCTGATGCACACAAGGAGTGCTGTGCCACACAGGGGTATCCCCAATGTAGGGGAGCCCCACGCGCAAGGAGTGCGCCACGTAATGAGAGCCACCCAGTGCAAAAGAAAGTGCAGCCTGCCGAAGAATGGCGCCACACACACGGAGAGCTGACACAACAAGATGACGCAACTAAAAGAAACGCAGATTCCAGGTGCTGCTGATAAGGATAGAAGCGGTCACAGAAGAACACACAGCGAATGGACACAGAAGACAACTCGGGGGGGGCGGGGCAGGGGAGAGAAATTTAAAAAAAAAAGAATGATTCTTTTAAAAAAAAGTAATACTTAGTCTAAGACTGGACGAAAGAGTAGAGTTTGGTCAAGAAAATAAAGAGCATCTGAAGAACAGATCTGCAAGAAGGAGTTTAGGACATTCCTGAGACTAAAAGAAAGCCTGTGTAACTAGAGGGCAGTATTCACAAAAAAAGAGTGGCATAAGATGAGACTGGAGAGGTTGGCAAAGCCGATTCAGAAAGAAAAGGAGAAGAAGATGGAGGATGGAGGAAGAACAAGATCATTTTTTCCTGTTTTGAAACTTTATATAAATGGTATCATCAGCATGTATTCTTTTGTGTCCAGCTTCTTTCACTCAACATAATATCTATGAGAGTCATTCATGTTGTTGTGCACACAGTATTTCATTCCTTTTTTATGGCTGGAAGACATTTAATTATATTAATATAATGTAAATTTTTGTTCATTCCCTTTTATGAATATTTGGATTATTTTCAGGTTTGGCTATTACAAATAATGTTGATATGAATATTCCTGTAAAGTCCACTTGTGGACATAAGTTTTCAGTTCTCTCGGGTAAATTACCAAGAATGGAATTGCTATTAATTAGGTATAGATTAATAGATAATGTATAGCTAACTGTAGAATAAATTACCAAACTTTTCTCAAAAGTTGATCCTTTTTACACTCCCACCAGCAATGTATAAGAGTTTCAGTTCTTCCGCATCCTTGCCAATATTTGTTGTCAGTTTTTTCATTTTAGCCATCATAGAATTTCCCTAATGATATCAAGCACCTTTTTCATGGTCATTT
Organism: Dasypus novemcinctus; assembly: GCF_030445035.2. Lineage (NCBI taxonomy): Eukaryota > Metazoa > Chordata > Mammalia > Cingulata > Dasypodidae > Dasypus > Dasypus novemcinctus. The sequence continues at coordinate 147,417,386 of NC_080675.1, forward strand.
GTATATTTTTCTTTATGAAGTATCTTTAATTCTTTTGCTCATTTTTTATTACATTGTTTATCTTTTTATTATCAATTGTAGGCATTCTTTATGACTTTTGGATACAAGTTCTTATCAGATAGAATTCATGAATATTGTTTCCCACTCTGTGGTTTGCCTACTTATTTTCTTAATAGTGTCTTTTGTTGACTAGAAGTTTTTAATTATAGAAAACAAATCCATTCCAGCAATCTTAATTTATTCCTGTAAATCTGAGTTACCACTTGGTGGCATGTCTCTTGGGCCTGAAGAATTACTTTTAGTATTTCTTGTAGTGGATGTCTGCCATTGATTATTTCTTTCAATTTTTGTCTGTTTGACAATGACATTATCAAACTTTATTGATTGGTGAAGATAATTCTTTTGAGTATATAGTTCTGGATTGACAGTTTTTTCTTTCTTCACTTTAATATATTCCATTGTCTCCTATGGACATATATTTTGATGAGAAGTCAGATGTTATTTGTATCATGGTTCCTCTATCACACATGGTTTTATTGTGGCTGCTTTCAAGATTTTCTCTTTATGTTTAGGCTTAGAAGTTCAATTATGGTGTACTTAAGTGTAGTTTTCTTAGCATTTATCCTGTTTAGGTTCTTTTAGTTTCTTGGATCTCTGTGGATATCTTTTATATAATTTAATATATCTTCTGCCATTATTTCTTCAAATTAATTTTTCTGCCCCATTCTCTCTCATTCTAGTACTCCAGTTCCACTTTGTATTGTCTGAGATGACTCTAACACTTTATTTTTTCCAATAATTTCTTATATCAACCTATATTTATGTTTACTGATTCTTTACCCTACTGTCTTCAATCTGCTGTTTTCTATCCAATGAATTTTCCATTTTTCAGTTCTAGAATTTCCATTTAGTTTGTTGTTATATTTTCTATATCTGTGTTGAAATCCTCTACCTGTTCACTCATTATGCATTTATCTTATTTGAAGCTCATACAAATTTATAATGGCTATTTTAAAGTCATTATTTTTCTAATTGTGATATCTGGGTCATCTTGGAATTGGTTACTTTTGACTGCCTTTTTCTTTAGTATGGATTGTATTTTCCTGATTCCTCACAGGTCTAGTGATTTTTTATTGAATATTGGGTATTATGATGATACAGCATAGCACTTCTTAATATTGTTATGTTCTCTGAAGAATAATTTTGTTCTAAAAGACAACTAACTTGACTCTACTGCATCTCCAAACTCTGTCTCCTCTGTATTACACAGCAAGTAAAATTTCACTCAGTTCTTTCATCTTTCAACAACACTTTCTGGAGTCACCCCCATTGTGTGTAGTTTAGCCAGTAGCCAAGAACTAGTAAAATTTTATATGTAGATTTTGAAGTTCACATCCTTTGTTGTTCTCTCTATTTTAGATTTCCCTCTTCCTGATTACTCTGGCAGTCTCAAATCTGTCTTTTGCTACTTTGAACCAGTAAGCTGTGGCTCTCTGCTCCCTGAGCCACATGAAGATTAGAGAGTGATCTCAAAGTAAAAGTCACAAAGTCACAAATCTCAAACTTTGCAATTCACTTTCCAAAAGTAGACTTCTCTCCAGTTTCTTCTTATTTTGTCATTCTCTAGGGTATTTAAAGAATTACTTTTCATTTTTTTCTCAATTTCTTCTTTTTTGGTAATATTTTTTCATGAAACAAAATTCACATAATATGAAATTCACCGTTTTAAGGTGTACAAGTCAGTGGTTTTTAATGTGTTCACAATCTTGTGCCACTATCCCATTATCTAATTCAGGAAAATTTACATCAAGTCCAAAAGAAACCTCCTGTACCTGTTAGCATTCACTTCCAATTGCCCCTCATCCATTCCTTGGCTCCACTAATCTACTTTCTCTCTGTAGCAGTTTGATATGGTTATGAATTCCAAAAATAGATATTGGATTATGTTTGTAATCTGGTCTGTACCTGGATGTGATTAAGTTATGATTAGGGCTTTGATTGGGCCACGTCATTAAGGCATTGACTCTGCTCCTTGGTGGGTGGGGACTCACAGATTAAAGGCGTGGCAAAGGACAGAGTTGAGGGTTTCTCATGTTGGAGTTTGATGTTGAAGTCTTAAGCTAAAGCCCCAGGAAGTCACCATGCAGAGGAAAGAGAAGAAAGCCCCAGGAAGAGAGGACCTGAGCCAGGAGAAGAACACAGAGGAATAGAGATGGCTCCTTAGACATGGCAGAAACCCTGGGGAGAGAGACAGAGCTATTCACCTGATAGTC